>NC_136466.1:62242188-62870688 GCF_902686455.1 Sciurus vulgaris | reverse complement strand
GCCACTCCAAATGGAAATCATAAGCCTGGCATGCTGTTGCACACCTATAATCCCGAGGACTCTGGAGGCTGGGGCAGTAAGACTATAAATTTGAGGCCAACCTGGACAATTGGTGAGATCCCCATCTCAAAATAAAAAATAAAAAGGGTTGAGGATGTCGCTCAGTGTTGAGCCCCTGGGTTCAACCCCTGTACCATAAATAAACAAACCAACCAATGAATAAAATGGAAACCACAGAGATCTTGTTTTCCACAAGAGCAGGTAAAGTTTGGCTGAGGGACCAGTGTCTGGGTTTGAGTACCAATTTGGCCACCAATGAGCTGGATGAAATTGGAAATATTACTCAAAATCTTTTAGTTTTAATTTCCTCAAATATCAAAGGACTATAAGTCCCAGGGCAGTGATTGTCTCTGGGGCAGCAAAGTACATTTTTTATTATGTTCATTGTGCACATAGTAAGTACTTGTATATTCATCAAAGAGATGAAGGTGCTTGACTTACAACATAATTATTTCTCAATGTGATGCTAAATGCTGCTTTTTAAAAATTTCGACTGGAGTCTTGAATGCTGGAGACCACTGTGATTAGCTGGGTCTATCCCTGGCAGTTCCAAGCTTGTGCTTCAGGGTGCATATGGTATACTGTACTGCACAGGTACTGTATATGATAGAGGAAAGATTGAACTCTTGCCACCAGATGGCCTGGGTTCCAATCTTGGCTCCACCATTACACCAGAGGAGACATTTGATTGACCCTCTCCAGGTCTCAGTTTCTTCATTTGAGAAATGGGGGGAATAATTCCAATTCCAATCTCATGGGGCTCTTGGAAGAAACAAATGAGATAATGTATGCATTGTCCTTTGAATAGTGCCTGGCACATTTCAGTAAAAGGAGACTTTATCATGCTCCGGGCCTCCAGCCCCAAGTCAGCACCTGATCAGTTACCTTTCAAAAGAGAGCTAAAGACAAATCCTGAAATCAGAACCTGGCCCCAGAGACCAAGCTGACCTGACTCCTTTCTGCTGAGTGGAAAGTCAGGAGTTGACCTTTATTAATCTCTGCTTCACATGCAAGAACAAGGGGTTTAGGGTTCAATATTCCATGTTCTTCTGCATACCCACATAGTAGGAATCAGAATGCAGTTCCAATAACTAGATTCCAGCACTTTTGTTCTGCTACAAGAACAAAAGTCACTAATAAAGGTGTCAAAGCTGAAAATGTTTTGGAAAGCCAAGAAGAGAATAAAGAAAACCACAGCCTTTGATGCAATAATAACTTTTGCATAAAGGGCTCCATGTTACAGTGCACCAGAGACCTTACTGCCATACACTCCACATTCCATTTTTTATGAGAAAGAGGAAAATGGAAATAAAATCCAAATGGATATTAGGCATTCTTCCAAAAGTAAGTTCAACTATATATCTTGATTGGAGAACATGGACCCAATTTATACATGTACAGTCAAAGCTTGGAGATGAAAAGAAGCATCTAGTTCGATCCCTTCATTTTCCAGATGAACAAAGTGATGCATCTAGGGATTAAGTAGCGGGTCCCAGCCCTTCATCCTATAGTGGCCAGCTTGGGGAAAGGAGTTACAGATCGTCCCTTAGACTAATCCTGCCTGACTCAGAGATTACACTACTGACCTATAGTGGCGAGAAGAAACTTAGAGCTCCTCTCAAGTACTCTTCTCACTGGACTTGTGAAGCCCATTTATTCATTCAAGGACTAGTTACTAGTTTCTGCATGCCAGATGCTATTCTTGGTACTTGGGCTACAGAGGAGGACAGAACAGGTGCCTGCTCCTTTTGCACTTACATTCAAGTGTGCAGCGTGGTCAATAAGTGCAAAATAAATTGTACAATATAGCTTCAGATAGTGATCTGTGCTCAGGGAAACAGAACAGTGCATTATGATGAGGGACTAATGACAGAAGGACGACTTCCAAGGCATCTCCAGGAGGCAGAATTCACCAGATATGAGACTTGAAGAAAATGAAGGAGCCAGTCACGTGGAATTCAGAGGGAGGAGGATTCCGGTCAGAAGGAACAGCAGCCGTGGGAGGCAGTGTGAAAGGAAAGAAGCCTGTGGCTGGATGAGGGCATGCAGGAGGGAGATGCTGGAGGAGAGGTCAGGGCAGGGGCAGAGGCTGCTGCGTCTCACCCCAGGTCCCCCTGGCCTGGAAGGTGGAAAGGGGGCTGGGATTCAGACAAGAGCCTCAGGCTCACAGTTTTTATGGTTTTGCCAGCTGCACTTTGCAGGCCCTAGCATTGTGGAGACATTATGAGCAGTTGCCAGATCAGTTCAGGAGGTGGCATACTGGCCCCCAGAGGTCTGTGCTCACACTCAGGACCTGGTAAGGAACAAGCCTTCAAAGGCCAAGGGAGCCCCCAGGAGCAGAGTGGCCAGACAGCACTGAGATGAAGAGTGGCCCCTCCCTTCCCTTCAGTCATCATGACTCACTGTCATGAATCAGCCTTGCCAGCTCAGAGGAAGGGCTCAATAGAGGCGAAGGCTAATTTTGTAATCATTATTATTAATTTTTAATCACATGAGAACTCATGAATACATTTTCTCTGTTGGAAAAAAAAAGAAATAAAATAAAATATAGTCCCCATAGCTAATGTCCCCTTATATTCCTCTGTTCCGATTCTGGTCATCTTGCCAGTCCCCTACCTATCTGTCATCCAGAACTAAATACTATTATAAGTTTGGTGAATATCTTTTCAGACCATTTCCTATACCTTAAAACATATACATGTGCACTCCTAGAAAAGACAGTGTAATTTCTGTGGGTTTGTTTTACTACATTGCAGCATACTGTATAATGGTTCTAGAACTTGGTTTTGCCCTCACCAGGTCCTGAGTGGCTCTCCAGGTATTGCATAAATACTCACCTCTTTTTTCTAATTGCAATGTGATATTCTTTTATACACTATGCCACAGTTTATCTCCATATGAATTGTAATTTAGACTATTTCCAATTCTTTATACATTACAATGAAATTTCCTCTTTGTACACTTGTGTGAGTGTTGGTCCTCTCTTGTAGATAGAGGACCTGATTCTGAGATGCAGGGCCCAAAAGAAAACTGAAGCACCTGTGAAAATTTCAAAGCCCCTTGTGGTTGATAACCCAGAAGACTCATCCTTCCCTCATGTACTCACTTCATAACTTTCCTCAATTCTGATTCCTTTGGGACTCTGTACAAGGAAGAACCTCACTTTGATGAACTCTACGAACTTTTAGAGTTCTTGCATACAACTCTGTAACTCCAAGGGTTAAACCTGTGTGGTGGTCTCACAAGCAGGGATTTGATTCCCTCTCAGAGGTTACTGGGCATTTGTGAGAGAGCATTGCTTTGTATTGCAACATGTCAAGATCACAATGTGCCACTCCAACCAAAGGTATGCATTTAAAGGGTGTTCCTGGGGAAATGACTAGCACATAGACAGCCACTAACTTCTGCTCACCGTTTCCCATGCCCTTTCTTGACATTAGGAGATATGCTGTTACCTTTTGCAAATTCTATGTAAGTTTATTCACCACATACTACATTAAGACTGTATAACCAGGACCTCCTACCTCCCAGACCAGTAGAACCACCTTGATCCTAGACCTATTAATCCTGAGAGTGTGGTTTTCCATGACCATCTGCATATACTTGGCTCTTCCACATAGAACCATTAGACACACCAATGACATCGGGTCCTAACCTCCAGCCTGTGGATCTCTCTTTTGCTCCTTAGTCCTATGCCCTCTCCTTCCCCTTAACCCCACATTAACACTAAGAATGGCTCTTCTTCTTCAGCCTTGACTCAGGTGTCACCTGCTCAGGGAGCTGCTGCCCTCTTGGTGTCCTCTCTGCCCCCTCTTCATTTACTTCACAGATGGTAAGCACACGCCCGTGTGCTCATCCGTGTGCTCTCTCCTTCCCAGGGCATCTGCAGCACAGTGCCTGGCACAGAATAGATGCTCTGGATAAAGAAAAGAAGGAATGAACTTTAAAAGTTGGAGAAATAAATACTTCAGTTCTTCCTCAAATGTTTGCCAACATCTCTCCCATCTTGTACAAGTAATTTTGTTAAACCTACACAATCCAGAAATTCACCTTGGTCCAAGGGCTTGGTAATTAGGAGTGCATCCATCTGGGTACACATTAGAGATACACAGGCATCCCTGGGTATTGGCAAGGGATTGGTTCCAGAACCCTTTCAGATATCCAAATTCACAGATGTTTCTGTCCCTTTTATAAAATAGCATAGTGTTTACAAATAACCTGTGCACATTTCTTCTCATATACTTTAAGTCATTTCTGGATTTCTTGTAATACCTAATGCAGTGTAAATGCTAGAAAATATTGTTATACTGAATTGTTTAGGGAATAATGACCCCAAAAAAATCCATACATGCTCAGTACAGAAGCAATTTTTTTTCAAGTATTTTTCTGTCTGTGGTTGACTGAATCTGCAGATGTGGAACCCTGGAGTAAAAAAGCAGGAATTGCATGTACATATGGTATCTAATTGGGATCCCGTATGTGGGTAATGATTTGATTATTTTATATGATATTATGTGTAGTCTACATATTATATGTATCATATGTTATATATAATACATATTCCACCTATATAAATTACCACAAATAATATCCTTTATGTATTTTTATATGATTTTATTTCATCATGCACCATGATTATCATGCCATATGAAGATCTATCTCATGTTGATAAGAAATATATGTCTTTCTCAAAAATAAATGTACTCACTTTTGCTGAGGTTTGTGTGCAGCGTAGGGATGGCAAGTAGAAGCCATCAGACCATAAGTACCCCTCCCCTACTCCCACCCTTAGAGACCAAAGGACTCTGCATAGTGGTGAGGATGAGGGAGTGCTTGCTCATCCACAGGTGCAGTGCCAGCGTGGGCTGCGGCGGGGCAGGCTGAGGTGCAGAGAGAAGTGTAGGATGCAGCAGGAGGGGAGGGACAGAAAGGCAAGAGGAGAGAAGTCTGGAGCCCAAGGCTGCATTAGCCAACACAGCAGTGAGGGGCACAGAAAGTGAGAAGGGCTAGAGATGACTGAGGTAGGGACGGGAAGTCAGGAGAGATGGAGTCTTTGTGGAGAAGCATAGTGGGCAGCCCAGCAGCAGCCTGGGAGGGCAAGGTCATGGTCAGAGGTGAAGTAGGCCCTGGGAGGCTTCCTCTCTCCCCTCAAGAAGGTAGAAAATTTGTCTTCCAATGGTTTTGCCATATGGTTTTCCAACAAATGGGAACATTTGCATGTTTCCAAGTGGGACTTGTTTGTCTCCATCTGGAGTCTCAAAGTTCAAAACAAACTTCCAAACAAAGGGACCCTCTGCTCTGCAGTTCTCCGTCCTGTGCTCTGGCAAGGAGGGAACCAAGGTCCTCAACTCCCCTGATGATTTTCACAGCCAGGGCCACAGAGAGCCCCACCCCCAGCTTCCTCCTGCGTCTTTCCCCTCCAATTGTTGTGAACATCCTCAGGGGGACAGTTTCTTAGGTTTCATTTAACCCTTTCTTCCTATTCTTATAATTGTGCAAGGAAAATGAGAATGTTTCCCCCATGGAAGCTACTGAGTCTTATAGGTGGTCCAAGGTCCAGGTCTCCCAAAAACTAAATTCATCA
Organism: Sciurus vulgaris; assembly: GCF_902686455.1. Taxonomy (NCBI): domain Eukaryota; kingdom Metazoa; phylum Chordata; class Mammalia; order Rodentia; family Sciuridae; genus Sciurus; species Sciurus vulgaris. The sequence goes on along the minus strand of NC_136466.1, from coordinate 62,865,044 downwards.
GCACCCAGCTCGATGTGTTCTTGAAAAGAACCCACTAGAGAAGAGCTGGTCAGGGTAGCTCCCTGTAGTTGGAAAATCCTGAGGTACATTTTCATGGGCACCACTCTGTTCCTACCCACCCTTGTCACTGAGGGTAGGTGTAAGTGAAGGACAGTCCTCATAGCACACATCGAGACTTTGTTTGGCATGCATCACACTATTTTTTTTTTTTTTTTTTGCAGTGCTGGGGATTTGAACCCAGGGCCTTGTGCTTGCGAGGCAAGCACTCTATCAACTGAGCTATATCCCCAGCCCCACGCTATGTATTTTAATATACAAAACATCCAACAGGTAGATGCTGTCATAATACCCATTTTACAGATGGAGAATTTAAGACAGAGGCTGAGACTGGTCCTCCATGAGGGGAGAAGCCTTGTCTGTCCTGTTCATCACCATCTCCCCTGCAGCCAGCCCAGGCTTGACTCAAAGTGAGCACTCAATATGCAGTTGTTGAATGACTGAATGGATGAATGAATATCATTCTTTTATTTGGCTATGTCCTGTAATCTGACATTTTTTGAACTCAGTCTTTGGGCAATGACTAAATATATTCATGGAATAGTTCTATTAACTTACTTGAACTTTCTCCTGGGTGGGGGAAAAATATATATTTTATATATACATATATATATATATATGTATATATAAAATATGTATATCTTTTCTCCAAGCATTAGAACCTAGCAAGTTATCTGCAACTTGAAAATTGAATAAGGAATCTCAATATGACTGTGTAGGTAATCTCTAGAGAGATCTTTTGGAATAAGTTAAATATTTATTAATCACTTATTGTTTTAAAAGCTATTTTAGGTCTCTTGTCTTTTTCAACAGCAAAAATCTGTTTGCAAATTCACAGGAATAGCTGTTTAAAAGCCTAAGCAAGGGAATCCATAGCCTAGAAATCTTCATTCTTTCTGGTATCTCAGGGCTTGTTATATATACGAAAGCCCAAAAACCACTGTGAAGAGGTTAGGGCTGCTTTTGCTCCCACTCACTGGAAAAAAAAAAAAAAAAATCTTAATAAGCTATCAAAATATGTTCCAAATCCATTGTTCCTTGAATTTACCTCAAGATTCTCTAATTGCTATCATGCTTTGGGATCATAAGCCATATTAAAGTTTTCTACCTGTGTAAGATAGAAATACTGGACTTATCTAACAGGTGTTCTTTGTCCAGTTTTAAGAGGGTGGCTACTTTACCTTCCCTGATACCCAGACTCTAGTGCGTTGAATTACTCTTACACAGGACTAAGCTAGAAGTGAGATCTGGTCCAGATCTGCCAAAAGATGCTGCGTGTCATAAATCAGAGAGCGATTCTGGCCCACTGTTTCCTTGTCTATTAGTTGAGGGTATGGTATTCTGCACATGTTCTTAGTTAATGTCATTAATTCTATGGACAGGGATTTTCCCAATCTTGTTTTTCAACACTGGAAAGTCACACTTCATTTATCATGAATTAAGTTCAGAAGGTGGCGGTATTAGTAGTCACAGGAATGTAAAGAACCCCACCCTATTTTGGTTAATTTTGACTAAAAATATTCAGAAAATAAATCTCTATGATACACGCCTATAAGAACTAATTACCAAACTAACAATAATAATAATTTGGGGTAAGAGCTAGTTGACCATGCAAAAGCCAGGGTGGATCTGTGAGGTTAGTCATGAGGTCACATACCTGCTGTTTTCCTCAAAGGGGAAGTGACTAGAGTGGAGGTGCCCAGTCTACTCTTAGGGCTGTGTAGTATTAGAGTCAAAAAAAGATCGGGGACATCCTGTCCCAAAATATTTATTGATACCTACTGTTCTAGGTAGTGGGGGATAGCAGGTGAACCCTGCTGGCAAGACCATTCCTTCATTGAACCAAGGTTCTAGTAAGGCAGAGATGAATCAGTGATAAGGGCACAAGAGAAAGGATGGGAAGTGGGGACATAGGTAGGAGGCTGTAGGAATCCCAATACCTCACCCACTGGTCCAGCCGCCTTCTTCAGTGAGGAGGACCAGGCCCACACAGCAGTGACAAGCTCAAGACTAGATTACACCCGCCTTCTCAGCACCAGGGCTGGGGTGGGAACCGTCTTCCTGCAAAGTCTTTCCTCCACAGCCCCTCCCAACAAGTCTCTTTCCCTCTCATTGTCCAGCCGGTAGAGCCAGTATCAAGAGAGGGAAGACAAGCACTCAAGCACCCTCTTGTTGGTCCCAGGACACAGGGTCCCTTCCAAGCCCCAGGCCCCCAGGAGCCAGGCAGAAGCCCGGCGGGGCGGGGCCTCGGACTCGCGCCCGCACGTCCAGCAGGTGGCAGCAGCGAGCGGCCGCGCCCCCCGCGCTGCCAGCCCGTGAGCCCACATCATGGATGGCGAGCTCTCCTATTTCGCTTTGCTCGCCCTGGAATCCCAGACCCCAGGTGACGGGCAGGATTCATGAGCCGGTCGCAGGGGCCGGGGCAGGAGCCTCTGGCTCCCGACGCTGGCCGAGAGGTGGGTCCCGGGGCGGGTCGCTGCTGCCCGAGGCCGGGCGGGGACGCGCTGCCCCCGCCCTGCCTCCCTGTGGTCCACACCCCCTTTGGGCTCCAGAGCCGCTGGGCTGGAATAGTGCGGGGTGCGCGCGAGCAGGCGCTGCCAGTCCCGCCGCTGCCCGGTGTTCGGGTCCCGGGAGCTGTGGGACCAGGCCGCCGGCGTCCTCCCCGCCTCCTCCTCCTTCCTGCTCTCACCTGCGCCTGTTAGTCCACTCGCCTTCCAGGCCAGTGGCTCCAGCCCAGAAGGAGAGGGGACAGCAGAGAGAGAGAGCACCTGAGGACACAGAGCTGGCCCTGGACTGCCTTTTCACCCCCAGGTGATGAGTGCGGTCGAGAGAACCGAAGATTTAAAAAGCAACCGGGGCCTCCGTATTGAATGAAAGACCCAGTGCAAAGGCATCACCATGAACACGAGCAGTAAGTGGATCCTCCTCTCCTTTGCCATGGGAACAGGGGTGGGGGCGGGAGGTGCAGGAGCCTGCGCGGGGCTGCCTGGAAGGAGGAAGGAAGCCTGGCATCTGCGTGGACACCTGACCCCAGACTCCTTTGGGTGCTTTCTGAGTCCCCTGACAGAGGAATGGTTTTTGGGTCTGGCTTTTCGTGATGATTTTGCTAATGTTTAATCAGCGGTGCCAGTTGCCTCTATCGGAAAGGCTGCTGTCTCCTTCTAGCAATGCCTGAGAAGGCCTAGGCAGCAGTACGTGGCCATTGTCTGATGTGGGGGCTCCAAGAGACCTCCCAGCACACATCTGGAAAACCATGGAGCTCTTATCCATGATCTGCAGAGAGCAGGGAAGCTGGCTGGCGGGGTGGGTGGGCATGGACGGGCAATGGGATAGGATAGAGCAATTTCATAAACAAATCCTCATGAAGCCACCTTTGAGTCTGGAGGCTGTGAAAGATCCAGTTCCTGTGCCCCTCAGCCCAGTGAAGTTGGGGCTGGTTTCTCCTCCTACCTACAGGCTTGTTGGCCACCCTGAGAACCACAGAAAGGGCAAGGCCTTGGGGCCACAGCTCTAATGTGCCAGAGGTAATAATAGTTATAGAACCAGAACCAGACATTTTGCTTCTGGGTTGGGCCTCTGCTACAGAGAAATGCATTTGGCAAGACAAGGAGGCAGTCTCTCTCTTCAATGTAGTCCCCTGACCATGGACAGAAGTTGGGGTGTTGTGACCTGGGCGATGACCCTGAGAGGGCAAAACTAGGTTCAAGTCTCACTCCCCTGCCCCATTGTCAGCTTGGATTGTCTAAGTCACTCCAACATCAGGTGGGGGCTGTTGAAGCAGAGGACCCCTACCAACATTCTCTTCCCTGGGTCTCTGACTTTGTTATTAGTCCCAACTCCACATTTCAGATTGTTCATCTGTAACATCACAGTGGTTATGTTAGAGACCCTTCTATTCTAAAAACCTACAAGTTTTTTTTCTTTCTGAAAAAGCTAGAACTGAAGCAGGTTTGGAAAAATCAGTACCTTACTGAGGTCTTGTGCAGCCCAAACCTACTATTTCCTCACCCTCCCTCCATTTCAAGGCCGTTGGCATAGAGAAGAGGAAAACAAAACAAAAGCCACTGAGATGGAAATTGAAATATATTTATTTACTACATGTTTGTATGACTCATCTCTGCTGTCTTCCTTTGTGTATTGCATATCTATGCTAAGCAAGAGAGTGAGGCTGGACTCCCTCTGCCTCCTACAGCCAAAAATTTTGCCTCTGATTTTGACTGTCTAGAAGGATGTTTGGCTTCATACCAAGTTCAGGAAAGGAGCAAAACCCCGTAAACCTATTCACCTAGTGGGCCACATGTTTGCATCTGTGTGCCTCCAGGCAAATAAAGATGTGAATTACCTGTCACTTTTCACTATCTCTAGGGGTAAAAAAATATGTATTGGGGGGAATCCTTTCCCACTAAGTGATAAAAGAGAAAAATGTCTATTACTCATGGAACTAAGGGCAGCAATAAGCAACCGATTATGCACTTTTCCCTAAGAAACTCTGTCCTGTTAGCAACACTGAGTATTCCAGAAAGAAATAGAAATTTTCCTTTTTTTTTTTTTTTTAAGAAATAACAATGAAGAGAGTTGAACACTGCAGATGAGGATGGGCAAAAATGCCATTCCAACTTCATCTACTTTTTCTAAGCAGGGAGAGTGTTTATTTTGCAGAAGTGGTAGAAAATAAACAAGAATGGCTCAGGTAGCCTCAAGAGCCCCTGAGTTCCCCATGAGAGGAAATGCTTCTCTGAGTGGGTACCTGGGGGGACAGTGTGGGGGAGTCTTCGGCTCAGGGCTTTGCAACTGGATCCAGTCATCACTGAGGTTCCTCCCAACTCTGAGAGTCTGCCAATGGAGAGACTAGAAATCAGACCTCACAAGAACAACAAGGCCATAAGGTCACCAGGACAGAGCGTTGGCAAGAGGTCCTTAGCAGAACAGATCTAAGCAAAATGCTCCCCTTTGAGAAGTGAAATTTCGTCTGATTCTTATGCCTGAAATTGTCCCTAATAGAAACTCCCACTTAGTTTCTTTATTTCACTTTCCAGTCGTATGGTCTTCACTCTTCCTCAGGCCAAGGCCAGGCACTTCCCTGCTGGCTCTCACTGGACTCTCCCACCAGAGCTGTGGCATGCTATTATTACTCCAGTTTATAGGTGACTTTGTGGCTACTATGTTGCAAATTCAAGTCACACTGTTAATTATTGGCTTGTGAAAGGTGTTTGAAAGTCAACATATTTAGTAGGGGATACAACCCCTAATCAGTGGTTCAAATGCCAACAATGAAGTGCAGATGAAGCTTGATTTTGTAAAGTTAGTTTAGTGATAAATTTTCAGTATAATTTTTGATACTAGTATAAAAGTGAATTCTGTAAATAACTATATAGGTGTGTTTATGGGAAGAAAGCTGAGAATTTTCCGGCTCTGGTTTGTCTTTAGAACCCTGCATGGGATCCACAAGGCGCATTGCTGGCCAGTACCTGAGTTGTAACAGTTTATGTCTGGGCCAGGTGGGCAAAGCCTATTTCCTCCATGTTGCAGAATAAAGCCCTGCTTCCTGGGGGGGCGGGGGGGTGGATCCTAATCACTTCATCTGGAGAAGAGCAAGGGCTATGGTCTTTGGTCAGCTTTTGGTGTCGATAGGGCTCAGGCCCTGGAATCAGTGTCCTGAGTTCCGTTCTTTTTCTCTCATTAGCTGTGTGGTTTTCAGCACAGTTGTCTCATCTGCAAAAATTAGAATGGAATGAAGACTAAATGTTCATGTTTCATGTAAAATACCAAGTGGGGCACCTTAGCTGTGGACATTGTGCCTCCTTGTCTACGAGGGGGTGGTCAGGCTGCCATTGTTACTGTGGGAGTTGTTGTGGCGATAGTCACTGTTGACTTTAGGACATTAGCAAGGAGATCACTCAGCCTTGCAGATGTCACACCTTCACTATGAATTGAGAAACATACCTGGAATGTGAGTTTTGAGGATTAAATAGGATTATAAGGAAATGGTTTGTAAACATGTGTAAACTATAATTATTAGTAAGAAACCCATTTCTCAGTGACAGGAAGAGGAACAGGCTCAGTCAGTGACTCCCCAGTGTGAATTTTAGAATCCCTTCTTCTGAAATCACACTGAGCATCAGTTTGCTAAACAGCAGGCACCTGGGAGAAAAGGGGTAATTTGGGAGCTGATAGGACAAGGTGGCAGACAGACCTGACTCTGGCTCTCAGAGCCACTGAGGGAGGGGGAAGAAGGGCCCCTAGAGGAGAGAACAAGACTCCAAAGGCAGGAACAGGCCACCAAGGTTCAGGAAAGCCTGGACTCCTAGCGTGCTCCACTCCCTTGGGTGGAGGACTCCAGAGGAGGACAAGGGAAGCAGGCTACTCATTGCCACTTTGGCTTCTTGGGATCCTCTGCCATTTGGCCTTTCTCTCTCCTCTTGCATGCTCCCCACCTATTTCCAAGACTGTCATTTGTCTGCTGACCTCCTGGGGCAGCCCCTAACCAGTCTCCCTTCACCCACTCCAGCACCTCCAGTCTTCCCCCATCCACTCTCTGCAGTTCTCCCTCTGGGTCCACAGCCTGTCCTGCCTTAGCAGCCTGCTCCTCCACACTGCACCCTTCTCCCTGCACCTCCTGCACCTGTCCCATCTGCCTCTTTCTCTTCCTTCTACGGCCTTGCTCCTACCCACTCCTCCTGGAGAGCCCCTCCCCCACAGCACCAGCCCCGCCTGCTCACCCTGGGAACTGCACAAGCCCTCCCCAGCCTCCCTGTCCAGCTAATGACCCCCTGAGGTATGCCTGCTGTGCATCTTGCCCTTTCCTTCAGAGCCTGGTCTCTGTCATTATACACTCCCCGATGTGGTCACCGCATTGAAGCCCGTCACCCTAAACAGCCTACTCCACACAAGCTGTGGCTTATAGCTGTGGACTGCAGCCCCCAGCCATGATGCATTCTGGGGTGTTTCTTCATTCCGGTTTATACATTGGTCATTTTCATGACCCCAGACCACTCAACTCTCACAGAGTCCAGATCCACAAGGGCACCATCCATCAAGTGTGTAAGTTCTCAGAAAACCATCGATCTTTGGTTATTCCCTCTGTATCTTCCATTCCATGTTGACACCAGGCATTCCGAAATCATGGGAGCCTGGGTGGACCCCAGTGAGCCAGAAGCCCTGATCTGTATTCCATAAAACGTCTTTCTCCTCACTCACAATTCGCAGAGCTCCTGAACACTATGGCTTTCCTATGTACAAAGCCCAGGGCTGGTTCATCCTCAGGGTTGGGTGAGCATCGTGTGTACCATGGACAATGGTACCATCCATCCTCCCTAGTCTCATAGGCTTCCTCCTGCCTCTGGCCCTTTCTTTATTGTGGATTGGCATGCTAATGAATTACTTTCCTTGGAGTAGACCTTGCTTTTGTTTAAGAGAGTATTTAAGGATCACATAACCCCACAAAGGTGTCACAGGGCATGAAGAACCTGAGCTTCAGAATGTAGATTCCTGAGTTCACATTTGGGGTCTATGATGTACTCTGTGCTCTTGGACAGAATGGATTGTTTCTCTGAGCCTAAATTTTATCCAGTATAAAATGTGAGCAATAATATGCCAACTTGCAAGGTTCTTGTGAGGATCAAGTGGAATACCATGGGTCTCAGGGAGTGGAGTTGAATCTGAGGTTGAGTTGGCATTGAGTAAAGCAAAGTTCTGAAATAACAGTAACATAAAAAACCAAACTTGTGGTGAAATTGTGCCTGTTTTGATGGTACAGTAGCCAGTGCAGGATTTTGTACATAGGAAAGTCATAAGCTTCAGGAAAATCATTTACCTGGTGTTGTATGTGGTTTGGGTTGAAAAGGGCAAGATAGGAAGTTAAGATCCTAAGTGAGACTGGGCGTGATGGTGCGTGCCTGTAATTCCAGCAATTGGGGAGGCTGAGGCAGGAGGATCAAAAGCTCAAAGTCAGTCTCAGCAACTTAGTGTGGCACTAAGCAATCCAGCAAGACCCTGTATCTAAATAAAATACTTTTTTAAAAGGGCTGGGGATGTGGCTTAGAGATTAAGCACCCCTGGGTTCAATCCCCAGTACCAACAACAAGGTCCTAAGTGAAAGACAGTCGCTCTAGTTCAGAAAAGATATATGAGCCAGGATTTGGGAGGTTATAAGATAGAAATAGAGGGAAAGAACCTTTAGAAAATAGACTGCACAGCCTACTGCCTACTCCTGCTGTGGGACAAAGAAGAGGATTCTTTCAGCTAGGGTCCTGGCAGGGCATGACAGGTAACAGAGAGGGCTTCAGTAGAAAAAAACTCTTCACATGTGTGCAGGAAGGATGTAGAAAAGAAAACAAGGAGAAGCAGGGGTGGCCCAGTACTAGGAGGCTTATTACCTGCTTCCCCCACAACTGCCCCCAGCATGAAGGGGTGAAAGAAGGAGCCCAGAGACCCAGCTGGCTATGGGGTGAGGGCTACCTGACCAGACCCATGGCCCTTGGCTTCAGGAAGGCAACAGCATAATTCCAGGGAAAGAGCCAGGAGATAAATATTCTGACCTCTCTCCTCCCTTCCCCTGGGGACTCCCCGTTGGCCCCATTCAACCAGAAGCCAGAGGACTAGGAAGGCAGTTGACCCCCGTGATGGTGCGTCCCAGGGTACAATGTGGGTAGGAACAAGGCCCATGGGTCTGGAAGGACCAGGGGTTTCAGAACAGAAGACACCCCATGCTGGAGCAAGATGAACTTCTTTTGTCAGTGCTACTGCCTGGATCAGGAGTTCTAAGATTTCCTTAAGAAAAGGACCTGTTCCAGACACAAGCACAGGAGGGTGCCTTAAATTTGTGAAACAGATAAAATAGAGGTGATTATACACATTATGAAGGCAGAGGATTTTTTTCTTGGGGGAGAGGGCTTCCCAAATGAGTGAAGCAATTACAGATAAATGATTACTTGAGACTAAGGGGGCTTCCAGGAATAATGTAAGCAACAATCTTAAAATCATCCAAAATGAATATAACACATCTCTGAAAATCACAATGTGATTTCAAGAGCACTTGGATTACATACAGGAAGTGATATCAATTCTGAACTCCAACTTTCCTATCTGGCAAAAGCTTTATCTTGCTGAGATAGCATCTGCTGTGGTGAATGGTCACCAACTGGCTCTCACCCAATGTTAGCCAGATACCATTGTAAAAGAATAAAAAATAACCAGAAGTGTGTGAGCACCTTTGACTTTTGGGTTACTTTGCCAAGTAAATTGTCATCCTGTGGTTCTTAAGGGCACAGACTGGAAGTAGATGCCTGGGTTTAAATACCATCCCTGCCCCTTCCATGCTGAGTATCCTTGGGCAAGTCACTTACCTTCTCTGTACCCAAGTTCCTCATCTTTAATGATAATCAATGGGGTGGATAATAGTGCCTCTCTCATAGAGTCATTATCAAAAATAAACAAGTTCATAGTTGTGAATTGCTAAAAACAGTGTCTGGCATATTGCAAGTGTTTACAAAATGACTAAAATTAGTATGTGTTAGTTTACTAGGGCAAAGTATTATGAACTTGGTGGCTTAAACAACAGGAGCATATGGTTTCACAGTTGTGGAGGCTAAACATCCAAAATCAAGTGTTGGAAGGAGTGGTTCCTTCTAAAGGTCTCTGTCCTGGGCTTGTGACTGGCCCTCTTCTCCCTGGCTCTTCAGCTCTTCCCTCTGTGTGTGTCTGCATCCACATTTTCCTCTTTTGATAAGGACACTGGTCATATTGGATTAGGGCCCTTACTAATGACCTCATTTTAACTTGATTAAGCTCAGTAAAGACTATCTCCAAATAAGGTCACATTCTGAGAAACTGGGTGTCAGGACTTCAGTGTATGAATTTGAAGGGGACACAATTCAATCTCTAACATCGTTTCTCTTAAGGAAATGACTATTTGAGAAGAATACTTCCCTATGGCGTGGCTTACCCCCTGAATACCAGCAACTTCCCTGGGCGAGTATGAGATGCTGACAGTTAATTATTAAATACAGATGTCACAAAAGCTATCCACCTATTCCTGATGTTTCAACAATAGTTTTGTCATCCCTAATGAGCAGGGGTGGACCCTCTTCCCGTGAGCCTGAAGGAAAGAGTTCACATGTCAGAGGACCCCCAAGGGAGGACTGCAGGTGACTTAGTGTGTCCACAGGCAGTCTGTTTGCTGAAACACACTCCCACCCCACCCCCACAAGGCTCGTTATGCACAACTGTGGTATTTGGATAACACGAGGGAATTTATAGGCAAGGTATTAGTTTTCAATCTCCTTAGTTCCTGGGAGTGTCCAACATGGGGAATAAGAATTGGATCATTTATTCACTCAACAGATATTTACTGAATACAGGTTTGCACCAGGCATGATGCTGAGGACATGGAAGCAAATATAACCAATATGGTTCTTCCTTTCAAGGATCAAACAGGTGGGCAAAATGTGCCCTTTGTGGTCAGCATAATGGGACATGTTTTATTTGCCCCTAGGACAAGTGTTGAATAAATTTGAATTGTTCACCAACATTGAGAAGTTGGGAAATTAAAACTGGGATTTCTAGCTTCTCTTAAAAATATAAAGCTGGGAAAACTGCAGCCCTGACTATTTTCCCATGAGGCAATGGTCGGTAGGAGTGCTGGCTTTGGATGGGCATATAGTCATCTCTACTTTGCCACAGTGCTGACACTTCCTATTAAATTACACAATGACAGCTTAATATTTTTACATTACCTTTCCACTGTAGGCATCTGAATTTTTAAACCCCAGTCTGGTAGATGACCCATATAACATCAAATGTGGAGAGTGTATCTTCACACAGGCCTGGAGAAACTGCTGCTGATCCATTGGATTACGGTAGCAGGTGCTTGTCTGGAGTTGGCAATTAATTAACACTGCCCTGCTACTGAAGTTCTCTGAAGGGAGCAAAACCCCATTCCAGGACCTTATTTCCCCAGCTGGTCCATTCCCAGAAGGGCAATATCATATCCTGCAGGATAAAGTTGGACAAGTAACAGGACATACAGTGTCCTGCCTCCAGCTTACTTTAGGTAACCTAAAGTAAGTAGTAGAAGGGACCCAGAGCAGAGGAGGCAATTCTGGATCAGTGATCCCATCTCTGGGTACCTTTTCCAGCCAAAGAGAAGGCATCCTTGGAGACTGAGACATTCCAACAGTGTTCTGCCATAAAGAAAATGTGTGGTCCAATTGAGGATATGTAGTCAGTGGTATGGGCTGTGTGTCAACAATGTCAGCTGAAATAGCCAACCTACCAGGGGCAGTGCCGGAAGCCCACAGCAGTGATCCCACATGGTCATCAAAGACCTTTCTGAGGATATAATTTCTTCCATTTAAGGCGTATTCTTCCCCATTGACATGGAAGAAATCAAGGTAGCAAATAACTCACAGAAAGTAAAGTACAGTGCCTGTTTCATAGCAGGTGCTCAAAAGATATTGGATGAATTAGTTCATTAATGAAAAAAAAAAAAAAAAAAACCTGCTCTCTCTGCTAAGCTCTAGGATAAAGACAATCAAAGTATCGCTACTAAGCCTTAGGTTCATCTTTCCGACTATCCCCTGAGATTCTAACCTGGATAGCCTGAGGCTCTTCAACCTCAGAAAAACACCTGCTTCAGTTCTTATGGTGCCAGCTGATCCACAGAACCCCCATCTACTCGGTCACCTAGGTTGGGTAGGAATGCCGTCCTCTTAGGCCTTTCCCTTTCCTCCACTCTTCCATGTTCTGTCTGGTTATTTGTACCTTCAAAACATGACTTGAATTCTTCCTCTCCTCAACCATCATCACTTCCCAGCATCCACAACACCAAGCAGGACAGCCATGGTAGTACCCGGATGGGGAAGGTGAGGCTGATCTCAAGCTCGGCAAGAGGCAATAAAGCAACATGAGCTGCTGGAAAATGTGGTTTCAGGCTTTGTGGACTAAAGGAGATCAGAGCACCAATCTTCAGAACTCCATTCAGGCTCTTTCTGAAGCATTGTGTTCAGGAAGGACAGTGATCAATGGGTGCATGCCTGGGAAGGGGTGACCAGGGTGGTGGAAGGACTTGAAGCCTACTAGGGAGAGGGCCTTGAAAGACAGAAGACAGCAGTCAGATCCACACCTTGGTCTGTCTTCCTGAGAGTGTGGATGACCCCTTGTCAATTTCAAACAATGCTACTGGGTTGTGCCAGCTCCCTAGACATCTCCAGGCCTCTTTTCTAAGTGTCTCAATGGTCAGACAAGGGGTACACGTAGGCTTCATATTGCTGTTGCCTTACTCCCAGGCTGTGGTTTCTGCTCACGTGCTTGTACAACAGCCCCACCCCCATCTCCTGGCTGAATTCCACTCTCTCCTGCCTGTATCATTTTCAAAGCCTCTTCCTTGCATCTGCTTAATTTTGTGCAAAGCACAGGTCTTTCTCCACGGGCTATTATCTCTTGCCCTCACCAGCAGGGCCAATGAAACGACTACTTTGCAATAGTCTAATGACACAGTTGATCTATTTTAAGCACCTGAAGCACACTCCACCAAGTGTCAATCTCCCTGCTACAAGCTGCTCTCAGCATGCAAGAGCAGGGACTGCCCAAGGTCTGTCCCTGCATTTTGAAATCTGTCCTTGCATTTGGAGACACAGCACAGGGATCTCAGTCCTGCCTGTCTGAAGATGGTCTAAGGTAACCATAACATTAGGTATTTTCACAGCCAGCATGAGTCATTCTGGAAAGAGAATTGCCTGGGATGTCAGTATTGTATGGTTCAGGTACCTTAGGCAACCATAAATCCCTCATTCAAAGGGCAGAGACAGAACCTGGGACTGACACAGTACGGAGAAGGGACCTGGCAGGCAGCATTTCTGAAACAAAGATTAGTCTAACCCTATCAGAGATTCCTTAACGTGGGACTAGATTTTTCTTGCCCTCAGAATCAAGAGACATTCTTTTCCATGCTAGTCTCTCTGAAAGCAAATGGTTAGCATTTGGATTTACCTTATTTAATTCTCAGAACAATCCTACATGCGCCTTCCCTGAATTCTATATCTAAGGAAGATCCCCACATTACATTGGATCTCACCATTCTTCATACAACTAACCACAGTCTATAATTATTTTGTTCATTAGCCCACTGACTTCATTGGCATCCCTGTCCACCTCGTACTCTAAGCTGCGTAGTAGCTGTGTGGCAGTGTGCTTTGCTCACTGCTGAGTCCTTCCAACACAACACCGTGTTTTGAGGGGGAGTGATGGAACACAGGCCGACCTCCTCACTGGCATTAGCCCACTTGACCTTCCCAAGAGTCCTGTGAAGCTGATGCTCATATTATCCTCATTTTACAGACAAAGAAATGGACTCCAAGAAGGAACAGTTGGGTCCAAATCTGAAATTTAAAATAGAACCTTAAGTGAATATACGAAAGGATGAATCTAATGGGGAATATTTCAGTATTTTCATTTTACATAAAAGAAAAATGAGACTCAGGTAAATCAGTTGTACAGGGTCTGGTGAGCAAAGCAGCAGTGATGCTAATGTCTAAGCTATGTCTGTCTGACTCGGCGGTCTCCTGGCCCTCCTTCCTGCTCCTCCTTTTCTCCATCTTTCCTGTTTTTTTCTGTGATGGAGGGCACCAAGGAAACACGTGAGTGGGATGCTGGTCTAGGTGGTGGCTCATTCCATTCCTTCACTCATTGCTCTCCTTTTATTCCAACTCCTGAGTCCTGGCCTTTTAGGTAGAAACTGGGGTCCAGAGCAAAATACAGAGGCACAAAGCATTTTGGGAAGTATCAGGAAGATCAGTTTGTGTATAATTTATAGGGTGTGAGGAACTAAGACTGTGGGCTTGGTGAGGCTCAGATCTTTGGGAGTCTTAGATTCCAGACTGAAGAGTATTTGTTACAGTTGATAGACTGTGAGGAGTCCTGAGAGGTTTTGAGCCAACTTGTGACCCGACCAGAGCTGTGCATTATTTAGGAAGATCTCCTGGCAACACAGACCTAATGCATCACAGAGTCCAGAGGCAGTGAGAGGCCAGGGAAATGCAGTAGAGCAGTGTGAGTGGATGATAGGGAGAGTGTGGGCATCAGCAGGGATGGATGGCACTGGTTCTGCTACTCCACCGGGCAGCACAGTCCGCATCACTGCCCTTGGGCCCACGGTGGACCTGTTATCTGATTCTGAGTTCTGGGACCATGCAAACTGATCCTTTGAACACTAGGTTACTGACCCAGTTGGGAAGCCTAGAGAGTGTGTTTAGTGAGTGCTTGAGCTGTGTGGGCAGACACCCGTGTTCACTTTCCAGCTTGGCCACTTACTGTGCAGTCTTCAGGGAGGTGCTTGACCTCCCCCAACCTAAGCTTTTGTCTCTTCTCAGGATGGGACAAAAGGTGAGCACCAGTGAGAAAGTGAATGCAAAATGCTTACCCCAGTGCCTGGAAGGTGGAAAATACTCCTTAATGATTGGTAGTGATAAAATATGAAATGCATTTGAATGTATTGGGAAACTTCTTTTAAATATACAAAGTAATCACCATGTGGTATTGCCATGATACTGTCACCTCTCAAACATTCCATTAGAAATGAGGAACAGAGGTACCCAGTGATAACCCAGGACTTTGTTAGCTAACATTGAAGGAGCATTTCATTATGTGTCAGATCCCATCCTAAACACTTACCCTGTATAATCTTTTATTATTCCAGGCATGAATCAGGGGTGAAACTGATGTTGTAGAGTATAAACTTGACAAGTCTATCCATCACTAGTCCCACCATAAGACCCCTGTTACATCAATACACAAAAATCAATTCTGGATAGATCATAAACATAAATAAACTAAAAGCTAAAATTATACAACTTCTAGAAGAAAATAGCGGGAGAATACCTTATAACCTTAAGATAGGCAGTAACGTTCTAGACACTAAAATCAATAAAAATTGGTAAGAAGTCTCACCAATACATCACAACACAGATGGTCAATATGCACATTAAAAAGGAGCTCAACATCATTAATAATCAGGGAAAGGCAAATTAAAACCCCCTGTTTACACCAACCCAGTGACTAAAATTTCTCATATATTTCTGGTGGTACGGTAACTTTGGAAAGCTCTTTGGTTGTTTCATAGAAATTTGATAAACACCTACTTGTGATCCAGCAACGCCTTTCTTAGCTATTTACCCATGAGTGATGAAAACATACCTGCAGAAAGATTTATGCAAGAATGTTCCTGGCATCTTAATTCATAATAGCCCAAAGCTAGAAACAACCCAAATGTTCATCTACAGAAAAATGGATAATCAAATTGTGTTGTATTTACACAATGGGTTACTACTTAGCAAGAAAAAGTAGCCAACTATCATAACATGCTGCAACATGAATGAATCAAAGAGATGCTGGGTGAAAGAAGCCAGACATAAAAGTTCATAATGAAGTTGACCAAATTATATTATGTGCATGTGTGAATATATCACAATGAATTACACTATTCTGTATAACCATAATGCACCAATAAAATTTTTTGAAAAGTTCACATACTATATGATTCCAACAAAACTAATCTATGGGAACAGAAATTACAGATTGCTTTGGATTGGGAGAGGAGTGGATGATTTCAAAAGATTGCAGCAAGTTATCTGGAGTGATGGAAATATATCCCATCATGATTGAGATCTTGTTTCTGTATATGTCAAAATTCTTTGTATTTAAGATCTATATGTTTTTTGTTACTGTAAATTATACCCAGTCGTGTGCATGTGTGTATGTCTCTCCTCAGAATTTTATGCTTGCAAACATAACTGACTTCAAATCTCTGTCCAGCTGCTAACTCTAGGACCTCTGAGGCTCATTTTCTCCTCAGTTCCACTGGTCCATCAGTCTAGCATACCTCAAATGGATATTTCTACTATACCACCTGTAAAAGTTCTTGGTAAACCTTTAAGCATCATACATTTCAAAAGCCTCCTCTCCAAATCATCCCTTGCTGCTCTCCCTGGCCCCAGTGTTCCAGCCCTACTAGCCTGGGGCTCACCCTCTCTCCAGGCTCAGGGCCCCTGCATGTGCTGTTCCTCCAGCTGGATGGTGCTTACCCCTGGTCTTCCATAGCCGGCTCCATACCCCCACCCTATCCTCGCAATCTCAGCCGAAATATTTTACCTTCAGATTACCTGGGCCCCTTACACATTTCCTTTATTCTACTTGCCCCATTTTATAAATACCTATTTGTTTAATTACTCATCATGGATCTTTTCCCATGGAATTATAAACTCCTGAAGGAAAGGAAATCTGGCTACTTACTCAGTAGTATATCTATAGTCCCTAGCACATAGAAATTATCCAGTAAATATTGATGAATAAATAATTGGGCGAATGCACAGGAGCTTTAGTACATGGACTTTGTAATTTGGTACTGAGTGGGGACTTTCTACTTGGAGCCACATCTTCTTTGGGGATTGGTGGATGCCCAAAAGTGTGACACCATGATAATGCTTACTCAGGGAAAGCTTTTTGTGTCCAGGGACTCAGAGAAATCTTAAGACATATTGTCTTTAGGAAGACTGGAATGCTGTTTATGGCTATGCTGCATGCACCCTCTGTTGGGCTACAACCTGGGGGTTCTACATGCATCTCCAGGTTGAGAGGATCCTGAAGCACAAACAAGGTAACTACATAACACACAGAAATTGTCCCCCATCTCCAGGGCTCTCCTTTTATCACACCCAGCAGTGGGCCTAAGAGCAAGTGGAATGAACAAATGTCCATATTTGTCTTTTTGTTCAGCACCTTTCAGTCCTCTGGACAGTCATGGGCCTCTTAGTCCTAATTCCCTTGCTCTGTTTTCCTATTAAACAGACCATCTTCTTTTAGGTATTTTCTGGATCTGAATGTCTCTGCCCTTACTGAGGTCATCTCTCACCAGGTTAACCCCAGGTCTAGAAACTGCCCTTGAACCTTGGGTAACTGGGCATCCCCTGTAGGTCATCTGCTCAGGGATCTGAAACCTTCTGTTTGCAGCTGGAATGGTGTGCTGACCCAGATTATTTTGGCATTATGACATCAGTGCTATGGGGAAATGCTTCTTAACTGGTAGCAAAGTCCACTTGAGAGTACAAACTCTAAGAATGCTTTGGGGAAAATCCAAGGTGCTGTGAACTAGATGAGAAGTCCACCCTTCCTCCCACTTGCTTCCTACATTGACAGAATTCTGCTTTCTCTCTTCCTGGCTGTCTCCCTTAAAATCCGTATTCTTTGCAATAGGTAATGTCAGTGAGCCCTTTGTGTGAGTGGGATTTGGGGCTTCTGTGTTTCTCATCTGAGAATCATCCTGTGCCAACGAGTTTGGGCTCTGGCCCACATGTTAATTATTGTACCAGAGTTCCTGGAGTCAGCTGAGGACAGGATGCCTCTTCAACTAGGAGAGAGATATTTTGGTAGGGTTTTTTTGTTTTGGTTTGGTTTTTTGTGGAGTTTTTGTGTTTTTTTGTTTTTTGTTTTTTGCATTAATCTGTTTTATAGAGGCTGAGCAGGTAAAAATAATGGTTTGCTTCATTCATATCTGCCCTTTCTTTTCTTAACACCACACTTAGCTTAGATTCGAGAACCAAATGTTAATGAATATCTTGATTTTTTTTTTTTTTTTTTTTTTTTTTTTGCTGCCAGTAGTGCCAGGAAAATCCTCCAGTGTTTTAGGGAGCAGGATGATAGAAAGGGGTCTGCTTGTGTGCATATGGGTATGTATGGCATATGTGTAGAAAAGGAAGCTCACTACCGAGGCCTGTGTTGGCGTCTGGCACATCTCTTCAGCTTCCTGTGCCTCAGTCTGCTCGCCTGTTGAACAGGTGGAGTGATCCTTGCCTCACCCACCTCATATGGTTGGTGACGACCAAATGAGGCAATGGATGAGAAACCTCAGTTAGCCTCTGTTTTGCTAGTTATTAAACAGATGCCCTCCTTGGCTGTTCTTTGAGAGAAAGAGAAGCCAGCAAACATTTGAATTTTTTTTTTTTTTTTTTTTAGTACCAGGGATTGAGCCTGGGCTGATTAACTACTGAACCACATCCCCAGCCCTTTTTATATTATATTTAGAGAAAGGGAGACAGGATCTCACTAAGTTGCTTAGAGCCTCACTAAGTTGTTGAGGCTGACTTTGAACTCACAATTCTCCTGCCTCAGCCTCCTGAGCCACTGGAATTATAGGCATGCACCACTGCACCTGGCTAAATTGCTTTTTTATTCTTTTGATTGTTGGCTATATTTCTTTTTTTTAAGATGCTCTATTTGTGGTTATATTTCTTTTAACCATTAAAATTTAATACAGAAACTGAGCACAAAGCAAAGCCAGCTTTATTTGGGTTACAGGTAAATGGGGCAAAGTCAAGAGTCAGTTCACTGTGAGTCTAATGTGCTCACATATGACTGTTCTAATTTCCAGCATTTTATCCCCTTGTCGGGCCATGCATCTGATCATATATTTCAGTGCCTTATTCAGAAAGCATGGTCTGCAGAACTAAATGATGATAAAAAGAGATAGAACAGTAGCCATAGGAGAGAGGCTTGGCTGCTTCTCTTTGTGACTGGAAGGGCAATGAGCAATCCAGACCAAAAAGAAAGAACTCTTTGATCGCACCCAGCAGAGCAGGTGACTCGTTTTGGCCAACAGGCCCAGAATGTCACACTTCAGCTCCTTTTACAGCTCCCAGATGAGTGATGCTGGCACAAGAGCTTAGAGGTGTCCAGGTTGGGAAGAACATCCTGTGTACCACTTGGAGGCCTCTTTTTACCACTCCCCTCGTGCATGCTCTTGACACTTGGCAGCTCCTCCTGAGACAGTTTCTACCAGTGGCTAACCTGACACAGGCAGCAGGACCTGCACAGTAGAACCTCTCCCTGCTGAAAGCCATCTGCATTTTCCAGGACGTGGAGCTGGAAGTAACTCTGGCACATCTCCTTTGCAGTGGGAATCTCTCAGTAAGCAAGGGAGCAGGAAGCATTGGAGGGAAAACAAAGAAGGCCAGTGTGGCTGCTGGGTGGGAGCAGTTTCTGAGATGAGGCTGAGGAGGCTGACGGGGGCCAGATTGCACAAGACCTTGTAGATATTGGCAAGGAGTCTGACTTCATCCCAAGAGTGAAGTGAAGCCTTTGAATGGTGTTAAATGCCACTGGAGTTGGTAGGAGTCAGGGTTAAGCATCACTGGATTTGCATTTTGAAAGCATCACTCTGACTGCCATGTGGAGAATGAATGGAGAAAGGAAACCAGTTAGAATCTGTTGGATCCTCCAGGCAGAGGATTATGGGGACTAGGAGTAGTTAGGGCAGGGTTCCTTCTCTTCTTGGGCCATTCCACGGTCCTGGTTCTGAGTCCCTGGCATCTTTATATCCTCTGTAAACTACTTAAAATAAATGATTGTGAGCCCATATTAGTTTGTGTTATGTTGGAGATCAAACCCAGGACCTCACCATGCTAGGCAAGTGCTCTATCACTGAGCTACTTCCTCAACCCTGAAGTCTATATTAGTTTGTTAGAGCTGCCATGACAAAATACCATATGACAGGTGACTTAAATGACAGAAATTTATTTTCTTACAATTCTGGAGGTGTAAGTCCAAGATCAAGGTGAGGCAGGGTTCTTCTGAGGTCTTTCAGCTTACAGAAAGTCCACCCTCTGTTCCCTGTGCATTCACCTGGTCTTCCCTTGGTACATGCCTATGTCCTTATCTCCTCTTCTTATGAGGGCATTGATCACATTGGATTCAGCCCCACCCTCATGACCTCATTCTGACTTAATTTTCTCTTTAAAACCCCTATTTCCAAATACAGTCCCCTTCTGAGACACTGGGGGTGAGGGCTTCAACACATGAATAAGGGAAAGGGGCACGTAACAGTCCCTCAAATTTTGTCCTCTCCTAGTTTGAAGTCTGTGCTTCTCTGTCAGTCTCTGGGGAATGGGGGTATCTCTGCTTCCTCCGTTATTGCTTTTGAAGAAGATAGTCTTTCCCCAGGTGAGCCCATCTCATTGGGTCACCCCCAAGATGATCATTTTTATTCCAAACATACCTTTTTTCTTGGATTTCCTATAAAGGGTATGTAGGCAATCTTGAGTGTTTCTATTATTTGTCATTGTGCACACCCACTCCCCACTCCCTCGTCCCCCAACCCCCCCATCCCCACCACACACGTGCACACACACATACGCAGTAATCACCCAGTAACCACGTTACTGATAGTGGAAGTTACATGATCATTTGATGGATTTCATTTGGGTTTTGGTCTTCCACCAGAATGGTAAACTTGACCATGTTGTGATTTCTATTACAGCGTGGTTTAGCCACAGGAATTTCCTGTACTGGTTGCTTCTTGGGAACAGGTTTGTTGCATTTTACCTTCCTTGTGGGTTCAAGAAATACCTGTTGTAGGAAACCCATGTCAAGTTCATCCTGACCAAAAACTTGACTCCTTATCTCATCCATGGGTGTGTCCAAATGTCCCTTGAGTTTATTTAGTACCCTCCAGGGTACATAGATATGAGTAACATCCTCAAGTAATTTACAATCTAATGGTGTAACAAACAAGTGTAAAAGTAACTATACGACAGGTAAACTGTGCTGTAGGTCAGTGGTTTTGCAGATCTGGTCCCCAACCCACAGCATTAGCATCATCTAGGAACTTGTTAGAAATGCAAATTCTTAGCACAGCCTTAGATCTGCTGAACCAGAAACCCTCAGGGTGGGGCCCAGCAGCCTGTGTTTGACAAGAAATTCACAGATTCTGATACAAGCTCAAGTTTGAGAATTCTACTGAGTCCTAAGAAGCCCGTCACAAAGCTTTAAAGAAAGAAAGCTCATATGTGGAGGGGGATGAAGGGAGAATCTGAGAATATTTCTAGAAGTGTGGTGCATATGAGATGGGCCTCGAAGAATGGGTAGGCTTTTTATATTTATATGTAAGATGATCATATTTACTACAATTGCCATCTGCATGTTTATGTATTTCTTTCTACAAAAGTAATTAACAGCCTGGACTCTAACTCAGAAGATCTGCTAGCTGTCCCTTCGTTGCATTTTAACTGGCTTGCTGTGAATGGAGGCTTCCACCAACATATGCTCAGTTACAGAACTGGTAATTATGGTTGGAAGCATTTTGTTGGAGGACACATTCCATTCCAAACATAGCTTGAACCAGAGGTGGGGATTCTACCTCTATGTCCAAGACAAAATCAGTTCAAAGCATCCTTGAAGCTCACAGTAGGAAAAGACTCTCATAGTCATTTAACATAGCCAAATAACCTCTGAACTGACCTGAAAGATAGGCAATATCAGGACACTCTGCACAGCCACACACCTCTTCCCCAGCCCCCAGTGATCCTATGTCAAGAATGGAAAAAGTACAATCAGAAAAATGAGGTATTATACTCCATTTATGTATGATCTATCAAAATGTATAAATGCATTCTACTGTCATGTACAACTAATTAGATCAAAAATTTTAAAATATTTTTTAAAAAGAATGGAAAAAAGTATGACTTGAGGGTAAATTCTGACCTACTGCCTGTCTTTGTAAATGAAGACACGTCTATTCATTTATATATTGGCTACGGCTGCTTTTAAGCTATAATATTCAGGCTTTTAACCCCCTTCTTAAGGCTTTATATTAGTAAGAATTACTAATATAAAGATTATAGGTGACCAAAGTTCAATTCAAACTATAGTTAAAGAATCAATTAACTCCTGTACCTTTGAAGTCCAAGGAGGAACTGCTTGTAGTAGCTGTTCATTTAAGATCCCCATGCTGGTTCCAAACGGATAGGCTTTTGTGTAGAAGCTGCTTAAAATGTATCTACACCTCCTGCCATGAGATTTCTCCCTGATCACTTGGTCTGTTTAACTACCTGACTTCCCTGCCCATACCCATTTCATTCCACCCAGACCACTCTGCTAAATGCCCATGTTTCTACTGGGCTAGTGGCATCCATAGCCATCGTATGAGCACTAGACTTGGAGTCAGAAGTCCTGGGTGCTAGTCCTGACCGCCCTACTAAATCGCAAAAATATGAGCCAAGATGACAGGATACTTTGAAAATTTAAAAAGTCTCAACAAATGTAGGGGTGCTTCCATTCTCTTAGAATCAAAGCCTATTTAATCTGGCAACAGGATTAAAATTCATGTTATCCTTGTTGATATCCTTGGTCTTAATGAAAAAAAATGATTCATAAATGTGTTTTAGTTGGCTCGTATAGTATTATTTTGTTTGTTTAAAACTTGAGCCAACATATAAAAACTAAGAGTTTTACTTTAAAATCCAGATTTTGGTTTCACAGAGACCTGTCCCCACATAGCAGAAATCAGTTGGCACTGCATTCATGCCATGCCTGTTTGGCCACTGTCTTCCATTCTTTGTCTTGTCACAGCACATATCCCTTATTTACCCCTGTTAGCACTGAATTGATGCCCCCTGACTTAATACCACTAGCATCTGAGTCCCAAAGAGATGATTTCACATGTCTCTGCACCTCATAATCATCCACCTTAGCCAGTGCTAGAGGGGCAGGCCATTTCATCATGGGGTTGCTCTAACTTCCGGGAAGTTTTCTGTATTGTTCATCCTACTCAGCATCACCAAATGGTCATGTGACTTACCTCCACGTCTCCCAGTGTGTCACAAGTTGAGAAGGCAGAGACCCAACATGACTGTAGTCTTTTACCCCACCTGATGGAGGTACGTCTATCCCACAGTCCTTCCCCAACCGCTTAATTCCTGTCCAATTTAGGGATGGAGATGCATTTAGAAAGCCACTTGGCATCAATTTTGTTTTTTACTAAAATCTCTACTTTTACAAACATTCTAAAAAACAAGAGTTGGCACATTGTTTTTGTAGAGAACCAGATGGTGACTATCTTAGGCTTTGCAGGCCATATAGTTTCTGTTGCAACTATGAATCTCTGCTGTGAAACCACAGAAAATGCATTCGTGAATGGGTGTGGCTGTGTTCCCATGAACTGATTTACAAAGGCAGGCAGTAGGCCAGAACTTATCCTGAGCTATGGTTTGCCCATTCATGCCATGGAATCATGCAGTGGGTCAGGAAAAGAGGTGTGGGTCCCAATGCCATCCGGATTTCAAGAGTAGCCCAGCTGGAACATTTTCAAGGAGTTCACCCTGATTACTTTGCAGGATGTTACCTCTATAGCATCAGGATTCCTATAGTATAACACTTTTCAAAAATATTCAAGGTATCTCTGAGAGATCTTGAGACCCTTTGAGGAATCCAGAAGATCAACACCATTTATATAATAATCCTAAGAAGTTATTTTGCTTTTTTACTCCCATTCTCTCTTGAGTATACAGTGGAGTTTTCCAGAGGCAATAGATAATGAGTTCATCACTCTGATAACAATGGTACCTGTTTTTGTATATTTTTGTTTTTTAAAAATTTCTCAAATATGATAAATATTTATAGATGCAACCCACATAAATAAAAGCTCTTTGAAGTTCACAGTAAAACATAAGAGTATAGAAGAGTCCTGAGACCAAAAATTTCCAGACCTGCTGGCCTTGTAGGACTCTGGCTATGCTTTCTCTATACTACAAAACACTTCTCATCTTAGTATATAGATTTTTCAGATACTCTAAACAAGAATGTAATTTTCTTATAAACAAGATCTATGCTCATCATTGTATTTCATGGTTGCCCATGAGCTCGCAAAATACAAATTCATTTATTTTACAAATACTTATTGTAAATCACTGTGAATCAGGTATATGTAATGCCTAGCATTGGGACTAGAGAGGTGAGCTCAACAGACAACATCTCTGTCCTCTTCAAGCTTAGGATCTGATGGAGAAAGCAGAGATTAAGCAAATAATCACAACCCACTATATCAGTACATATTGAAAAATGTTCCCAGGACTATGAGAACAAATGGCAGTAGGGTTTATACTGTTGAGGGAAGCCAATGAAGGAGCCATAGGTGGAGGAGATCCTTCTCAAGCTGAATTTCTCAGTCTTGGCACTACTGATTTCTTGGACTTGATAATTTCACATGGAGGAGAGAAGGAGCAAGTGTTCCACATGTTGTAGGATATTCAGCAGCATCCTGAGGTGTTATTGGCACCTGCTAGGTGCCAATAACATGTGTACACACCCCAGTTGTGACAACCAAAAATGTCTCCGGGTATCCTAAAATGGCCCCAAATGGGCAACTGTCCCTAGCTGAGAACTGGTTATCTAAAAAAGAGGATAGAAAGGTTATTCTGGCAGTCCAGGTGACAGAGGCTTATGACTGGGACAGGGCTGGTGGGGATGTAGAAAGGAAGCTGAACCTGGAGAGCTATGGAAGGGGTCCATCTATCTACGTACAACTTAATAACTGGTAGACTATGAGAGGGCACAGGAAGAAGGGGTCAAGGTGAATTTCATGGTTCAGTATGTTGGGTTAACTTTGGTTTGCATAAATGGCACTGTCACACACTGGATTTAAAACCTCAAGGTCCAGGGTTCAGAATCCATGATAAAGTGAGGGAAAACACCTTTAGCCATCTCTCTGCCAGCACATCTCTCTATTCATCTGTGCCTGATGGGAGATGGCTCTAATAACAGACGAAAACAGCTCTTCCTAAAAGAAATGACAACTTTAGAAAAGCCATCTGCCAAGACTGAGTGAATTTGATGTGTGTTTAATCTAGCTGTATTAGGACATTATTTCAATGCCAGTTGACTTGTTTAAACATTGAAGATTGGCAAACACATTGGAGAAAACATACTTTGCAATACTAAGAAGGAGATTGGCACATTATCTTATGACTGTTTTAATACAAATTAGTATCAAATATCAAGATTTCTGAAATTCTCATCTCAGGACTAAATAGTGTGTGGATCTTCCTTCCACTTGCTAAACTAAGAGTTCTCAACCTTGACTGAGGAAAAAACCTTCAGAGGAGTTTGTTCAAAATGTAACATCTGAGTGGGACTTAGGAATCTATTTTAGCAAAATACAGGTGATAACACCGCAGGTGATTCTGAAACAGCTAGTTAACTGACCAGTTTGAGAAATCTTGTGAGAAGCACCTTGAAGGAATTCACTGCAATTCTTTCCACCACTGAATTTTGCATTGTGACTCCTTCATCTCATCCCAGGTCTGAGGTGGCCAATATGCTCATATCCAGAGAATCCCACAAGCTTCTTCAGACTGCATAAATGCTGACCCTCCACTGGATCAGTGAAGGGCTTGCAGTAACAAGTGACTGGCCCCGACTGAAATTGGCTGAAACAGTCCAAACATATTTATTTTACATTGCAGGAAGTCCAGAGAGGGCCAAGACAGATTAATTCAGATTCAACAACACCATCCAGCCCCCAGATTCTTCCACCTGCAGTGACTCCCTGCAGAGTTCATCAGGAACATACAGCTGCAGTCACATGTCACATATGGATGACAACATCCATCAAAGAAAACTTTCCCGGGGGCAGTTCCCCCTCCAGAAGACCTCTGCTCGAGTCTCCTTGGCCAGGAGTGTATGTCTGCCTAAATCAACTTTCTAGCAAAGGAAGGAGATTACAATGATCTGTTTTCACCAATCAAGTTTCCCTCCCCAAATCTGGGAAAGGATACAATCTTTCCCAAAAGACTAGGCTACTCCAAGAAGAGTCCCCTAAGAGAGAAAGTTTCTGTTAGAAGCAGAGGAAGGAACAGCTATTGAAAAGGCAGCAGCTGGATCTTCTTTCTCTCTTGTGCCTTTTTTCCAGTCTTTCCTCCACTGGAGTCCAAGTCACATGTGGGCAGGGGCCAGGTCTACCTCTTTCATCACTATGTGTCCAGAGAGATGCTACTGATCATGATAGATACATGAAGTCCAGCAAACAGTGGCCTTGAAGTATTTGTTTCATTTAAGTTGATGGAAGATTATAATTTAGATAGAAACTATGAGTATTAGGATATAACTTAATTAGTTGCAAGTGAGAAAAATCCCAACTCAAATTAACTCCATCTTTTTTTAAAAAAAGGAATACACCATATTAGAGATTGTGTAATTGGGAAATTCAAAAGCTCAGTGGCTTCAGGCCCATGAGGATCCACAGATTCAAATGAGATTCTGAGGGACCTGTTCACTCTCACTTCACCTGGCTCAATGTGGGGAGCAAGATGGCCCCAGGAACCCCAGCCTATCTCCTCCTGGTTTAGCAACCCAAATGGCTTCCCAAGAGCTCTTCTAGGATAAACCCCAGAAAAAATTAGGTCATATGCCTGCCATTCGCACAAGAAGAATTTTGTAGCTCTCTGCATTAGCCAGGTCTGGGCTACTTGCCCACCATGTACATGGACAGGGTCAGCCCCACCCAAACTCCGCAGAATGGCTTCCCTACAGGAAAGAGAGGTTCTTTTGCCAGAAGAAGCAGAGAGCAGATGCTGAGCAGGCAAAACAACAGATGTCCACTACACTTATGGATAAAAAAAATCTTAGCAGGGCATTATACATGGGTGAAAACATAGCTGAGAACTGCTCATTGATACCCACAGAGATTAACATTTCTTCCCATCCCCCAGAATGTACAGGTTAAATTTGAAACTTCAAATGATACTTTGTTTCCTAAAGATAAATAAGAAAATTTGGTCTGTTGATTTGGGGAGAGGATCTTCAAATTCTTTTCTCATAAAGGATGTCTTAAAGTGTTCTCTATCTTCCCTCTGTTATCTTTTGATTTTTTTTCACTCTTTCCTTGATTTCTTATCGTGCCTTGACTTCTTAGTCTTACATATCATGAACCATCACCTAAAAAATATAAAAATGCCATCTCTCCATGGTGCTTTCCCCAAATTTACTCTGTCTCTATCTCCTCTTCCCAGTCAGAAATCATTTACGATCTTATCACTCCATGTATAGAGCCTTGTGATTTTTTTTACCACATTCTACCTTAGCTTGCAGCGACTTAGGGATATATTTTAATCAGTTATTCACTTGACAAATAGGAATTGAGTGTCTACTAGTACCAGGTACTGGTTTGAACCTTTGAGATTCAGTAAAAAGTCATCTCCCCTACCTCAGCCTGAAGTTTCCTTTAGGGTAGAAACATCTCCACCATGTTTACCTTCATTGTAGCAGCAGCAGCAGAAGTGGAATTACTATTATTATATTATAATCATTATCATTAACACCATACACTAGACAATGTACTAGGTGCTTTATGCCTATTGCTTTCTGATTCTTTCAAAAATCCTGAAGAATAAATACTATTAATCTCATTTCAAAGATGGAGAAACTAAGGCTCAGTGACATGAAGCTCAAGCTCATACAGCCTGGGAGGCAGAGCCTGGATTTGAACCTGTATCTGACAGATTCTTTCCAGCTCACAGAGCTGCTCCATAAGGGCCCAGTAGAAAATGGAAATTGGCTGCTGTTCTTCTGTGAAGGTTAAGGTTTGGGTCCACCACACTACCTGTGAAATGCAAGATGTGGACTTTGAGTTGCGATTCCTGTAGTGAGGAAAAAGCTACAAGGGCTACTGCTTACCCTTGCTCCTCTGATGACAGACAGACATCCTGAAGTTTCATCAGTTTGACCCAATCCCATGCATCCCTAAGCTCAAATATATCTCTCTGAAGAAACCTGGGCCTCAGTTTCTTCATTGGCAAAATCTTAAAGCTTATTGTAGAACAACATGTTATTTCTGCACTGTCAATACAAAAGCCACTAGCCCATGTGACTGTTGAGTACTTGAAATTGACTAGTGTGACTCAGAACTGAATTTTTTATAGTAATTCATTTTAAATATCCATATTTAACTAATGGCTGCCATAGTGGATAGTACAAAGCTAGAATCATCTTTGTCATTTTTTTGACCACTATGTATAGCCCAGAGCAGCATTTTTTAAATGGTATTTTGCAACCCATTAGCCAGTACAGAAATCAATTTATTTGGTTGCAAACAACATCATTTAATAAAATGGAATAAAGTAATGAAACAGAATGGAACAGAAAAAGAAAAGAAAGTATCAGTATACATTATGCATGCTAAGAAAAGTTTTGAATGTGAAATTTTTGTTTCACATATTAGTGCACTACAAAATAAATTTCTTCCATTATGTCATGGTCAAAAAAAAAGTTTGAAAACCACTGCCTACCCCTGAGTAATGTCACTGAGACCTTGAGAATGACATGCTAGTGTGACACTTCCTTATCCAGCCTGGGGCTCTACAAGACCTCATTTCAGGAGTATTCTGTTCTTCCAGATTCTACCAGCATGTGGTGAGCATAAAACTTCCCTCAGATAGTAATTTAAAGAGACTTTGTGATCATCTGTCTGCCTAGATGCAGAGACCCAAACTAGTGACCCATAGGCAGAATTCAGCTCACGCAAATAGGTCTCTTTGAGCCCTGTTTGTGCATGACTACAATCCCCAGAGGTCCAGTAGCTTCTTCCACTTTAGGTAGGTCAGTCTCTTCAGCTCGGTCCCCTTGTTGGATTTTGCCATTTGCATTACCTTCCTGGCCCCTGAAGGTATTGTGTGTTGGGTCTTGTGTTTCACACACATGGAATAATCTTATCTGAAAGGAAACTGCAATCACTGACTGCAACCATTCTACTTTATGGATAAGAAAACAAGGACCCAGGAATGGGGAGCAGCCTGGTGAGGCCCATACAAGGTTAATGGCTGAGAAGAAGCTGGTCTTCTCATAAGGAGATTTGCAATAAGACAGACAGCCAAAAGGAAGAAAGGGAGGGGAGGAAAGAGGGATGCAGAGATGAGTGAATAGGGAAGATGAGGAAGAAGGGGAGGAGGAGTTGGAAAGATAATGAAGACTTCCTCCCAGCCTGGGGAAGGGAAGGCCTGACCTACAGGTGGGATTTTTTGTAAGGGAGGTCCTCTGACAGTTGCATGATCATGTCCAGTGAGCCTCCAGTGCATGGATAACAGCAGAGGCCATCTGGGGGATCCATGCTGAACTTTGAGCATGATGGGACAAGAAATTTAGATCCCAAAGAGGGCCCTTAGGAGACCTCTGTCTTCTGAGAATTGAGTGTGCTTTAAATGGTAATTCCACAATGTGCCCTACCCCTAGGCAAGTGTCCCTAACTTGAAATGATGGCATTTTTCCAAAGTTTCCTACTGGTCCTGATGGGACCAGCATGTTGAGGACCCTAAGAGAGTTCTCCCATCATTTAGCCTCAGGGCTGCTGATGGTGGGCACGTGGGTGAGATGGGGCAGAAAGTTCCCTGGGGGCTGCCTTAGTGTGGGTTTGGGTCAAAAGTAAGTGGCCCTACTCCACTTCCATCACAGAGGCTCTGAGTCTATCTGCCTGGGTTCTATGCTGGGATTACAACTCCAATAACTTCAAGTGCCTGCAGTGCAGGAGAAAAGCCAGCCAGGAATAAGGCAAAAGGATGAGGTAGGAACCACAGTGATCAGCAGGAACTTGAAAACAAACACCAGGCCTCCCAAATAAAGCATGTCTGGAAGCCACATCCAATGCAAGCAATCCCTGGTCTAGGGAATTTCCCTGAATGACCACCAGGTCAGTGTATGTTTGCATTCCATGCATGGTTTGCAACAGAACCAATATAACTTAGAGGCCATTTCTTCATTTCATTTTCAAGATAAAGAGTTCATAGCTTTAAAAAAAAGTTCAGAAACCTCAAGACTTGATGTTTTCTGTATTTCCTCCACTGTGATGCTGAGAACTTGTGAGTCGAGGAGAGCCAGGCTGACCGCTGATACTCCTTGGATTTCCCTGCAGTATAGCAGAGTTTGATGGCCTGCCAGTGTCTCAGGAAGCAAACACTGTATAAGTATTAAAACCTCTGGCTCAGAGGCCAAGGGACTTAGTCACCCATAGCACAAAGACAATTGCTAACTTCCTGAAACAGTTCCTCTATTTCCAACATGGTTTCCAGGGCCCCAGACAAAACCCAAATAGTATTTTTCAGATAAGCTGTACAGACACTGGAAAGGTGCTGCCAGGCTTGGGTGCAGGGCAACCCCATTCTCCCTCTTGGGGATGCATGGGCAAAGCCCAGGCAGCTCAGCAGGGAGTAGACCCCTGTCCTGTCCCACAGGATGCACTGAGCAGGAGAGCCTGCTGGGAACACCCCACAGGAGAGGAAGGAGAGAAGAGAAAACTGAGTCTCTCAGATCTGCTCATTCCCATCTGAACCCCAGCTCTGACCTTTACTTGTAGGGTAACTTCAAATTAATTACCCTCTGTGCCTCAGATTCCCTATATAAAATGGGGATCACATGGTGCTATACTCATAGAGTTGTGAGAATTAAATGAGATGACACCTATGAAGTAGTCAGCATAGTACCCACCATACAGCAATTGCTTAGTTGATCTTAGCCATTTTTTAGCTACTTTTCCAGACTCCTCAGTATCACTGACTGGGAGCTTGTAGAGGTAGTGATGAATAGTCAGAGTGACAAGAGAATTAGTGTTGATTGACAGGAGCCCACTCCAAAGTAGAAAAACATCAAGGTTGGCAGACACCCAGGTATATTTCCCCTCCTCTGTCAAGCCTTCTTGTCCACTCCTCAGCCATTCTTACCCAGCTCTGTATACCAGGTTTTTCTTTTAGTTGTAGATGGACACAATACCTTTATTTTATTTATTTATTTACATGTGGTGCCGAAAATCGAAGCCAGTGCCTCACACATGCTAGGCAAGTGCTCTATCACGGAGCCATAACCCCAGCCCATGTACCACATTCTTAAAACTCATGACCAAGAGTAGCCAGAAGATATTTCTGAAATATGAACTGGCCTCTCCTTCGCCCACCCCTCTTGCTCCTCCTCTTTATTCAGTGAGCGAGCCTTGGGCCAGGATGGGCAGCAGAAAGCAGAGACAAAGAACAACTTCCTAGCTTTTGAATTTCAAAAGCCTGTGCCCTCAGAAGAACAGCAAGCCTTCCCTACAGCACCACAAGTTCTGGACAAAGCTGAGCAGGGAAGAGAGAAAGGGCTCCCATACCCAGGCTACCAAGATCCCTTCCCTGGCCCAGGGGTAGGGAGGAGGATCTCAGGAAAAGAAACTGAGAACACAGATGCATTTGAGTCCTGAGAAAGAGGCGCTGTGCTGCCCTCTGGGTTGAGCCCATGGATGCCGACCCAGTCAACAGGGAGGAAGGGATGGGCGGACTGACTCAAACATAGTTTCCACTTATGTTGAAATAGATATAGATATAGTTCACCCAAGTTGAACTTTAAGAAATAGAAAGCTCCCTGGCATTCTGGACTGCACGTGTGCCTCCTTGCTGGTGAGACTTCCTGCTGTGGGGCTACTTGGTCTCACCCAGATCCTCTGACTACAGCTGTCCCAGGGCAGGGGGGCTGTCAGACACAAGTGTCTGTCCGGCCAAGACCTTACCATTCTGACACATGTACTGGCCACTCCCCTGGAAGAAGGCAGCTCAAGCTACGTTGCCAGCTACAGGCCGTGACCTTGGAGCATACTGATGAGCCCGGCAGGGAGGCTGTAGAGGAGGACTTGCTGTTCCTGCAGAGGTTTTACAATATCCTCTTGGGTGTCAGACTGTGTTCCTGACCTGCTGGCATGGGAAATTGTGGTCAGGCCAGGGTCATCCGTGGAAAGACCCTGGGATTCCCAGAGGACTCGTAGCTCTGCCCTGCTGCAGCTGCCGACAGCTGCAGAGCTTACCTTTCTCAGAGACCAGCATGCACACCTGTGGGGCCGGGCCTGCCCATGCCAGGCAGGCTGCTCAAGGCTACCTGGGAGCAGCAATCAGCACCTTCATCCTCCCTCCAAGGATGCTGATGGCTCTTCCCTGCTTTCCACTCTGTAATTGCCTAACCTCCAGTCATTTTTTAAGTAATTTTTAACCAGCTGAGTAATGGATGATGACTATTTGGGGAAAGTTAGAGACTCCTTTAGGTCCCCTTCCCCAATGCCAACCCCCAGAGGTAACCACTGCTGGCACATCTGTGCTGCAGGCAGTTAAACTCAGCCATAAGAGCTCAGGTGTAAGGGTCAGACTGCCCAGGTTCAGGTTGTCTCTGCCATTTACTAACTGTGTGACCTTGGACAAGTGGCCTCAGTTCTCTGGGTGCTGTTTTCTCATCCATCGAATAAGAAGAGTGTGTTCTCTCTCATTACAAGAGATAACAAGGGCAATGGCATATGTAGGTTGCTGAGTACAGTTCCTGACACAGAGAAACCCCTCCAAATATGACCTATCAACCTTCCAGAGCTGCACCTATCCATTCTTCCCCCACTTCTTCCCCCACAGCTTCAACTCCAAATACTCTCCCGTGCTTCTGCATCTTGGAACACTGACCCCAGCTCCCCCACTCCAATGTTAACACTCAGCATGACCTCCAGATGTAGGATAATTTAGCCTTTCTGAATTCTCTGCCCACCTTTCCCTGCCTGGTCCTGGGCTTGGTGCCAGCCCAGTCCACCCTCTCAGTTGCCCACCTTCATCCTGTCATCCTAGAACACATCCTTGTGCACTGAGATCAGCCTAAACTGCTGTGCAAGCTACGTGAACTCCCCAGGCCCCTGGCTTAAGACTCTCATTCTAGTTATTCTCTCTATGAACATGGATGTAATGACACAGTGAAATGACACACGTGTGGCCCTCAGAGGCTACCAAAAGCAGCAAATCATTCACTTATTCTAAGTTAGCACTCGCAACAAACACCAAACACATCCCCCTAGAAACAGCAGATGTTCCCAAAATACACCAACCCAGGATAACATAGATCATAGCCTCTCATTCCCACAGCAGGAAACACCCAATTCACACATTCCTCTGCAGGATATATCAAGAGCATGTCAGCCACCCACCTCTGCAGCCCACAGATACCCATAAACAGAGCTCCAGGAGAAATAAAAGGTTGCTTAAGGTGGCGAATGGTCTGCAGCCAACAGCTTTTATCTTGACAGTCAGCAGGAAGAGAAAACCAGGAAACAGACCTTTGCTGGACTTGTCCAAAGAAGGATTGAAGAAATGTTTGAGCCAAACTCAGGCTAGCTGGTAGGGGTGATTGAGAAAGAGTTCCTGCACTGCATTTGAGGTGAGGATACATTGCTTCAGAGATCCTTTGCCATTAATGATTGCTTATTGAGTCCAATTTTATGCAAGCAATGTACCAACCACTTTTATATGATTTAAGTAATTTAATACTCAAAATGACTTGAGTTATTCCCACTCTAGAGATAGGGAAATTGAGGACTCAGAGTATTGTAACTTGCTTCATCATACAGCCAGCAGAGATAGGGAAATTGAGGACT
The DNA here is from genome assembly GCF_902686455.1 of Sciurus vulgaris. Lineage (NCBI taxonomy): Eukaryota > Metazoa > Chordata > Mammalia > Rodentia > Sciuridae > Sciurus > Sciurus vulgaris. The sequence goes on along the minus strand of NC_136466.1, from coordinate 62,831,758 downwards.
CAGAGTAATGTAACTTGCTTCATCATACAGCCAGCAAGCAGCAGGGCTATGATTCAGCCTCAGCCCACCTGACTGGAGATCCATATGACATAGCCATCCCGTGTGCTTCTCATCCCTTCCAATGCAGGGATCACATGTCTCAGCAGTCTCTACATAGAGACAGCATGGTGCCACCAATCCTGATTTAACTCTAAATTCACACCCAGTGCCCTGTCATGAACTACAAGACTTCCTCTACAGACCACCTTAACCTTTCAGGCTGCTACTTCCTACCTGAGAAATGCCTGGATCCATACTTGGGTCTCCTGAGTATTTAGGGAATCACTGTGAACACACTCAGGGTACTTTGGGCTTTAATGAAGATGTGTGAAGCCGCAGTGTGACAGATGCTGCTCCCTGGCCCCGTAGATGTGCATTTCCCTGGCTCCAGGTGGCTGCTAGCTCATTGCTGAACTGGTGGCTCCTCTGCTTGATGTTTCACCTTTCAACCAGAGCTCCTCTGTTGTTGTTACACTTCCAGCCAATTATTCACAGTTGTGATGCTATCTCCAAGTCAGTTTTGTCGCTTTTTAAATTATGCTCCAGCATGGCATAGGTACTCCTACCTTTCAAAGACTATTTTAAAGACACTCTATTAAAATGTGGGAACATTTTTATCTACAAGGTCAAGTGACCCTAAAGAAATTGTGCAGGCGGCACATGAGTAAAAAGAACATACCTTAGGTTGTAGTGCTTACAAGAGGAATCATGCATGATCTACTTTTAAAAGAGACTAATAAATCTGATAGCATAGGACACTGCCTCGTTTAAAAATGGGTTCAGTTAATGGAGAAGAGAGATGGTGGAGGGAGGAAAAGAAACAGAGGTGGACACACAAAGGCAGAACCACTTGTTAATCAGAGGAAATCTTATAAGACATTTGGTCCAATCTCAGTGATAGAAGTTAGATGATTTACCCAAGACCAGAAAACTAGGTAAAAGCAGAGAAGAAGTTGAAACCTAGGTTAGTGCCAGTACTATCTGTCGGAGAGAAAGAGGCAAAGGTGAAGTCAGTGGGTGGGTGGGGAGAGGGCAGGTGCAAGAAGCAGATCACAGCCTCCTAGCAGGCTCAGTCTCACTTGCGCTGCCCATGTGTTGTCTTGGTCCAACATAAATAATCTTCAGGTGATCTCTGTAACATATGGGGAAGGCTTTTAAAAGATTGGTTGTGAAATTGAGGCACATTTTCTTATAGAACTCTAAAAATTCACTATGCATATAAGAGAGAGTTTGCTGTTTCCAGTCCTTAATTTTTAATCTCGAAGTGAATTGTCTGTCTTAAAAAATTCTACTGACTGCATCACCAACTGATTTTTCTTGCTTTTGTTCTTGGAAAGATTAAAATTGTTTAATCATTCAGTGCCTGAAAAATTGTGATTTTTTTTTTAAATCAGTACTTACTACACTGCTCAGAATCTTTTGTTTCCAGATCAAATTCACGATGGGTGAATGTGTATCTAATTGATTCCAATTGCAAATCATTTTTTAATTACAACTTTAGAATTCTTCTGGGATAAAAATGAATAATTTAAGTCAGAGGTGGTATTAGTGACTTAATTTGTACTTGCTATTTATATATGACTAGGACTCAACCAGGTTTAACTTCTTATCCCCTGCCTGGTGTTCTATTTTTTAAACTATGTGGCTGAACTTTTCAGTATGGTAGCCACTAGCCACATGTAACTATTTAAATGTAAATTTAAGTAAAATTTAAATTAAATGAAATATCCAGTTTCTCAATCACACTAGTCACATTTCAAGTGGCCAGTAGTCAAATGCGACTAGTGACTGTTGTGCTGGACACTGTAGATATAGTACACTTCCTTCATTTCAGAAAGCTCATTTGGAGAGCACATCTTAAAGACTGGTAATGGGAATGTCTTCCCTGGGTGCCCCGTGCTGGCCAAGCAATTCTAAAATAAGCCAGAGATTCCCTGTATGCATTTTAGGAACATCTCACATAAGCTGTGTGTCTCAATTTGGTAATACCACGGACAGTCTTGTGAGGCTTATGGCTGTACAAAGCATGAACTTCTGCTTTGGGGTCTAAATGGTGCTCTCAAGGCTAGAAGTTTCTAATGTATGAAGTAGTTTGAAATTTTTCATGTTGTTTTAGTCAGTTTTTTTCACTGCTGTAACTAAATGACTTGACCAGCACAATTGTACAGGAGGAAAAGTTTATTCAAAGGCTCAAGGTTTAAGGAGTCTCAGTCCATAGGAGGCTGACTGCATTCCTCAGGGCTCGATGAGGCAGAACAACATGGCAGAAGAGTATGGTGGAGGGAAGCAGCATACATGATGATCAGAAGGCAAAGAGAGAGACTCCACTAGCCAGATACAAAATACATACCCTAAAGGCATAACCCCAAGGCCCACCTCTCTAGCCATACCCTACCCACCTTTAACCCTCAGCTAATCTCCATCAGAGGATCAATTCACTGACAGGGTTAAGACTCTATAATCCAATCATTTCTCCTCTGAACCTTCTCACACATGATCTTTGGGGGTACACCTCACATCCAAACCATAACACATATAAATCAATTATTTCAAAAGACATTTTTGCCCCTAATACAAATGTTATAAATCATGTGAGTGAACTTTAATTTTAATACTTACTGGGATAAACATTGGTGGAAATAATAATCAGCAGAAAATCAATAATCAAATTTCAGCATTTAGGGGATGTGACTCAGTGGTAAAGTGCTTGCCTGTCATACACAAGGCCTTGGACTTGATCCCTGGCACAACAACAACAACAAATACACACAGAAACATACACACATATCAGCATTTCAAAGGAGCCCCAAATTGGTGGAAAGAAAAGACAAACACTTCCCCCCAGAAATACCTACACAAACACAGAATAAGGTTGGATTATGTTCCTGATCTAATTAGCCAAGAATATAAAATCTTATTGGAAATGAGGTGGCTTCCAGGGTTGCAGCAGATGCAGCTGATCTCAGCCTAGCTTCCCTGACCCCCACATTTCCTATTGCTACTATCTGGAGAGGGAAAGGTCTTGCCACACGTGTACAATGGAATCTTACTGTCCTTTTAGAGTCACAGCTTGCATCAGCAATCTGGAAGAATCTGTGCCAACGATGCCTGGAAGCATGACTTCTGCTTTGGGGTCTATGTACAAGCATCAGACACTCCTGGATCCCTGGCCACACTCGGCATCACCAAAGCAACATCCTAGGGCAAGCCACAGAGTTATTCCTTCTGCCCCAACAAGCCTGTTTTCCTAATCCATCCTCTCTTTCTGACTGTATATCTTTTTATCTGGGTGGTTCAAAGACTGAGTTCTGACTGAGGATAATTCTCACAGATATATTTCCCCAGAAAATCAAATCAAATTAGAAAAATTAAATCGATTTTGGAAGTTGATTCTTGAACCATAAGGCAGGTCAAATTAGAAAAGGTAGATGAAATTGTGTGCAAGTGACTCTGAAGGGACTTTGGGAGACATTCAAGAGCCCTTGTCACTGGTGGGGATGATTGGACTATTTGTTCTTATTTTATTTTCAAACTCTCAGCTTTGCTTCCCTTGGCAATGGTAGATCACCACACTGCTCATATAAAGAGGATTTATATTTTTCTCATAAATGGGGAGGGAGGGTGAAATATTTTCCTGCGGGCATTGAGCAGGAATCAGAAAAAGAAGAAAAGAAGATTGGGCTGAAGAGAATATTTATGAACATGCTAGGGATGGGGAAGAACCGCTCTGAGCTATGGGAACGGTGTGACGGTTGTGAACCGGTGAACATTTGCAGTATACCTAATGCACTTCTTCATGTTAACCCACTTAAAGAGTTAATTAAGGCTGGGGTGTAGCTTAGTGGTAGAGTGCTTGCCAGCATACATGAGGCCTTGAGGTTCCATCCTAGCACCACAATAAATAAATAAATAAGTAAATAAACCCAAAGAACTAATGATTTCGTTAGCTAATTAATTTGGTTGGTTTTTGTCTTGAATTTAAGACAAAAAAAAAAAAAAAAAAGAGTTGCATAGGAAGGAGAAAGATTGTGAAATGGATATTTTTCTCCCACCCTACTTAGCAACATTGTCAGAAGCCAGTTTCAGGGCTCAGTGACCAGCTCTTTGCCCTGTAGCACACTTTTATTCAGGAGATAACCAGAAGTCCTGTTTCCTTGTTCCCTGTTTTTAAATAGAGGGAAGTGGATGAAATCAGTTATAGAGACCATAGTCCTCTTTGAAAGTATGAATATTGTTATAGGAAAATGTACATAACATAAACTTTATTTAGACAGAAGAATCCGATCCAAGGTGGATGAAATGGGACAGTTTAGGTTGTGCTGCAGTAACAAAAAGTTTTGGAGGCTATGACAACAAAGATTTGATCTTGTTCATGATAGATGCTCATCCTGAGTTGGTGTGAAGTTCTGCTCCATGATTCTTCTGTTAGGGATCCAAGCTGATGCATACTGCACATCAGCAGAGACATCTGTCTCTTGTTGGTGGGTTAGGGAAAAGGTAATACGGCAAATCACATGCTGGCTCCAAAGGTTTCCAACCAGAAGGGACACACAAATCTGCATTCACATTTCATTGTCCAGCACTTGGTGGACATGCAATTCTTCATGTGCCTGGAGAAAAACATTCAAATTTCAGTTAACAGACAAAATGACTACTACACTGTCAAGAACCCCTGTAGGGTGTGATTTCTAAATTCCTTTGTAGTTCAATGTTGCTGTGAGTCCAGATTAATTTACAATATTCTTATTTAGAATTTAATCAGGAAGTCAATGTGTATAGGCAATAGGTATTAATTCCTCTTCAATCAGGTAGTTATCTTTATAACTCAGAACGAGAGTAAGCCTTTTCCTAATAGGATCTGAGCAGATGTTTTTGGATTAATCATCTTCGAATGTGAATTAAGTAACTTTCTCCCCAGACCATTAGGAGATGCCTACAGGAGAGGTTTGGTTCCTCACTGGCAAAATTATCTTGACAACTTATCCATAGTGAAGTTGGACCAGACAGCTTGTAATATCTCTTCCAACTATGGGGTTCTGTGATCTAGGCAGATCCAATTATTAAGTGCCAGATAAACAGATTTAAGATGGTCATGCTGAGCATATTTCAGGGAAAGGAGATGTCTAATGGTAACCAGAAGTAGGTTAACAAGACTTGGTGTTTTTGTGGAGCTCCTCAGCATCATCAAACGCTGTCCACAGCAGTCTGGTTCACAGTGATTTCAGCCCTGTCACAGTTACTACCAGCCCTTTCTTCTCAGTTGCACACATTGAACATTTTCTTAATATTGTGGAAAGTACTATTCAAAGGCAGCTTTAAAATGAGTCCCTTCAACAGCCCCTTCCAGCCAGGATGACTTGCTTCATGCCTCCTGTACAGAAAGTCTGTGCTACCATTGACCAGCCACCTTCATTTTATACATGTGAAAACTGAGGCCCAGAAAGGGACTGTAACTTGCTTAACTCAAAGGCCAAATGGAAGCAGAGCCCGCATCATTCCTTTGAGACCCATAAGTTACTTTCAGGATCCAAATTCCCCTTGACAAGTTTGGAGCCTAATTTTGATCCAAAGATCACTTAAGAAATGGTATTTCTGGATGATTTAACCAGAAATACAACCATGCATAACTTACTGAGAAATACATTTTAGATGATTTCGTGATTGTGCAAACATCATAGCATGTACCTATTCAAATCAAGATAATATAGGCCAATCACCTGACAAGGTCTCTTAATACAGTCAATAAACCTGATAAACACAAGATGCATTAGACTATTGCTAGCATACTGTTTTATGGTAAAGTTTTTCTTTTAAGTAGAATGATCCCCTTCTAAAAGAAATAACAGAAAGCCTAGCATGATATGACCCAATTATTCCACTCCTTGGTATTGATCTTAAAGAATTAAAGTCATCATACTATAGTGATACATGTATATCCATGTTGACAGCAACACAATTCACAATAGCCAAATTATGGAACCAGCCTGTGACCATCAACAAATGAATGAATAAAGAAAATGTGGTGTAAATATATAATGCAATTTTATTCAGTCATAAAGAAGAACAAAATTATTTTCAGGAAAATGGATGGAACTTGAAAGTATTATGTTAAGTGAAATAAGTCAGAATCAGAAAATCAAGGGTTGTGTATATTCTCTTATATGTGGAAGCTAAATAAAAAAAAAGGGGGGTGTCTCATGAAAGTAGAAGGGAAACCAGTAGAATATAGAAAGGGAATCGGGGAAATAAAGGAGGGAGTCATATGTTATCATTGTCAAGTAATATGTACTGTACATAATTCTATATGCTATACTTTCATAGGATTAGCAATGCAGCAGGTTTGTTATGCCAACATCACCACAAATACATGAATAATGTATTGCACTAGCACATTACTATAGCTACAACACCACCAGGCAATAGGATACCCAGTGGCATCCTATTCTGATGTCATTCCGATGTCATGGGACCAGAATCATCTATCTGACATTGACTGAAACATTGTTATGCAGCACATGACTCCACTTTATTGCCTCTTTTATTTATTTTTCTATTCAGGAATTTAGCTTGCCTTACTGCAAGGAAAAGCCATGCTCTCTCCTAAGTCTTTGTCTGCTAAAGGAGGTTTATGAACTCAAATCCTACTGCAACTCAATGCTGCTGAGCTTGGCACACTCACCAAAATGATGGGTTTGGGGTAGGGGGGCAGCTAATTATTTCTACCCTTTCTGCTTTTCTACCAGTTAAATTATGATGTCTTATGGAAGTTGTTTTGAGTTTCTGGTTTTGTTTTTGTTTTTAAGAATTTGCACCTCCTGAATAGTGACCTCTTGTTTCTTTCCCCAGTTCCTTATCAGCAGAATCCTTACAATCCCCGGGGCAGCTCCAATGTCATCCAGTGCTACCGATGCGGAGACACCTGTAAAGGAGAAGTGGTTCGAGTCCACAACAACCACTTCCACATCCGATGCTTCACCTGTCAAGGTAGGAGGCCCAATTTCCCAGATCACTGCTGATTCCTGGTCATGCTCTCTGCTAGAACGGGCCCAGGGACAGGAAGAACAAATGCAGTTGGGATCTGTAAAGGCCTGAAGAGACTTTCCCTGAGACTGTTCTCATGAAATCCTCCCTTAGACAGTGTGGAGTGAAGCAGGTGAGAGCGAGGGCAGTACTGGGTGGAGAGCCAGGGAGCCTGGTGACCTTGGAGGAGTGGTGTCCACCCAGGGGAAAGGCCATCCTGCAAGCTTAATTTACACATCTGAAAAGGTTCCTGGCTTGTGCCTGCCTGTAAGTCAGCTTGAGAGCAAATGATAGTGCATGCTATCCTGGCTAAAATCAGCCTGGATCTGATGAGCACCTGTTAGGTGACAACATGACAGTCCTTAAGGAGTAAGTTTAACAAGGGAGAAGAATCATCTTGACTTTAGTCAGGTTTGTAATTTGGAAGAAGGAAGATGTTTGGTTAGCGCTAATTGGTACAGCTGATCCATAGCTAATTATAGGATCCTAGACTCAGCCTAGTTTCTTAACTTACCCTTCCTGAAGAAGGGTAATGGAAGCACGAATGGAAAGGGGCTCAGGTGAAAGAGGACGGAGAGTCCTCTGACCTAAGGGGCAATACACCCTTCCACAGTGTCCCTGACAAATGTCTCTCCTGCCTCCATTTCCTGTTCTCCATATCCAGGCCTCCTTGCTCACAGAGTGGCCATTCTCATTGTGGATTGTTTGTGGGTTTAGAAATGTTTGGCCTGAAACCTGTAATTCACACTTGCTGATCCTAGGTTTGTCCTCATAAAGTTTGAAGAACATTCTGTGTTTGATTTTCTTGGTGACTGCCGTTCAGATACTTGTAGCCAGCTCTTCCTGTGTTGAATGATACTGCAGGTCCTTGAATCAGGCCTCATCTGAAGTGATCCCTTTGGTCTACATTTCTTCTAATGTGATTGATACTGAATTGACTTCCTGATGAGTCACTTCACACAATTGAATATATAATTGAATATATAATTGAAACTCCCAGATCTTTTCATATCAGTAACTACTTCAGTCTCATATATTTGAGATTGGCTTCCCCAATTTTTCATGGAGAAAAATCCTGGACTTCTTTCTTCGTGATCTAATTGGACACTGTCCTGAGAAAATAAATTATACATTCATATTTCCCAATTTGTTTATAGAATCATGTATGGGATATATTTCAATTGGTGTGATTTAAATTTTATGCCAATATTTGGTAAAACCTGTTAGTCCAAAGTGAACTTCAAGTGAGTGACTATTTTTACATCCTCAGAAATTAAGGCAGGACAAAGGATATAGACAGTAAAATTGTTACAGGGAGGTTTGGGATATGACTTTGCAATTATATTCTTAAGAGAATGCTATTACCTATTGCTTAAGCACAGTTGACTTGTACTTCCATGTGGCTTCTCATCCTCCAGCAGGCTAGCTTGGGCTCATTCTTATGATGGTCTCAGAGCTCTAAAGTTCAACAAGAGAGCAGGCTTCAATAAGTTAGACCTTTCAAGCCTTAGCCTGTGTCACACTGTTAATGTCCTGCTGTTGGCAAAACAAGTCAAATTACCAACCAGATTCAAGATCATGAGCTCATGATTCAAGAAAGAGACTTTGCCTTTTTTGGAAGGATCTGCAGCATCAGTTTTTAGGAGTGTGAATGCAGAAGAAGGGAATAATTTGACCATTGTGACAATCTACCACAAGGAGGTCACAGAATCTCTTTCAATGGAGATTTTATAGTGGGAGTTGGAGGGATGAACCATCATTTTTCTGAATATTTTCCATGTCAGCTTGTTTAGAGGCAAAACACCTAACAGGATTTTTACTTCCAACAGTAACCAGTAAGTAAGGAGATTGGTTACCTTAAATAGCTTCCTCATTTAGAAATTCTAAAATTATATATATTTCTTTTACTACTCTTTTAACATATGATACTGTACAGGCATGAAAGGAAGGAACCTGCAGAGGTTAAAAAAGAAAAGAAAAAGAGGAGAAATCCTGGTGTGACTACCAGTGCCAGGTTTCATCCTGATGGGTTTTGCTGAACCTTGGAGACCTTGAGCTTTTACCTTTGTGTCTAAATGGATCATGGAGATAAAGAGAATCCTAGAGTCTGGACAAATGGGAATATAATAGGAGACCTCTGTGTATATCTGAGATTTCCCCCATAGAAATCTTACTTTTAGTGTATTCTGGGTGAGAAATAAATTGGCTCTGGAGAAGGAGACAGCAAAGAAACTTGCCCGACCCAATTCTGGCACAGAGTAAAGGGGACTAAAACTTGTACAAAACTCTGTCTCCATTACATGATTCATGGATGATATTTATGCTATGTATTTGGTGTAAAATAATTTTTTAAAAAGTAAAACAGAGAATTTAAAGAAAGTCACATGCTTGGCAAATGGCAGAAGCAACTGATAATTCTCTTGGGAGGGAGTCAACTTTACTCCAGGTTTCTAAATATTCCCATAGATAATGTTAGTAGGAGAATGAATAAATCAGTTCAAAACATACAAAGCATAATGGAGAGTGAACCAGGAGAAACAATGGTGAGAACCAGAACCTCAAAGGCTTTGTACACTGAAATTTTCTACTATTATATTATAACTATATAATAAAACCTTTCAGGAAAATATAAAAGAAACACACCTACACACATCAGAGTAAAACCTCGGATCATCAAAAACAAAGAGATAAGCTTAAAGGTAGCCAGAGATAAAAGACAGATCATCTGCATATGAATGGTAAATAGGATGACAGCTAACTTTTAATAGCAACAAAGAAACCAGAAAATGATAGAATAATATCTTTAATGTACTGAAAAAAATAACTGTCAAGGTAGGATTATGTATTCAGCAAAACTATCTTTCTAGAACAAAGGCAAAGCCACAGATAAACATTATTCTTAATGGTGAAAGACTGAATGTTTCCCTGTAAGATCAAGAAAAAGACAAGGATGTCTGCTCACCATTTCTAGTTAACAGTACACTGAAGGTTCATGCTAGGTTAATTAGACAAGAAAATTAAGTAAAAAGCATCCAAATCAAAAATGAAGGCACAACACAATCTTGTGCTTGGTAAATCCTAAGGAATACACTAAGGAACTATTAGAACTAATAGACAAATTCATCAAAGTTTCTATAGGCAAGATCAAAATACCAAAATCAATTGTTATTTCTATGCACCAGCAATGAACAACCTGAAAATAAAATTGATAGAGCCATATGATTTACAAAAGCATCAAAAATAAATATAGAAATAAATTTAATAATATAGGTGCAAAATTTATACTATAACACCTACAAAAGAAATCTGAAACAAATAGTCATCCCATGTTCATGAATCAGAAGATTTAATAATGTTAATATGTTTATACTCTTCACAGGGATCTATAGACTTAATGCTATCTTAACTCTTCATAACAAAATACTACAAACAGGGTGGCTTAAACAACAGAAATTCATTTTCTCACATTTATTTCTCCTCCCCACCCCATCTTCTCACATTTCTATAAACTGGGAAGTCCAAGATCAGGATGCCAACATGATTGGGTTCTGATAAGGACTCTTCCTGATTGCAGGTGACCACCATCTTGCTGTCTTCATATGGCAGAGAGAGAGGAAGACAGGACAGATGGGTCTCTGGTTGTAAGGGTACAAGCCCTCATCTGAACCTAATTATTTCACAAACACATCTACAAACACAATCACATTGGAAGTTAGGACTTTAGCTTTTGAGCCTTGGGGCTGGCACAATTCAGTCCATAGCAAATGTAATCTCTGTCAAAAGACTTCTCTGCAGAAATTGACAGAAGGTTCCTAAAAATGCATATGGAGTTGCAAAGGACATAGAATAACCAAGCAATCCTGGAAAAGAACAAAATTGCGGAGCCCATACTTCTCATTTTCAAAACTTGCTATAAGATTGCAATAAACCGTACAGTGTGGTAGTAGCATAAGGATAGACATAAATCAATTGAATAGAATCAAGAGTCCAGATATAAACACTTACATTTATGATCACTTCATTTTCAGTAAGTTGCCAAGACAACTCATTAGGGAAAGACTAGTTTTCGCAAAAAATGGTATATAAAAAGGAAATCAGACTTTTTTTACACATACATAAAAATGAACTCAAAACAGATCAAAGATTTAAACATAGGAGCTAAAACTGTAAAACTCTTAGGAGAAAATATGAGAATAAATCTTTGTACCTGGGCTAGGGAGATAGCTCAGTCGGTGGAGTGCTTGCCTTACAAGCACAAGGCCCTGGGTTTGATCCCCAGCACTGCAAAAAAAAAAAAAAAAAAATCTTTGTGACCTTGAGTTGAGCAATGTCTTTTTAGATATGACATGAACAAAAGAAAAAAGAGATAATTAAACATCATCAAAATTTAAAGTTTTCGTGCTTCAAAAAACACCATCAAGAATGTTGAAAGATAACCCAGAAAATGGGAGAAACTGTTTGCAAATTATCTGAGAAAGCACTGTGGGCTAAGCTATATAAAGAACTATTACCACTTAACAATAAAAAGACAAACAATTCAGTTTCAAAATGAGCAAAGGATTAGCAAACACATTTCTCCAAAGAAGTTATACAAATATACAATAAGTCTATGAAAACATATTTAATATCATTAGCCATCAAAGAAATGAAAACATCCTCTAGGACAGCTACAATCAAAAAGATAATACAAGTATTGCTTTGGACACATTGGAACCTTCATACATTGTTGGTGAGAACATAAAACAGTGCAACCACTTTGGAAAACAGTACAGCAATTCCTCAAAAGGTTAGACACATGGAGTTACCATATAACCCAACAATTCCAAATTTTACTCCTAGGTATATACTCAAAAATAGGAAAACACATGTTCACACAGAATATTACACGTGAGTGTTCACAGCAGCATTATTCATAATGGCCAAAAGAGGGAAATAACCCAATATCCCTCAAGCAACGAAGAGATAAATATGTTATATCCATACAATCAGTGTTCAGCAATGAAAAGGAATGAAATACTACAATGTGAATGAATCTTGAACATGTTAAAAAAAAAAAAAAAAAAAAAAACATCATGGGCTGGGCTGGGCTTGAGGCTCAGCGGTGGAATGCTTGCCTAGCATTTGTGAGGTAGTGGGTTCAATTCTCAGCACTGCATATAAATAAATGAATAAAATAAAGGTTCATCAAACTATAGAAAAAAGCCATCACAAGAGGCTACATGTTGTATGATTCCACATAAAAGAAATGTTCAGAATAGGCAACTATGTAGAGACAGAAAGCAGATGTGGTTACCCAGGGCTGGGGGTGTGGAAGAATATGATGAGCGATTTCTAATGGGTTTGTGGTTTGGAGGTGATGAAAATTCTAAATAAATTAAAAATATATTAACTAATGTTGAATTGTATGCTTTAGATTGTTGAGTTATATGACATATAAATTGTATCTCATTAAACCTGTTAAAAGAACAAAAACAAAGTAAAAACATTTCCAGACAACAAAAACTGAATGCTTTTCAGTAGATCTTCACTAAATAAAATTCCAAAGTATGTCCTATAGGCAGAAGGAAAATGACCCCAAGACGAAAGAACTAAGATGTAAGGTGGAATAATGTAGCAAAATCTTAATTAAAACTGTAAAATGCATAGAAGAAAAAGATAACAAAAATACTATAAATCAGAAACTTGCATCATGAGGGACTAAGGCTATAACTCAGGAGTAGAATACTTGTCTTACATACACAAGGCCCTGGATTCAATCCCTAGCTCTGGAAGATAGGAAGGAAGGCAGGCAGGCAGGCAGGCAGGAAGGAAGGAAGGAAGGAAGGAAGGAAGGAAGGAAGGAAGGAAGGAAGGAAGGAAGGAAATGAAAACTTACATTATGAAATGTAGTTTAAAGTGGTACTCCGAGAAAAATATATAGCCTCAAAAAAATCACAATAAAACTGGGCATGGTGGTTCATACCTGTAATCCCAGCAGCTCAGGAGCCTGAGGCAGGAGAATCACAAGTTCAAAGCCAGCCTCAGCAATTTAGCAAGACCCTGTATCAAAATAAAAATAAAAAGGCCTGAGGATGTGGCTCAGTGGTTAAGTACCCATAGGTTCAATCCCTGGTACCAAAAAAAAAAAAAAAAAAAAAGAAAAAAGACACACACACACAATAGAATAGAAGTTTAAAAATTATTGAACTAAGCATTCAACTCTAAAGGGTTGAAAAGCAGACTGAATCCAAGGAAAATAGAAGGAAGGAAATAATAAACATTAATCAAAGAAAAAATATAATAAACAGGATTAAGAATGCCAAAAGTTGGTTCTTTAAAGAAACAATTAAAATAGACAAAATTCTTGCAAAACTAGGCATGTAAAAAGAGAAAATGTGCAATTGAGCAATCTTAAAAAGAAAATAGGGACTTAACTATAGTTTCTATTAAAATTAAAATCATAATAGGAAATATTAGAAACAATTTTAGAATAATAAATTTTAAAACATAGATAACGTTGATATCAATTATCAATTCATAGGACATAACCTACCAAAACTTACCCAAAAAGAAATTTTATAACCTAAATTAGTCCTAAAACCATCCAAGATATTGGACTACTGAATTGGTAGTTAAATCACTTCTATGCCAGGCATGGTGGCACACACCTAAAATCCCAGAGATTTGGGAAGCCGAGACAGGAGGATCACCAGTTTGAGAGCAGCCTCAGTAACTTAGCAAGTTCCTAAGCAACTTAGCAAGACCCTGTCCCAAAATTAAAAAATAAAAAAATAGAAAGGGCTGAGGATGTGGCTCAGTGGTTATGCACCTCTGGGTTCAATCCCAGTACCAAAAACAAACAAACAAAAAAACTCTTTTACAAAAAAAAAAAATCAGCATCTCAATCAAGCTCTACAAAACATTCAAAATTGGATCATTTAAATCCTTCAGAAATTCTTTCAGAGAATGGAAAGAAAATATTCCCCAACTCATTTTTTGAGCCAGCATAATGACAAGCAATGTAAGATAATTATACATCAATAAAATTCACAAACATGAATTTTTAAAACCCTAAACAAAATGTTAAAAATCCAAGTCCAAAAAATTACAAAAAAATATAACATAACTGAACAAGTGGGGTTTATTTCAGAAATTCAAAACCAGTTACCATATTAGAAAATTGTGTAAGACATTATGAAGGTATCAGGGAGTAAAAATCATCTGGATATCTTAATAGAGGCAGAAAAGTATTGGATACACTTAAAAATAGTACCTATCTATGTGAGTTTTTAAAAACAGGACTGATTGAATAAACCTATCATAGCTGGCACATGCCTGTAATCCCAGTGATTTGGGAGGCTAAGACTGAGACAAGTTTGAAACCAGCCTCAGCAACGGAGCGAGACCCTGTCTCAAATTTTCAAAAGGACAGGGATATAGTATCTCAGTAGCAAAGCACCCATGGGTTAAATTCCCTGTACAAAAAAATAAATGGGATATAGCTTCATGGTAAAACTCCACTGGGTTCAATCCCCAGTACGAGGAAAAGCTGTCATAGCTGATAAATGATGCTTAATTAATTAATTAGCTAATTAATTAAAACATTTTTAATGGTAAAATGTTGAAAGCATTCCCTTTTATATCAGAACAATGCTCACTGTCACATTCTGATTCAATATTGGCCTGAGGGTCCTAGGAATACAGTTAAGATATAGAAATAAAACTTCCATTGTCTGAAAAGGAAAAAACAAACTATTGATAAATTTTAGATGACATAATTGTGTAGAAAACCTAATAATCTACAAATGACTTAAGAAAATTAGTTTATAATAAGAGAAAAACCTATTGGTAACTTTTAGATAATGCTAGTGAAATAATCTGAAACAAGTAGGTTAAAAAAAAGTTAACCTGTCTCTTGTGCAAAATGTACTTATACGTAGGCAAAAGGTTGATAAAGGAAATTTTGTAAGGAAACACTCCACTGAGTGTTAAATAATTAGAACACCTTAATTTTGCAAACCTGTAATGAAATGATGTATCAAGGTAGTAATCAACAGCAGCCATTTCCATGAATCACCACTACCCCCTAAATTATAGAAATACACAACAACAAAGTGTTGTTGTTGCCAAAAACCAGACCTAAATCTTAATTCAAACTTCTAGACATAACTACCAAGTTATAGGAAACAAAAGAAAGGGGAACAAGTTAATCAACACCATTGAGACACAATCATTAAAATCCAAACTCTGAGAAATATTTCAAGGAGAAAGGACCCAGTTTCTGCAATAAATACTTTGCAAAGAAGGAAAAAGAACATGGAGGGGCTGGGGAGATAGCTCAGCTGGTAGAGTGCTTGCCTCGCAAGTGCAAGGCCCTGAGTTTGATCCCCAGTACCACAAAAAAAAAAAAAAGAAAAAAAAAAAAGAACATGGAAATTAAATGCTTAAGAGGCATATCAGCCAATGCAATATGTGGATCTTGGTTAGGTCTTGATACATTATTATTAATGGTTTTAGGTTATTGTAGTTAGTTTTTCTGAAGAATTCTATTGTTTTAGAGACGTACTAAATACTAATGCCAAAGAGAAAATCAAGGAGAGTTTATCAAAGTTACTAGATACAGAATAAATTTAGAAAATGAAATTGCATTTCTATATGTGATTAATAGCTAAGAAACCACTTACATTAAGAATTTTTTAAATTTAAGAGTAAATCTTATCAAGTCATGTAAGCTTTTATAATAGAAATGATAAAATTTTAATTTATAAAACATCATAAGAAAGACATTAAAGAAGGCCTAAATGAAAGAAAGAAATATCAATATGACATTTCTACCTTATTGAACTGTATTTATGGTCAAGACAACTCGAATATATGCCATAAGGTTTTCCATAGAAATTAAAAAATCAATTAAAATTATTTTTTGGCGAAGACTCAGGGATCCTCTGCCTCTAAAGAACAGCAACTCCACCAGGAAGCCTGTCTTACCAGATATCATACACTTATTACTGCTGTATAAACTATTATGGCAGTGTGTCTCAGACTAAAGACACACAGAGCAATGGAACTGAGTAGAGAACCAAAATAAACTTCCACACATGTAGAAACACGCTTTCTTACAGATCAGTGGGGAACAATTAAACTGCTTGATAAATGACACTGACATGATTAACTACCCACATGGGGAGAAATTGAATCCCTACTGTATACCATTCACTAACATCAATTCCAGATGAAAAGATTCTCAATTTCATTAATATTAAGAGATGTAGAATTTAAAAACATAATAAGATACAATTTCACATATGTCTTATTGTGGAATTCACATTATTTATTTATTATCATCTCATTATGAATTTCACATACATCTTGACTAGTCCCATGTTCCCAAGTATCAGAGATGAAATGGATCCTTGGGCTCTGTTGGTGGGAATATAAGCAGGGTACAAAATAGAAAATAGTCATCACCTCAAAAATACAAGAAGACTCATAGCAGCATTTTTATAAAATAAAAAAAAAATGCACGCAACTCAAATGTCGTTCCACAGTGGAATAGATCGATTGTGATTTATTCAGACTGTGGAAAGCAACAGCACAGTGAAAGTGAATGAACTGCGGTTGCGTGCATTGTCACCGGTGAGTCTCAAACACCATGCTGAGAAAAGGAAGCAAGCACAGAAGAATAAATGCAGAAATATTCCATCGATATAAAGTTCAAACACAGGGCACAAAACAATACAGTGTTAATGGGTATGACACAAGGGATAAAACTACAAGGAAAAGCAAGGGGTAAAACACATGATTAGGACCATGTGGGAAAGAGGTCTTAGGAAGAGGGCTTCTGTGGCACTAGAAACAACCTATTTCATAAACTTGGTAGCGGGTACATGGGTGTGTGTTTTATTACTCTTTAAACTGCACAGGTATATTTTATATATTTTATCCACATATATTTTGCGATTAAAGTGTTTCAAATAATGAATTAGATCACCCTTGGAAGCCCTTCTAAGTCAGATTATGAAATTTCATAAAATCTAGTCTCATTTGAACAGTTGAAAATCAGCAGAACTATATGGCAGAATCCTAGACTTACATATCAGGATGTGCCCTCAGTTACTCACTACCACCCTCGTTTTACATGTGAGTGCCAGAAAGTGAGATCAATTTCTCAAGTCACATGCACCTGAGTGGTAGACTAGGACTCTGGACAAAGGTCCAGTAAGCCCTGAAACCCAGTATTTTCCACTCACATGTGGCTAGGGCTGAGTGCTAGGCTTCCTAGGCACTGTATTTACAGTGAGCATTCATTCTGGATTTTCCTAAAGAAGTTCTCTTTGTTTTTAATTGGTTATTTTTAGTTATACATAACAATAGGATTCATTTTGATATAATTATAAAAGCATGGAATTTGTTCTAATTCAGTCACCAGTACTTCCCCTTCCCTTCCCCTCCTCCCTCCCCCGTTCCTCTTCCTTCTACTCTACTGATCTTTCTGCTATTTACTTATAGTTTTTTTTTTCAATTACTGTCTTGTGGATGCATATGATGGTGAGATTCACTGTGGTATATTCATATATGTACATAGGAAACTTAAATCAGATTCATCCCACTGTCTTTCCCTATCCTCTCTCTCCTCCCTTTTCTTTAACCTTTGTCTACTCTACTGACCTTTCTTCTATTCTTTTTTTTAATCCCCCCATTATTTTGAATTAGCTTCTGCATATCAGAGAACACATTTGACCTTTGACATTTTAGGACTGTCTTATTTCACTTAGCATGATAATCTCCAGTTCCATGCATTTTACCAGTAAATGCCATAAAGTCATTCTGCTTTATGGCTGAGTAATACTCCATCATGTGTATACATACTACATTTTCTTTATCCATTCATCTGTTGAAGCTATGGACCTAGATTGGCTCCATAGCTTGGCTATTGGGAATTGTGGTACTATAAACATTGATGTGGCTGTGTCACCATAAAATGCAGATTTTAAATATTTTGGATATATGCCTAGGAGTGGAATAGCCAGGTCATGTGGTGGTTCCAGTCCTAGTTATTTAAGGAATCTCCATACTGCTTTCTAGAATGGTTGCACTAATTTTCAGTCCCACCAATAATGTATGAGTGTACTCTTTCCTCCACATTGCATTCTTGATAATTGTCATTCTGACTGTGGTAAGATGAAATCTCAATGTGGTTTTAATTTGCATTTCTCTAATTGCTAGAGATGTTGGACATTTTTTTTTCATATATTTCTTTTTTTTTTTAAATATTTTTTAGATGTTGATAGGCCTTTATTTTATTCATTTATTTATATGTGGTTACTGAGACTCGAACCCAGTGCCTCACACATGCTAGGCAAGCGCTCTACCACTGAGCCACAACCCCAGCCCTTCATATATTTCTTGATCATTCGTATTTCTTCTTTTGAGAAGTGTCTGTTTAGTTCCTTTGCACATTTATTGATTGGGTTGTGTGTGTGTGTGTGTGTGTTAAGTTTTTTGAGTTCTTTGCACATCCTGAATATTAATGCCCTGAGGAGCAGGTTGCAAAGATTTTCTCCCATTCTGTAGGCTTTCTCTTCATACTATTAATTGTTTCCTTTGCTGTGCAGAAGTTTTTTTTTTTTTTTTTTAATTTGATGTCATCTCACTTATTGACTTTTTATTTTACTTGTTGCACTTTAGGGGTCCTGTTAAGAAAGTTGATTCCTGAATTAATTTGTTAGAATGTTGAGCCTCATTTTCTTCCAACAGTGACAGAGTTTCCGGTCTAATTCCAAGGTCTTTGGTCCGCTTTGAGTTGACTTTTGTGCAGGGCGAGAGATAGGGGTTAAATTTCATTCTACTACTTATGATTTCCAGTTTTCCCAACACAATTTGTTTAAAAGGCTATCTTTTCTCCAATGTATGTTTCTGGCACTTTTGTCTAGTATCAGATAACTGTATTTATGTGGGTTTTTCTTCTATTCTATTCCATTGATCCTCATTCCTGTTTTGGTGCCAACACCATGCTGTTTTAACTTTGCACATTCTGTCCTACTGTCTAACCATAGAATCTGCTTTTTTTTATTTTTTTGATTCACAGAATAATGACTGGTCTGGATACACTAGTTCTGTTAAATCTATATTGCTAACCCTTTTCATTGCCTTTCCTGTTATTTGAACATCTGACTCTGCTCAACCTCAACTACATCTGTCATGCTCATATTGCTTGCTATATACATACCTTTTATCCCTGTATTCTCCACTGTACTTCCAGGAACCCCTGAGATTCTTATCAACATTTACATCCTTTCTACCAAAAGCTTCCTCCTTCAGCTCCTTGGGGGAAATGGAGGAACTGATCGTTCCAAGTTTTCTTGTGGCCTCCTGGTTTTCTGCACTGGGAGAGGTAGCTCTCCGGGTGGAGTTGGCTAGGAAAACAAAGGGGAGAAAAGAAGGGAAAAAACAGGAACTGTTTCCAATGAGGTCGTAGGCCAGGACCCAACTAATTCCATGAAGCAATTGATCCGCCACCTGCACACCCAGAACAGCCTGTCCTCTGACTTTGCCTGCTCTGGGACTAGGCATTGTTTGATATGATGAATTCTCATGATGCCTGGTGGAAGAGGAACCCTCCCCCACCTCCTGCCACTACTGTCCCCACCATGGCCCTGTCTCTCCACAGGGGTGGCTCAGGGACCACAAATAAAACTTCACACTGAATTTAAAATGCTGGACACATGGTGCACCCTGAGGAAGTTCTCATCAACTCACAGGCAGCCCCCTATGAAAGAAAAGCCCAGCCTCTTCATTTTGCACAGAAGTGAACAGAGGCCCCAGGGAAGAAAGAACCACATTTATTGCCTTCCAGAGACTCAGTGGCATTGATGAGACCAGAGTCCAGAAGTCTGATTCCCAGACCACTCTCCATCTCCAACTGCCCTGCTATGATTTCTGGAGTCACCTCTTCCTCTCTTGCCCTGGCCCTTTAAGCCTGCCCCTAGCCTACAAAGGTGAATAAACACTTGCGAAATACTTCTGGCATTCACCTGAAAGATCTTTCCTGTTTTTATCCTGGCTTCTTCTGCAGAACAACTTTTCCTGTTAATGATGAGGTGTTATTTACTGGGTGATTTTGCCTGATTCCAGGCTGGTTCCTCAGACCTACAGTCTGGGAAACTGTCTCATTGGTTTCCCCACCATTCACCACTCCTGAAAATGTCGACTTATGTTAAGCAAATCCTCAGAAAACCCATGTGAAAGACCAGAGTACCTGTTCATTAATGTACATGAGAGCTGTAACTCTTCTGTTGGGCTGGTTTGTGTTGGCCCGGCCAGCTCTTCCCCTCCCGAAGGCAATCTATGTGAAAAGCCACGCAGCCAGGCAGTCTCCTGGTGAGGACAGGCTAAGAACATGAGGAGCTGACCATAGGATTTGAAGAGGCTTTCCATTTGCCTTCCTTTACTGCTGACCAGCCCTTCCTGAGGGATCCATCCTCATGTTAGCTGAATGAAGGCACTCAGTGGGTTGCTGTACTTCTGCTGGTCCTGGTCATTTCTATGGAAGAAACTTTGCCTCTTTCCATTCTGCTCATGGTGTTTTGATTTCATAACTTAACTCCTTCTGAGAAAATCTTATTTCCCATCAGTCAAAGTCCTTTCTTGGAGCTTGTTCCCACATAATTCAGTTGTTCAGACACTTATAAATCCACCTTTTCCACTATCTGACTTCAATATATTTCTTCATAATATCCACAAGGACATTCCAAGAGAACTTATGAAATGCCTTACAAATTCATATTATGGCACTATTGAAGTCATCAGTGCACTTGATCATTTCTGCAGCAAGATGATGAGGAATGTATTCCTGTCTCTACATTTATTTATGCTTGAGGGTTTTTTTGTAATTTTGTTAAAATGAGGGATAAAACTGCTGTGGCTTCTCAGTATCCCACAAAGCCTGAGCTTCTTGAATTAAGGTCTTCCTGCAATTGGTCTAAAACCCTTTTCTTGTATGACTTCCCTCCATTCCCTATAAACACCACCCCTACCCCAGTCTCTATACCACTCCTACCCGCAGTATTTCCTGCCTGCACCTACCCCAGGGCCCCTCATCCATGGTATATGGCATCTTTCTGTGTGATCTTCCCTCAGCATACATTTTTTGCTCTTTGCAGTTTGGGGAGTGCTTTCTCATTCTTGCTGGAACAGACCAATCCTCTGTGGCTGTGGTGAGGATTCGAACCACCCATTCCATTGCCATGGGAAACTGTCTGCAGTTTGGAATGTGGAGCATGCGGTGTCCACACTGCTCTTCACCTAGCAGTCATGTACATAGGAAGTACCCAAGAGATTTTTAATTGAGCTATTCTTTTATATAATTCATGATACTACCAGCCGTGTAGCACTGCATGAGTCACAGGCCTTAAACTTGAGTGTATTGAAAGGATTGTACCACATCAGTGGTGTTGCATTAGCATCAGCTGGGCCCTGTGCAGAATGCAGATGCCAGGTCCCAGCCTCAGGGAATCTGACCAGGCCCACACATCTGCCTCTGAAGAAGCCCCCACATGACTCTGAAACAGGTGGTCTATCAGCCATACCATAAGTAACAGTGGCCCAAAGTCCCATAGGGTCTGTTTTGCTACCATTCTCTGGCCACTCATGACAAAATCAGATACCAGCCTTTCCCCCAATGAGGACCTCATGCTTATAGATTCTCCCTGGACTCAACCTGCCCTTGTTTCCCTCCTTGTTTCCCCCAAGTGTGTGGCTGTGGCCTGGCCCAGTCGGGCTTCTTCTTCAAGAACCAGGAGTACATCTGCACCCAGGACTACCAGCAACTCTATGGCACCCGCTGTGACAGCTGCCGGGACTTCATCACAGGAGAGGTCATCTCCGCCCTGGGCCGCACCTACCACCCCAAGTGCTTCGTGTGCAGCTTGTGCAGGTGAGCAGGTGGCCAGTGGGGCCTGGGCCCTCAGTGTGAGTCCCAGGGAAGGGGAAGATATGGCCTTTCCCAAGCAGTTCTGGGGCTTGCTGGGCTTATGCTAGATATCTGATTTCAAGAACCACAGGGCTGAAAGTATCTGAAGAGCCAGTGGTATTCAAACTTTTGAGCAGCTGAATCCCTCCCTTCCTATGATATAAAACACTAGTTCACCCTATGATGGAGGCAGAGTGAGGATTCAAGCCCCAGGCTCAATCTCCCAGTCCTATCAAAAGCCCCACCTACACCCCCCCAAAAAAACCACTAAGTGCCCTCAGAATGCAGTCTGGAAACCACAGATCTGGCTCAGCCTCCCATGTCTTCATCCACAGGTGGTACTAGGATGTCTGGTTTTAGCCTTCCTCCACCATCTCAATACCACCTTCTGCTTTCAGGGTGACTCTAGCAAGGGACCCCCCCTCTGTACATTTCAGTTTCTCTCTCAGTAATAAGAACTCAAAACCACAGCAACCTCACTGAGTTTTTGTGAAGATCAGTAAGATGATGCATGCAAAGACCTTAGCTCAGTAACTGGTACATAGTGTGTCTGTTATAATTCTTGTGTCTTTTATTATTCTTCTCATTGTCATGATAACCATCTAGCTTCACTCAAGACCTCTCCAAAGATGGAGAGTGTCTCCCTCCCAGCTTCTCCACCCCAGCATCTCAATCACTTGTTAATCTAGCAAATGTACATTAAGGGCCTGCTGTATGCCAAGCACCACATTAAGGAGATGATAAAAAAAAAAAAAAGAAATAAAAAACCTCAATCTTACCAACAAATATGTTAAAATTTAATAGACATCTCTGATTAAGTAATAAGTAAAGCATGATTGATGTGTATCTGCATTTTTTTATTTGGGAAAAGAACTTATAGATCGATTATTATGCTCAAAAAACAGCCACTGGCTAGTTACCAACTAGAGAAACTAACCAATTGGAGTTTCTAATTGAGACTAATAGCAGAGTATGTAAGAAAATATTATCAGTCAATTAAATTCATTCATTCATTCATCTCTTAGGACCTGGAGCTTGGGGTCTGGATCCCAGACCCATCAGAGGTCAGCGCAGAGGGTGCATATGGCTCCAGGAGAGGTTTCAGGCTGTATCTTTTTACCATGAGCTAGTGACTGGGCCACAGCAAGAGCATGGTTCCCCTGCCTCCTGCCCAGCATTCCTTCCATTGTCCCACACTGCAAACACGAGGACCGGAGAACTGCTGGAAGACTTTGCCAGTGGTTATGCTTAGAGACAATAGGACAGGTGGTCCCAACGCAGGAGGAGCAGGAAGAGCCAAGCAACAGGACTGGCAGTGTGGGAATTCTGTGCATGGTTGATAATTGAGTTGGGGAGGCAGGACCTGAATGAGCTTGAATCCTCTGGGCCAAGCAAACCGAACAAATACAGAACAGGAGGGGAAAGGGTTATTTGTGGACTTTAAACTTCCCGTTGGGATAGAGGATTCTGAGAAATGTCTGGATAGTGAAAGCAAGAAATTTTGGTGAGTTCAGAAGTTGAATGATTTTTTTTTCATGGGGGGATGTCAAGTGGTGATGGAAAAAAATCCTTCCAGGAAGAAGAACCACTCTGTGAGGAGTTAGTAGCCTCTTCCTCTTAAAGTTGAGATATGTAAGCCCAGATAAGCAGCATGATTTGCCCAGTGTCAAATCATACAAATGGCTCTTTGGGACATCCAGTTCTGACCTCCAGGACCTCATTGAGTGGTTTAGTCAGCCTGTCACTGTGAATAGCATTTGAATTTTCCTGGTACTCTAAAAAGACAAGTGGTATGTGTTAATGCATTGCTCTGAGCATGTGTGTTATCAGGTCACCAGAGTCACAGAATCTCAGGAGAGGAGGCATTGACTTTGTTCCTCATTCCCCTTGCAGGAAGCCATTCCCCATTGGAGACAAGGTGACCTTCAGTGGTAAAGAATGTGTGTGCCAGACATGCTCCCAGTCCATGACCAGCAGTAAGCCCATCAAGATCCGTGGACCAAGCCGTGAGTCCTCCCCACCAGGCACCTCTGTCCATGGGTGCTGTCTCTACAGGTTCCACTGTTCTGACACTGTTCATCATTCCAACAGGCATGAAGGGATGCAGAGGAGATTTCCACCCTGGAATCTCCTAAGTGTGACCCACTTGGCATAGTGCCCAGACACACAGCTTCACAAGCATACTGCAGGGAAGACAGGCTGCCTGACTGGAAACAGCGATAGCCAGTGCCATTTGATCAGTCACTTGGGTGGCTCTCTCCTATGACAAGCTAGGTTCCTGCTCTTATGTCCCAAGGATGCCATGACAGGATTGATCAAGTGTTTTGTCACCAGTGGTCCTCAGCTTTTACAAACTCCACTAAGAAAAACTTGGCAGTCATGTCTCACAAAAGACAAAGTAGGGAGCACCTGGGAGCAAACAAGAGATGAGCTAGTGCTTTGGAGAGAATGTTCCACAGACCTCTTTGTCAGCTTCACTGTGGAAGTTGTGAAAATGAAAATTTCTGGGCTTGCCTTGGACCTCTAGGGATGGACTATAAGAGCCAACCCTCTTAGTAAGCTTCCTGAGTGATTCATTTGGTGTTCCTAAGATTGAGAACCATTATGTAGGGATGAGGGGCATCTGCCATGCCATCTTACATTTTATCAGCAAACCACAGATTGGAGAAATAGTGAGGCTCACGAGTGTGTCTCAGAGCAGTGTCCTCATGGTGGAAGTCCATCCCACTCAAGTGCATCTAGCAACAAGATGTCTAAATTACTGTTCCCAGACACCCTCGTCAGACCGCTGACTTCATGCGCCCGCACACACATGGACCGGCCCCCTGGGTCTCTGTCAGCCACACTAGGCTCCAGTGTTCTTTCATGTTATATGACACTCTGGCTGGCCCCATGGAGAGAATCAATGAAAACCCATTAGCTTCCTGGGTTGTATCACGGTGCGGTGCAGAGGCTGCCAGCATGGCATCAGCAGAGTCAGCATGCGGGGGCTGCATCCCCTGGAGGAGGGTGAGCAGAGAACACCCCGAGTCAGCAGGGTTCAGTTCCCAGGGGCTCCATTAGAGTCTGCTGGCCGTGGTCAGCTGAGCGAAGGGCTGGGGGAAGGCTCCCTCCCAGGCTTGTCCTTCCCTTCACTCAATTGGAATCTGTTCCTGGAATGTGCAGCGCCATTTCTTCGGTGTCCTTGGTGATGCCCAAGAACAGTTTGCTGTTCTAACCAAGTTTCCATCTCAAGGTGGCTGAGTGTACATGCTGTTATCCTTCATAAGTCCTTGGAAACATCATCCGGAAACACTCAGAGGCTGGAATCGCAGGTCTGTGGCCCTGTGACTGATGTTGCTGAGAACCCCAGAGGCCAGTGGAACCAACATGCAAATCGGCAGAGAAGGAGGCAAACTTGAGTCAGGAGGCTGCCAACCTTCTGCAAGATACAAAATCAGTCACGGAGCCTTCCTGAGACGCATTTTACCCAGCCATGAGAGAAGGATGAAATTTCTTATCCTCTCAGGATTGTTGTAAAAGCAAATATGTTAGCATGTAAGAATTAAGCTAACATACAACACATGCTGTAGTATGTAAAATATAAAATGAGCACACCAAAGGAGCACTGAGATGAAGATTCCTGTTACTTCTCTCAGGCTGTGCCACACGTTTCTGTGAGCAGGGGTCTGGCAGGAGGCGGGTTTCCTCAGCGAGTGTGCAATCTGTGTGTGAACTTTTCTCAGAGAAAGTCTCCTAAATGTCTCCACCATAATTTTGCAGATCAGGAGGCAGAGAAATAAGAGGGAAAGTGAGTGAAAAGGGATACATGAGTTTGTGAACAGTTTTCAGAGGAAGCTTTCAGGATTGTGGCCTCTCGTTACTCAGCACAAACACACCAATCCATGGATCCACATGTTTCGTAGTAGTATTTTTTCCTAGGGTGTTCACCGTTCATGCTGCAATGCAAGGGAGGCTGACTAGAGAGCATGCTGGAAGATTTCCTGAGTTCCCAAGGATGAAAGAGGAGTCAGGAGATCAGCCAGATCCAAGAGGTTGCTAAGAAGAAGAATATGTCATGGAAGAGGAAAAAGAACCTTTTTTTTTCCCCTTAAGCTACAGCAGTGTGCAGTTTTATCTTTGCAGGGTAAATAAAGATATTCTTGAAAAACAGGAGCCGTGTTTGCTCAAAAGAGATCAAGAAGAATACTCAGGAACTGTCAAGGGGAAAGAATCATGTTACTTTCCAGAGTAACATGAAAAAGAAACATCTTCTCATAGATCTCACAGACAAGAACCAGCAGCAGTTGCAGCATCAACATCACCACCATCACCATCACCGTCACCACCACCATCACTTAACATCACTACCATCACTACCATCATCACCATCAACACCACCACCACTACCACCATCACCATCACCATCACCACCACCATCACCATCACCGTCACCACCACCATCACTACCATCACTACCATCACCACCACATCACTTAACACCACCACCATCATCATCTCCATCTCCACCACCACCACCACTACTACCATCATCGTAACCACTACCATAACTACCATCACCACCATCCCCATAACCACCACATCACTACCATCACTGTCATCACCACCACATCACTTAACACTACCACCACTACTATCATCACCATCCCCACCACCATCACCATCACTACCACTATCACAATAACCACCACCATCACCACCACCACTATCATCATCACCATTACTACCATTATCATCACTATCACCTTCATTACCACCACCACCACCATCACGTCATCATCACCATCACTAGCATCACATCTCCATCACTGCTCCTATCAATACCAACTCCCACTATCAGTGCCAGAATCACCATCATCACCACCATCAGCATTGATTATTACCATTGTCAGGCACTGCATTAGACATTCTACACAAAACATTTCATTTAATTACTACAGACTCAAAGGGCAAAATGATTTCCCCAAAGTGACACAGGTAATAAGACAGGAGAACAGGCAGCCTGATTCTAGAGGCTATTCTGTTAACACCCCCTACCAGAAACATGACTTGCTAATTGGAAGGGGTATGTCTTCCTGGATTAGTTGCGTGAAACAAAGTGGGTAGCTTGCTGTGACTCATAAAACCCACTTATTTTTACTGATCTAAGTGGAATGAATGACATAGTGTACTAAACTAAAAACAGTGGCCAGAGGTCTTTAGAGGCTTTAGTAATAAACTAAGGGACTTGAGGAACAGGTGGTGGCATCAGACTTTCTGCCAGCTAGTGATTGTAATTTTGGAATGGAGAGGAAGGTATGAGGAGTGGACAACTGGCTCTGCGGAAGCCAACTCAGTGTAGGGTGGTTCTCATGACTCTGCTCATGACACCTGATCCTTGGGCTCCCAGATGGGATGTCTGAAGCTCCACCAGTAGTCAAGAGTGAAAGGAAGAGGAAGAGGGAGAAAACCATCCAGATAAATATGAAACCAGTACAGTGGAGGAACAGCAATATATCATGAAAAGAAACGTGGAGAAGTCATCCCAGAACTTTGAGGAGGAATAAACAGAGCTTCGCCACAAGAGAAGCATTGCCTGTAGCTTCAGATCAAAAATCAGGCATCACATGGGATGTGGGTTAAAAACACAAGAGTGAGAAATAATGACAATAACCACTTATTGGATACATATATTACTTATGCCTGCTGATCATAAGGAAGGCATTCAGATGAGGAAAACAGGGCTCAGAAGTCAAACAACTAGATAGTTCTCACCTAAGCTGGTTTCTCACTCACTCAACCTCACATCTAGAGCTAACCACTGCACTGTACTAGCTCCAAAATTTTAGCTTAAGGTGCTAAATTCATCTCAGACTTTCACTTTAACTTAGCGGGAGGGGCCTCATCACTGGAATGTGACCATGAAAGGATGCAGCTATTAAATAAGTTTTATTGACAAGGTGGAGGACTGTTTCATTGGCCAATAGCATTCCCACCTCCCTGGTCTCCACAAGTGAACCGGACCAATGCTGACCAGAGCCAGTGAGGCACTAAGAAGGGTACAGAGGAACCCTTTATTTGAAGGAAACACCATGTGGGGAAAAGAGATGATTACTCTCATTTGCATAAGGGTAGAGGAATCAAAGGAGTGTAGCATCAGCTCCACATAAAGATGGCATCCATGGCAGTCACACCTGTCCACACAGAGTAGACTTCCTCACGAAGGGCTGAGCTGTTCGCCCCTGGATATGATTAAGCAGGGTAGGGGAGGCACATGTCAATAATGTGGTAGGTTCTTGCACTGGCTGGGATATTTGACCTGGTACTTTGTGAACTTAGAGCCCCTGTGGAATTATTAAACCCTACTAGAGAGCCCCACAGACACACAATTTCAGTCTCTGTGGCCTAGAAAGCTTGACCACATGCCTGCAGTGTGTACGTTAAGGTTGAGCACATCACTTCAGACACCAACACTTCAACAGGACTAGCCCCTCCTTGAAGCCAACTGGACCCAGCACCCCTCCTAGACACCCGGACACGTCATCTTCTCTCCCAGGACAGGCTCCCAGTGGGATGGAGGGCTATCCGGCCAGGCTTCCCCAACTGTACTTGTAACTCCTTTTTCCTCACTGCTACAAAATGTGCATTTGTCCTGTGGCGCCAACAGGGAGGTTTGTCCTGTGGTAAACTTTGCCCCGTGACCCTATCCTCCTCTGAAGTGGGCCATCCGGTCAGCTAGGCCTGAATTCCCAGCATCTCCCAAGTACCTTGGCCACTGACTGTATTTCCTGCCCCTCCCCTCCTCAGACATTCATTGAGCAACAGGCAGACCGCTGGGCCTGCCCCACATTCTGCTGGCCCCAACACACATTCCACAGTGACAGTGACAGGGAGTGAGGGCACATTTCTAGTTTGGGGCAGACTCATCAGACTCTAATCTTTGTTTCTTGGGAGGTGAATATTTGCTATATAAGCGCATTGGGGAAGGGGTGGTAGGACAAGTCCTGTCCTTTGCTGAGGACTCTAAGGGCCACCCATTCATACTCCTTCAGCAGACATGCTTTGAATTCCTACTATGCGCCTAGCACTATGCTGGGCAAAGGAATGGGTTCAACCTCAAAACACAGACATGGCCCTCGCCACTTAATGTACAGCAAGGAGAGAGAAAAAGAAAGCATACTGTCCCTTGGAGGGGTGCTTCTCCAGCTTCATGGGACACAGAGATCTTGCTGAATCCACAGGTCGGGGCGGGGCCTGCCATGCCACATGCTGCAAGTTCCCAGGAGATAGGTCACAGAGAGATGCACAAGCTCAGTTAGCCACTGGAGGAGGGAAGAAGCCTGTAGGACCATTGTGGATGAACAGCAGGCACAACGATAAGCAGGGAGCTTTCTCCTTCTCCACTACAGCAAGTCTCCTGGTGACAGACCAGGTCTTCAGGGGCCTTTTCTCTCACCTGGCAGTGTCTGGGAAGCTGCCAGTGCCAAGGTGGGAAACCGTGTTCAGGAAGGGGGTCCCTTGTTGTGGGCATGAGTTGATGACAGGAGGGCCAAGAAGCCCAGGGTGTTTTGCTCAGCTGTGTCCTCTTGTCTTTGCAGACTGTGCTGGGTGCAAGGAGGAGATCAAGCATGGCCAGTCACTCCTGGCACTGGACAAGCAATGGCACGTCAGCTGTTTCAAGTGCCAGACCTGCAGCGTCATCCTCACTGGGGAGTACATCAGCAAGTGGGTGTCCCTCTCCCTGCCGGTCCTGCTTCCTGGGCCTCTGCATTCTGCATGGCCTGCGCCACTGGGCCCCTAGCTGAATCTCCAGCATCACCCCTCTTCACTCCTAGCTGCCACACTCGGGCTACAAAGCCTCTCTCCACCTGCGGGCCCTCCCATGTGTTCCCTCCGCTGTGATGGTCTCGCCCTCCTCAGCACTTGCTCCTTCCCTGTGCCTCCTGCTCAGGAGTGGCCTCTACACCACTCCCCACCTCCACTCCCCTGATCCCAGCCCTCAGACTGCCCTGCTTGTTTCCTTTGCCCAGGCTGCCAGCATTTATAATTATATACTTGTGTTCTAATTTTTTAATACTGCTAATAATTCTAACTACCATTTACTGGGCTTTTATTATGTGCAAGGAAGTTACTAACTGCACCTTAACCCCCCTTAACTCTCCCCATGAGGGGTCTGTGTCCATGGGATACTGAAGTCAGGGGAGTCACTTACTCTAGTGGTGGTGTTCACCCACCCCACCTGGACAGGAGCTTTGTTTAGTTGCTGTGGCTTCCTCTTTCCACAGTCAATAATGCCAGGTCATCGTCAATAATATAGTTGTTGAATGCTTTTAACTGAAACAAGAGGACACAGAAAGACTGCAGGACAGAGGAGCCAACCCCAGGGAACTGCACACTGCAGCTTCGGATAAGACCCCCTTGTTGCTAGGTCCTAGTGACCACATGTACACATTGAAGTACCCAAAAGCACACTAACACTTTCTGACCCCAGATGCTTCCTAGGCCCATCTCTGACCTCATGCCAGGGGGTGGTGTGCATGTAGAGTTGCTGCGTATATGGTATCCGCTTTCAAGACACAGTTTAATAAGGGAGACAAGCTGTATATATGAAGAATGAGGACACCAATGAGAAGTGTGAAAGGAGTTACGAGAATTTTAAATCTTAAAACCTTTTCAATCATAAATGACAGAAAACCCAATTCTAACTCACTTAAAAGCAACAGCAGTTTATTGACTCACAGAAATGGGAAGGTCAGGCACTCTGGCTTCAGGCATGGTTGCATCTAGGGGTTTAAAGATGTCTACAGATCTATCTCTCTCTCTCTCTCCCTCCCTCCCTCCTTCCTCTGTGTGGATTCATTCTCAGGTAGGTCCTACCTAAGTAGCAAAGAGGATAGCCAGCAACACCAGGTGGTTTTTTTTTTTTTTTTTTTTTTTTTTTTTTTTCCTTCTATCAGCTTAGCAAGCCTAGCAGTCAGAGACCTGTTTTTCAAGGCCTCCAGCAAATATCCCAGGGCTGCCTCTGATTTGGCTACCCTTGGGTCACATACCCATTCCTGATTAATCACTAGCAAGAAGAATCCAATCCTAGAGCCATCAAAGCAGCCCTTGTGACCTATAGTAGCCTCAAGTGGGAAGGGGTATCTTCCAAGGGAAAATCTTGGGACTGGTACCAACAGAGGGGGAGATGGATACCGGCCAAACAATACCTGCCTATGTCCAAAGTGCAAGTGAAAGACTATGAATATTCAGAAAACGGGGGATCACGTTTGTTTTGCAGGAGGCGGAGTCTGGAATCTGTGAGCTTCATAGCAGGTGGTGGTCTTTGAGCTGGATGTTGGAAAAGGGAATAAGATTTGAAAATGCAAAGGAGAGGTGTATGCCTAGCCTAGCAAGACAAGGGAGGTGGGTGAGTGTGAGCACCCCACCCTGTTTGGGAGCTTGAGTGTGTGCAGAGGTGACGCAGAGTCCCAGACTGCAGGGGTGAGCTGAGGTCAGGTCACCAAAAGTTCTAAGTGCCATGTCAGCGGGAGTTTGGCATTCCCCTCTGGGCCTGCCAAGGAAGGAGTGTCCTTAGTAAGTCATCAGCCCAAGTCAGAATTCCCTGGGTCAGTAAGAGCTTCCTCAGAGTTCCTCTCAAGTAGGCCCAGCCCAGGTTACCCACCACATCTGGCGTCTCTACAGTCTGCCTCTGGGTTCCTCACCTGGCTGAGGCAGAGTGGCAATGGCATCAGATGCCCAGGGTAGAAGCCCAGCCTGTGTGACCTAAGCCAGGGACTCAGAATCTTAATTTTCTCATTTATAAAAATAGGTTTAATAAGATGACCTCCTGGTGGGGATGTGTAAAGGTTCAGAGGTCTGTGTTTGTACCTAATGAGTGCCCAATAAATCTTCACTTTATCATCTGTCTTTTCAGAACCATGTATATTTTAAATTCCGTAAGGTCTCCCCAACTCAAGCATCCAAATGAGGTCGTGTTGGCATTTATACCCTAAATTTTTCTGGCTCATTGTACCTGCCTTTTGATGAATGATTCTTTTCCCCTGCAAAGCAGCCCTCTTGCACTCACAGAGTGAGAACTTGTTTGGGGGCTGGGAGACTTGAAGGGGTTGGAGGAGGCTTGTCTCATAGAGTCACAAGAAAGTCCTTCCTCTGTAGTCCTAGTCTCACCTCCTGTCATTTGCCGCACGTTGGCCATCCTTGTTGCTTCTCCTTCAGGAAGCACTGGCTGTCCCGCTGCCCAGACAGGGCTCCCAGCAGCCCCAGCATGGCTTTGAGATGGAAACATATCACGCCTGTCCTTTACGCAACTGTTTGATCCAAGTTCTCATACACCCAAAAGTGTGGGAGACATCCCTCTCTCCTCAGAGTTCAACTCTACCCCTGAGAGCTAGGCAGGTCCCAGAGGCCAAGCTGAGCTCACCAACGTCCCCAACTGTTTCTGTGTCAGCCCTGGAGAGCTGAACACCACACATTCTTCTCGAAAGCCCCTCTAAGCAGTCTTGGCAATTGCTGCCCCTTGCTGAGTACTCGCCATGGGCAAGGCACCATGCTATACCCTCAGATACACAGGCCCTATCTCCTTTAATCCTCATGTAAACCTGAATGATAAACCAGACTGTCTGGATTCAGATCCCAGCTTCATATCATCCTGGGAGGGCTGGGACAAGTCACTCAACTACTTTCTGCTCAGGTTTTCTTGTCCACACGTTGGAATCATAGCACTGAGCCCATCGGACTACCCTAAGGACTAAATGTGAAACACCACCAGAGGGCCCGGTACACACCAAGCAAGACATGCTAGTGGTTATTTGTAGTAAGAGGTAGTGTAAAGATAGTCAATGGCAGTCTTCTCTGTCTGCTGAGTCCTAAGCACTGGGTAGAAATGGAGAGCGTAGGAGGTGTTCAGGGAAGCTGCTGATCTAGCAGCACAACCAGATGGTTCTTTCACTACAGGTGAAATGTTTGATTAAAAGAGGAGCCCTTAAGGATATGTAAAACATTGATCATATCTATTACACCTGGAAGGAACACTGGGCGGGACTAGAAGGAAGGTGGGGACTTCTCCCATTATGCCTTGAGAATGCTGTGCCACAATGATATTACCTATTCTAAATAAAACAACACTTAGATATTTTAAATAACTTTCAGAGTCTTTTGAGGGCTAAGGCAAGAGAATGGACTTGGAGAGGGGCAGAAGGAGGGTGGAAAAGGGTCACCTGAGGCTGGCACCCAGAGCAAGAGCTGCCATCCATGCTGGGAAGCTCACCAGATGCAATTCCTGGGCCCCCATCCCAGGGATTCTCAGATTCCACAGTTCCAGGGAGGACCCGGAGGAATTTGCATTTTAAACAAGCTCCCCAAGCACTTCCCACCTTGGCCCAAACACCTTAGGCTGCAGGTCCTGGCACTGCCACGGGACACCCCCATGGAGCCCACTAACTTTCTCATGCTGTGTCAATTTCCTCTTGCAGGGATGGTGTTCCATACTGCGAGTCTGACTACCACTCCCAGTTTGGCATTAAATGTGAGACCTGTGATCGATACATCAGCGGCAGGGTCTTGGAGGTGAGTGGCCCAAGTAACCATGAAGATACGTGAGCAAGATGGTCTGTGACTCCAAAATGCTATCACCAAGGAAAGAGAACGTCACCCCAGACCCCTTCTTCCATCGCCTAAACCTCCCCCAGCTTTGCTTGCTACATCACCTCAAACAGATAACCTTGCCAAGATCTCTGAACACCCCCAGAATGATAAAGTAAACACAGTTATTCCTGGTTCAAAAATTGCTGTGCTGGAAAAATCAGTTGCTTCTTTGGATTCAGACCCAGACAGATTTCTGGGGAGTAACAATTAGGATTTTCCTGCCAGCCTTGCCTAAGGATGGAAGCTTTTTTTTTTTTTTTTTTCATTTTTTAAGTCTTTGGTAATGTGCTGATTTAAAAACCAGCATGTCTAGCAGCTTGCTCCCTAAGCCCTTCTTTGGCTGGTCCATCACCATGGCAACAGTTCTCAGCCTCTGATGCACAGCTCACTCTGCCAGTAACAGACAACCTGCAACACCTTGCTGAGTCCTTGCCTGAGCCCCCTGTCCACTGGCCTTCCTGGCCTTCCTTTTCATACCATGTGACCCAGAAGCTGCCTTCTCTAATTCACCTTGAGGATTTAGAAACAGAAAAAAGTTGGGTACAAAGGAAAAAATAATAACAGAAGAGAAGGAACAACTGGGATCTAATATGGACTCTACTGCTAACTCATCCTCAGATTTGGGGTGAGGATTTTCATATCTCTAGGCTTATTTTTCATCTGACAAGGGCTGGGATGTGGCAGACTAGGTGAGCTACTATGAGCAGAATTACTAGTTTTGCCAAATCTGGCCAGCTGATGGTGGTTACCATGAGTGCTGAGTTGAGAAGGATTCTGTGCCACATGTGAGCTCAGCAAGAGAGAATATGGCAACCAGAAAAGGACTCTCCAAGGAGATGCAGTGAAGAGAGCCTGAGGGTGGGGAGACCAGCACATGAGCAAGGGGAAGGATGGGCCTGACCCCTACAGGGAACAGAGAAAAGGGTCAACATAGCTGAATTCATAAATTGAGGGTGGGGAAGATGGAGTATATCATAGAGGGCAAATCTCATAGAACTTTATAGACCATGTTTAGGAGTTTGGGCTTTATACAAAGTGCAGTGGAAAGTCATTGGAGAGTTTTAAACCAAGGAGCAACATAAGATTACATTTTTTAAAGTTTGCACTATGTGGAGAATTGACTATAGGGAATCAGAGGGAAGAAGATGAACAAATGCACCAAGTTGTTAAACTATGCAGCATCTCAAAGGAGCAATGGGGGGTGCAAAGCAGAGGATAGGGCATGAGCACAGAAAGGGCTGCTGGGCCCAGTTTCACAGACCTGGGATTCAGGACTGAGGAGTTTGTGTGTGATTCATACAATGGGGAATTGCGGAAAGATTGGGCAGGAGGGACCTGGTTGGAGCTGCACCACCACCTCCAAGAAGATAACCTGATGATGTTCACAGGCTAAACTTGAAGGAAGGAAACTGGACGAGGAGACCAGGAAGGAGTCCATCATATGACAAGGGCAACCATCTTTGTCTCCAGCATTAATAGAAGTAGAATTCCAACAACTCTGTAACTATGGGGCAAATTGTAGATGTGGGAACTGAAAGAGATGAAGCCAAGAGTGGTACCAAAATATCGAACTGGATGATAGGAAGTCTGTTGTCTCCATCTGCTGAACTAGGAATGACAGAGAGACAAGTTAGTCTGGGCAGAAACATGCCAAGTGGACAGGTTGTGATTGCAATCCAGGAGGGGTGCAAGAAGGCAGTCCAAAATGTGGATCAGAACTCAAAAACAAGGCTCAGCCTTGAAGGGGCCAATCTCAAAACAAAAAGATTTGAGTAATAGCACCATGGGCATTGTCAGGATCTCTACAACAGAGAGAGAGAGAGGAGAGGAAGGGAGCTAGAGCCAGCTTTGGAGAGTAGCTGCCTACAGAGATGGAGGAGTTATCAGAGAAAGAAGAGGGACAGTCAGGGATGTGGGAAGAGATCAGAGCGGACAGTGAAAGGCCAGAACTTCAGAAAATATGGCAAGGTCAATCAATGTGTTGGCCAAACTCTGTAGAGCTGTTAAGGGTCATGGGGCTCGTAAAAAGTTGTTGGGGGTGGGGAAAAGTGGCCTTGAGGAAGAATTGCTGGATGCTCTGCCTGCCTGTGATGAAGAGGCATCTAGAATGTAGTGGAGCCAGTGGAATGGGAGATCACAAAAGCTGGCTTTTCTTTTGAGAAGGAAAGAATTCCAATTGTACACAGGACTCTGGATGGGGAGCTGTTCCAGCATTTCCCAGCTGCTTTGAAATTTTATCGATGGTGTCTGTCTTTTCCCCAAGCATCATTATTGTTTAGCATGGTGGTAATCTCTTCCTCCAAGGCAACTGTAACTGAATTTTGATTGATTTCACTTGTACAGGGCTCCATTAGCATCTTGGGCTTATTGATTTTTTTTTCTTAGAGCTGGAAAAGACTTAGAAATCAACTAGTTCAACCTCCTCATTTTACAGATGAGAAAAGTGAGACCCGAGACTTGAGGTTGCCTTTTCAAGGTCACAGACAATATTCCTGGTAGGCACAGAGGTAAAATCTAGGACTCCAGGATCCTGTATCCTACACTGATGCTCACAGCTCTAAGCCACTCAGATGGGTTTGAGGTAGCACAATGTCAAGAAAAAATTCCTGGTTGCACTGAAACAGACTTGAATTCTAATGGTGCCATGAAACCTTAAGAAAGTTACTTTCCCTGAATCATCGTCTTTGTCTAACAATAGAGACTACTTCTATCATTTCATTCCTAACAGATATGTTAGGACTTATTTGGGTACAAATATAGAAACTACTCAAATGGCTCAGGCCGAAAAGGAAGTGAAGCCAGGAATAGTTCTGGCTTCAGGCATAGTTGGATCTAGTGCCTAAAGGAGAATTACTTGAAAGCTCTGGTTATCTCAGCTCTACTTTCTTCTACATTGGCTCTGTTCTCGGGGGGCACTTCTCTTCATGATGAGAATGCTGAACACCATTCCCTCCAGGCTTACATCCCATCAGCCAGCATCCTTAGTGGAAAGCAATCCTGTCTCCTATTAGCTCAGCAAACATCCTGGAACTGACCCGACTGGACAATTTCAGACCCATCACTGAGCCCATCATTGTGCCCATAGAATTAGAACAAGCTTATTAGTGCAGTCAGCACTACTTCACCAGGTGGACTGAGGTGGGAGACAGGTAGTCCCACCAAGGAAAGGCTTGGTGCTGTTTCTGGTGCTGTTGACCAGGCAGGGCCCAGCTTTTGACCGGTAAACTATGGGCACTTAATCAAATTGTTTCTCCTTTTCTCATCTCAACCCTTCCAATTCACTCCTCAAGCCATCCCACAATCCCTTCCTCAGTGACAGCTCAATGTGCAGAATATCAGTCCCCATCCTTCCTTCCCTGGCCACATCCTACCATTGGAACCAGAACTTGGGCTGCTTGCTGCATCCCTCACCTTGGTTGCCATTCTCAGGCCTTTCCAACATGGCCCCATTTTTCTGGTGCCAACTTGGCTGGTTTTCTTCACTATTTCCTTGATTTGGGCTGTTGACAGCTGCAGTGGTCTTATCTCACTGGCTTGGGTGCAGGCTGCTCTAACAGCCTCCCTTCCCTTGACTCATTTTCTACACCCTCAGTGGCCAGGGTTGCTGAGATGGGCACAGAACCTCTTTCAGCTTGGGTGGAGTGGTGGGGTGTGACATTTAGGAAGATGCTATGCTTCACTTTTGCCAAGGCACTGTCATCACCCTGGGAATAAGGTCTATAATTGAAATGATAAAAAAGACATAGAGTAGGAAGAGGCTACTAATTAAACCTATTATCTTTGTCATGATACCAGAGAATCAGTCCCACGACTTCCCAGCTTGGGAAAATAGCAGGTTCCTTCTAAAGTTTGAATGTAGTTTGCTTGGATGATGACAAGGACATTTTCTCATTGGTGGGAGTCACATAAATAACCAAGAATGACAAAAGGGGATGTTGAAAATATTTTTTTTCCTTTTGTAAAAAATTTTCCCTTTTTACATTCTTGCTAGGTTTTTAGAATAAATTGAGTATCTCTAGAATAGGTAAGCCCAACACCCCACTCTTCCAAAATGGTTGGCAATAGGCTTATTATGCAATTATAATTTTTGAGTTAGAAGCATCAGACCAAGTGGTAAATTGGAAAAGGGGACTTTACAACTCCCAAATATCCATCTGTTTCCCCCAGGCATTACCCACCACCCTGCCCCTGCCCCCAAAAAACCTCTTCCCTAACCTGCAAAATATTCCTTCCAAACAAGCCCCACTTCCCAAGCCAGTTGCTGCCCCACTCTTACCATATAAAAACACAGGAGCTGCCACCAAAGGGCCTTTATACACCAAGTTTTTCCAGCTGTGATGTTAGTGTCAGACTTATCAGTATGGATTGCAGTATTGATCTGGTGGCTGCTCCCACAGATCTGGCCCCAATACTGCTGCTGGCTTCCAGTGAGACCTTGAGGCACAGCCTTCTCGGAGGCTGTTTCTTCCTACATAGAAGAATTTGTGGCTGCAGTCATTTCCATTTTTAATGTAAATACTAGTGGGGGATAAAGGTGGAGAAAGGGAAGGGGACTCACCAAAGCCAAATCAGGGTGGACTGGACTCAGGGCCAAGGTACCCAGGTGCAACAGTTTGGCCTGAGGGCTAGGCACTCCCAGCAAGCCTTGGCTTTTTGAGTACCACTGAGCACTAAAAATGTGTCCTTCACATGCCATTCACAATTTGTACCATGTCTGTGAACCTTGTATGTTCACTTATTCTTTAGTACTTTGATTTGTCCTTCAGTCACCTCACTGACATACAAGAAAAGTTATACTGCAGGAAAGCCTGTCTCATTTGCCATGGTGCAGATACCTCCAAATTGAATACAGTGCTAGCTAGATGCTATTGTTTGTGGAGGCTGCAAGCCTCGCACCTGTTCTCATTCTTAAAAGGAAAGATGAGTATGTTTTGGATAAATGTTAAACATGTACTGGCATCAAACTGGCACTTTGTCGTTGATAAAAGAAGAATTGATAGAAGATTTAAAAGGAGATCATTTCTTTGTTGAAGTTGAATATTATCATATCCTAAGTTCATGAGCCATTTAAAGCCATTTCCAGTAAGTACCACTAGTAGTAAAGGCCCCACATGTAGGGAGATGCTGAGATGTCCTCAAAGCAAAACTATTTTCTCATGGAAATGAAGAGATGGAACTAGTGGCCTCTGCAGGACCCTTTTCCCTGCAGGTGTCCATGGAAGTCCCCTGAGTTTCCATCAGGGAACCATGGAGGGAGTCACCAAGCTTCCTGGGTAGACTCTCATATGTTTCTGGATTTAGTTGCCCACTGGACAGTTGCCCTAGCTCTGACATCCTATTTCATCTCTTGATTTCCATAGGCAGGAGGGAAGCACTACCACCCCACCTGTGCTAGATGTGTGCGCTGCCACCAGATGTTCACAGAAGGGGAAGAGATGTACCTCACAGGTAAGCAAATCGGACCCTCTATAAGGCATTCTGATCCACTCATGACTGAAAAGGAGATGTGGCCTCCTTCCATTCTGATATTATCTTTGCTTGTTGGCTTGTCCTCAAAATTGCAATTAATTCGCTTCTCTCTGGGTGGATGGAAAAAGTTGCTGGTGTGGCTAATATGAAGTGACATGTAATCTGCCTTCCGTCCTGTGCGCCTCCACCTGCTGCTCAGCTGGCCTGCTTCCCTGGCAGTGCTCTAAGAAGATCCTCTGGTTCTGCCTGGGGGTGGGAGGCCATTGCACAGGGCCACAGGGCCAGAGAACTTCAGAGAGATGTCTCGGTTGCAGAGTCTACAGCATCACGGCCTTTACCCAGCGTCTATCTTATCCCAGTCCTTCTCCTCACATCTCAGAGCATCACACTAGGCTGCTGCTTAGACCTTTCAAGGCTGTCAAAGTGCATGAAGAGGAATCGAGGACACTAATATCCCCCAAGAGCAAACCAGGGCTGCTTCCCCATGGCAACCTCCCAAGGTCCAGCCTCCTACTCCAGCCTCTTGACCTAATTGGTCTCCAGATTCTTCTCAGTCCTCCATCCTCTGCCCAGCCCATCATCCTGGGGCATCACAATACTCTTGGCTTTGCCCCCCTGAGAGGTCTTCCAGGTCCCTCCTTACTCACCAGTTTAGGTACAGACACTCCAGCCTAGCATACTCAGTCTTCTCACCAAGGTCCCAAGCTAGCCTTGAGCATGCCCAACACTTAGGCTGCCAAAGCCAATTTTCAATCCACTTACTCATCCCTTCAACAACTATTTCTTGAGCCCCTACCACGTGCAAACTGTGCCATGATCCACTGAGAGATATACCACTGCCCTACAGTCCAGTGAGGAGACGGCAGTTAGTTATGATCCCAGGAAAAAAAGACCAGCAGGGGTGAGTGCCAAGAGGGGAGAAAGAGGGGTGCTGAGCACATGTGGTAGGTTGGGGGAGTTCTAGGAAGTCTCCCTGAGGAAGAGCCAGGAACTCAGGTCCTGGATGAGTGGGTGTTCACTCATATCTCTGACTATACAGGCTACTGTAACAAACTACCATAGACATGGTGGCTTATAAACAACTAAAAATTTATTTCTCATAGTTCTGAAGGCTGGGAAGTCCCAAGTCAAGGTGCCAGCAGACTCAGTATCTGGTGAGGGCCTGCTTTCTCTTGTGCCTTCCTGCTGTGCCCTCACATGGTGAAGGGGAAGGCAGCCCCGTGGAGCCTATTTTATAAGGGCCCTGATCTCATTCATGAAGGTGCTGCTCTCATGACCTAACCATCTCCCAAAAGTCCCACCTCATAAGACCATCACCTAAGCAGGTAGAATTTCAACAGAGGGATTTGGGGGAACACGCACATTCAGACTAGAGCAACTGGACAAAAAGAGGAGGAATGGAATATACCAGCCTGAGGGGACAGAGTCTGCAAGACTCTAAGGTGGGTGAAGAGATAATAAGTTGTGAGATAAGAGGAACTGTGTGGCCAGGTGCAGACACAGAAGAGGTGGCCAGGAGGTGGACAGGTGTCATCCAGGACCTTGGAGCAAGATGGTATTCAAAAATGAAGTGACAGCACTTCCTCTTGTCTTCCTTTGCCCTCCTTTGGAAATCCTACCATTCTTGGCTCTGTTCATTCTCTACATGCTTCATAAACACCCCAGGTACCCCCAACCCCACCCACAACTTAACACATGCCCTCCTCCCTGAGTCCCCACAGTCCTTTGTTTGCAGCTGGTCCCCTCTCTTGTGGAAGAGTTGTTGGTCCTCTCCCTGAGACCCCCTGCTCCTGACTTTAGCCCCTCAACCTGACACTGGCCCACCTTCCCTCACTGCACAACTGATCACTGCCGGTTGATCACTGTGCTCAACCCTGTCTATGTATTTGAATAGCCATCTTGGAGAGGAGGGAGGGCCCTTCCTTCAGGTTTCCCCAGAAGGTAACCTTAAGACCAGAGGGCCATGTTTTCCTATCCAACTTGTCCTGTATTGCTACCCACAGTCATGAGGTCCCTCAAGCTATAATGAGGCCCATGTTCCTCAGCACTGTTGATATTTTGGGCTGGATTGTTCTTTGGTGTGGAAACTGTCCTGTGCACTATAAAATATATAGCAGCATCCTTGATTTCTACTCCCTGGAAGCCTGTAATACGCCCCTTCCCATGGTGACAACCAAAAATGTCTTCAATATTGCCAAATGCCCTCAGGGAGACAAAATCTTCCTCAGTTGAGAACCACTGGCCTAGAGCTATTCAACAGAAACCTGTGCCATCTACTAGGAGTGCTGAAGCAGGGATTCCTGCGCTGGCTTGGATGAGGTCACCATTTCTAAGATTTTGTGACTCTGTAACTACTTACTTATATGTCCTCTCATACAGGTTTGGGGTGGGTGGAAGGATCCCAGGGGCCACTCTAAACTGTAACTTGACTGCCCTCGTTGTATAGATAGGGAAAATAGGCCCAGAGAAAGGGGGAGATAGGTGAGAACCAGAGTGTCCTGGGGCAAATCAGGATGTGGCCCTGGGAGTCCCCTTCTAGGGTTCTCTTCACCTTTTCTCCTGGGACCCAGGCCCTGGCTGCTACTCAGGTCCCTGCCCCTTCCCATGAGCACCAATCCCCCAGTGCCTGGGTCCCCAAGTGATTCCTACTGCAGGACCTGTGTTACAAGTCAGCACACACTGCATGACATCTTAGTGGGCACCATGGGAATCTGGCATTTTACATTTGCCTTGAAAATTTGCTGCACAGTGTTCTTTCCCCCTTCTCTAGTGAACACATCTCCTAGTGTCAAAATTGTCCACATTCCTACCTATGAGTCACTAGCATAACCTCTTCACCTTCCTACCTGAATTCCCAATTCTAACTTTTCCCTCTTTGTGCTTTGACACAAACCGCCTTGGGTTGAATCCTTGTTCTACTGCTTGCTAAGTTTGTGACTTTGGACAAGTCTCCCAACTCTCTGAACCTTTTTTTACCTAATCTGTAAAATAAACTAGTAACAGCTGAGACCCTGGCACTTACTTATCCCTATAAGTACAGGTATACTGACACATGGGAAGTTCCCTGTCCATTTAACAAATATCTATTGAAACTACTGTGTGTCCAGTGTGTGCTAACAACTAGAAACGCAGCAGGGATCAGCTCAGACAGCCCCTGCCCTCATGGAGCTCACAGTTGATGAATTAGTGTCTTCGCTCATCCAATTTCACAGAGGCTGAGGGAGTTAAGTGAACAGCTTCGTGATCGTGATAGGGAGTGCACCAGCAAACCTAAGGAAGAAATGCCTCCAGGAGGCGGGAGCTATTCTTAGTAGAGAAGAAGGGCCTGTCACCCTCTCATTAAATATCCCCATCCCTACCCTCCTGGCTCCTGGGAGAGTGGGAGTAATTGCAGAGCGTTCAAGGACCTGCCTCAAGGGGTGCTGAGTGATCCTGGAATGAGGGGGCTTGAGTCGTGCGGTGCTAGAGTCATGCTGACTCTGGCCGTGGGTGTCTTGTAGGGGTGGCAGCCACCAGGCATTTCTGCTACCACCAAATGTTGGCCATGGACACCTCACCAGGTAGGGGCACCAGGGACACAATGACCTCCTTCAAAAATGGCAAGAAAGGGGGCCTGGCACAGTGGCACACACCTGTAATCCCAGGGGCTCAGGAGGCTGAGCCAGAAGGATCATGTGTTCAAAGCCAGCCTCGGCAACTTATCAAGGCCCTAAGCAACTCAGCAAGACCCTGTCTCTAAATAAAATACTTTAAAAAGGGCTAGGGATGTGACTTAGTGATTATGGGACCCTGGATTCAATACCTGGTACCAAAAAAAAAAAAAAGAAAGGGAAAAAAAAATGACAAGAAAGCAAGAAAGCCCTCCTCCCAGGCAGCAGAGAAGTAGAAAGAGCCAGCTGAGAGCCAGAACTTCCATTAATAGATTGTGACCTTGAGAAGTGACCTCCCTCTCTGGGTCTCTTCCTTCACAGATCCAATGTAGACAATATCACAGTCCTTCGTTGATCCACTCCACTAGAAGCCGCACCATGTATCAGACTGTGGGTCTGGTGCTTGGAGCTGAGCACGGCAGGCATGACTGCTGCCCTGGTGGAGATTACTGTCTGGAAGGAGAGATTGGCATGAATCAAATGAAAGCGAAGGGCAAGTTTGGGGACAATGGGAATGTGTCATCTAGTCTGGGAGGCCAGGGAAGGCTCCCCTAAAGAAGGACCATTTCAAACCAAGATCTTGAAAATGCGTAGGAAGGGAGAGCACTGGAGAGTGGGGGAGGTCAGGCAGGCAGTGAGAAATGCTGGGCAAAAAACCCCAAGGGAGGAGAGAGACATGATGGAGAAACGGAGACAGTCCACATGCCTGGCCATGGAGGGCAAGCACACACACAGGCTCTCATGAACATTAGCAGAAAGGATTAATGAGAAAGTGATGAAGACCCC
The DNA here is from genome assembly GCF_902686455.1 of Sciurus vulgaris. Lineage (NCBI taxonomy): Eukaryota > Metazoa > Chordata > Mammalia > Rodentia > Sciuridae > Sciurus > Sciurus vulgaris. Next base: position 62,788,219 of record NC_136466.1, on the reverse strand, counting down.
ATACAGCAATTCAGAACAGGAGGGAGGGAGAGAGACAGAGGCAGAGAGAGTCCTGGAGAGTGTGTGTTCTGATGCCTACAAAGTTTATCAACCTTCCCTCATCAGTTCTGTAGCTGGACAGTCCAGTCCTGGCAAATGGTCCTCAAGAGATTCTTTGGTCAGTTTGTTTGCATTTTAATTGCAGTGTGATGGCTTTCTGATGGACTCTAATTGGGAGAAGTCTGACGTCTGTCTGGAGGAGAACTTCCGGGGCCCCAGGAGACAAATCAAGTTTTCTTTTGTTTTTTAAGTTCAGTTGCGTGTTCAGTCTTTTAACTGTTTTTTGTAAAGATGCCAGACTTCTAATCTGTTTGTTATCCAAACCCTTCATTTGGGCTTCACCAGGAAATTAGGTCACTGATTTTTGTGCGGCAAAATAATAGCTAAAATGTTGCAGGTTCAGGGCAAAAACTCACACTGAAATCACAAAGGTTGCAGTTGCTGGACCAGTGGGAATTTTTTTTAACTCCAAATATGGTTCATGAGATAGATTTTGCTCTTATTCTAAATGTGCCTGTGCCCAGGGCTAAAAGGAAGGATTCTGCTTCACTTCTTCTGTCTACAGGAAATACCAACTCCACCTCCCACCCTATCCCAAGGACCTACAACAGTAACACTAGAGATGTGGGGTTCCGCTACATATTTAACAACAGTTCTCTGTTATCATTTGTATTTTCAACTAAAACCCACAAGGTAGGAAATCAGTTATGAAATCCTGGGACAAATCCTACTCTGCTAATGAAAGTATTGTAACACATTGTAGATTCTACCAACAATAGATATGATAAAATAATAGTAATAATAAAATGTCATCAGCTGATATTGACTAAGCATTGACTATGTGCCAAATACTATACTAGGAGTTTTAAATATATCCCCCTTTTATCATCACAACTACCTTGTGAGCTTAAAAAATTCATTAATATATTAATATCTTCATTTTAGAGAAGAAAAACAAAAGCTTATAGAGGTTACATTGTCTGACCAAGGTTAGCTTGCCTGTCTTGCTAGAGTTTCTGTTTTCTTGTGTAGTACCAAATTCTTAAGCTATGTGACCTTCTGAATTCTGAGTCTCCTAAAATTGTGTGCCAAATTCTGCATATAGGTGGGTTTCTCTAGGAAGAAAATCCATAACTTTCATGATTTTCAGAGGGGTCTGTGGTCCAAAATAAAGTAAAGAACCTCAGCTCTGTGTTAATGCAAATCCAGAATGCAGACTTGAGGCTCACTTTGATAATTACACCAAACTCTTCCTTTATATAACTGAGTCTATTTCAGACCACTTATTTTTTCAGTTCAGATGATACAAGGCCCTGGTATCAGGAGGGGTGTCCTGGCACAGCTGGGGATGCCATTGACATTTATTTAGCAAAGGCCTTCTTTTCCTCTGACAGGTAATTCAGAATAGAAGCACTGAGCTATAGATGTCCCAGGGAAGTGCCTCCTGCTATCACAGGTTGTGGCAAGCCAGCCCTCAGTCATGATCTTTGCCTGTCATCAGACTACTTTCAAAGGCACTATTGTAGTATTGGTTGCTATCATTTTATAGTTCAGCATTATTACTTTAAATTGGATCTCTCTACTGACAGCTTAGGTTGTAGGAGTTATGCTTAAAAACTTTAAATCTTATGTTTCCCCAATCCTGCTACATAATTTTAGATTCTTCAAACATATTCTGTTCCTGTACTAAATTGATATTTCCTAAAGTCTGACTGTACTAAGCATATTTCATTTTAAATAGAGTACATTTTAATTTTTGATAAGCTGCCATTTTTTATTTTAGATTTTTAAGGGTTACCAACATCTTGAATCATATAGAAAATATCACAGTGTAGTAGTCTCAGACTTGTTTTCTTAAAGTCTGTTTCCAGCTTGCTTCTCTCAGGTCACCACAAACTCAAGACGATGTAGCACTTTTCTTGCCAGTTACATGTCACATCTACTTTACCAGCCAATTTGTCCATGTTGGTCAGAATTAGGTCCAGAGCAGCAATTTCCCTGGTTGCTTCCTCTATTTTCTGAGAAACACTATTGCCTGTGGGGCAAGTCAAGAACTTGTCAGATACTCAGGTTTAGCCTGATGAAATGTTTTATTAGTCTGGACTTTGTAAGTGACAGAACCCCAGCTCAAACCACGTTAGGTCAAAGAGAATTGATGGCTCTCAGAACTGAGGAGCATCTAGGAGAGCTGGGTTGAGGGGCCCAGAAATATCATTAGGCAGTTCTTCTCCCCACTTCTTTTTGTATTTGGCCCATGATCTCCTGCCTCAGACTGCTGGGGGCACTATGTGGAGGGAAGGAGGCCATGGCCAGCCCCTAGCCCCCAGCCATACAAAGAAGTAACACTTTCACTGGGCTCAGAGAGAAATCCCAAAGACTCCAACAACCTGACCTGGGCTACATGCCAGTGTTCAGGCCAGGGCAGCAAGACAGAGGTAGACAAACAGGCGAGACATTCCAGCTCCCTAAATCCCTGTTGTCCTATCTGTAGAAGGATGAGACTAGGCCCTGCCACTAAAGGCTGTTGTGAGGATCAGCTGAGCTGCTGCAGGGTATGGGCTTAGCACAGAGCATGGCCCTGCCAGCTCTGCCAATCTGAGCTCCTGATAAACACCCAGAGATGACCATGCCCCAGGATGCAGACTGGATCCTGTCATTATTAAGGATGCTCGAGCAAGATTCAGCATATATGCTCAGCAAAGATTAGCATTATAATTTTTTATTTAATTACTACTGCTCTAAAATTGGTGCATAGCATGAGGCCAGGCACAGGCACTCTATAAATGTTAGCTATAATAATACCAATAAAAATAATAAGAACACTTAGTGCTTGGCATAAACTAAGCATTGAGTACCTTTTAATCACTGTCCCAGCTGTTCCTAACAGCAGTCATTACTTGGCCTGAATTACTAGGCACCGCGTGACTGCTGCTCTCCTTGCCCCTCCAGCTGAAACCCTTCATGGTCGCCACTTTTCTCCCCCTGCATCTTTATTAAGCTTCAAGCCCCCTTCATCATGGCAACCCCAGGCAAATAGGTCTTTCCCACTTCTCCCAAGGTGCCCTCCTCCCTGGAACAAGCCCAACCTCCAGAAGGGTGTGCAGGCAACCAAGCCAGGTTTCTGTCCAGCAACTCTACCTGCACAGCCAACCTGTCACTCACTGCATCCCCCTCCTCACCCAGGACCTAATGGGAACAAACACTCCCCACCCCAGTCTCTCAGTGACTCCTTTCCCCTGCCCAAACTAGCCCCTGGCACAGACTATAAGTGGCACAAAGCACCAACTACAGGTGGATACTGTTCTAAGTGTTATACTCACATTATCTGGTTGATCCTTTAAATGAACCTATGAGGCAGATACTGTCATTATCCCCACTGTATAGACAGGGAAACCAAGGCACAGAGTGGTAATTGAGCTGCACTAGACATGCAGCTACGAATGCAGTAAGTGATGTAACCAGGATCCAAACCTCATAAGAACATTATATTAAATAATGAATAGAGGGCTGAAGGCCTGGGGAAGATTGCTAATGCCCAAGATGATGGTAATGATGACATTGTTGTCTCATGGCACATTCAACAAAAGATTCTGCTTGTCTCCCTCCTGCACAATCTGCTCCCTAGTGACAGAGGAAAAACAGGGTACCCTGTGGTCTGCAGCAGCAATCCCTCTACTGGGGGATGTGGACAGGGATTTTCTTTTTCATTGAGATAATATTCACATAACATAAAATTAACCATTTAAAGTGTACAGTTCGGTAGGTTTTAGTGCATGTTGTGTGACCACCACCTCTATCTAGTTTCAAAACATTTTTGTCATCACAAAAGAAACCCCAGACCCATAAAGCAGTTGCCCCTTGCCTCTGGCAGCCATCAGTCTGCTTTGGGTCTATAGATCTACTTATTTTGGGTAGTTCATGTAGGCAGAATCATACTATATGTGATCTTACTCTTTGTAACTTCTTCCCTGAGCATGAAGTTTTCTAGGTTCATATATGTCATAGCATGCATCAGTGTGTCATAACTTTTATGATTGAATAATATTCCATGGTATGGATATACCACATCTATTTATCTGAATGAGGATGTTAAAGGAGAAACTCTAGTCTTTGTCACAAAGGTAGTGCTGCTGTCACAAAGGCAGAAAGCTGAGAGATCTCCCCCTGCTGTGGTCAAGAGAAATATGGAGAAGAAACCCACTGCAGAATTCCCTGGCTAGAATCAGAGACTAAAGACTCAAGTGTCCACTTCAGTGAGTGAGAAGGGCTGGGAGTTTGACATGGGGAGCGTCCACAGGGAAGATCACAGCAACCTGCAGGATCTAAAAACATTCAGATTCAAAAAATGTTTAAAAGCACAGTGCTGACCAAACAAGAACCTTCAGGCTTGCCACTCTCAGTCACCATTGTGTTTACAACCCCTGCCTGGGGATCCTGAAAGATGATGGCACCTGTTCCGGCTTTGGCATTTGAACAAAGGCTTTGACAAACTGAATTTCAAGGTCCAGCAGAGATGTGCTGGGTTCCGGACCACTGATTCAAGCCCCAATGTTACAGGTGTGGGGTGTGTTGTAACCAGTCAGATGCACCCCTGTGGACCCTGCTCAGGATGAAGAACGGCCCTAATGGCAGCTGAGGGGGCCTTCAGGAGACTGAGGTCTCCATCTGAGTCAGCTGACACAGAAACAGCCAACACATCAATTCTGTGACCGTTCAGTCGGTTTCACCTGCAGAACCTGGAGTTATGAATAACAATCTCAGAAAGAAAAAAAAAAAGAGCATGACTTGGGGAACCCAGAGTCCAACAAGCAAATAGTGTTGCATTCTTACAGGATATTAGAGTTCTATCTTATATAATTTGTTTCTTTTCCTCAAAGAAACCAATCTGTAATGTGATCTGATAGTTAGCCCTCTGTTTTTTGTATTTACGGTCATCAAATCATGGGGAGCTGTTGAAGCATCGATTCCCAGGCTCCTTCTCTAGGAAGTTGGTGTCAGTGGCTCCAGGGCCCTGGGAATCTGCATTTTACCAGGCTCTAAGACAAGTGGTCCATAATGTATGCCTTAACACTCAGCCTGGAATTGTACCTGTCAAATCGGAGTCTGCTTGTTCTACCTGTCCAAATCTTTGGGCCCAGCTTTCAGAATCCACATGGCCTAGGACAGAATCTCCTATTTCTTTTGTTTATTCACTCAGTCAATGATTATTTATTGAGACTTTTCCATCCTTGCAGTTAAGATGGAAATTAATCCCTCTCATAGAATTTACATTCTCATTGTGGTTATTGGGTAGGAGCAGATAATTTTCTTTATACACAGAAGACTGTTAAGGTGGAAACAGAGTCTTCAAGGATTGAGATGGTTGGTCAGACACCTTCAGTGTAACTGCTGCTGAGTCTCCTCCACGATATCCCTGCTGAGTACTTAAATATTTCTAGGCCCAGGAATCTGTCAGATGGAAGAAACCATTCAATTCTCAGATGTTAATTTCCCTTCCCTAGAACTTATGCTTCTTAGTTCTTGTTCTACTTTATAAGATTTGCAAAGCAAATGGAAGCCTCTTCCCACAGAGAGCTATTAAAATATTCAAAGACACACTTTGCCATTCTGTTCAGTTTTCTCAGGGTGAAGACTCTGCCTTAGGACCTAATTTTGGGTGTCCTCCCTACTCTGGTTATCATCCTCCTTGGATGCCTCCTCACCTTGTATCTTTTAAAAATACAAAGACAGGATACAATCAGTCATCCAGATTAAAGAATTTTTAAACATATATGGGCCAGGCACAGAAAGAAGTGAATAACCACCTTCTTTCCCTTGGACGTTGTTATCCTTCTGTTATTGTCAAGTGACTGAGCTATTGGCCAAGTACATAGACTCAGCAGATGATAATTTCAGTCATCTTCAAGAAAAAAAAAATTTTCCCTTCAGTTATCTCAGTTTACTGCTATCAACAAATTCTTTATTGACCCTCTTTTATTTAGATGATTCACAGCCAACTCCTAAACTTATCTTTTTCACTTCTAGTGATATTTCCATTCTTTTGATTCTTCCCCCACCTCATTTATTATATAAAGATGCTTTACCATATGCAGAGTGCTGAAGCTAATGGCCACTCCTGGCTCAGTTTTATTTCAGATCAGACATGTCAATGTTATGGAGTCAATAAGCCATAAGACCACCTAGCCTGAGCTCGTCCACCTACTGGACACATCCTTTCCCTGCTTGAGAACTTCTGCCCCCTTCACCCTTCCTATGCGTCTTTCATCTACTCCATTGACCCCTTCAGACCTTTGTGTCCACCTAGTCCATTTCCTACAGTGACCTGTAACATGTGTTTCCTGCCAGAGCCACAGTTGTAAACAACTCCTGGTAGATCCAGGAGCAACTCAGAGAGGAACCAGAAACGCTGTCTCCAATAACTCCCGAAAGCAAAGATCCCAGCCAACAGCTCGTTAGTGGACACACCCTGTGACTGCTGGCTCAAGTCACTGATCCAGAGTCCCTCTACTGGGCTCTGAGAGCCATTGCATTTACTCTAGCAGTAATTAAACTCCTATTGAAAAATTAAGAGCCCCAAAGAATATCAGCAGACAAGAACTGAAGATTCCTACTGCACAAAAGACAAAACTGGTCCTAGAAGATGAAAATAAGCTCCAAGATTAAGTCTCTCCGTATTGGTATTCAGATGGAGAAACTGGGACCCAGAGAAAGGATGTGTTAGGGGCTGAGCAGAGATAAGAACCCAGAGCTCCATACTTAAAGCCCATCCTCTCTCTTTTCTTCTGGGTCTGATCATATGATCACCACCCTCCTGTCCCTAGCCAGTATTCTGGTCCTGGGGGCTCCAGGCAACAAACCATAATGGAAAGAATATCCTAGAAACAAAGTCAGACAAACACATGCCATCTGGGTGCTCAGGAATCCAGCCATTTGCTGGTTCCTTTCCTTTTAGGGCTGGTTACAAGAGCAATGGCTCCAGAGGGATAATATGTTCCTATTTTTCCTTCTAATCCAGGACACCTGTCCATCCTTTGGGGAATGTGTAATATTTGGGGCTTCATCTCAACATGTGACTAGCCACCTGTTGCTCATGCCTTTCCAAATTGGCATCTTGAGTTTGGGGCTGGCCAACTGGACCCCCACCCACAATAAAATGTGGGCTTTAGCAACACAAATATACTAGATTTGAAGAGTCTGTAGTCTCTGAGGAATTAGCAGGTCAAGGCAATGCTCTTAAGCAGAAAAAACCATGACACCTCCTCCCCTTAAACGTGATAGCTCTGATAAGTTTTAAGTCTGTCCTAAGTCTTTGAAGAGAAGGAGGCTGGAGTTCACCACAGTCTGTCATTTTCTTTCATCCCTCGCTGCCATTCATTCATTCGACAAATATTTATTGACCACCTGCTCTCTGTCACTCATTGCCAATCATCCACTCATCTATTCACCCCACAAACATCTATGGACCTCCACTAAGAGCAAAGTCCTATGCTGAGTGCTGGGGGAGATATGGCAATGAATAAAGCTCAGGTCTTCCCCAGAAGGAGCTCTTAATTAATTGGGTTGGGAAATTTCAAGCTACTGAGACTTGAGGCTCTTTGGGTGAAGAGAGATACAAAGAACTATGGAACACAGAGGAGAGAAAATTCACCCCCAACTGGCAGGTAAGAAAGTTTGCAAGAGGGTGTCGTGTAAGACCTGAACCTTGAGGAACAGGTAGGATTTCAATACACAGAAAACACACATGGGCAGTCAAGTTGGCATACAGTGGCAAGGTCCAGGAGGGAACTAAGAAAGCAGAGGGGGGGTCCTCCCAGTGATGTGCAGGGCGCATGTGCCGCTGGAAGAGTAAGTCCAGTGGGGGAGGGGTACAGATTCAGAATATTGTTGGTTTCAAAAGTCTGAGCCTTTGCTATTTTCTTGGCCCCTTAGGTTCTGAGGTTTGGCACCCCATCTGCAAGCAGGCAGCCCGGGCAGAGAAGAAATTAAAGGTAAGCACGCTAATAATGATGCCAGAATAGTAGTCCTATACAGAGACCTTTATCCTGTGACTCTGGGTTCCTAACACTATGGGGAGTGGGTGGAGTCACCCAGGCTGCAGAGAGAGCTGTGCTCCTGGGTTCTTGATGCTGTGAAAGGGATATCTGGGGTGTGGGTAGGGGATAGGGATAGTAGTTGACCTCCAATGTGTCTTTATACCCTGACACCTGGCTATCATATTTCCTGCTGGAGTCTTCTTAACGAAAAACACACCTATGCAATTTCCGACCAGCTACTTACATGTGTCTTCTTTGCCATTTCATCCACTTACTGTAAATTGTGTGGAAGAACTGGTTTATTGATGTGTGATTTCTTTTGATCCATGCATGAAATTTTTACTGTTTCTTCCAAGGTCTCTTTTATTTAAGGTGTCAGAAAACATAACTTTTCTTCTTCAATCTCTCCCTCTTTGAGGGCATTTCCAAATTTGAGTCATTCTTTAAAGCCCTGGGGCTAGCTGGGCACCTTGGGTCACACCTGTAATCCCAGCAGTTTGGAAGGATCATGAGTTCAAGGCCAGCCTCAGCAATTTAACAAGGTGCTAAGCAACTCAGTGAAACCCTGTCTCAAAGTAAAACATAAACAGGGCTGGGGATGTGACTCAGTGGTTAAGTGCCCTGGGTATGGTCCCTGGTACCAAAAAAAAAAAAAAAAAAAATGAGGCTTTTTGCTATATATATGCACTACCTCTTTGTATCATTATAAACTTGATATTTTTCTTCAAATCAACTCATTACTTTTTACTTAACTAAAATTATTTTAAAATAAACTTTATATTGCCAAGTAAAAATCAACAGTACTTGTTATAAATAAAAGGGTACAATAAAATAAAATAATTCTTGAGATTAAATCTTAAAACTTCTAGTTAACATTGCCTGCACTCTCCTTAGTAAGGAAGAAAAAAAAAAAGGTAAATTAGCTATTGTTGAGACAGTTGTTGAAATGTATTAGCACCAAATTGAGAGTCCTCTTTGATCAAATCAAAAGAATTGAAATAAAACATTACATTTTACTCACTCTGTGACTCAGTGTTACCAAACGTTCCACCTACACTCATCTCCCAGAACCACCCCTAGTTCACAATTCATATTTTGGAAAAGACTGCTCTGTAGCCCCACTCAGAACGCTTTAAATTGCAGGATGAGAGGTCTGGGAGGGAACTGAGCAATCTTGAAGCTTAGCCCCTTCATTTTACACATCAGGAATCCAAGATCTCTAAAATCACAGGCTTCACCAGTGGTCCTTGATGCCCAAGCCATTGACTTTGTCACCATAGCACGCTGCCACTCTTGTGGAGGCATAAGATTGACATCATGCTGTTCTGCTGAGGGAGCTATTAATCCATCATTGTCAATGTTCAGAGAGTTTTTTTTAACTTTTTCACTTAAGTTGATATCAATTTGCAAAGGGTACATGATAAAGAATCAGCATATTGTGCGATTACATGATGTGAATAAACGAACTGAGGAATGAATATTATACCCTTTTACTTCAAGTATTGACTGGGATAATCCAAAATGAAAAGTTTTATGAGTAAGTTTCTGTTTAAAATGCTTGCTACAAATATACAGAAAATAAATTCATATTCTATCCAACAGCCTGAAATCCTGTGCATTTTTTATCTCATTCATACTCAGACATTGATTTAAAAGGCAGAAAATAAAAAGAGAGTACAAAAGTAGCCAGAAAATACGTAGTGCTGCTAATGTACCAGGTCAACCCTCCCCACCAAGCCTAGGGTGCGGCTTCTCACCTCTTCTGCTTTCCTCTCTCCCACAGCACAGACGGACATCTGAAACCTCCATCTCACCCCCTGGATCCAGTATTGGGTCACCCAACCGAGTCATCTGCGTATGTATTACTTTTCAGCCCCTGAGGGGTCCTTTCCCATTCCTGGTCTGGCGTCTGAAATTTCTAAGGATGAAGGAACCATCAGGTTTTCAGTCAAATGATATTTGGTGTGTGCCTGTTATGTGCCAGGCCCTGAGGATACAGTGAGTACAGAGAGGACGCTGACACAATTTGGTAAACCAAGAGTCACAAAGATAATGCAGAGCTCCATGGAGCAGGAGAAACCAAGTGCAGTGATAGTGAGAGCCTTTGTTGAGTTTTGAAGCCAGCATGAGGCCCCTCCTAACCCATTCCTTAACCAAGACAAGGGTAAAGTAAGCACTGGGGCCAGAGAGGCATTCAGAGTACAGATCAGGTAGAATGTTGATGTGAAGGCAGGAGTGCGTGCAGATAAGGAAGGAAGATGAAGGAGGCCGTATGATGTGGAAACAGCTACACAGATTTGGGAACATGCAGAACAGTTGTCTAATCATGCAAGAAGTCCAGGGATGAAGAAGATCACCTGCAGGTATCCGAGCTGCCATCCCCAGAGTCATTCAAGCACAGACAGTCTACTCTGCCAGGGATGTGGCAGAAGAAACAGAGTTAGATGACCTCAGAGGTCTCTTGTGTATGTGGATTTATTCATTCATTCAACAAATGTGTGCTGAGCTTCTACTCTGTTAATAAGCACTGTGCTCCGTGCTGGGGAAACAGTGGCAAACAACACACACCTGATGCCTAGCCTCCTAACGTAAGACATAGAAGCCAGGAACATCAGATGCAGTTATGATAAGTTTCAGGAAGAGAAAGCACAGGGTTCCCTTGATGCTCCAGATGAATAGAGAAACCTGAAGGTCCAGGACCAGGTGGGGGAGGAGGCATGCTGAGGAAGAAACATTTAAACTCAAACCTGAAGGGTAAACAGGAGTCAGTCCAAGGAGGTGAAGGTAGCAGAGCCCAAGAGAACTGAAAATGAGCATCAGACAACATTCTGATTGACTCCTGCACTGTACCAGCCTTCCACAAGACCAGACATGTCGGGGAGTGGTCAGGGGAGGAGACCCGTGCCTAGGGATAAGCTCGAGATACAGTCCCCAAACCCACTAGCGTGGGGTAGGTCCTGACACCAAGACGAGGTCATTACTCCAAATCCATATCCAATTTCCTCTTTGATCCCTAAATAATGCCCGTTGATGAGACTATTTCCTTTCCTTTCTTCTTTTGGTCAAATAAAAAAAAAAAAAAAAAAAAAAAAAAAAAAACCATAGGAATCATTGACTTCCATTTCAATGTGGGTGGGTCAATACTACCATGTGGCTGACACAGAAGACAAGCCACTCTTTTTTCTTTGTGGTGCTGGGGATCAAACCCATAGCCTTGCACATGCTAGGAAAGTGCTTTATCACTGAGCTACACCCCCAATCCAAGAAACAGACTTTTTTTCTTTGAGGATTCCTGTCCTTCACAAGAAAGAAGACTCTCTTCTATGCTATGAATGGGACCAGACAACAGCAGGATCGTTTGGCTGTTTCAGATCCTGCTCTGTGAGGTCATTAACAAACGTGAGCATATCTCCAGGAACTGAGGGCTCAGGAAGCTGCAGCACTAGAATGCCATTATTCACCAACAGGTCCCCATGTGTTACCTGGGAGCCTTGCTAACCCTGGTGAAATAAGTTGATCCCTGATGTTCACCTTGGAGTTGTGGAGAAAGCCTGCTAGACTTGGCCCCATAAGAAGCAGCTTCACTGCAGATGATCAGTAGGAACTGGGACCCCTGCTCTCCTGCCTTCCAGCTGGGGGCTGATTGTCGTGATCAGTTGCCCCTCACATCCAAGTCTTCCCTTGCATGTGCTCCTTTCATCTCACATACAGACGCTTGTTATATACATGTCATATCAGCCATGTTTAACTCAGACCTTTCCAAACATGGCTTCCAAATTTGACAAAGCATCTGTCTGCTCACATTAGGGATATGCAATAACACATAGAAAGATGGAATATTGGTTTCATAGATAATTGATATTTTCATATTAAAATAAAATTATCAGTGAACCTGGAATGGACAGATTCTTTTAAACTTGCAAACTTTTTTCCATCCCCACTGACTTCTAGAATTATCTTGGGGTAGCTTAATTTCAACCAGCCCCACATATTCTCTTCCTTCCTGGCTAATTACGTTAGGGTACCTCTAATCAATCACGGTGCCTCCAGACCTAAGGTTCATTTATAGCACTGTAAATAAAGCAGCTATAGGAAGAAACATAAATTTAGTAATTTTGAGGTTTGGAGTAAAGTGCCAAAATGACTCACTATTCATAAAGATGAGTTTGTAAAATGGCAGGAGCTCTCAAGGTCAGGATCTAACATCCCAAGACCAAAGGCATCAATTGCTTCAGGAAGTTGCCTCCTCTAAGCAGCTTCCCCTGGCCCACATACCCCAAAATTGATGGACATGTGGGTGTCTGCACCATTTCTGGCAGAAATTAGATGGTACAACTCAAGGAGTTGAGCTGAGCAGAATTTCATGGAGGTATAAAGGTACCCACAAGTAATAGGAAGGCATCCAAATACAGCAACAGAGGGATATTGTCACCACCCCAGGAATAATGACACAAGGGAAAGGAACAACATTACCAGAGTTGGCAGAAGATAAAGCTGTGAAGAAGAGCCACCAGACAGAAGTTATGCTCAGCACCCAGCCAGGCAGGAAAGTTGCAAAGGGAATAAGTAGCGCCATCTTTCCTTCCACTCACCGCCCAGGCTGCTGGTGCCTCCAACTGCCAACCTACTTATCAAGAGAGGCTGTGGTGCAGACAGGGGCCTCAGGATACACAGCCAGGCAAGAAGGGTGGCCACAGGGTCTAGGGGCAATGAGATGAACCTGGTGCCCAGATAGCAGTAGGATGGACCAGGGATAAATATATATTGAAAGGGCCTTGAGAAGCTTTTAAAACATCAAAGTTTGTAAGATCATTTGAAAGCTGCTCTCTCTAGAGTAGTCATGACCCTGAGACTCTGTCTGGTCCCTCTGGTACTAGGAGGACATTACAAGTATATTACAGCCTCCTTAGATTCTCTATTAATTAATTCACTTCACCCCAGCACATTCAAAACCATAGTTGTTACCAGAAAAACAGATCCTGATTGACCAGAGCAGAAACCAGGTCACAGAGGGAACAGATGGAGGACATAGATGTGGACAGGACATGATTTCAGGAGCCATGAGAGATGGGTTGTCACATGCAAGGGGAAGCTGTCTTCTAGTCCACATGGCCCTATAGGGTTCTGAACTCTGGTGAAGTCAAGTACAAGTTAAGCTCTTTTCAGCTCACTGTGAGGAACTGCTTTCTGGGCCCAGCCCTCTACAGTTTGAGATAGTGATTTCCCTATCCTCAGAGGCCACAGGGAATGGCAGGCAGGCTCTCAGGTGAGACCTCCTAGATTCACATTCTGGAGTTTGCCACTTACTGGCTGTGTGAACTTGGGCAAGCTTGTTGATATCTCTGCTCCTCTGTTTCCTTATCAAAAAAAAGAATAATATTAACTCTACTATTGTGAGTTGTATGGATTAGCTGAGTAAATCTGCATAAGAAACCTAGAGCCTGGCTCATAATAAGTACTTGCCAAATGCTAGCCAGTGTTGCACTGTTGTGATTATTTTAGTCTTTACTATCTCATGGAAGCTGGGAATGGGGACATCCACACAGCATAGGGTTCGAAGGCAGTCACCCAAGTTGTGTATCAGACTGAATTCAAACCTACTAGCTAATTGGTGTGATTTATGGAGCTTTTCAAGCACAGAAAATAGGAACAACTTTGATACTTGGTCCACAGAGGTGTTATGATATTTAGAGGAGATAATCCCTGTAAAGCACAGAGCCTCTCAAACAATATGTGCCCAATAAATGTTAGCCCTGTTGGAATGGATGACCTCTAAGACCTTTCTTATTCTAGCATTCTATGGCTCTTTGATTAGATCCTAATATTTTGCTTTTAGTGGAAACTAGCAAAGCTTGTTCTTCTTTTATCTTGTTTTTGTTTCCTCTTTCCTTTCTCGTTTTCCTCTTATCTTTCTACTTCTTTCCTGTTCATTTCCCTTTTCCCCAGGCTAAAGTGGATAATGAGATCCTTAATTACAAAGACCTGGCAGCTCTCCCCAAGGTTAAGTCCATCTACGAGGTACAACGCCCCGACCTCATTTCCTACGAGCCTCATTCCAGATACACATCTGACGAAATGCTGGAGAGATGTGGCTATGGAGAGGTATTGTGTGTGGCCCTTCTCTCTGGGGCTGTTGGAGGAACCACAGTCCCATTTCATCAAAGACAAGTTGATCTCCAGTATGGGCCCCCAGACTCTTCAAAACTGGAATTTATAGCTAACATTTAAAAATCAAGAGATTTCATCCGGAAATCTGGCTTTCTGATTTTTCTTTAAAAATCAGACATCAAATTTAGGATTTCCACCATCTGGAGATGGGAATTGGCGCCCTCTATGGACAGGACTTGAACTCCCCATCCTCCCCAGCTCCAACACTCCCTGTAAAACCCCACATGGAAGCTGAGAGCTTGTGATCACTTATCACTTGAGCTTTTGTTTTTCTTATAATGGAGAAATTTTGCTTCTACTCAGCCCATGGCTCTCATCCCCTGCCAGGCTTACCAGCCACTAAAATTCATAGTCTCTGGTTAGGCATGTTCTCTTGGTTTTGCACCTGCCATTAAGCCCCTGTGCTCAAAGCAAAAAACACATTTAACAAGACTCAGCATCCAATGACTTTAGAAATCATTACATGGTTTGGAGAGGAGAAAAAGCTCTCTGGGGAAGGCAGGGTGATCACCACTTGGGAAGTCCTGAAATCAGGAAATTTCTGACCCCATCTCAGGCCTCCTGAGCCTACAATGGGCAGAAGGAGCCCTGTACTGATGGGCAGGTTCCCAAATTCCTGTCCCAGCTCCACCACCAACTAGCTAGCACCCTCAGACAATCTCCACCTCTCAAAAAGGGATTGGGGTTCCATTTAGTTAAGATGAGGTTCTAATGCTGAGGTTCTCTATATTCTGAACCCTGAAATGAACCAGGAAAAAGCAATCAATATTTGTATAAGTTGATTCTCCTGAAGTTAGACATGGCCAGCCAGAGCCCATGGGCCACAGCCAGCCCCCAGATGTTTTGATTCACTCACAGAGCATCTCTCAAAAATGTAAATTAGTTGTCAACATGTATGTCGGGAGACTTCACATAAGAAACTGCATTTCTGACTTGTCTTGGAAATTAAGAAGCTGGTTAATGTCGGGTAGGCATTCTAGCATGACCCTGACCCTGTGGAGCCAAGGGGCAGCTACCCTGATCAGTCCACTCTGCTCTCTCACTGATGACAGCAGCCTGGGACTTGCTCGACCTTATTTTTCGATTCCCTTCCCTGGGCATGATCTTCATGAACACCAAGGGAATCATAAGCCAGGAGAGAGACAGGGGAGGGTCATGAAAATAACTTCTGAGTTTGCAGCAGAGGAGCCTGGGTCCAAGTCAGGAACCAGCCCCTTCCTCTCTGAGGGGTCCTGAGTGGCCCTGAGACCCCTCATGCCTCCCTAGGCCTTGGTTTTCCCATGGTTATAGGGGAGGGGTGGTCCTGATCACAAGGTTTCCCGCCTCTTAGAGACATCACCTAGAAAGCGGTGCCCAGGGGCAGCTGCAGGCCCTCTCTCTGCCAAACCATTTAACCACATTCTGTCCCTTCCTCTTGCCCTCCTCTCTCTCCCTTCCTTCCTCATGGCTGCCTTCAACTTCTTCGCTTCTAAGTCGCTGGGAACATTATCTCCCTACTCCCAGGTAATTAAATGACATGCAAAAGGTCAGGAAAACCTTTTATGTTATTGTGTCCCTAAGCTGTCCAAAACGGGCCCTGACTTCACCCCTCCCCAGGTCCCCAAGGGTCCTGATCCTTTGCCCAAGGTGCTCCCCCAGTCAGGGCAGGGCATAATGATGGGAATGGTTGGGAGAGAACTTATGTACCCCAAGAAATGACCTCCCTCATGTCTCTGTGATCCTTGGGACTGACTCATGGGTTCTGTCCAAACTTTGGAGTGATGCGTGACTCTCCACTGCCCTCCTCAGGCTATGTCACTCAGACAGGGGGGTCTCCCTCTTTATGCCTAAGCCACAAGAATCCCAGAGTCCACGTCATGCCCCACCTGCCTGTTAGACTCTTGGACCACAGACCTTGCTCACAAACCCATCTTCTTTACCAGGACATCTATGAGAACCTGGACCTCCGGCAGAGACGGGCCTCCAGCCCAGGATACATTGACTCCCCCACTTACAGCCGGCAGGGCATGTCTCCCACCTTCTCCCGCTCACCTCACCACTACTACCGCTCAGGTAAGACAGGGAGAGGCCCCAGAGGGAGAGGAAGAGCAGGGCTTCAGAAACAGCCCCGGCTTCTCCAAGATTTCCACGATAACACAGCTCTCTGGAGGCCTGTGGCCACCCAGGTGACAAGCTAGACCTGACAGAGTTCCTGAGCTGCTCCTGGCTAGGGGAAAGATGGGGTGTGTGATGCTAAGAAGCAGCAAGGAGGTGGGTATGGAGCTGCCAGGACTGAGGGGTGGCAGAAAGCCCAGAGCCCTTTGTGGATGGAACAAGCCTCCTCCACCCTCATCCTTTGGCCTGTGCACCATCTTCCACCCAGGCCAGAAATAGGGCTGGCTGTGGCCTGGCCCTCACCAAGGGCCCAGTCCCACCCAGCCACCAGCCAGTCAAGGTGTCCACAGTTACCCAGGGGGTAGAGGTGCAACAGGTGCCTGGATGGAGGAAAGGGGCAATTAAGGGAGGGGCCCAGGCAGGGAGGGTTGGGGAGTTAAGCAGAGAAGACACATTACTGAAGCTCAGTAGAGTTGATTCTTACAACCCACAAAACCTGACTTTGGGGTCAAGCAAGGAAACAGGTCGAGCTCGTTCCTGCAGATGCGGTGCATGAGAGCTCATGCTTCTTCCACTCCGGAGCTGAGCACGCCGGGACGCCCAGCCCGCCCCATCCCTGCTGTCATCACCTCACCGCTTCCTTAACTGCCACCGCGTTAATGCCTGTTTTCTCTGTGCCTCTGTTCTCTCTGGGGACCACTGCCTGCGTGCTCCAGGGCCCGAGAGTGGCCGGAGCTCTCCATACCATAGCCAGTTAGATGTGAGGTCCTCCACTCCGACCTCTTACCAGGCTCCCAAGCACTTTCACATCCCAGGTAGGCGCTGCCAGCCTGGCATTCCCAGCATGGGTGCATGCTCCGTGGGGTTGTGGGGCACCTGAGCCATCCACTCAATACTGTTCAGGCATGGAGGAGAAGCCAGTTCTGGGGGTCCCTCCCTAACAAGTCGCCCATGCTAACCCACCCTCCAGCCCAAATCTGCCCACGGGTTTGTCTCCTACTTAACGGAACCAACCTTGATCAGTACCACAAGTAAGCAGCCAAGGGAAGAAAAGTCACAGGGAGCTGGGGTGAAATGCCTGGGTGTTCAAGGGCCTGATGGGGCGCAGCAGTAATACAGTGGTAAAGTCTGCTTGCATCCAAGTTCTTCGGACTGAATCCCAATTCTGCTGCTTGTAAGCTGGTGACCCGGTCCAGTGACTCAGCTTCCCTGCACCTCCGCTGTTCTGCCTGTGCAGCAAGGCACTGTTTGGGCCCTGAGGTTGCAACTGTGTCCCCCACCCCCAGCCCCCAGCCCAGACCCTGCCTTCATGGAATGCATGTTCTAATGTGGGGACAGAGACAATGAAAGAATAAACAAATAAGTAAAAGGAGAATTTCAGGTGATGATAGATACTATAAACATTTAAAAAAAAAAAAAACAGGGTATCATGAGACTGGAGTAGAGGAGGCTACACTAGGTGGGGTGGTCAGAAAGGGCTTCTTGGAAGAGGTGACATTAAAGCTGAAATATGAGAAGGAGCCAGCCCTGTGAAGATTTCAGGGAAAGCATCCCAGGCAGAGGGAACAGCACATGTAAAGCCATTGTGCCTGACGGTGGTGATAAGTGAGAGGAAGGCAGGGAATAGGTGTGGTCTTGGAGGACAAGATCTCACCCTGAGCAACAGCAAAGCCAAGTCTAGACCCTGTTTCCCAACGCAGCTCAGTTTCTCACTTGCCACTTTCCCCACGAGAGTTCATCCTGCTGCTTCATCTGCACCTTTCTCAACTGCCCCCAGAACGGTCCCATTCTGTCTGGTTTTGAGCAAGGGGCAGAAAGATAATGCTGAAATTTGGCTGACGCATCTTAGGGACTTTCACATGGAATGAGGTGTGACCACTGGGAGGAGCAGTGGACACTCCCGGCATGAGAATCTGCTGAGCACGCACTCTGCCCTGCATGCCCACCATTCAGCCCCACGTCCCTTCCTTGGCACCATTTGTATCCATCCATCTCTCTCCCCGCACCTTACTTGGTACCTGTTGGGGTGAGGTTGAAAGTTCAACTGTGGAAGAGGAAGTCTACATGGGAAAGATGGTGGCCCCTCGGAAAAGGTTGCTGACTGTCTCTCTCTTCTGAGATCAACTGACCAAGTGCTGTCTCCTCCCCTGTCTCTCTTTCTCTCTCCTCCCCTTTGTCCCTTCCTGATCTGTCTGGCAGCTGGAGAAAGTAACATCTACCGGAAACCCCCGATCTACAAACGGCATGGTATGGTCAGAGGCAGACAGGGCTTGACCAGACAAGGAGAGGGGGGGATGTTAACCCTCTGTGCAGATGCTCTGCCCAGGCCACCAGGAGCAACACGATGCAAGGACACGACTTGGTCCTTCTTCTTGGTTGACCTCCAGTCACTCAGGGTGACATTGTAGAGGAGATTGATATAATTTCAAAAGAGGAAGGCAGGCCTCATGTCCCCTAATCCTTTCCCATCCCCCCTCCAACCACTGTTACCTGCTGTCTGGTGTTTTAAATCCTATGACCAGGGTAATTTATATATATATATATATATATATATATATATATATATATATATATATATATATATGAATCCCATCCCATGATCAGGGTAATATGTATATACATATATATGTATATAGAGATGTATGTATATATTATTTGTCCTAATTAGTTAAACATGACAGAATACATTTTGATGTATCATACTCAGAGTAGTTCTTATAAAATGCACATGCCCCTGGGAGAGTTCCACTCCAAAGCATTGATATAAAAAATGTTTATTGGAATCACGTGAATGTACACAAATTCCTCAACCCCACCCTAGACTTACTGAATTGGAATTCTGTATTTATAGCAATGTCTCTAGGTGATTCTGATGTTTAGTCCAGCTTGGGAAAAACTGTTCTAAGCTGTCTCAGTCATCCTGAGAATATATGGAAACTCCTAGAGGACACACAGATGAGAAAAGAGCAGGGAATCCCTTCCTTCTTCATTCATTCCTTTAATGTTTATTAAAGTATGGTCCATGGACCATTTGTTCCTTTGAGATGTATTGAAAGGGCAGATTCCCTAGCCACTTCCCTGCCCCCCGACTCCCTAATTAGAAATTCTAAGGATGGTGCCCAGGAAAGCATTCAACTGGCTTCGTCCACGATTCCTGCCTGCACTTGGTATGAGAACCACCAAGTCATGCACCACGGAGACCTCCTGTTCATTTTTGCAAAGGCCCTTATCGACCTCAACATCCCTCCCTTTGCCAATGCAGAGGGGTAGCTGCCACCCTAGGTACCCTTGCCTGCTATGGGTCTAGCAGGTAACAGAGAGGAGCACAGACTTGGACAAGCTTGGAGGTGTGGAGCAGTCCTGTACCAGAGTCTGAAGTAACCAGCTGGTGGAGGGGTCAGGGCAAGTATAAATAGTGGTTCTGGATGCTAAAGACCCTGCAATTCAGACAAATATCCTCAGTTTCAGCAGGGGCTGTTCAGTCCCCACAGCAAGCCTGTGCATGTGTACATGTGATTGTGAAGGACACACTATGTGCCCCCAAGCGGCCCCATGAAAGCACTAACCCCAACAAAGGTGACTTGGCTTTCTATGCAAAAAGGCCTACAGGTCCCAAGCTTCTCAGAACTTGGTAGGATTTTCCAGGTGGGTTCTGAGTGGTACCACCCGTGCAGACCCAGGAAGACTCCAGGGTGGAGATGGCTGTATGGGAACAAGGCAGTGAAATAGCAAAATGCAGTTGTCAGGAGGGACTTTTCAGGACCCAAGTCAAAGGAGAATTCCAAAGCTTCTTTAGCACAGGCTCCTGGGAGAAGGTGCCGAAGATCAACCTGTCCTAGGACTTCTGCTGCTCTGGCTCCATGGAACAAAGAGCTTGTTGCTAAAGCCTCCCTATAGCTGTCCCTGAGAAATGGTTGTGGAGCCACGCTGGTTTCCCCAACCTCTCTCTCTCTCTTTGCCTTGTCAACAAGCACCAGTCTTCAGGCCACCCTAAAGTCACACTGCCTTTTTACTATTCATGCTCACCATGGGTTTTTTGGTCACTCCTATTATGGGTTTACTTCCAAAAGAAGCTTGAAGCTTCTGAGTCAGTGCACTAATTTCAACAATTACAGATGAGGAAACCGAGGCAGGGATGGGCAGGATTTTCCCAGTGTGGAGCTGCACCTGAGTTAAGTGGCAGAGTTAGGACCAGAACCCAGCTTTGCTGACTCACTGTCCAGTGCTCCTTCCTGTGGGCCCTGTAGCCTCCATGGGGGAGACTGCTGCCCTGACCCCACTCACACACTGTGGCCCTGCCTGGTGATTCCCATCTAGGTGTGGTTCACGTCCATAACAAAGCAGGCTCCTGAAAGGCCAGAAAGGAAAGGATTGGACTCCCCGGAGCCTGTTGAGTCTTACTGTTCTCTAAAGAGCAGACCTGGGAGACCATGGAATGACCATTGGAAGGAGCCCTCGGCTAGAGTCTGGCCCAGTTCTGATTCAAATTTTCTGTGTGGTCTTAAGCAAGTCCCTTCCCCTCTCAGATCTTTAGATTCCCAAACATAAAATGAGAGGTTGGCCCAGAGCTTTTCCACCTCCAGTGCTCCATGTCCCAGATCTCTGACTTCTGACCTCAAAGTGGCCTCACTCCCATGTGCTAATACCTAACGGAAACAGGGAAAGGGTCCAGATTCCCAGCCAAGACACTACCTTCCTGAAGAGGTCCCCTTGAATCCTTTGCAGGTGATTTGTCTACAGCAACCAAGAGCAAAACAAGTGAAGACATCAGCCAGGCCTCCAAGTACAGCCCAGCCTACTCACCAGACCCTTACTATGCTGCAGAGTCTGAGTACTGGACCTACCATGGGTCCCCCAAAGGTAGCAACCCTATGGGTCCCTGAAGTCAGAGCGGAGGACTCAGGAAGTCAGAATAGTCACCACCTCCTTCACATGACCATCCCGAATAAGAATGCTTTGCAGGGATAGGCCTCAGAATTTCTATTCATTACATAGCAGGTATGAAGGGCCAGCCACAGGCCCTAGGGAGACACTGGGGGGCAAAACAGATCAGGTTCCTGTCATTGTGGAGGAGACAGAGATCCCAACCATGAGGTAGGAGAGCTGATGGCAGAGGCGGCTTATCCAGCCAGATGAAGAGGTGGCCACAGGAAGGGTGACAAGGGGGCAGGTCAGCAGGGAGTGCAGACTTTCTGACATTTTCCCAGACCTGAGAGGGGAGGGCCTCTCAGGAAAGGAGGAAAGGAAAGGCTACCCTCTTCACCTTGATCTCAGAGAGGGACCAGAGCAAGTGGGGTGGTGAGGGAAGATGTTCCACAGGTCTTGTGAGTTGAGAAAAAGATTTAGGTTATTATCCTAAACAGTGAGAAGCTATTCAAAACAGTAACATAATCACAGTCATGCTTTTGAGAGATCGCTTTGGCTGTAGGGTGAAAAATGGTGGAGAATGGAAAAAGAAAGGATGTAGAAAGATAAAAGGCTCTCATGGGCACCTGGTTCTTGAGTCACTTCCTCGCCCAATCAGATCCTTTCAAATATTGTAAGGAATTTTCATCAAGTACTGATACATGTCACTTTGATTCAACACCTGGCTTTACTAATTGAATGCCCATTCTGAACAAAGCTTCATGGATGCTCAGCAGTGAGTCTTCCATTACCTTCAGAGAATTCTCCATTTAGAAAAGGAGGCAAGACCCAGAAATAGTATAATCCAAGGTGGACAAGAACCAGCAACCATGGGAGGTTATGTGTTCAGAGGCTGCAATGATAGGAGAGATCACACCCAGAAGGTATCTTAGATTAGCCTATTTCATTCCAGGAAGGAAGGGAGAAAAGGAGGGAGGGCCTAATGGCTTAAGCCAGGGCAGGCTGAGTGAGGTGCACAGGATGGAGTTGATCCCATCTGTCCCTTGACAGTGCCCCGAGCCAGAAGGTTCTCATCCGGAGGAGAGGAAGATGATTTTGACCGCAGCATGCACAAGGTGAGCAGGCCACATCACTGAAATAAGATGCTTAGAGGGTAGATTACTGAGGTTTTTTTTTTTCATTTGCAAGTGATGGAAATCATATTCAAACTCACTTACAATAGAAAAAAGAAATGCTTAATTTTGCATAACTGAAAAGTCAAATGGTAGGATTAGCTTCAGGTATGACCAGATCCAGCAGCGCGAAAAAAGAAATGTCAAAGGAAAGTTGTCTCTTTACCTGTGAAGCTCGCCTCTGTTTTTGTTTCATGTTCAGACTGGTTCTTTTCTATATGAAAAGAATGGGTGCCAACAGCTCTCATAGATGGCTCATGAGAACATAAAATGGTCCAGCCACTGTGGAAAAGTTTGATGGTTCCCCAAAAAGTTAAACATAGAATTATCACAGAGTCCAGCAATTCCACTTCTGGTATAAACCCAGAAGAATTGGAAACAAAAACAAATGTATGTAGATATGTGTTCATGACAATACTATTCAAAATTGTCAAAAAGTGGAAATGATCCAAATGTCTACACAAATGGATAAACAAAATGTGGCAGCTCCATATAACAGAATATTACTGAACTGTTAGAAAGAATGAGGTACTGACACATGCCACAGTGTAGGTGAACCTCAAAACCACTGCCTGGGCTGGGGTTGTAGCTTGCTTAGTGGTAGAATGCTTGCCTTGTATGTATGAGGCACTAGGTTCGATCCTCAGAACCACATAAAAATAAATTAATTAAATAAAGGTAGTACATCATCTATAACTAAAAATATTTTTTTAATTGTGCTTAGTGAAAAAAATCTAGAAAAGTAATCTAAAGGTTGAAATACACAGGAAGATGTGCATAGGTTATATGAAAATACCATGCCATTTTATAGGAGACTTGAGCATCTGAGGATTTTGGTATGAAGGGTATGAAGTGGGATAGACCTAGAATCAATCCCCTGTGGATACTAGGGATGACTGTACTTCAAAATGGTTAATTTTAAGTTACATGATTTCTACCTCAATTTAAAAAAAAAAAAAGATGGCTACCTGCCCATCTTCAAACCAACTACTGTGACAAGGGCAATGTGATCCTGTCATGGACAGACCTGCTTTTTTGTGCCAACTTCCAGAGCCTCACCCCGACTTCAGGACTACTTGTAGAAGAGAGATGAAGTTCAAAGGAAAATGTGGGTGCAGTAAGGAGGGAGGAATGCTGGGAAGGCAAAAATGGCAGAGGTTCCCCCAAGAGGGCCCAACAACTCAACCCTTCCCAGGGTTGTCCGCTTCCTTCTGTCTTCATCTTGCTCCTTCTCCTCCCCAGCTCCAGAGTGGGATTGGCCGTCTGATTCTTAAGGAGGAGATGAAGGCCCGCTCAAGCTCCTATGCGGATCCCTGGACCCCTCCCCGGAGCTCCACCAGCAGCCGGGAGGCCCTGCACACGGCTGGCTATGAGATGTCCCTCAATGGCTGTAAGCACTCCGCTGGGGCCAGTGCCTGCGGGCTGTTCACTCTGAGCCAGGCACCCTGTGAGGCAGTCCAGGCACTCCCTTCTTCCTCCCAGCACCACTGAGCAGTAGATTGCCCCCACATGCTACAGTCAGGGGACCCAGGCTCAGAAACCCTCAGTGACTTGCCCAAGACCCATGGGTTTGTAAGTGATGAAACTGTCTCCATTAGGTCCCATTCCTGAAGGATGTGTTGCAACACAGTCAGCCCCAAACTCAATCCCCTGGGCTAACAAAGGGATAAGTATAGGTTGCCTATCAAGGGAAATCCCCCACTTCTCTCCATCTCAGGTGTCTCCTCTGGGAGCCTCCCCAGGCCTGGAACACAGACTTGATAAGGGACTGGATGGGGCACCAACAAGCCCATCCTCTACCCTGAGCAGTCACCCCACTTCTTTGGGCCATCTGAAGCTGTGACATCCTGCTGGGTTCAATGTAAAGAAAAATATCTTCCAACACTGTAGTCTGAGGGGCTCAAATATATAGGGGCCTGTTTCCTGAGGTGCTGAGCCTCCCATCACTTGGAGGTATACAAACAGGCTTCACTCAAGCATGTCACTTTGAGAGTCTCACTGCAAGCTCCTCCCTCTTCCTGGACAGGCACACATGCTCTATCTGCCTCCTCCTTTTCTTACCCTGTGGGATTCAGTCCTACCAGGAAATACTATCTCACATCAATATGTGATGGACAATAAGAGGTATCATTTATTATGCATAGATACATTATCACTCCTGGTCCTCACAAATCCCTGCAACATCAAGAGTATTATCACTCATTTTATAGGTGAGATATAACTGAGGTGAAGTCACTTGCCAAGGTCAAAAAGCCAATAAGTGACCCATCAGACCTGGGTTGGAGTGACCCTAAGTCCATGAGCTTTTCCCTCTTCCCCTTACTACACCTTGAGCTTGGTGAGATTAAAGACAGTGGTGATGGTAAAGCCAGTTGTACAGCATGTTAGTATGCACCAGGCATGGTGCTGAATTTCCTACTGTGTTATGTCACATATTCTTCACAGAAGCCCTATAGGGGAGACACTGTCACTCCCACTTTATAGATGAGAAAAATAAAGCATGATTGAGTAACTCATGTGAAAATAAGTGTCTACTAATGGCAGAGGCAGGATGAACTGATGAGCCCATATTCCCTGTCTGACCACCCAATCCCCAGCTCTAAGCCCCACACAGTGCATCAAGGCAGCCCAAAACTCACACTCAGTGACAGAGTGACAGCATGTGTGAGGCCCTGGGTTTCTTCCCCAACACCACAAAAAAAAAAAAAAAAAAAAAATCACTTCTGCTCAGCTACATCTGTGCAACAAACATCCCAAGTCACCTATTCCACACTGGGAGCTGGTGGGAAGCGGGAGGGGATGCAAGCACAATGGTTGGAAACTGACCAGCAGTAAAGGAGTTGCTAAGAAGGCCCCTCCTCCCCACCTGCCAGGTAGCCAAGTATGGGAGCCATGTGTCCTTGTCCCCAGGAACTGTCTCCCTCATGTCTGTCTTTCCTGTGAACCCTGACCTCCAGCTTTTCTTTCTTGCAGCTCCTCGTTCACACTACCTGGCTGACAGTGGTATGTTCTGCCTGCCCTGCTTTCAGCTCATGGTGTCCCTGCGGTGGGCAGAGTCAAGATGGCTACAAGTCTCCCAATTCTCTGCTGGCCATACAATGTAGATGTCTCAGCACAAACCTGATCTCAAAGAGCTGACCCCACCATAGTTGTGAGATTGCGAGCCTCTATTTAGGGTTCTAGAACCAAGGTTGCTATGTCCAACAGCTCCCGAAGAGAAAGAAAGAGCACCTGCGTCTTCCACCCAGCTTGGAGCCTTCCTCTTTGCTTCTGAGCTCAACTCCAATTTCTGGTCCTTTGACCAGAGTCACACTGTGGCCAGAACAGAGGGGTCCATCATAGGATAGATATGTATAGGTCAAGGCCAAAAATTTGTGAGTAGGTGTCTCCAGTGGGCCTAGAATTCTGCAGGGAAGGGGTCAAGTTGCAGGTCTGGAAGGCATCAGGAAAAACCAGGGCCTCTGGCTCCCCCCCCACATACACACTGGATTGTGGGTAATACTGGTTATTTATAACCAAATGACTTCAGAGAGAGTGACCCCTAGCTTAGGGCTCCTGGTAATTGCTCTGGACCCTTCTTTTCAGATCCTCTTATCTCCAAATCTGCCTCTCTGCCTGCCTACAGGAGAAATGGGCTGCACAGGGTAAGAGGGGCTCTGCTGTAGGGTGGGCCCACCCCCAGATGCTAACCAGCTGAACACCAGGTCATTATTCTGGCAGCTGCTTATGAGTGAAACTGGGTCAGAGGGGCTTGAAAGTGAACCCAATGAAGGAACCCAATAGTAATGACCTGTCCCCCTCCATTATAACCCTTGTTGCGAAAAGAAGCCCCCAGGGGAGGGACTGGGGATAACTAGTACTTATTGAGTAAGAATCCTGTGCCAAACACTCAAATTTACCAATATCTACTCCCGTGACCTTCACAGCCCAGAGGAGGTGGTTACTAGTATTGACCCTATTTTGTGGATGGAGGAATGGAGGCAGAGGGCTGAGGTGACTAGCCCGAGCTCACATCCAGCAGTCCCAGGAGCCAGGACTGGAGCCCAGACCAATCGACCCTAACCCCACACCCAACTGCTGTGCCCCAGAGGTGTACCTCTAACACAGCATCTAGTCTTCTGAGCTGCATGAACTCTAAGAGCCTGTGACATAAAAGCTTCATGGAAGCAGTGAGCTGGTTTAAAGGCTGAAACAGAATGAAAACTTGTCTTGTTAGCAATGTGAGCTAACAAGTGACGGGAACCAAGGGCGGGGACTTTGAGATAGATGTTGATTTATTGAGCACCTACTAAATCACAGGCACTGTTCCAGGTGCTGGGGATCCTGCAGTGAATGCAGCTGCTGCTCACATGGAGCTCATATTCTAGTTGGGAGATGAACAATGAACAAGAAAATGTGCAGCATGAGCTCAGGTTGTTGGAAATGCTAGGGTAGAAAAAAAGCCAGCGGGTAGAGAGAAGGGAAGTCAGAGAGGAGGTGAATCAAAACAAAGGCTTGAGTGTGGGGAGGGAACCTCACCACCTGATGACCTGCAAGAGCCATCCAGATGTAGGGAAGTCCAACATCTAAGTCCTTGGGTGGGGAGGGCAAAATGGTACTGAATCATGTGACCAGGATAGAGATTGTGAGGAGGTGAAGCCAAACAGGAGTGTCATTAGGGCCTTGTACACCAAGTCAGGCCTTCAGAGTTCAGTACATGCACCCTGAGATCCAGTGCAGATTCCCAGTGGGATCCCTCTACCAGATATGCAGCATGGACACTGTAGAGGAGCAGAAGTGGAAGCCACAAATCCATTAGGAGACTATTGTAGCGGGGAGCACACAAAAATGACCAGAGCGCCTCTGCAGAGCAGTGGCTGGTGTTGACAACCCCTGCCTGTTGAGCATGCTGCCCTCCACACACTCAGAGGCTGGACATCCATTCAATCAGCAGAGGTTTATTGAAAGGTACTACTCAGGGTGCCTGGAACACAGCAGAACAAAGATGCCTGCCCCTCAGAGCTTATATTTTTCTAGGGAGAACAGAAAGTACAAAGTACATAGAAAACAAGTCCAATTATATAGAACATTAGAAGATGGTGCTATAAAAAAAAGAGGAGCAGGATAAGACTGAGAGTTTATCAAGGGGACAACTTGAAATTCTCAACAGAGTTGTCAGGAAAGACCTCATAGGAAAAAGTCTTAGAGCAATGAAAGAAAGCACCAGATGAAATTAATGAAATGAATGGAAATATATTGAGTGCCTACTGTGTGCTAGGAATAGGCAGCAGAAGCTGGTGGCAAACTCAGTTCCCCTGACTTTAGACAGGGACTGCTGAGCAGGCCCCAAGCCCCACCTGCACCCTGGCCCATGCCTTGGGGAGGCTCAGGGCAGTCCTGGCTTTGTCCCCCCTGCAGACACCCAGCGCAGACCTCTTCCACTACGACAGCATGAACGCAGTCAACTGGGGCATGCGAGGTAAGCGCACTGGCTGGGATTGCAGGAGGAGGCCCCTCTTGGGACTTCCCAGGGACTCCGGATGCACTGCTCATAACTGCTG
The DNA here is from genome assembly GCF_902686455.1 of Sciurus vulgaris. Taxonomy (NCBI): domain Eukaryota; kingdom Metazoa; phylum Chordata; class Mammalia; order Rodentia; family Sciuridae; genus Sciurus; species Sciurus vulgaris. The sequence continues at coordinate 62,760,307 of NC_136466.1, read as the reverse complement.
CTTGACCTTTGGCAAACAATTCCTACAGATTCTGTCCCCATGCTGGGCTCCGTCCAAACCCCGAGTTCCCACTCCCTTTCACTTCCACTCCCTCCTTTGCCCTGCTCTTTCCTCATCCTCTCAAGTCCCTGGCCTTGGGTGATCTCCAGGCCATCTGTCCCATCTGGGTTCCCAGAGCCATCACAGAGTGCTGATCTCCCTGTACTGCTGAACTAAAGCTGCCTGCCAGCCCCAGTGGAGGGAAACACTCAGAGCCAAATACACATGGTTCCCAAAAAATAAAGTCCACGAGCTTCATGCTTTCTGTTAGGGAAGCTCCCATACCAGCCTCCACCAGCTCCTCTGAGCAGGCACATCAGAACCTTGGAGGATTTCCCCCAGAAGGTGGAAGATCCCTTCCACATGCTTCACAATCTTTCATTCTTCCCATGTCTATCCTAAATATGTCAAAAGCTTTTTTTCCCTTGAAACCATCACAAAATCAGCCCAGCCCCATATCTCCAGCCACCCTCCATGCTCCTACTAGCTCTGACTATCCTCCATGGTGAATTCAGCAAAGGCAGGGTCTCTGAATGGTCAGGAGCAAGATGTGTGGAGGCCAGCCCTCCCAGGAGAATAAGGCAGAGGCCATGTGGTAACAAAAAGCAAGAGCTATGGATTCTACTCTATGCATGTCTTTTCTCTCCACAGAGTACAAGGTAAAGGACACATGGGCTCTGGAGGTCTCCTGATGCTCAGAACCACTACCTTGGGGACCAGCAAGAGGATGACAGCACTGTCACTATTCAGGAAAGGGAACATAGAAGAATAATGGCTGGGTCATTTTAGACTAAGAGTCCCTGTCCCTCCTTGGTCCACCATCCCTGAATCCTGCCCTAGGTCTCCTGACTACTGATTAGACTATTTCCCTGGTCCTCAAAGACTGGTGGATGACCAAGCCACCAAATATTAGACACTTAAATTCAGGAGGCTCTGTGTCCACACTAATACTAAATGCTACCAAGGTTGTCCCTAGTAGTTTTAGGGGATGCTGTGGGAACTTGCCTTTGGGGAGAAGATGCTTTAAGACCACCACGCAACCCAAAGATGGCAGGCCCGGCCCTTCCTCCAGACTTAATTTCTGACCCCTTGTGGATAGAGAAAGGAGCTGAGACACAAAATATTGTTGAAAAAGATAGGCCCACCCGCCTCGCCCAGGCTGGAAACGCCCACTACCTTTCTCCTTAGATCTATCCTTATGAGCTGCTGCTGGTGACCACAAGAGGGAGAAACCGACTGCCCAAGGATGTGGACCGGACACGCTTAGAGGTAAGTCCAGAAAACTGAATGGGAGCCTTTGAGTTTGAAGGCATCCAAAGTTGCCTGGTCCATCCAACCCAGCTCCGGGGGCGGGACAGAAAATACATGTCTTTAAGGCCCCACTGCTTGTTGGAAAAGCCATGATTGAAGCAGCTTTCTCAGTCCAAGGCTGTTCCATGCTGCTCTGGGCTGCCTCCTCTTCAGCCCAAATGACACCTGAGATGCTCGACAGTAGCATGTCCTCACTCGGTACTGACATTCTGCAAACACTAGACACAGAATGACAGCTAGATTTGGTCCCCATCCTCAAGAGGCCCAGAGTCTCAGGACTGTACATAAAGCTAGTTCTTGTGATGGGGCGACAGTGAGGCAGCAGAGTCAAACCCCCAGGTTCATATTCTGCTTCCGCCATCACTAGGTGGGCAGGTGTGCCAAGCCACAGCCTCAGTAAACCTTGGTTTTCTCTGTCGCCCCCCAAGGCAACAAATCTGCGGATATTGTTACCTCCTGCAGCAACAATCTCGCGGGTATTTATCGGAGGTGGACTGGAAACTGAGCTACTTCTACTATCTTTCTCTTTAGTGCACTGCTTTCTTGCTTATTCACTTGTTCCCTAGCTTATAGAGGAAGAAAGGCTTTGAGAGGAGAGAGAGAGAGAGGCTTTGCATAAGAGAGAGAGACTTTGCTTAAGAGAGAGAGACTACACTTTCAGAGATCTATATCTTCTTAAAGTCCTGCATCCTGCACACTAAAGGTGCGTGCTATCAGAGGTGCTTCTTCTGTGATCTGCCATCTGCCTTCTGCGATCTATCAGAGGTGCTGCTTCCCCGTACTTACCCGTGCTTATCCGGTTATCCTTTCTACTAGCTGCTTATCCGAGGTGCTTCCTATAGGTGCGTGTCTTATATACCTAAGGCAGCCAATCAGCTTAGGATCAGCACAATTGAGGCACGCCCCTTGGTACCAATCAAGAAAGAATGAGGAATATCTGTTGACCACTAGCACAAAGGAGACATTAACTAATCAGGCAAAAGTAGATCACACCGTGTTAACATTAATTATGCGCCACCTCCTGGCTCAACACCAGCCAACATCTTAGGGTTACCCAAACATGTCTTCTGCATTTCTCCTTGTATCAGTGAGGGTGAGGGTGTAGTGCTTCCCTCAAGTCGCCAGGAGAAGTAAGTAAATGAACAATAAACAATACACATCAAGCCCTCAGCACAGCGTCTGGCAAGGGACCAAGTATTAAGTACCAGGTAGAGGTTAATTTGCTGCTATTCAGAGAGGACTAGGTTGGTTGACACAGGCTGACAGGAACAGGAAGGATCTGGAAGGACTTGGAAGAGGGTCGGGTTTGGATGGAGAGGGGAAGGGAAGCATCATAAGCAGTGGCATGACGTAGAGATAAAGACGTAGTCCTTGGTGGCTTGGGCATGGTGTCGGGCATTCAAGCAGTGCAGTTCACTTGGTGCAGGGGGCCAGTCCCTGGTCACCTGTGGTCTGCAGCATGCTTCACCCTCTCCCTCAACATGCTTCTCCCTGATCTTCCCTCTCCCTAGAGTGCCCTTCCCAGGCTGGGAACCTTTTCACTTCTCAGGGGCCCAAACTGGTGATCCCAATGCTCCACGCCCTCCTCTGGTCCTCCCACAGGGTGGATCATTTACCTGTTCCTCCGGCCTCCCTTAGCCTGTGTCCAGGGGGTGGATTCTACATTTCTCATTCTCCTTTTATTACAACATCAACTTACCCATTTCCTCTACCTGACCCTGAGCTTCCAAGAGGCAAAGACCGTCTGTCTTCTATCACAGGACCTGGGGCTGGGAGAGATGTCAGCAAGTGTTTGTGGAATTGATGCAGTCTTCTAAAAGAGGAGGCTCAAGCTCTTCCGGAAGAGCCACCTTGACCTGATGTGAGGAGTTCACCCAGGATAGAGGCAGAAGACAGGGCCTGCAAGCGGGTCCTCCCAGCTCTAGCTGGATCAGCAGCTGAGATCATGAGTGATTCTCCCGCTTCCTCTCCAGAAGTGTCTGCCTGCCGGTGCTGAAGGGGACAGCGCCCAGAGCAGCTCAGGGAAGCCAGCAGGAAAGGATGCAACATCTCAAGTCCCCAGAAGCTCAGGCCTGGGGAGCACAGTCTTTCTTGAGCATCAGAATCAATACAGGGTCCCCACCCTAGACCAATTAAGTTGCAATCTCGGGAAGGAACTTGGGCATCAGTATTTTTAAAAAGCTTTGAGGAATGGAGTGCTGAACTCAGTGGGCTAGGAACACTGCCTCAGTCCTTGCCCCAGTTTAGGGAGCAGCCTAGAAGGAGACCCCTGACCCTGTGCTCAAGGGACTCAGAGTATAAATACTCATTCACCCAAAAAATATTAGAAATCTATTCCATACACCATATACTATTCTAGAGGCTTGCAATGTATCAGTGAGCAAAACAGCCTACCTTCTCGGAGCTTGCATTCTTATGTGAGAAGACAGACACTAAGGAACACAACAAACAAATGCCATAGTGCCTTAGAAGGGCACAAGGGAAGGAAGAAGGTGAAAGGAGATTTGGCTAGGCATCATTGACTGTGTTACTTCTGAGGAAAGTGGGGGAGAGAGTTAGCCATGCTCCCATGAGACAAGAGCATTCTGAGCAGAAGGAACACCCAGGGCCAAGGCTAATGCGGGAGTGGCTGGCATGTTTGAAGACACAAGAGGTCAGTGTGGCTGGGGTCATGTGAGCAAAGAAGAGAAGATGAAGCCTAGATGGCATTAGAGAAAATGGGGACCAGATTGTTCTATGTGATGGGCATTTGCAGTAGTGACAGTGAGCCATGATGGAGCACTTTCCATGTGGTAGCCACATGCTGAGCACATACCTGTGTCCTCTCATCCACCTTCATGGTACCGATGAGGTAGGTGCTACGATGCTCTCGCTTTGCAGAGGAGGAAATTGAGGCCCAGGAGCAGTTAAGTCATTTATCCAAGGTCACACACCTATGTCCGCCTTGTTCTAAAAGCCATGCTCTAAATTTTTTGCCTTAAAGTCCATGGAGAATGTCATGTGCACAAGGCTGTTAGGGACTCTGAGGACTCAGGGAGGAGGGGGGCTCCAGTTGGCTCTTAGTGGAGGGTAAGTGAAGTCTTCATCTCCTTTCAGTGTGTCCTACTTGTGAACACTTTACTTGGGGACAAGGCTACTATCGCTTTATAACATGTCTTATAAGATTTTTGAACACAGTAGAAAAAAACAACTAGATAATCAGTAGCAACCACCACGCTCCAATAGAAAAAGAATAAATGAGGCTGAATTATTTTTTCCCTCCATCTTTACTATGGAAGAAACAGAGAAGAAAATTTCCTCATATACAAATTATTTTTCAGCATTCTCTAGGGTAAAACAGTACAGATAAGTCAATACTGTGAAAGGAAGCAAGTGTCACTGAAGGGGCCTACCCAGAAGCCACATGTGGACACCCTGCAGGTCTTTATTCAGACAAGCCAACTGTCAAAAGACACTGAGACAAGTAGGGAGTTTATCGTGGTCTGGAATTTGGATCTTTCTGAGGGATTGTTAATCTTTCTTAGGCTATGTGAGAAAATATGGAGTAAGTTTTGCCATCCATACTGAGGTAGATAGGAATGAGCTGACAGTGTCTGGGCTTCACTTTAAGGACTTCAGCAAAGAGCATAGACAGATGAACCCAAGGCAATGGACAGTTCTTTAATCTGAGCAATGGACACGTGCTCTGTACTGTTGTACCCTCTTTTGTGTAGTTTTGAAATGTTTCGTAGTAGACAGATATAGGTATGGATTTGTTTTAATGGGATGGACCATGAGGAGCAATGCATTTAGAATCAGAAGACCTGGACCCCGGTCTCAGCTCTGCTTTCTTCCCTCCCTCTTGGGCAAGTAGGTCATTTTAGTTCTCTGAGTTTGAGTTTTCTCGTCCTTTAATCCAATAAAAATAATTCCTGGTTTTCAGAATGATCAGAAAGATCAAATGAGAACCTGAGGGTGATGGTGAATTAGGAGTGACTGAGCAGAACAGGAGCAATGCAAGGAGTTGCTGTGTTATTAAATAGTGCTAAGTGCGTAAAAATTAACTCAAAGTCACCAGCAGCCAGTAACATCTATCCAAATTATCAGTGTCACCTTTGCTCAAAATTCTGGAAATGCAGCTAAAAATACATGCCTACTCACAGTAGACCTGAGAAGTGCCTAATTATTGTGTAGCTGTATAAATAATTCTCATTGAATTCCTTCAGTACCCAGTTGGCAACTATCATTGCTGCCAACAGACCAGCTCAGTGAATCCAGTTGACGTGTAGAATATCTGCCATGCAGTTCTCTTTTAAAACTTGATTTTAGCTGGGTGCCACCAATGGCTCACACCTGTTATCCCAGCAGCTTGAGAGGCTGCGGCAGGAGGATACTAAGGCCTCAGCATCTTAGCAAGCCCCTAAGCAACTCAGTGAGACCCCATCTCTAAATAAAAAATATATATATTAACAAATAGCTAGGGATGTGGCTTGGTGGTAAAGCAACCCCTGGGTTCAGTGCCTGCTACAAAAAAACAAAACAAAAAAAAAAATAAAACCTTGATTTAAATTTCATTTTGAAAAATTTCAGACCTCCAGAAAAGTTGCAAAAACAGGACAATGAGCATCTATCCACCCTCCATCTAAATATACCAATTGTTAACCTTGTGGCATATTTGAAGGTCATACTTGTGACACTAAAGGTTTTTGACAGTGTATCGCACCTTCAAGGCTGCTGAGGAGACAAAGCGGGGAAGCCTACTGTGGAATGCAGAAGTGTTCGACCATGTAGCAAACTTGTCCTCAAATAAGAAAGAGATGAGAGGACCTTTCAGTGGGTGGAGAAACATGAGCAATAGTTTTTTTAAACCCTGTTGGGCTGATGAACACACAGCTTTCCAGATCATTTGTGAAAATATGAATCAGAGAAAAAACACCCTAAAATCTTAATTACGCCTCCTTTTCTGCCAAAGAGGAATAGGACAGCATTAATCCATGCACACTTCTGGACACACATGCATGCAGCAGGTTGCAGACAGGTGAGGCCAACCAACATGCTCGAGGGGTGCTTGGGAGAAGCTGAAGTCCCACCTGAGCCAAGGGCAGTGGGTCCCTCTGCAGCTAGATCAGCTCCAGAAGCCCCTCCAGGGAAACTTTCATATCCACATTCATCCGCTCAACACACAGTCATCACACACCCCGCTGATGGAACCACGCGCCAGGCACAGGGCACTCGAACACCGAGATGGCTGTCACACCCACCCACCCCAGCCCACACCTCCCGTCCTCATACTGTTCTCTCTCTGTTCTTTCCTCCTCCCCCAGCGCCACCTGTCCCAGGAAGAGTTCTACCAAGTCTTCGGCATGACCATCTCAGAGTTCGAGCGGCTAGCCCTCTGGAAGAGGAATGAACTGAAGAAGCAAGCCCGGCTCTTCTAGGCAGAGGTTCTATACATATAGATGCATTTATATAAAGATCACGTAAAATCTCTATCCCGAAGCGCGGTGTCTTCCCCCTGTGTGATGGGACACGCTGCCTCCGTGAGACTTGCTTTTCTGTACTGTCAGGCAAGCCCACATCATCAAGGTATTTTTATGCTCCTTACTTCTCTTTTCTAAGTGCTGTGGGATCCAAGAAGGGATCTGAAGGGACCCCGTCCTTTTGCTGGGGATCCTTTTTATACTAAAACATCTATCCCAAAGTGAGTCCCCCAAGGTCCAACTCTGTTCAAAAGGTGCCTGGAGAAGTCTCTCTGCTCTCTGCTTCTTGGCCCTCTCCCAATTCTCCAGGGCTGATTTTGACCTTGCAGTTCTCACACACGGTTGGCCCCCCAGGGGCCCTCCCATGGGAGGATCCACAGTGATCTCCCCAAATCATCGAGCACTTTTGAGGGCTCATGAAGAATTTTCTCCACACCCCCAATCAGGAGTTCATTGCTCTTGGGGTGATGCAGTTAGAAGTGTGAGCCTCAGATCCACTTGTTAACACCAGTGGACAGAAGTGGATAGGGTCTTGGCCTCTCCTCAGCTCACCAACCCTCCTCCTTCTGCCCTTGACCCTGATCACCCCCCGTCCAAATCAAGGATTCAAGGTAGAAAAAGAAAAAAAAATGTGCTTCCTTTCCCTCTACCACCACCAACTGGCCTCTTTGCCTGGCCTGGACTTGGAGGAACAGAAAAGAGGAGAGGGAGCTGGAGGCAGGAGTGGAGCCGGGCAGCTGGCTGAATCGGAGCTGCAGGACCTCTGACCCTCTTCTCTCCCTCACCACTCCCAGCACCTCCTGACCCTTCCCCCTCCTAGGAGAGGCCTGTGGTTGCAGCCTGTATTCTTCAGCCTTATTACAATCTATGTGCCTGATGATCTACATACCACAGGGCTAACGTTCTCCCCTCAGCTCCAACCCAACAACCAGAGAGACAGCTCTCACCACCCTCTACATGGAGAAGAGGCCATACCCCAAAGAAAGGGTCTCGCCTAGGCCACTGGTCCCTGGGCTGGTAGGGCAATCATACTGGACCCCCACCAATCCCGGGTCCCACTGCCAAGTTGGCCAGGTCTCCTGGGGGAACTTTCAGATCATGGCTTCTTATAAGATTCCAAAATGAGGCATTGGCCAACACTGCCCACGGTCATCCCAGATTGCCCCAGTGGCTGCCTTTCCTGTCTCTGGAACAGGGGTGAAAGCTTAACCTTCTCTCATCCTCTCTCCAAACTTTCAACCCTGAATTGGCAATGTTTGGGGGAGGGCACTGTTCCTTCTTGGAGATGTGTTGTTTCAGACCATCTTGAGATAATGGAGGAAGGATGAAGATGTGGAGATGACAATTGTGACTCTCAAGTGGCTGGTAATGCAATGTGGCAAATGTAAAGCTGAAGTCTATCCAACAACCTTCACTGAGCACCTGCTGACTACTGAGCACTACATGGGGGAGGGGGTGCTGGGGTGAGTCAACGTGGGCCCAGTCGTGGGCATACCTAATAAGAGTGGGCATCGTGAGGCATACACCCAAACATAAGGAATGTAAGGCAGAAAGTGAGAGAAGGCCTGAGAAAGTGACATACTGAAAAGCCAGATGCAGTTGATGCAGACCAAGGAGAGCTTTCTGGAAGGAACTGCATTTGAGTGAAATCTGAAGGATCTCTGGGAGGAAACTGAGATTTGAAAGGGTGATAGGGTGGAGGGACCAGAAGGGAAGTCTAATGTACTTTCATTTAAGATGTCAATTCTCCCTGCAACTTCTCTTCTTGGCCAACATCTTTCAACTTTCTTGACCCATGAGAAATGTCCCCAGCCAGACACAATCATTGAAACTGCCTCATTATCACTGGTTAACAACTTGCGAGACTGAAGGGCTTTTGTTATTGTTGTTGAATATTTTTGTTTCCCATAAAAGCACATCATTTCAACCCAGACCCATGTCCTTCTGTGGTTTCTAGTGTGAGTGGAAGTGACTGACATGAGAAACGGCTGAACTATCCACATTTTTTTTTTTCAAAATAAATAAACCTAAAGAGCAGGCGCTTCTTTGGCCTTGGTTTCTCTTCTGTAAAATGGGAATATTTGATGAGATGACATTATCCAGATTATTTTCTGCAGAATGCAGGGTACCTCAAGATATCAAAGGTTGCTCCAACAACAAATAAACTTCTGTGATCAAAAATAATATTAATTTCCAACAACGTGTCCAGGTCTGTGCTGAGGACCTTATACATCATCTTATTGAAGAAACCTCTGTAACAACACAAGAGGTGGCCATAATTAATAAACCCATCTCACAGATGAGAAAACAGCTTAGAAGAAGACACATGATTGCTACAGAGACAATAAACAGGGTATCACAGGAAGGGAGCAGAAAGGAACCCACTTCAAATGCTTACTGAGGGATGAGAACTAAGTCACCAGGGAAAGTGGGGTGGGCACATTCTAGGTATAGGAAACAGCATGTGCAAAGCACTGGGGTGGGCAAGAACTGGGCTTATTTGAGGAACTAAAAATTCTGGGGAGCATGGAATAGATCCAGTGAAGAGGAAAATCAGGTTAGAAGAGGTGAGCAGGCAGGTGGGGGTCAGTATATGAGGAAGGTCTACAGGGACCTCTCTCATTCATTCAGGTCTTGTAGAGATAGTCTGACTTGCACTGTGGTTATCAACATGCTGGATGTAGAGAGACCTTGCCACCCAAAGTGTAGTCTAACCAGGAACATCAACATCACCCAGGAGTCCATCAGAAATGCAGAATCTGGGGCCCCACCCTGACCTCTTCCATCAGCATCTGTATTTTAATAAGTTCCCCAAGAGACACCAGTAGTGAAATTTCAGAAGTGCTGCCCCAAACCATCTGCCTTTTACAGACAGAAACAACCTCTTGAATTGGACTTTCTGAAATTCTAGAAGGGGGCCTTTTCCCCCTGTATATAACCCCTTTGGACACTGGGGGGCAACATTTCATTGATAAGACAGAACCCGACTTTGGGGGTCACCTGAATCAGACAAGGTTAGACTTTAAAGCCAGTGCAATGGGTCAGCTGAGCGTTGGTGTTGATCTGCACAAGGAGCCAACTGCCGCACCAGGAGCCCCTCTCCTTCACCAGGTGCCACGCCCACAGACATAGGCACTAGCTATGGAAGGTGGTGTCAATGGCTGCAGCTGGCCACTGAGCAGAGCCACACATGGAACAGAAGGGTTGCTATTCAGCACTGATAGCAAAACTCAAGAGGAGAAAATCACAGTTAAAATTAACTAGTAACATCCCAGAATTATGCCAACTCCATTAATACCCCACATGGGATGAAGTTTTAAGTGTAGTGTTCTACATCACTAACACCCTTGACCACACAGTTATGAATACCTTGCTTACATATGCAGCTAGAAACCACTGCCCAGTCATTTAGAAGCCCTGGAGTAGAACTCTAAATGGACAAAACCCAGAGGTGTGAGAGGGGGCCAGCCCCTATCTGCCAGGAACCCTCCTGCCTCTTTCCCTGGCCTGGTCCAAGGTGCTGGCACAGGGACATAGACATGGGACACCAAAGGCCGGAAGCCACCGCCCATACTTAGTTCTCAGGGCTTACTGGGACCACGTGTGCAGACAAATCAGGTTAAAAAGTAATACGTCTATGTTCATGGCCTGAAGTGTATCCTTGTCAGGAAGAACTGTCCACTCAAACACCACCTTCAAATTATTTATGAACTCAGTGCTATCTAAGGAATATTTTTTCTTCAGTGGATTCATCTAATATTTCTATTTTAATATCAGTGAAACTATCTGTTTATAGGACTGATTATACATTTTTAATACAAATTCAGATAAATTTCCTAATTCTCCAAAGACACTGGCCTGTATAGTGCCTGAACTCAGCTCACATCTTCTGAGCTGAATTCTACAGTCTGAATTCTACAACTTGGGAGCCATTGTTTTGGTTGACGGGAGTGAGTGGGGAGAAGGTGACTTTATTCCCTCAGGGTCTTCATGACACCTGGTCTCTGGGGAGCTGGAAATGCTGCAGAGAGAAGAAAACGTAAGATTCTTTAACAATCAGGCTTGATCAACCACCGAGGCAAAGATTTCACATATCGTTGCTGGTTCCTGGGGCTCCATACACACAGGTGGTCCCTGGACCTCACTGAGGTTTTCATTGGATACAGTTCCTTATTTCCCCTGATGCTCTAGGTTGTAAGGCCTTTGCCTCCTTGTGGACATCACAGCTCCATGGAGCTATGTGCTGCCAGCCCCAACCTCCCTGGCAAATCTCAGCCTTGCCAGTTACAAGCTGAAGTGTTCCTCCCTCTGCCCCCATCTTCCCATGTCAAAACCCCAGCCCTTGGCACTTGAGAATGTGACTGTATTTGGAGACAGGGCTTTTAAAGAGGTGATTAAATTAGAATAAGGCATTAGAATGGGTTCTGATCTGATCTGCCTAGTGTCAGAGACACAGAGATCAAGATGCACTGACAGCCAAGGCGTATGTGGGTGGCCCCAATGACCAGCTAGGAAGCAAAGAGAGCAGGAAACTAAAGCTGCCAGCACCTTGATTTGGACCTCCAGCCTCCACAATGGATAGAAAATTAATTTCGGTTGTTGAAGCCATGTAGTCTGTGGTATTCTGTTCTAGCCACCCTAGCAAACTAATATACCAGGTGAAATTAAATTTGCAAAACAAAGCAATAACCGCACTTCCTCGTGGATGATGGGCTTCTGCATGGCACCTGGCCACAGGGGAGGAATGCATTTGGGTACTGACCCCAACTGTCCCATCATGAGGGGTGCCCAGGCTGGGAGTGCCCCCTCTAGGGCATTGCTGAGAGGGAGGTGGGCGTCCTCACCTGGAGTCTCCAGCTGTCAGCTCAACTCAGTCTAGAGCTTCCCGACCTTCTTTGCCACAGACTGGGAGACTAAACAGAGGAAGGAAGCGCTAACAGATGAAAAGCAGTGACTGCTCTGTTTGCATTCCTGGGTCTGGTGTTGCCTTAAACCAGCACCACCCTTGAGCTCCCTGGGACCCCTTGAAGCAAATAAATTGCGCTTGGTTTCAGCTGGTTTGAGTTGTAACTCACATGGAGTTGGGACAAATACACTGGCTCCCTGGGTGAATTAATGGTGACAGTGGAGTCTCAAGTGTGTTCATTTGCTGTGAGTGAGCGACCACAATCTAACAGTGCAGGCATTGGCCCCCCCACCCACCCCATGCCCCTTAGGAGCATGCAATGGGACATGGGACTCACTAGGGAAGCAAGAAACACATGTGAAGGGGAAAAAGCTTTCCTCTGTTGTTGAGAAGTGCTGGTAGGGCCAAGACCAACAGCCTTCTCATTTTCCAAAGCCCCTATTGCCATAAAAAGAAGTGTGCCTGCCTCCCTAACACACATGGTCTTGCTCACCTGGATTGGGACAAACCATGCACCTTACCCAAGCAATTTGCCCTTCTGATGAAATAAGTGCACTAATTTTTTTCAAATATGCATACAAAACATCACTCCATAGCAGACTTGGGGGTAACAGGAGCTGCAGGTATGGTAGCCCCCGCATTCAGGAGCACTGGGTGTTCCCAAAGGGAAGGAGGAAGTTGGCAGAACCCACGGCATGTCCAGCAGTTTGATTCATAGAAAACTCCCTGCAGGGGGCAGCCTGGGTACATAGCCAAGATTTCCTTACTATTTCCGTAAGCATCCGACAACTTTTTCAGAGGAAACCACACTAACCCTCCTGGTGACAGGTCAGGAACTGTGCTAAGCATTCTGGATGTCTTATTTGTCCTCTGGGTGCTACTTTCATCCTTTTTACAGATGAGGAAATTGAGTCCTTGATAAATAATTCATCCAAGATTTCTCTGCTGTTTGTGGCAGAGCCTGAACTTGAACTCTGGCCGTCTTACCCGAACCCATGCCCTTGGCTGCTGCACAATGTCCACTCCAAGGTAGAGGGCCAAATGGCGTTTGGAGAAGGCCTACCTGGGCCAGGCATAGCTCCAGTATCTTCACACTCAGTCATACTTAAGCCTCACTACCACCATATCAGGGAGGTATTGGTAGCTCCAAGTTTTAGATAAGAAATTTGAGGTTCAGGGAGGTTGAAGGTCATGCTCTTGACCCTGCAGAGGCAGGACTGAGTAGCAAAATCACGTCGTCCCAAAGTCTTACTCTTCATCAGTGAGGTCCACAAGCCCAGCAGGGTGGCAGCCATGAGGGTGGAGGTCATGTGGCTCATGTGGCATCACGCCTGGGGCCCTGGGCACCACTGCTCCAGGTGCTGCCTCCGAGGCACCGTGAGTTCCAGCAAGATCTCTTCCCCTCTTGACTTCAGTTTCCCCATCTGAATGGAACCAGAAGAAAGGATAAGACTGGCTGGTGTTTCCGAGGTATTTTCTAGATCTAGGTTATGAAATTCACTTTAGAACCCAAAACCTGGAGTCCACCTGCTCCCTGGGGGTAGTCATTGGTCCTTCAGAAGAATGAGTCCTCACTGCAGGGTGAGGGTGGGGCGTCTGTCTGGGTCCCTCGGGTGGAAGCATCCAGCTGGACAGAAGCTCAAAGGTCTTTATGGGCCAGTTTCCCTCATGTTTCCACATGGGGGCCTGTGCACCGTATGGAGGCCATAGGAAGGGTTTAGCTGGTTCTCGAAATGTTCTAAAGCAATAGGAATTAGTTACCAACATTTTTACCCAAGAGGGTTTACAGTGAAATCTAGATGTCTGGGTTCTTTCTTTTACAAAATCAGAAGTCTTACCACCCCAGAACTGACTGGCTCCCAGCCCCTGGGACAGAGTAAGAGCTCTCTTTGCCACAACCCAGGACTCCCATGGCCTGTCCCACGCCTGGCCCTGTAGGCCTTCAGCATATGCGCCTCACATCAGGTCCTTCTGTGCTATTTTCCTTGCAGCAAAAATCAAAAGGTGGGGGGACAGGCCTCGCGTGGCACTTGGGCATGAAAACAAAAGCTCATTCTCCCCCAACACACCATCGGGCTCGCATCTACTGACCGTGGAAGCCAAGCCCTGTGACCTGGAGCAGAAACCTGAAGGTGCTCCGGATGGAGGAGTGCTCATCTACCCACAACACTCCCTCTCTCCCATCAGCCGCCATTCATACCTCTATCTGCTTTCCGGGGCCCAGGGTGGACCAGCAGCCTGTGTCATGTTCCCCCACAGGGGCTATAATGGCAACATTGTGCCAAGTGGAACAAGAGAGGTTTTCATCCAGCAGCCGGCATCAGGCAGAGACACCCGCGCAAGGGGCTCTGGGGCTTGCCTGCACAAAGGAGCCTGGGAGAGGGGCCCGAGCCAAGGAGAAGCTGTGTGGCCTCGGTGGCCCACATGCGACGGGGGAGCACAAAGGCATTTCTCACACAGCACCTCACTGCAATCCCACTTCCCTCTGTAAATAAGTAAGCCAATAAAACAATCCCAGAGGATAAATGGGACCCCCAGGACACATGCATTAAGAGAAGCCAATAATGGCAGTTCTCACAAATCCACGAGTATGTACTGACTCATTTCAGAAGTATTTGTTGCTTACTATGAGTTAGGTGCCATGCTAGGCTGTAGTGATATAGCAATACTTAAGACACAGTTCCCACCCTCATGGCAATCTGGGGCCAGGAAGGGGTAAGTACACAGGAAATTATATTTCGATGATCCAACAGGAAAACTGAGATTTATGTGGCAACAGAGGCAATTCAAGAACCCAGAACTAGCCAGGCGCTATGGCGCATACCTTATAATCCCAGCAACTCGGGAGGCTGAGGCAGGAGGATGGCAAGTTCAAGGCCAGCCTCAGCAATTTAGTGAGACTCTGTCTCAAAATAAAAAATACACAAGGCTGGGATGTAGCTCAGTGGTAAAGTGCCCCTGAGTTCAAACCCCAGTACTGCCAAAAGAAAGAACCCAGATCTGAGTCCGGTCTGTTGTTTCCTAACACTTCCTTAAATTGCCAGAGACAGGTGCAGGCTCAGCGAATAAGGTACCTTCAGCACCGCAAGGAATTTGGACTCTCTAACGAGGGCAAAGAAATGCCATAAAATATTTTTAAGGGGAAGTGATTTAGTCCACTCGGGATCATGGCCATCTGATGGCCATGGTAGGAACAGATCCTGGACTCAGGGTGACGGGTTAGAAGGTGAGAGATGTTTCTCTCCCTGGGACAAAGAGCCCTTTGCCTCCAAATTTTTCTTTTCCCAGGGTCTCCCAGTTCCACCTGATAAGCTAAGAATGAGTCTGGGGAGTATCATTTGTTTTCATAAGACTGGGAGCAAAAGGGAGTTGAGAGCTTTCTTCCTGGTATTGTTCACGGGACAAAATTTGATATCTTCTTACAGAGCTGGACCTTGCCACATAGAATTCTTTAGACAAACACAAGGCAAACCTAGAAAAGTGTAGTGAGCAAGAAGGAAAGGAAAGATATGAGCAGATCCTAAGTATACTGCCAGTTTTTCAGTCAGAGAAATAGAAAGGGAAAGAGAAGACCAGACATCAACAGTTCTCTTCCCACCCCTTCTTTAGCACCTAGCATTTGATACCCCATGATCCAGCCAACCCAAACTGCTTTGCAGACACATCCTGCCATTCCCTATCTTTATGCCTTGGCTCTCACTGATTTCCTTCCCCAAAATGTTATCTCTTCATTGTATGTTCAAATCCTCTACAGTTAAGTTGACACCAGACCAATTATCTAGTCCATTAACATCTCCATGATCCGTAAGAAATTCTTGCTTAGTCTTTATGGACTCTGTTTTAGTCAGTTTTTTTCACTGCTGTGACTAAAAGACCTAACAAGAACAATTTTGGAGGAGGAAAAGTTTATTTGGGGGCTCTGGGGTTCAGAGGTCTCAGTCCATGGACAGCTGGCTACATTCCTCAGGGATTGAGGTGAGTGAACATCATGGCAGAAGAGTGTGGCAAAGGGAAGCAGCTCACATGATATTCAGGAAACAGGAAAACTCCACTAGCCAAATACAAAATATATACCCCAAAGGCATACCCCAAAGATCCACTTCCTCCAGCCACACCCTATCTGCCTTCAGTTAATCTGCATCAGGAGATCAACTCACTGATTGGGTTAAGGCTCTCCTAATCCAATCATTTCTCTTTTAAACGTTCTTAGATGGTCTCAGACATCCAAACCATAACAGACTCCAACAGCATTTAAACTCTCCTCTAGTACTTTTCACATAGTAATTAGTGTTAAAAAGTAGTTTGTGCATATCTATATCCTCCACTAGATTGTAGATTCCTTGAAAACAAGAAAAATTTCTACTTAGTGTCTGTTCTCACAATAGGAACTTGCACATAGTGCAATCAAAATCACCTAAGTGAGCTGATGGTCAGTGAGATAGTTCATCCATCAGTTTATGGTTCAAGGAAAAGTAAAGAAATTATATAGTTGTTCCTGTACGTTAATTCACAAATAGTCTACATTCATCTCATTCCCTTATCCTGACAGCAACCAAGCTGTAGTCAATTTAGTCAACATTGCCACCTAGTGGACATTATGGGTAATTATCTAAACCAGAACCTCTATACCTTTCCAGCAACTTTTTATTAATTCTCAAAACTGTGCACATACTGTGTTTTCCCATCTTTATATCTTTCCCAGACCATAGCTCAATTAATTCCACTCCATAAGTTACTCCATGGGCACATGTAAACTCTCCTTAGCCCTTTTGACTTTTCTGTTCCAATTCTCTGAATAAACCTCCAAAGTCCATGGAGGTTTCTGAAAGTTCTCTTTTAAGATCTCAACAAAAGCCTCCATCTGTTCTTGCAGTAGTATAAGAAAGAATATGTTTCATACTCTTGTTTTTAAATTATTTCAAATGAAATGTGTTCTTTTTGTTTGTTTGTTTGTTTTGTGGTGCTGGGGATTGAACCCAGGGCCTTGTGCTTGCAAGGCAAGCACTCTACCAACTGAGCTATATCCCCAGCCCTAAAATGTGTTTTTGAAAGAATTGGCGGGCTAGCATGGAAATTTAACTGCAACATATAGCCTGATTTACAAGTGTTTCAAAGTTCAGTGGACTTTGAGACTTTGGTTCACCGCTTTAGAATTTAAAATGACCTTTTCAAATTAGAAAAATGGGCAGGAACAAAGAGCAACTCAGAAAATAATAATGGCTCACATTTTTATAGCTATTTATGGTTTATAAAGTGGGTTTGTATCATCACTTCATTTGCCCTGCCCTGTGAGCTCTCCGAGGTCAGTCTGAGTTTCCCCACAACACAGATGAGCAAGAAGACATCCTAGACTGGAAGTTACATGCAAGAGCTAATGCACAAGTTTTCAGAGTCAAAGTCATTGTTTTCTTACTATACCATGTTTTCTCTGAGTGCTCACACAAATACACTAAACAAACTACTGATGCTGTCTTACAAAATCAATATTGATTCCAATTTGCCCAGAAAAGCAATGAAGAAACTATTCCCAGTATAGGAGAGTATCAGATGCTCTTTACAGGGCTCTTTCTTACCTCTATGCCTTTGTACAGGTATTCCTGGTACCAGAATGTGCTAAGCAAAATAGTGACCCAGGCAAACCTGCCAACATGGCCTGGCCCATGAAGGGGAGTTGGGGTTTCCAGGTGGACAATTGGACTTGGACTTTGCTTTTGGAAGGGTCTTAAATTCAGGCATTTGATATTGTCTACAAATGAGTTACACCTTTTTCACAGCGATACACTAATAGGATGAAGGAGTTGACATTTTTCATATAACTTTAAACTTAAATCCCATTACTGGATCACAGTGAATATAGCAATATGTTTTCTACATTCTTTAAATATCTTGAAAGAAGCACACTAATATTGCATTGTATTTTGTATGCTAAAACTATTCATTTCCTCATTTTTTATCACTTCGTTCTGGCATTTTTTCACTTTTTGGTACACTAGGAACTTTGAAAGTTGGCGCTGTCCCAAGTCATTGCCCATCTTTTGGTAATCTTTTTCTCCTTTTCCTGGGTGGTTTTCATTTTTAAAATCTTGTTTATTATTATTATTATCATCTCATGCCTTTTCCACACCGTGTTTGCCATTCTACCAGCCTAGTCCCCTGGCCTCTATCTGGCGCTAGAAGGGGTTCAGGAGAGAGGTGTGGAAGAGAAAAGATAAACCCAAAGCCAGGAAATAGGTGCCAAGTTCGGAGAAAGGGGTTTTTAGTTTGAGTCTGCAATCGAAGCTGGAGTGGGCTGAGACTGGAGGTAGCCCCCCATCGCTAGGGGTGTGCAAGCACTGCTACACCGCCTTGGTCCAGGCTGTGGGGGCCACGCGGGCACCCGAACGACAGCGTGTGGACCGGGAAGTGGGTGCCCCAGGTTCAGCGAGAGGGCCACGAAGGGCGTGCAGGAGGCAGGGCGTGGCACGGGCGTGTGCGGGACACGGGACACCGGCCCGCGGCCAGGGGGCAAGGCGTGCTCCGAGTCTATTCCGGGAGCGGCGCGGAGGGGCGGGCGGGGCGGGGCAGGGGCACGCGGCGAGCATCCTGTCTGGGGGAGGGGACCAGCCGAGCGCGCTGGCCACCCGCCGGCCCGAGAGAGCAGCGCGCCCGCAGCCAGCCGCGCCGGAGCCACTGTGCCCTGCGGCCCCGCGCCCGGGGGATCCCGGCGGCGCCATGGACAGAAGCCGGGGTAAGAGGAGCCGCGGCGCCCGCACTTGTCGCCGCGCGTGGCGGGAGGGGGAACCTGGGAGCTCTAGGTCGGGAGAAAGGTGGGTGGTAGGGCGGGGACTGAGGAACGATCCGACGAGTGCGGGTAGGAGCGGGGAAGACGCGTGGTACCGTGTGCACAGGTGCCTTTTGCAGCTGGAGCTGCCGGGTGCGTGTCAGCCCCTCGTATCC
Source organism: Sciurus vulgaris (assembly GCF_902686455.1). Taxonomy (NCBI): domain Eukaryota; kingdom Metazoa; phylum Chordata; class Mammalia; order Rodentia; family Sciuridae; genus Sciurus; species Sciurus vulgaris. The sequence continues at coordinate 62,741,656 of NC_136466.1, read as the reverse complement.
TGGGGCTGGGTCAGCTCCTGTGTGTGGAATTGGAGTTTTCATACACTTGAATTCCTAACTTCATAAAAGTCCCCAACAGGATTCCTGAGGGCAGAAGCTCCTCCGACCCCACTCCACGCAGGAAGAGTAAAATAAGGTTTACAGATTACACTCCCAAAACACGCGACGTGCTAAGCCCCTACTGTGCGGGGAGGGAGAAAGCCCCGGGAGAACAAAGTTTGCAGCTTCCTAGGGCTTTGGAAGGAGGGGCTGTGGTGAGAGCGCCTGCGCGCATGCTTGAGTGTATTTGATGGAAGTTTCATAGAAGTAATAGGAACTACCGAAATTGGGATTAACAAGAGCATTGGGAGAGGCATTCATAGAGGTTGGGGTGGGGGCAGCGAGTCTCCTAAGTAAAGGTGTAGACATTGCAATAGGCATGTGGGTGCCTGTAAAGAGTGAAAAGAAAGTGGCCTGTCTGGACATGGAGCGGTGCCAAAGGCTAGAATCAAAAAGTAGGAGTTCTGTCTGCGCCTCTGAGATCCAAAGAGATCACACACAGGTTGTGAAAGCACTTGGCAAACTGGCAAATGTGCCATCATGAAAAGAGTTGTTGTTTTAATTATTGTTGTTAATGGAAAATCCCCCGCTCCCCACAATAATTTTACACCCTTCCCCCATCTGCCTGTTCACTATGCTGATTCCCCCAGGGAGAAAGAGTGACCAGGAGGGTGGAAGCACTTAGGAGATCCTGGGGACAAGGACGGGTGCCTGAGCAGGTGTGGTGTGGGGGACAACCTCCCCTGCACTATTTCAGGTAAAGGCAGCTTACTAAGCTCAGAGGGCCACAGTGGACCCAGCCACCCCTCCCCCAAACAAAATACCCTTCCACCTTCTCCTTTAGCCCTCCATCCAAGAGCAGGCAGGAAATGGGGGAGGTGCAAGTGGAAACCAAGGCAGTGATTTGTAAGGTATTTCTCACCTGTTAACTTACTTCACCCTCCCACTGGGGAGGAAGACCGGAAAGAAGAGAAGCAGCACCTCTTCTTTCCTCAGCCCTGCTGTCCCCACCGAAGCAGAGAGCACCACCATTCTCAAATACCACTCTGTCTGTTCCCCAGTACAAAAATCCATGCGTAAGCCTATCCGGACTTTAAATGCCTTGTAATGAACGCCACCACTTCAGAAGGCTGCCTCCAAAGATGCTCACCAGGAAGCCAGACTTCCCGAAATACCTTGGTGCTCAGAGCATTTGTGGACTCTGACCTTTTCTTTCTAGTCTGCTTTTCTTCCCTTTCCCAGCCCTTGTCACAATATGCTGTTTGCTCTATAGAGTGAGTCCAGGACAGGCGAAGTAGCTCAGCGGTGGAGCCCTAGCTCAGCGTGCACAAGGCTCTGGGTTGGAACCCTAGCACTGCCAAAAAAAAAAAAAAGTATAGCCATAGTCCTCCACTGTCTCCTTCCTCTGCCCAGAACTGAGCTTCCAGAAGGCAGGGAGTAGAGCTGCTGTGATCTCTCTGGTGATCCTGTGCCTGGCACATGGTCCGGCTACTAACCTAAGAAAGATGATATGCTTTATAGGGCATCTTAAGTTGACTAATCATAATGGTGATTAAAAAAAGAATATTGCTGAATCCTTACATCAGAACCATTCTTCATGGCTTGCAAAGTCTCCCTCAACCTTTGAGTAAAGTGGTTGTGTGACTAGGGCACACAAGACCAGGTTATCTGTCTAGATCCTCAGTTTTTTGTTTTTGTTTTTGTTTTTGTTTTCTAATCACAGTAGATGTCAAGCAGTTGGCAGCCATAATTAGATTTTTTTATTTTAAATTTGTTCTTTTTAGATGTACATGACAGTAGAATGTATTTTGACATATTATACATACATGGAGTATAACTTCACATTCTTCCCATCAGTTTTATGCCCGGATAAATAATTACAAACATTTTAAAGAATTAAAGTGAATTCAGGCAAATGTGAGTGTATTATGAATTAGAATACAAAATCTGAATGTTTTTAAGCTAGAACATGAGTTTTAGAACCTTCCTTAGTGCCCCTGTTCCCAGATTGGTGTACACTTTTTCCTATTGTTAGAGAATGTTTAAAAGAGGTCTCATTTTAACCTCATTCCTACCATGTCTAGATAGGACTATCACATTCGGGGTACTGGGGAGGAAACCACACTTTAATGTAAGTGATGACAACTGAAATCACTAAACTCTTACTGGGTGCCGGACTTCATGTTCAGCTTTTTACATGGTTTCTCAGAACAGCCCTTGGGATGGGGTTATGGGCAGATACTATCATTAATCACAGCTCATAGGGAAGCAGGCTCAGCCCATACATCAGTCAGTTCCGACCGCCATAGCATCATTCCACAGACTGGGTGACTTTGACAAAAGAACTTTATTTTCTCACTATTTTAGATATTGTAGGTCTAAGATCTAGGTGCTATAAGGGTAATTTCTGAGGAGGCTCCTCTCCCTGGCCAGAAGAGCTACCTTCTTACCGTGTCCTCATGTGGCCTCTTTTCTAATGTCTCTTCCTTTTCCTACCAGGACTTCAGATTAGGGCCCCATTCTTCTGACCTCATTTAACCTTAATTACTTCCTAAAGGCCCTCTCTCTAAAGACAGTCACATGGGGGTTAGGACTTGAACATATGAATTGAGGGGCACCAAGTCAGTCCATAACAGTAGGGGTAGGTCCCTGACACCAATTTGTACAGTCATTCCCCCTGTGAGTTTGAACCAAGCTCTGTATGCATCCAAGTCTTGATTTTAAGCTTGCCGCTAACTGCCACGATGGTGGCAGGTGACCTACCCAGGCCCTAGAATAAGCCCAGATGCCAAATCTTACTTCTCCAGGTCCAGGGCACCTCCACCACACCTCAGCAATACTGTTCAGATATTTTTCACAATTAATAGCAAAAGCTCAGCATCAAGGTCAAGTGACTAGAGAATGGAAACAAACTTGGGAAGAATTTCTCTTCTTGAAGGCTGTGTGGCTTCCCATGAGTGAAGCAGGATTTCTGTGAAGCAGTAACAGACATAGAAAGCACATGTAATGGAATTCTGCCCAGCAGGATTTCCTGTTTCATTAATATCATACAAAGAGAATCAGCCATCAGTGAAGGTTACACACAAGTAAACTCGATGGCCATAGACATCACCTTTCACAGGACAAGTTAACCAACTTTCTATCCTTGGATGAAGATAAAATGTGGATACTGATAATACTTATTTCTTGGGATCACAAATATTAACTGCATGGAAAATGCTTCAGACAATATCTAGGACAAGGGATCCACTTAATAAATGTTGTAAGAATTGTAATTTTTAAAAATCAGTCTCAGTGTAATCAAACTGCTCTATAGAATGTCCTTTGTTTCCTCTATAGGCTGATTCAGTTAGGGTGATAATTTTTGAATCTCTGCTCAGTTTTAAACACTGAGCTAGACAGTTTTGTGTTTAACACAAAGACAGGGAATAGGTCATCATCATCTTTGTGTCCTGGAGTTCCTCCATGGTGCTTGTCCCTTGGAAATCCCTCTCTGACCTTGATCATCGAATCACTGTCCAACCGACATTTCTGACTAATAAAATATTGATGCTTATGCCAGCATGTCCATTTTCTTTTATTCTCCCTGTTCACACCTACTAGCTATGGTTATGTAACCACAGTTTTACTTTTTCAAACTTTCTGGTTTCCTTCAACCGTCTTTTCTTTAAAATCTTCAGTCTAAATATTCTCTGATTTTTTTTTTTTTTTTTTTAATTTGCTTCCTTTGTGTCCAACATTATGTCTGATCTCTCTGGCTCATGAGATGTGATTGACTTTCCACCTCACAGTTAGTTCATTTTCAAGCTAGGACTTTCTTCTGTGGTGTTCTATATGCTTTGGGAGATCATGTTGTCTATGGGCAATCCAAGAAATAGTCTGATGCCCTGGTTTTCATTGAATAACACTCTTATTATTCCAGAGATGATGGAAGAATCCATTCTGACTGTCTTGCCTCTGTTGGGCCAGCTGTGAGACCCACATTAGGAAGACCACATTTTCCCTTTAGCATCCATGTTGGCTGAGCAATCCTAGCTAACCCGCCACCAGGCTGCTCCTCCAGCCTTCTGTCCTCTCCCTGACATGCAAGTTCACATCCTACTTCTCCTATTAGTCTGATCCTTTTGAAAGGAACACCTATCTTATTATAATTATCTTTTCCATCCAGACATATGTAATGAGGTCATTTTTGCATTGATTTTTTTTGTCATATAATAAGTGGCTATATAGGGTACAGTGTGATGATTCAGTACATGTATCTTATGCATAATGATCAACTCAAGCTAATTAGCATTTTCATCTTCTTAAACATTTATCATTTCTTTGTGTTGGAAACCTTTGCAGACCTCTCTTCCAGTTCTATACAAAATATATTGTAAATTGTTGTGACTATAAAGCTATCCTTGCCAGCCTGGGGGCTCAGTGGAGTTGAGTGGTTCAGAGATGACAGATCTGGACTTGAGTTATGATTGCAATTTTCTAGCTCTATGATCTGTGGCAGCTCTAACTTCTCTGACCTTCATTTCTTCATTAGCTATGTCATAAGAAGGTAATGCACATAGGCTAGCACTTGGATGTTAACCGCATGCTGCAGTAGGTGTGAGGAGTCCCGTGAGGACATAGGACTTAGTCTTACTCCCTTCCCTGATAGAAGCCTCCTCTGGTCACTGGGCCTTCCTTCCATTTCCTTGTCCCCATTGACCCCTGTGGTGTTTGGCTTCTCTTTTAGTCAGGGTTTTTTCCGCTTCTCCCTCAAATATCAGTTTCAAACTCCCCTTTTCACATGGGTGAGCAACTTGCCAAGTAAGTTCCTCCCTCCCCACCCTCTGCCAAGAACCTATCATTACTCCATTCTCATTTTTGGTCCAGAAAAACAATCCTGATTTTGGATACCATCTCATACCCCAGCTTCTCATACCCTTCTCACTTAAAAACAAAAACAAAACAAAAAAAAAAAAAAAATAACTTTGAACTGAACAAAAAAGCGAAGCCATATGTGCCCTCCCTCCCTTACACACACACACACACACACACACACACACACACCACCCCCACCCCTGAGCACTTTCTTCCATTCTTTCCTGACCAAACTTCTCAAATACATGTTGGGCGTTTGCAGTCTCCTCTTCCTTCCCACACCCTCTCTTCACCTCCTGCAGCCTCACTTCCAATCATACCCTGGGCTAAAAGCCCCTCAGAAGGGTGGGTCACAGAATGGCCTCTCTTGCATGGGACCAAAGTCTAATCTTTTGCCTCTTCCACATCCTGCCTCCAGGACTTCTCTGTAGCTCTGTTGACCCCTCTTCTCATTTCTGGTATACTCTTATTTTGCGTGGGTTTTGGAATCAGATAGATAAGTCTAGGTTAAACAGCCACCTCTCCATCCCTCCAGGAAACTTTTTACCCCTCTCTCCACCCAATCCCACTGTTACAGATGCTCAGAGTCTTTGGGCTTCTCCTTCTCTAAGGCAAGATGGGGAACTAAGTGGTTCCCTCAGATCATAATGTAGAAGGAATGACACCCAAAATGGGGAGACGGGCTTCAGTGATATTTGCCGAGCACCCAGTACCTGGCCCACAGCCGGTGCTTACCAACTATTATTCCCCATCTTCTCCTTCTTGCTGTACCTTCTCACTTGCTCTGTCTCTATCTTCTTATTCTACTTTCTGTGGTGCTCTTGGCCTTCCCTCCCCTTGTCTCCCACCAGCTCAGCCCTCTCTTGACTCTCACTCCTGAGGAAAACCAAGTTCCTGTGAGGGTGAGTCTCACAGCCGATCATCAGCCATGAGTGGGCTCCATTGCTACCTCACCTCCTGCCTGCCGTACATTTCCACTCAGAGGTCAGCTCAACCTCAGAGTGACCCAATTTTGAACTTATCTTATTCACCACCACATCAGACGACCCTTCCTGTTTCTCTTTTTCTGTTAACAACACAGCCGTGTGAGGAGCTGTGGAAGGAAATGGCGGTGTTTGTGAACAAGACCAAATTTGAAGGTGGGATAGGAGAGCGGTTTTCAAAGTAGCAGTCCTGTAGGAAAGATAATAGACAGACTTCCCGGAAGGCAGGAGGTGATCTGGGTTCATTCTAGGAGAAGCACGCTAATGAAAAGTTAGACTCGAAGCCGCCCAGGGACGTGATGAAGCAGGGGGTGAGTGGCAATGGATCAGGGAAGCCACAGAATGGCTCCTGGGGGACCACATTAACGTGTAGGCTCCTGTCACTTGGTAATCAAGACGTTTCTATAAACATGAACCTTTTGCACATAGTAGGGAACAGGACTTCTAGGAGTGTGCACTTCACCCCCAAGCATTTCTCTTTTGTTTACATGCAGACTGTAATAGTTTTTAATGGATTTGTGATCATTTGTGTTTAAAATGCAATTTGGGAGGAAGAAAGTCTAATGCCGTGAAGTATTTAGTTATTTAAAACTATCCATCTGATCAGGCTTCAACCCTTCAGTTGTCACTTACTGTTTGTTACTGTTTGTGACATATGAGTGACAGTCCTCTGGTGACCCTCCAGGCCTGTACCGTCTGCTCTCTGCCCACTTTACCCACTCCCTTGGCCCTGCCTGCCTCTTGCTGAGGGCTGTCCTCACACTGGACTTGCTCCTTCCGGCCTTGAATACTTTGTGCCTTCACCTGGGTCACCCTGCTCACCCTGGCTCTCTGCTCAAACATTTCTTCCTCAAGGCCACGTTTTCCAGTCTCGCAAGCTACACTCTATGTCGCAGGTGCTCACAGCACCCAGTGCTTCACTGGTTGCCATTGTCACAATTCCTGTTGACTGTGGGCCTGAATTAGTTGTCAATGTGAGCTCTGGGAGGATGGGGCCCTTCTTGCCTGGTTTGTAGCCCTTTTCTCAGCACCTAGTGCCACAGGTAGCACATAGTACTACCATTTTCAGTCCCAGGATCCTCCATTGCAATGATTTCCATTTTACAGATAGAAAATATAGACTTTATCACTAGCCATCATTTCCTTTGCCTTAGACAATCAAACCCTAAATCCTGTTGACTATTATTGGGAGATGGATCTTGAATGACTTCCTATATCCTGTTGCCTCCTACAAGAGCTTCCTGTTTCCACTCCTGCCTTCTCCAGCCTGCCTTAGGGACCACTCCCTATTTGTCTAAAGATGTGGTTCTCAAATCCAACTGGCCTCAGAATCATGCCCTGAGGAACCTACCGAAGATCTGATCAATGGGTCTGGATTGAGATTTAGGAATCTGTCTTTGTTTGCAAAGCCTCAGGTGATTCTGTTGTTCCCCCAGGGTGACAGCCTTCTGTCCTTATGCACTACTTTTACCACGACCCTTAACCCAGCTCACACACTTCCAGAATCCCCTGTTGCCTATTCTAGTTCCTCCTTTCACGCTTTCATCTAAACAGGACTCTAAAATCTGGGTCTGTTACTCAAAGCAACCTCTCTGAAAGCTTGAAATGTTTTGTTTTAACTTTAAGAAGCCATGCAAATTTTTTTTATTACAGCCCTTTATATTAAAACTCCCCTTACATTACCCCCCAAAATTTTTTTGTGCAGAATGGACCTGCAGAGATGCATTGTGTTTCCCTCAAGCTTCTCCTTCCTTACCTACCCCCTAGCCTCGGCCGTGGACTCCCAGGTTGTGTGAACTCTGACCCCCAGTAAATATCCCAACACAAGTGCCACAGTGGAAATGGGTCTGAACATGGAAACCAAAATCCCACTCCTAGCCCTGATTTGGCCATTCACGTAACACTTTTATAGAGCCTGTAACTTTGAGAGGCATTTTGACATTCCTCAGTGGTATGCTCTTCAGCCTAGCCTCAGGGATGTTGAGGATTTCCTGCAGAAGCTGGGCCACCTCTGTCCATGGTAATCACACACATTATCAGCAGCCATTTACTGGGGGGTTGCTGTGGGCAAGAAGGAACTCCTGGGATGGGGGGAATCATCAGAATTGGCCACTGCAGTCCTTTTTTTTTTTTTTTTTTTTTTTCTGGAGACTCTTTCAGCCCTGAGTTTCTCCTCTGTCATTTCTCTCCACCCTGGCAATGTCCCTGTGAAATGGACAATAGAGACAGTCTCCCCACTGGACAGATGCAAAAACTGAGTTCCAAAAGATGATGGCGTATTCCCCTTCCTGGGAGAGGCCAGCTCAGCATCACTTCCCCGTGGTAGCTTCCTGCCACATCCCTACTTCTACTTCCCCCTAGGCTCTGGGTTACCAGCCCCCTCCTCAGTCTGGGCTTTTAGATTTGGATGTACTTATCGAAATGTTTCCTCGCTGTATATGTGAATCCGGATGTTTAAGACTGTCTTCTGCATCATATCTCCAGTGTCTAACATACAGTAAATGCTTAACATTTATAGTCAAATGCTACTTACAACCCAGACATAGTGGCACATGCCTATAGTCCCAGGGGATTGGGAGGCTGAGGCAGGAGGATCGCAAGTTCAAAACCAGCCTCGACAACTTATCAAGGCCCTAAGCACCTCAGCAACATGCTGTCTTTAAATAAAATATTGAAAAGTGCTGGAGCGGACGTCATTACCCTATGTACATGTGTGATTATATGAATGGTGTGAATCCACATCGTGCACAACCGTAGAAACGAAATGATGTACCCTATTTGTGTACAATGAATCAAAATGCAGTCTGTAAAAATAAATTTAAAAAAAAAAAAAGAGAGAGAAAAGGGCTGGGAATATGGCTTAGGGGTTAAAATATGCCTGGATTCAATTTCAGATACAAAAAGAAAAATGCTACTTACACTGAGCATTCACCATGACACAAATCCCCAAGTAGATACTGTCATTATTCCCTTTTACAGATTAAGAAATCGAGTCATAGATAAGTCCATTTATTTACCCAGTCCTGTCTACCTCTGTTGTTGTCCACTGCTTCTCCATGAATCTTGAAGCCTCCTCTCCCTGATCACCCCATCAGGTTAGTTATAATATGACTTGCTAGATAAGCTACAGAACTAAATAAAAATTTCAATGTGGGGACAGGAAGGATGCTGAGACGCGGGGAAGGGAATCATAACCATTCCAGGAAACACCCTCCATCCGTAGAAGGGTCCTGCCAAGCAGCCACTGTGGCCATTGGAGTTCTGGAGTTTAGAATTCAAGAATCTTTCATGCTCCTGGAATTGATGAAGAAACTGACCCCAGAGGGCCCAAGCAGGTCTTGTCCTCCACCTAAAATTCCATTTGGGGAATCCCAGTCACGCCCAAAGTGGGTGGTGAAGGTGCAGAGTTGGCCAGGCGTGATTCTTCCTGGCTCAGCTGTCAGGCTGTGGCAGGGACAGAATGTGGCACCACATTGCAGTCATTCCATCCTGGGGAATTTACCAACAGCATGCCTCGCAGAAGGCGAGCCGGGGGCTTTTTATAGCCCTCTAAGAACCCAGGGGAAAACTGATCTCCTGAGAGAGAAAAGTGGAGCATGTGTCTTGTCCAGGCACCGTCCCCTCGACCGTGTAGTTCCTGGATACCCGCAGCTCAATTTAGGGCAAGAGTCACTGCTAGGTGAGCAGGGTGGGGTGGAGGAAGCCATCTCCATGTGGGCAGACTGGGGTTCCAGCCTAACTCCTTGAATCCCCTACTCGGGGTTCAGTTTCTTCACCTGTCAGGTCGAAGTATCCTAATGCAGGAATCTTAGGACCTCGGCCCATGGGCCAAATCCCCCCACCACCTGCTTTGGTAAAGAAAGTTTTATTGGCACGTAGCCATGCCCATTCATTATGTATGTCTGTGGCTATCTTCTCACTCTAAGAACAGAGTTGGGTGGTTGAAACAGAGGCCATATGTGGACCACAAAGCCTAAAATATGACTGTCAGAACCTTTACCAAAAAAATGGTTTGCCAGCCCCTGGATTAAGTTGTGGAAGATCAGAAGCACTTGCCTGGAGCACAGCAGAAGGAGGGATTCTGAGTGCGTTTCCAGAGAGAAAGGAAGCACTGGCCTTCACCACACAAGAGTGTGTTCGACAGTAGTGTTGGAAGGACTCCAGAATGCCATTTAGTTGTGTTTTTCAAATTACTTTTAGCCTTAGAATCCTTTTGCAAACAAACTGCTCTGGGTGAGGTGGGCACGTGAGCACTGAGCCCGTCACACCCCATCCCTTCTCCTCCTGGCAATCCCAAGGGAAGTTCTGTACACCCCACAGGTTTCCGCAAAAGAGCACTTGAAATCCACTCATCTCACTCTGTGCCCCTAATTTTACAACTGGAGAAATTGAGGCCCAAGGGGCAGCATCATCTCACCTAAGGTCCCTTGGCGGACCCCCCCCCCTCAGTTGGTGTTCCACGGAACCCCTAACGTGGTCTATCAGCAGAGCACATCTCAGCTGGGAGAGAAGCCTGTCTGTTGACTTCGCAAGGCCTGGGGCAGCCATCAGTGACCATGAAGTGCCCTTGCTGACCCAGCAGAGAGGGGTTCAGGGCTAACTTGGCCAGGACACATTACCTACCCATATGTCACTGTGGCTGGGTGAAGGTTTGGGAACCTTTTTTCTAAGAACACCAGAGCCCACAAGAAGAAAATTAAAATCAAAATTGACCACATATGTTTTTATTTCATTGATACAAAGACAAGTTTTACTAATAACTCAGAACATATCTTACAATTGACATATTTATCTGCTTTTTCTTTAAAAAAAAAAAAAGATGTTGTTCAATAGATAAAAACATCTTCAAATCAGTGGCGTCTTAGAATGGAGAAATTATGATAATTTATACCAAAGCTTTCTTTTGAAGATGGAATCAGATTTATTCATTTGTAGAATAAATATTTACCTTTCCTGCCCATTCTTGTTGAAGGGTGTGCTGAGAGCAGATCCTGCTGATATGAAACCAAGGGGAATTTTTTTTTAGCTCCACTTGAACCAAAAAGAAAACTGATCTTCTGGTACTGTGCCAGGAAGCCAGGGAGACTGATGGCTTTTCCTCACCTCCGACCAGCAATCAGTTGCAGCTCTGAGAGGTCACAGGGTCCCTGCACCCCGGCATCACCCAGTGTAGCAGAGAAAGTGAGACTTGGTCACCAATGCCTGTGACTTGAGGTCAGATCTGGTCAGTGTCCAACAAAGAGAATATGTAAAGAACCAGAAGACTCAAGGTCACTTTTAGCCAAGAACCTCAGGAACACTATGGGATGGCCTTCCAGGTAGAAAAAGTGGGGAGAGGACAGAAGAAAAGCCCAGAGGGTGCTCAGAGCAGCAAAACGGGGCAGTGGGCCTGGAGCACCAAGGACAGATGGAAAATGAGACCTCCAGGTCCTTCCAGAGTGGGGCCTATTCTCCAGGTCCCTAACTGGGTGTGTCCCTGACCTTAGAGGCTGGCCTGCTTGTGTTCAGTACCTAATAATAGAGGCAGATAAGGCCAGAACCCAGTGCCTCAGCTGCAGTGTCCGGTTGCAGTGGGATGGGGGGGAATCCTGGTGCTGCTCCTTCTACTCTTCACTTAACCCTCTGAGTCTTAGTTAAATTAACAACAAATGGAGATAACAATCTCTATCTACCAATGAGAGATGATTAGATTTGGGCAGGGAAAGCTCTCAGAAGGGTTCAATTTTTTTAAAAAGTGAATGCTTGAAATACAAGTTTGTGAGCCATTGTCTTTCTTAATAAATTGGAGAGGAATCCAAGTTATCTGGGCAGCATTCTTACTTTCGCTTCTTGCATGCCCTGGGAAGGGATGGAATGACAGAGGGAGTGGGAATGAGGATGTGTGTGGAACACGTGAGCATCTTTCGTCATCAGTGTCACAAAGGAAAGCTGACATCCGGGCCCCAGGTAGTTGTTGATCAACTGTGAGCAGGAAGAGATTATGATGTGCTGCAGTTTGGGGCAATTGTTAAAGCCAGCAGTGAGCTCACATCAGAATGCAAAGGGGGTGAGGTGGGGGGCTGGACAGAAGTGGCCAGTTAAGAGCTGACGCAGATACTTAGACTAAGATTAGCTCACCTTGATGTTGAAGAGCAAAGCCACATAAAGGTTTAAACTCTCCATTTTCAAACAGAGCTAATCAGCCAGGCACTATGGCAAACACTTGCAGTCGCAGCTACTCAGGAGGCTGAGGAGGGAGGATCCTTGAGCCCAAGAGTTCAAGACCAGCAATAGAACAAAAAAAACCCATCTAAAGGAGGGGCGAGGAAGAAAGAGAAAGGAAAAGCCAAATAGAGTTCATCCTACAGAATTGTTAGTCGAATGCTGAAGCAGAGGAGACAGTCATCTTGTGCACTTCAGAACTCAAGACCTCCCTTCCCATGATCAACTTTTTCTGGAACCCCACAAACCCAACTGTAGATGCAAGAACCAACCTCAGAAGTCTCCCAACAACCGCCCTAGGCAGCCCCATGGGGTGGATTCCTGAGGGCCTGGCCCAAAACCAAATCCAGGGCTAGCACTGAGAGGCTTCACAGGAAGTGGGAAGGAAGGGAAGCCTTCCAAACTAGGTGAACAGTCACGGTGGCCAGTCAACTCAACCCTTCATACCCCTCCTAGAACACCTGGCCCAACCCCTGGTGTTCACTAATCACAGCAACAACCAATAGTAACAAACCTTTACAATGAGATTGACATGTACCTGGCCCAGTGCAGAACACTCTCCCTTTCTGCTCACGTCCTTCTGAGGAAAGTGCTCCTATTATCTGTCACAGTGAGAAAACTGAGATTTGGTCAGGTGGTATCACCTACCTGGAGTCACTGGGCAGTGGGAGGCAATTCCAAGGTTTGATTTGGAGTGTTGCTCACCCCTGTTCTCGGCTTACCAATTACCCACGCTACTGACATTACCAGCCTTCCCGCCCAGCCAGGGCCTGTCCCCCCAGCTCAGTCCCTCTTAGGACATCTACTTCTCTTCCTTGTTCAGATGACTAGGAAGTTCCACACAGAGAACCAAATACTGTGGTCCTGGAGCTACCCGCTACCCCTGCCCCATGCTCCAGGGAGCAAATCTGCTCCACCTTCCTTTCCCTGCCCCCATACATAAGGGCCTTTCTGCTCTCAGAGACAGTTGTCATAAGCAGGACTCACAGGCACTCCCTAGTCTATGGCCCTTCCTCTGAACCCAAGGTTGGTGGCTAGTTTGTTCCCAGTGCACCTGCTGTGTACCCACTACTCTGCTGGGCACTGGGCCACAGTGGTACACGCTAAGTCAGGCACTGCCCCTGCCCTCCTGACCTCACTGCTTAATGAAGAAGTGAGTCACCACCTCTGAGGTCTTCAACAGGGTGACCTTGCCTATTCAGGGAGCCAGGATGGACCTCCTGGAGGAAGTAGCATTTAAACCAACTCTCAGGGGATGAATGGGTGCTACGTGGAGAGTGGGGGAGATTTTAGATAATCATAATAGCTTGGTTTGCGTGAGGAACTGTTCTAAGCACATACCGTACTTCATGACATTGTTAATATCATCTTCATTTTGCAGGTGAGGATACAGACATAGAGAAGTTAAGTAACTTGCCTAAAGTCATACAGGTACTAGGAGGTGAGAGTTGGAGAATAAGTCATTCAGAGGAAACACCATGAACAAGCACACAGGGATGGTGTCTCAAAAACAAGTGAAAATGAGGTCAGAAATACTAAATAATAATAACATTTTTAAAGACTACTGAACAGAACAAAGCTAGATTCATACTAGGTTCCCATGAGCGCACCCTCAGGCATCTTCTTTCCTGGTTCCTTCACACTAGGGCTTGTGTGAGCTGACTGTCACCTAATCCTGCACCCTTCTGGGTGGGGTACTGGTCAGTCTCATCCTTGAGTCCCAGTTTCTGTTGTTTGGCTGGGAGTGGAGGCTGGAGGATTACAGGCAGTGGTGCAATTACTGTTAATCACAGTTGATGATTTACCAAACTGCAGAGTGCTCGCACATCACCTGGCATGGGCAGACTTGGGTCTCAATAAGCTTGGAGGTAGGCAGTGTAGTTCCAATCACCCACTTTGATGCTGAGGAAGCTGAGGGTCCCAGACATGAAGCAACCTCCACACTGTCACATGGTCAGTTAGCACATGGCCAGGGCTGGAGCCCCTGGATTCTGGCTCCAGTGCCCATGTTTCTCCACTACACCAAAGCACCACACACAATGGAGGCCAGAAATATTCTGACCCAGGCAACTATGGCCTCCACAGTTAACCTCTCTGAGGGGCTGGGAATATAACACAGTGGCAGAGCATTTCCTAGTATGCACAAAGCCCTGGGTTCAATTCCCAGCACTGCAAAAAAAGAAGCAGCATCAGAGTTAACCTCTCTGGGCCTCAGTTTCCTGTCAGTAACAGGGAAAAGAAGACTTCCTTCCATACAGGGCTGTTGCAAAGAGTAAGTGAGGGCATAGACACACAGTGTTAGACACCGAGAATGTTCTCTCAATAGAGTAGCATCCAACAGTCTGAAGGAATGAACTCAGGGACAGGCAGCAATATGAATCAATCTTTGCAGCATAATATTTAAAGAAAAAGTCACAGAACATTACCTATAGCATTGCCATTTTTTTGGAGACAACAACTAAAATGTTTAAGTGTGTATTTAACAGCATATTTTCAGGAAAACAGCAGTTGCAACAAAACTACATATGAGGGAAGCAGGGCCTGATGAGCTCCATGTGCAGGTGGTGGCTGGGTTGGGCAGGGGAGGCACAGGGCGGGTCACACAGGTAGATGGAAGATGCTGCCAAGATCCTGGCTTTTGCTGGGGATGGTAGGTTGGTGGTTGCCTATTACATTATCAAAACTAACTGATTACATAAATAACAACTAAATAAAAGTAAAGTGTGCACGGGTCAGTGATGCGTGTTTCTTGTGAAGTAAAGATTGGGATAAGTCCAAGTTTGGTCCACTTGAGGCCTTCTTTTTACTTAGTTTTTTTTTTTTTTTTTTTTTTGCAGGGGGAGTGTTTGGGGGGATTTTTTGTTGTTGTTGTTGTTTTGTTTTTTTTTTTGTTTGTTTGTTTTGTACTGGGAATTGAACCCAGAAGGCTTTAACCATTGAGCCACATCCCCAACACTTTTAATTTTTATTTTTTATTTCGAGACAGGGCCTCACTAAGTTGATGAAGTTGGCCTTGAACTTGTAATCCTCCTGCTTCAGCCTCCTGAGTCACTGGGATTACAGGTGTGTCCCACCATACCCAGCTAATTTTAAAAAGACATGAAAATGCTAAGCACAGTGTCTTCACGTAGGGAGTGTTCAATAAAGAAGGCTAGAGGGCATTATATTGCAGCAATTGGAAGCTGAAGCTCCAGAGTTAGGTCTAGGTTTGAATCTCAATCTTCTTGCTGTGTGCCTTTATTCAAATGGCTGCCTCTCTGAACTTCACTTGGTTCATGTATAAAACAGCGGGTAAAAACAGAAGGTATCTTGTGGGATCATTATGAAAATATTAAATGAGGTAATTCATGCAAAATGCTTAGCACAACATCTGGATCATCACTTAGGAGCTTGCAGTTACTACCTTTTATTATCAGGTATCCCAGATCACTCCTGGGATGCTGCTGTTTCCCCAGGCTTGGTGAAGGAGATGGTGCAGACTGCCCAAACGGAAGCAGCTACCATCTTGCAGGGGTCGCTGAGCCAGTGTGTCACAGTTTTCCACTTCCTCCTGGAACCATTTCCTTTGTGAGCTAAACAGGGAGGAATCCGCAGACAAAGGAACAATTCTGGGAGATCCCAGTCCCACAGCCAAAAGTTATTTCCTCGGTGGCTAACCCCCACCTCCTCCTGTGTGGTCTGGAAGTGGCTTGATGAGAGGAGGCTGGGCTTCCCTGGTGGCCCAGAGCTAGAAATGAGGTGCCCCAAGGGAGAGCCTCCTGGTGGGTGACAGGAGCAGGGGCAGAGCCGCTGCTCGGAAGGGCAGTGAAGATGCATGAGTTCCCGAGCCTGTCGCCCTATCCTGGCTTCTGGGGAAAGAGTCACCAGAAATACCCCATGACCTGCTTTCCCATTCACCTGTGACCTCCCTGACCTGAAATAACATGAGGTGAGAGAATTGTGCCAGTCTGCCACCCCTAATAATAAGCCCTGGATGTACAGGTCCTTCCCAGCCATTCCTCATGTCTCCTCACACAGAGGTTTTCTAAACTTCTTCTCATGAAGAAGATGACGATAGTCAGAGAGGTTAAGTAACTGACTCAGTTACACACTAGTCAGGGGAGGAGCTAGAACCTGAGTTGTTCCCACCTCTGTTCCTCCTGAATGTTTCTGTTTCTATCCTGGGGAGTCAAACCCCTACTATTCTTTTCAGTATTAAAGGATATTCAGTTTCCTGCCATAGCTCTCATTAACACACACAAAAGCCTTCCAAGGTGACCTCACCACCCCTTGCCCTCCCTCTCACAGGGGCTATATTTAACTCCTGGGAAGCACAGAGCACCAGGCCCTGGCTGTGCAGCTGGGCTGCTTTGCTGCTACTCCTGGACTCTTTTCCCTCCTGCGTGCACCATGATCTTCCCCATCCACACTGGGACAACAGGAAGTATTTGTTTGGGTGATAAACAATGGGGGTCCAACCAGTTTTGTCCCCTCCAACATTCTGGCCTTCCCTTGGATATGGAGAAGAGTGCTTATACATTCAGAGGAAGGAAGTGAGACATCCCCATGTTCCCAGCTGAGTAGCTTTGCAGCAGCTTGGAAGAGAAGGACCAGGGAAGAAGAGATTTCTGAACCAACAAGGAGAAGGGGCGATTCTACCTGCCTCACCTGTGGAGCTGGTGGCCTCCGCAGAGTGAACCCTGAGTTGGACGCTGACAGAAGCAGCATTGTGGAGGGAAACTGGAGGAGACATCAAAACTGCCCCTCCTGTTCTGCAGTCCTTAGGTCCCACACCTGTAAAACGGGCTGTCTCACCTTGGCGTACAAATAAATAAGTATAAACAACACGCACAAATCTCTTAGAGTATGCCTTATAACAGAAACGAAGAGTAATATGACAATATAACATTTCTTGAGCACCTACCAGGTGTCTGACACCATACTAAGCACTTTTATGAGTATCAAGGCCCATTCCCTTGGTAACACATTCACAGGTTACCAAGGACATACATGAAATACATGAGGCAGGGACAATTTATCAGTGTCCCAAATGTACATAGCTAGGAAATGGGGGAACAGGATATAAACGGGTAAATTGGGTTGGTCAATATCTGTTAATTATCATTATTCTTCAGTTTATATGTTAGAATTAAAATTCATCAATAACAAAATACACATCACTCAATTGGCAGCCATTCCCAATGGAGGGATTCAAGTTCAGCAACGTGGAGTCTTTGGGGAACTCAACCCAGTGAGAAGTCTGGGCTTTGGCTCCCCCACCCTTCTTTTTTTTAACGTACCAGGTATTGAACCCAAGGACACTTAACCACTGAGCCATATCCCCAGCTCTTTTTATATTTGATTTAGAAATAGGGTCTTGCTAAGTTGCTAAGGGCCTCACTAAGTTGTTGAGGCTGGCTTCAAACTTGCGATCCTCCTGCCTCAGCCTTTCAAGATGCTGGGATTAGAGGCATGTGCCACTGTGCCAAGCCTGCTTCCCCTTTCAACCTGACTTTTTGTTGCCTACTTTTGACGGGGTAAATCACATTCACTAGCTGCTAGACTTTATCAACACAGGAAGAAAAAAATATGTTTGCTCCAAGAATTCATTCATTTCAGTAACATTTCAGCATCGACTGTGTCAGGCACCGGCACAAGCTGGCATGGGTCCTGCCCTTGTGGAGCTCATGCTCAAGTCACTGAAACTGACATTGATGCAGAAATGCATAAGTATAAAACCTCACCAAGTGACATGCCATGGGAGATCCTCCATGCTACCATGTGAGATGGGGGGATGGGCGTGGTCAAGAGAACAAAATTTCCCTGAGGAAATCAGAACTCAGTAGAGAGCTGAAGAGGGCAGACCTAGGTGGCAGAGGAAGGAAGCTCTCACAGGCTCAGGGAAACACGCAACATTCTTGGATTAAGAGACTGAGGTACAGAGCTTGGAGCAGCCTGGAGGAAAGTCTCTCTGGAAGAGCCTGCAGGGTTCGAAGGTCACAGGAAAGATTCCTCTTCTTCCCCATCCATACATTGAGTTCACTTCTGATAGACATGCTGCTTCCAGTCCAGGACGACTTTCTCTCTCTCTCTCTCTCTCTCTCTCTCTCTCTCTCTCTCTCTCTCTCTCTCTTTCACACACACACACACACACACACACACACACAGTTCTAAAGGATCAGACGCTATTATTGTGCCAGCTTGTTAAAATACAGTATGCACTTTGATGCTAAATGCCCTTAACTGTCCATACCCCACCTGATAGAGAACAAGGACTTTGGGTTACTTCCCCCAACTTCACTCCCTTTCGTCAAGAAGCAGTTTGGAGATGTCTCCCATTTTTCCATAGAAATGGAATGTAGCAATTGACAATGGGGAAATGTAACAGTGGTCCACTTTATGCTTTGAATATAACCCTTGCTGCTCTGCCACTGTAACTCATTTTTTAATTTAATATGTTTTTTAGTGTAGATAGACATAATACCTTTATTTTATTTATTCATTTTTTTAATGTGGTGCTGAGGATCAAACCCAGTGCCTCACACAGGCCAGGCAAACACTCTACCACTGAGCCACAACCCCAGCCCTGCAACTTATTTTTAAATGAACATGTTTCTTTCTCTTCCTCTTTCCCTGCTCCTTAATCTCTCCCCCTCCCTAATCTCAGGGGAAACAGGATTACCTTTCTTCCCCATCCTAGGCAGATTTATCTCTCCTTGAGTATATACCTACCATGGGAATGAAGTAATCAAGGGGATGGTACCAGAGAAGATCTCAGAATTGATTATCCCCCAAATTAACAAGTGAATTACAACCCCAGACAGAGAACACATGGAATGTAGTCTTTGAGTCACCTCTTTAAATACCCCCTGTTCCTGCTAATGGGCAGAATGACAGCCTCTAGGACAGGAGTCTCCTATATTTCTCCTTTGCTAGCAAAGCAATAAACCTTTTTCTTTTTTCTCAAAAAAATAAGTAAAACAAAATATAGTATACAGAAAATTATCTTTAAAATCATGATCAAATTTTTTCAAAGTAACACACTGGTTCTCTCTCCAAACAGGAGCCTTTATTGAGATGGAAATTGGGTTATTTTGCTGCATGGCAATAAGAAAGGAAATCTGAGTAAACTCAAAGAAAAATTGTAGGCCCTTCATAAAACCACAATCCAACAACTCTTCTTATTTTCCATTCTAAAATTGGGCCAGCTGCATTTCCTCTGACTGAAAACAGAGAAGGATGGAGTTGTCGCTATCATCTCTATAAAGATGCTTCTCAAACAATAAGGTGGGGGAGAGGGAAATGGCATTTCTCCCTCCTGCTTTGAATTTAATGAAGTTGTAGCATCTAAACTGCACCAGGCATTTTTGTCAATTGCAGAGTCTGAAAGGTGCACAGGCATGAGGTCACATGTCAAAGTGCCTAGCTCTGATGCCAACCTGTATGAGCCCAACCTGTGGTTGGCAGAAGTTTAATTATATTACTGGCTCTTTTGTCATGGAAATTAGACTCATAACCTTCAAGATGTTTAAATAGCTCTGAGCTGCTTTGTGATCACCCTTACTGGCTGGACCAGGGAGAATGTCCTGGGAGCCAGTGACAGTGCTTTTAACTTGGGTCTAAATTTCTGCTGTATAACATCTTTTTCTTGGGGAAGGGTGGTACTAAGGATTGAACTCAGCAGTGCTGAGCCATGAACCATATCCCCAGCCTGTTTTTTTCATTTTGTGACAGGGTCCTGGTAAGTTGCTTAGGGCCTCATAACATCTTACTTTTATTTTATTGTGGTAGGGAGGGTAGAGGAGCAAAGAGAAATTTAGTCTTACTCACCAAAACAATAAGCATTCTTTAGTTTAATCTTACATGTATTTTTAAATAGGTTCTAATCTTAATTGAGAAACTTTTTTGCAACCTAGAGAATAAGTATCCCCTAGGTTTTCTGTGCCTGTCCCACCTAAAAGATCGAAAATTTATGAACAATGATTAGTTCATTTCTTCTTGGTTTGTTGTTGGTGGTGGTTTCTTTATCCTTGGAATTCACCATACCTCTCTAATATTAAACTAAACCAAATAAGAAGAATGAAATTTGTTATGGTACTAAATAAAGTTTAGACATAAAGGCCATCACTTCCTGATGCCCCCACTCTGCCCCCAGAAAGGACAGATGACCTGGACTAGTAGTAAAGATGGGAGGGGCAGGTTAGGAACTGGTGAATGACTCTTCCTGACTGGGGATGGCAAGCACATAGTTCCTGGATCGTATTTCTGCCCCTCCAACTGAAGAATGTTGTCCCTCGCCTGGCATGGGAGGGTCCTTGAAACGGGAACACCCTGAGGAAAGGGGATCCATTCCCTCCTGCTGCAACCATCCTGAGCTTGGTCTCAGGCCCAAAGCCATGGGTAATCCAGGTGGTGAGACCTGGCAGAGCCCAAGATGTTCTCTTGGCCTGTCCTCCACCTGTACATACCAGTGCACCCGAAACTGCGCCCTGAAGGCCACATAGGAATGAAGAGAGCAGCTCTCCAGTGCACATCACATATTTCATCTTTGCCATGACCTTGTGAAGCAGCTACTGTTATTACCTCCACTGTCTGCACATCAATTGGAAGCTCAGAAAAATTAAGAAATTTCCCCAGGGACTCACAGCTGGAAAATGCCCAAGCTGGGAGGGGAACCTGATTGTCCATAGCCTGTACTCTTAGCCACTCTTCAATGACTCACCTTAAACATCAAGTTCTGTGTGAATTCAACACTAGATACTTCTTTTCCCAAGTGGTCATGTGACCTTAGCCAAGTCAGATAACCTCTTTGACCCTCACTTTTGACATCTTTAAAATAAGGGGATTAACCAGGCACTGTGGCACCCCTGTAATCCCAGTGGCTCAGGAGTCTGAGGCAGGAGGATTGCAAGTTCAAAGCCAGCCTCAGCAAAAGTAAGGTGCTAAGCAACTCATTGAGATCCTGTCTCTAAATAAAATACAAAATAGGGCTGGGGATGTGGCTCAGTGGTCGAACACCCCTGAGTTCAATCCCCATACCCAAAAATAAATAAATAAGTACATACATACATATATACATAAAATGAGGGGATTAGACTAGGTCATCAAAATATTGTCTTGAATTAATGTTCACTGGGCATCTACCAAGTGCTGATCAAGATTCAGGCCCTGTCCTCACTGATCTTGTTAAAACAGTCACACATCTGTCACCAAATACTATCTGATCAGTTCTTTGGAATCTGCATGGTTCTGGGAAGTGTCAGGAAATAGCAAGTGACAACAATAAACAATATGGCTGTCATTTAGTGAGTATTTGTTCCAGGTGCAGCGTCATGCTAAGGGCCTCACGGCATGACCTTAGTCCTCCCTGCCCGTGAGGTTGGGATCCCACTATTCCCATTTTACATAAGATAAAACCAGGGCTCTGCTCAACTCAGAAACTGGCAGTATACGAAGGCCAATACCAGGGCTGGGACTGTAACCTAGAGGTAGAGTGCTTGCCTTACCTGCATGAGACCCTGGTTTCATCCCCAGCACCAAAAAAAAAAAAAAAATCCTAGTACTCATCATGAGTCTATCCCCAAAGCCCCACCACTGTGCCTAATCAAAGACTTCATGTTCCAACCATTTCCCATCTTCTCTTGGGGCTCTAATTCCCTTGACTCTCAGTTATCCAAGAGTCAGTCCAGTGATTTTTTTTAAGGTGTATGAGAGGTTTCCCCACATTTCTGAAGTTCATAGATGCCCCCTGGAGTATGTTTGGTGGAGTATTTTGCAAAGGTTGAAATTTGAACTGACTACAATTGAATCACCTGGAGTGCCTAAATGTAGACTCTGGATCCCAGCACAGGCCTACCAGATCACTCTGGGTAGGAGGTCCAGGAACCAACGTTTCTAATAACCCCTGGAAAACTCTTAGTCTTTCTAAAATCTGAGGCTGTTGTCCTAGTGGTATGTATGAGTCTGGGCCAGAATTATTGTCATTTGCATCATACCCATATGACTTCTCCCAAATTAAATTCTCTGATTGTTTAAATCCCTGTGGTTGGTTCTCCAGTACTAAAGATAAAGCTGTCATTGAAAGCACTTCTGTATTCACTACACTTGAAGGCTGTCTTCTTGAGGTGAGTCTTCATTGTTCTGGAAGAGCCTAGTGCTGGCTGAAGTTTTCTGGTATCCACAATGTATCAAAGATTCTATCAGGTGAGATCCCCCTTTTACATCTGGTATTCTCTTTGAGTAGCCTGTTTTTCTTCTCTGAGGTCCTCACAGTCAGTCTCTGCCGTTCAAATAGGTTCAGTGGGGAGTGAGCCATAGAGAAGGAATGTCAGGCCAGTCGCGGTGGCACATGCCTGTAATCCAAGCAACTCAGGAGGCCAAGGTGGGAGGATTTTGAGTTCAAACCC
Source organism: Sciurus vulgaris (assembly GCF_902686455.1). Classification (NCBI taxonomy): domain Eukaryota; kingdom Metazoa; phylum Chordata; class Mammalia; order Rodentia; family Sciuridae; genus Sciurus; species Sciurus vulgaris. The sequence continues at coordinate 62,719,191 of NC_136466.1, read as the reverse complement.
AGCCTCAGCAACTTAGCAAGGCCCTAAGGAACTCAGCGAGACCCTGTCTCTAAATAAAATATAAAAAACAGCTGGGGATGTGGCTCAGTGGTTAAGCACTAACAACCCCTGGAAAACTCTTAGTCTTTCTAAAATCTGAGTTCAATCCCTGGTACCAAAAAAAAAAAAAAAAAGAGAGAGAGAGAGAGAGAGAGAGAGAAGGAATGTCAGCCCCATAGTGAGGGCCACCCACCCACAGGTGAAGGACTCCCCAGTGAAAGAGTTGGGAACCCTGGTGAAGTCACACCCAGAGCCCTCAGCAGGAGGACTTGGAGAAGAAGCCTGGCACTGCCTCTGCCAGCCCTTGCTGCACTGAGCTGAGATCGTGGCTGTTGAAACCAACACCAGGACTAGGTGGCAACCTGTCACTCTTCATCGGCTTCACCCTGACTCACTCAGGCCCTTCCTTCTCTTCCCATCTGTTTGGACTTGAGTAATCACATCCCTGTTAAATGAAAGGCACTTAAAAGTCAAGGTCCCATGTAAAGAATACCATCAAAGATCAGGAAGGAAACAAAAAACGCTGTTATGAAGCTTGGATACTAAAGCTCGTGTGATAAATACAAAGAACTCACCCAGAACTGCATTGTTCTTATTAGAAACAACAGTAACAAAGCTTATTGTACATACTGGAAGCAGTTAGGCAGAGCACCTAGAAGCAGGAATACTGCCACATGGAAGCACTTGCTAAAAGCAGCAAGAAAGTGTTGGTACTTCACAGCAGAAAGACAGACAGATGGAAGGAAAGAAACAAGAGAGGAAAAGGAAGAAAAGGAGGAAGAAGAAAAAGAAAGAGAGACTTAAGAAACCCAAAAAGCTGCCAGGCATGGTAATGCACACTTGTAATCACGGCTACTTAGGAGGCTGAGGCAGGAGGATTGCAAGTTCAAGGCCAGTCTGAGCAATTTAGCAAGACCCTGTTTCAAAATTAAAAAGGGCTCCATGGTAAAGTGCCCCTGGTTCAATCCCCAATAATGCAAAAACAGAAAGAAACTCAATAAGCTGAGCATCTGGACTCATTCATTGAGCACAGCAGTTCTTGAGGTATGGTTTGGGATAGAGGATACCTGAGGGGTCCCCAACATGCTTTTAAGGGGTCCACAAGGTCAAAACTGCGTTTATATAATACTAAGATATCACATGACTTCCTCACATATTCTCTGTGAGTGTGCAGTGGAGATTTCCAAAGGGGACAGGGGACAGCATGGTAGCTCTGAAAACCAATCCAAGAGTGTGCTCTCGTGGTTCTAGAATGTCTCAGGTTTAATTGTTGATGCAGTCAACATTGGCAGATAAAAACCCCCAGAAAAGAAAAGTTCTTTGGGATCCTCCATAATGTCTAAAAGTTTAAAGGAATCCTGACACTAAAGTGTTTCAGAATGCTTGGTGTGAGCCAAATTGACCAGCAACCCTGAACTCAGACCTCGGCACAGGAAAGCAGAACAGCATTGGGGACTTGTAAATAAGAACCACGGCTGCAGGCCTTGGACAGCGTGTGCTGCCCCTGGTGCCTGCCTTACTGCATTTACCAGGACTTCCCCTTGAGTCATTACACGTGAGTGTGCACGCAGCGTGTGTGTGTGTGTGTGTGTGTGTGTGTGTGAGAGAGAGAGAGAGAGAGAGAGAGGAACTGAATAGAGAAGATGGCTACTGGGACAATATCTCGTTTATTTTTCCTAACCCTCAAGAGGCCCCCCTGGCACATATTTAGTATTCAGTAAATGTTTTCAAATTACATTAACTGATGTTTGGTGTGTCCCTAAGTGTGTCAGAGAAGTTTGTGATTCTATCTGAAAAGATTTCCTTCCCAACAACTAAACTTTGGTTGAAATGACTTTAAGTGAATTCCTGCTCTGAGGAGGAGCCCAGCCATCCAGAACCCTCGCTTCTCTGGCTCAGGCTCTGGGAGCAACAGATCTCCAGGCTCCTTTCACCCTGCTGTGGGTTCAGCAGCGCCCCCTGGAGCTGTACCACTCAGCGCATCTAGGAGTCCCACAGCCTGGGAATCAGCTGGACTCCACCCCTTTGAAACTGAGGACCATCCCTTAGGTCTCCTCAGCCTGGGCAGCATGTCGTGGAAAATGTGTATCCCAGTAGCTACTCACAGAGTGCATGGGGGTGAGGCGGGAGGAGGCTTGGAAAGCCACTAGCTCAGTGCCCAGCAGTGGGGAGCACTCATGAGGTGAGCTGGACTCACCAGTCTTTAACTTATGTTCCTCAAGTTTGAGGAGAAGCTGGACTGCTGCAGAGAGACAACAATGTCACATTTTCCCATCACTATCTCCACAGACAATTTCCTTTTAAAAGAAAATCCAAGCGTGGTCATCTGTACATCCCTTCTCTTGTCAAACACACCTAGTGCTTCCAAGCTGAGCAGACGCCACTAAGGAAGTGGTACCATAGTCCAGCCCACACCTTCTGGAGCCTCAGCACCTGCTGAGGGAGACAGACACTCGGAGGCCTGCACAGTGCAGGTCAGCAGGGTGAAGCCCGCAGAGGCAGGAAGAGCAGCTGACTCATGGTGAGCCTCTGCTCTGAGCTGGCCCAGGCATGGACATGCTTGATGGAAGAAATTCTCACAGCCACCTGATGAAGCAGGTGCTGTTGTTAGCTTCCCCTCACAGAGAAAACTCAGCCACTGGCAGGCTTAGTAACTTGTCATAGTTCCAGAGCTGAGGAATAATGCAGCTTCGTATTTGAACTTGGCACTCTGACTCCAAGGCTAGTTTTCTTAGGCAGGATGTGACAGCCTCTTGTACATGTTCCAGACCCCACGGGTTCATATCGGAGTCTCCTGCTTCCTCAGGGGATTCAGGGTGGAGAAAATCGCGTGGAGCTAGGAATCATGGCCAGAGTGGAAGTCCTGGCCTTTCACCTTGCTTCTGTGACTTCAAGGTAGTTACTCACCTTCTCTCAGACTTAGTTTCTTCATCTAAAAATGTAAGGGTGAACCTGAGACCTACCTCAAAACTCGTGTAAAATACTGCAAGGCAATATAGTTCCATGGTGAAGATACTAGAGTGAAGAAAGTAGTCCGACCAGAAAGTAGTAGCTGTGCAATCATGAGGCTCAGGCCTCAGTGTAATCCTCCATATGATGGAGACAAGAAAATACTTGATACCAGATTTAAAAGGTACAATAAGCATAAAGGTCTTAGCATTGTTCAATGCATGTTAGCTTTCATCATCACGCACAAGTGCTTGGTAAGACACAAAGCAGGACAATGCTACCACTGTGATGAAGCTGGTCTTTGGCCTTAATACCAACCAAGTCCCAAGTCACTGTTTGGGACAGGGAGACATCAATGACATCATGGTCTTGGTATGCTCTAGTCTTTAAAGGACTCTGTGCTCTAGGATCTTGCAACTCAGTTTGGCCACAGACCCGGGAACTTGGAAACGCTGACTCCCAGTTCCCACTCCAGACCTCCTGAATGGGAGTTTGCATTTTGGCAGGATCCCCAGGTAGTTCCCACACATACTCAGGTTTGAGAAGCGCTGGTGTGAGAATGGGAAGAATGGCAATGCTAGCTTTGGGCATGGGGTAGGAAGGGTTAATGTTTAGTTTGGCTCTGGCCAAGGCACCGGAAACAGAAGGTTCCAGAGATTGAAGCATATGAACTGATGGGACAGGAAGGCTCCCTTCCTGCCTGTATCCTGGATGGCCAGGGGCTCTGGCCTGAGCCCTGACTGAGCCCTGCTGGACCCTCAAAGCAGAGAACAGACTGGGACAAAGGGAGGCCTGGGTGCCTCTGCCCAGGGCTCCCTGGGTTCAGAGTGGCCAGGGTGAGCCCAGGGAGGTACGGTCCTCCAGTCAGGGTCATGTGAGGTCTGAGGCAGTGTGAGGAGACCCAGAGGAAGGCCACAGGGCTAATAAGCAGGGCCCCCCAAAGGGAGGCGGGTGGCCAGCACTGGAACAGCTGTGTGAGGGCCCTGCCTCTCCCCATTGCCCCAGGCCCTGCTCTCTGGCCCCTGCCACCCTGGCTTCAATGGGTGGGGAGGGCCAAATCCTGAATGCAGAACCCTGACTGGCCCCCGGCCTTTTTCCTTCCCCAGTGCTGGAGCAGCTGCTCCCGGAGCTCACTGGGCTGCTCAGCCTCCTGGACCACGAATACCTCAGTGACAGCACCCTGGAGAAAAAGATGGCCGTGGCCTCCATCCTGCAGAGCCTGCAGCCCCTCCCAGGTGAGCCCGGAGGGCCCTCTCTTATACAGACAGCAGTACCACCCTTGACCTTCCTCGAAAACCTTCAGTAACTCCCCAGGGCCTGTGCAAGGGGACATCGAAGCTCATAGCACAGCAGGTTCTGTGTATGTCACGCTCTGGTCTAATGTCCTCACCCACTTAGACGCTGTTCTTCCACCTCGGTCCTGTACTTTGTCCTCCTCCAGCCCCGGCCCTCCACGGATTCATACCAAGAACACATTGCATTCACATACCCACCACACAGGACACACAGCACACTCTCACGTGACTCACACAACATACTCACACAGTGTACTCTAATGCACCACACCTGGCACACAACACATGCTAACGTGCACCACACGTGCACACAGCACACACACATCCACAAAAATACGTGCTCTGACCTACACCAGGCAGACCCCCGGCACACAGTCACGTGCACGTCACACCCTCCTGCACAGGCTTACATTCCTGCACGCATCATCCTCCTGAGCTGCACAGGTCCCCGCATCTTTGCTTGTGGCCCCAAGCCCATGTGTCTGCCCTTCACTCCTCCCACCCGCTCCAGCCTTCCCTCCACACTCCAAGTCAGTTGATGGTGCCATGTGTCTCACCAACCTCAGGGAGCCTGACGGATGCTGTGGGAAGTTGCACTGAGTGACTCCAAGCCTTGCTTCCCAAAAAACAGAGTTGATGTCCTCTGCTGCCTTCACAGGACCCTTGGGAGGAAGAAAGGGGCAGTGCTTTTCCCATTATGCTCACTGAACCCCTGTCCCCTGACTATCCCCAGAGCAGCCCCATAACAGTAGGCTTCTGGGTATCCTTTTACTTGGAGACAGATCCTCAGTGACAGAGTAAAAATGAAAACAAAATGTGAAAACAGTGCAATGACAGGATGGGAACGTGCTTTGCCACGGGAGTGCTGTGTCCCTGTGGAATGAAGTCCATGCAGGGTGGGCAAACTCCTCCCTCCTGCCTCACTGCCAGCGTGTCCCCCTCCCTTCCAGCTAAGGAAGTCTCCTACCTGTATGTGAACACTGCCGACCTCCACTCGGGGCCCAGCTTCGTGGAGTCCCTCTTCGAAGAATTTGGTAAGTGCTTCTCCTGACCTCAGCTTTGACACCATCTCTCCCAGGCAGCTGGGCCTGGCTCTGACATGGCATCATGGAGTCACTTTGGGTTCTCTGGGCTCTGTCAGCTCTGAAAATGTAGTTGGAACTTGCAGTTATGGAAATGTTCCTGAGATTTGAGGAACAGTAGGAACAAAAATATAAGTCAGAGTCCAGTACAGAAGGGGTTATCTTCCCACCAAGGCCTCTGTCAGCAGGGTCCACCTGGAAACCTGGCTGAGCAGTTCAGCATCTTGGCAGAAAATGAGAGCTTCAGCAGAAGACTGCCTGGCCTGGGAGCAGCCAAGCCAGTGTGTAGGAGGCTGTGTGCCAACCCAATCCATCCGGGGTCAGAGAGCACTGCTCACCACAGGGAGAAATCTGTAGTCTAGGCAGGAGCTCTTGGGACTGACAGGCCTAGGAAGAACACTGGGTCTTTATGACACAACCATCAGAAATCTCAAACATTATGTGATTTGGTACTCCTGATAGCCCTGGAAGACCCACGAGGCAGGGGGTGGGGTGACCAGGTTACTGATGAAGCTGGTGGTAGAGCCCAACCTCACTCAGAAGCCTCCAAACCCCAAATCCAACCCTCTTCCCCTCTGTGTCAGGCTAATCTTTGGTTTTCTCTTGACCAATACCCTGATTGTCTGTAGACTGTGACCTGAGTGACCTTCGGGACATGCCAGAGGATGATGGGGAGCCCAGCAAAGGAACCAGCCCTGAGCCAGCCAAGAGCCCATCTCTGAGAAATGTGAGCCATAGGTTCCACACCTTCAAGCCCTGTGCCCCTCTAGAGAAGGTGAGGGAAGCTCTCCCACCACACTTGGGACTTCCTTGTGTGCAGGACCCTGTTCTCTCACCCAGGTGGTGGTTAAGGGCAGAAATAACACAAATGAGCATTCTGATGGCCCCATGCATGTGCACCGTGGTCCTGCTGAGCAGGGAGAATGTGGTGAGCTGGTCTGTCCCCTTAGGCCTGAAGCACATCACCACCACTACCTCAGATTGCATATAGAGGTGCTGGGAAATGCTTTGGACCAGGAGTTGGGGGCCTTGCCCTCCCCACCAGTCTGCTGTGTGACCTTGGGCGAATCATTTCCCTTCTCAGAGCCTGATTTTACCCACAAGGATGATGAAAGATTGGACCAGATTTAGGGTTCCCAACCTTGGGGGTTATTATCACAGAATTAGATACAAGCAGTGTCTGTCAACTCAATAATGGATTAACATTGCCATCATCAGTGGTACCAATTGTTGACAACTTAATATGTACTTCACATGCTCACAGCAACTCAGTGAGCTTGGTGCAACAGCTATCCCCCATTTTACAGAAAAGGAAACTGAGGTTCAGAGAGGTCAAGTGATATGTCTGATGTCCCACAACTAGTAAGTGGCAGAACTTAGCTATAAAGTTGAGGTTCCCCTGGCCCAAAGCCTAAACTGTTCACTAAATAATAGGCCTCGTGCTTATGTGTCCTACTGCTCCTCTTACGTGGATGTGGTGGCAGAGGCTTGGGGAACTCATGGTAGTTTTTTGTAATTCTGCATGTGCTCAATTGACAGTCAAACTACCATGGTTTGGCAGTCCACAAAACTTTCAGCCATTATAGAGAAGCTCTAATGCTTAAAAACTTGGGGTAAGAAACACAGGACAAATACACTCTTACGTTTTGGAAGCTCTGCGACTTTATTTAAATGATGGCTGCCTTCCCATTCAGGGTCCACCCCTTCGTAGGAGCTACCATCTCTTACTCCACCAACCTTGCTCCCTCCTGCTCTGCTGCTCCCCTCCGGTCTACTCTCCAGCCATCTGGTCTTACACACCTTCTTGTCCCCACGCAGGCAGAGGACCTGCCTCCACCACTGCCCAACAAGCCTCCCCCTGAGGACTACTATGAGGAGGCCCTTCCTCTGGGACCGGGCAAGTCCCCTGAGTACATCAGCTCCCACAGTAAGTTCTGGTCCCTTAGGGGGTTTGGGCTTCTCCTTCCTGAGAAGCCAATTCTAAGTGAGTCCATGTCCTGCAGGAGCTGGAGTGCCAGGCCTGGTACCTGCCCAGCCAGGTCACCACTTCTTAAGGAGGGGTCGCTCTGAGCTTCTGGCCTCTGCAGTGCCAATCTTGGTGGACTGATGGGCACAGCCCAGGGGCCAAGGACTTGGCTTAGTCTCAGTTCTGTGTGGCCTTGGACCACCCATTTCTCCTCTCTGGACCTCTGTTCCTCTACCCCAGAAACAAAAATATACTCACATGGATGCTCTAGGAAGGAGGTAACATAAACCAACCTGTGCTGAGCACTGAAACTGCTGCTAATCCAACTGCTCCCATCTGGGGGTGAGGGAGTGACATAATTTGCATTTCAGTAGAATCACATCTTACCCATGGGTTAGGTTATCAAGCCAACAGCAGGTAAAATAGGGTATGTGGTGGGTGTTGCTCAGTGGTAGAGTGCTTATCTGGCATGTGCAAGGCCTGGGTTCACTTCCCAGCACTGGAAAAAAGAAGAGAGAGAGAAAGAGAGAAAAAAAAAAAAGATAGGACACATGGTCTTACCAGAGGTCTCTAATGTGCACAGCCCAGACATTCATAAAATGATGTTGGCAGAAATCTTAGAAGCTATATTGATATTTAATTCAGCACATTTTTTCAAAATCTATATGAATACAGCATTTATACTCTAATAAGCATGTACTTGAAATAGTTTATTGCACATATAATTTATAATGAATACTTTTAAAGATATTCCATGTACATATTTTTACTGCAGGTATGCTCTTTAAAATTATATAGAGGGCACTGGAATAAATTAACTTTGAAAATCATTTAAATTTATCACAAAGAAGAGTCCTTGATCTTCCATGGTTTCCCTGCAGTGAATTAACAGGTGGCTGTTCCTTTGAGGATCAGATGCTATCACTTTCTTGAATACAGGGACTTAACTGTATACAAGGAACCATTTTATGGTTTTAGATGACCCAGCAAGTGAAGCTGAATTTGTATATGACAATGTTAGTGTGATGCTCCCTGTCATCCAGAAGCACTGGAATGTTCAAACAAGCCTGTGCTGATCAGAAACAAATTCTAAGATATAGTCATTTAAGAAAATCAAACACAAAATACTGCATATAACATGATTCTAGTTGGGTTTTTTTTTTGAACACATATTCGTACATTCATCCTAACAATTTTTCTAGATATGTAAGAAATAGTAATGGGATTTTCCTGAGTGAAATGAACAGAAATCAGGGGAGTGGGGCTTGGGGTATAACTGAGTGATACAGCACTTGTCTATCATGCTTGAGGCCTGGGTTCCAACCCTAGCACTGAATGAATGTGATGTGTGATTTGAGAAATATGCTTCTTCTTTCAGCTGGGCATGGTGGTGTGCACCCTGATCCCAGCTACTCAGGAGGCTGAGGCAGGAGGATCACTTGAGCCTGGGAGTTCAGGGCTGACCTAGGCAACATAGCTGGACCCTGTCTCGAAAAGAAAAAAAAAAAAAAACCTGAACAAAGGGAACACACTCTTCCATTCATATTCTTTTATACTGCTTGACCTTTTTGCCATGGGGAATTTTATTTTTTACTGTGGTAAAAGACATAAGGGGTTGACCACTTTCACCATTTTTTAAATGTCCAACCAGTGGCATTTGGCACATTTAGTGTCATACAGCCATCACTGTTAGTTCCCAAACATTTTCATCATCCCAAAGGAAACTGCTGTTCACCAGTCAGTCAGTTCTCCGTACCCTCCAACCAGCCCCTGCTGACCTCCAATCTTCTTTCTGCCAGCTTGGATTTCCCTATTCTGAACATGTCGTATAAATGGACTCACATGCCATGTGACTTTTTCTGTCTGACTTCTTTCACTTATAATGTTTCCAAGGTTCATCAGTGTTGGAGCACAGATCAGAATTTCATTCTTTTCTGAATGATGTTCCACAGATCTGTACTATGTTGCGTATACCTATCAATTATAAACATTTGGGTAATTTCGTACCTTTTTACTGTGGTAGGGCTGTACCAGATGATCTGTTGCCCTCTTCAGCCTTGATTATCCCAAGTTCCATGTCACTGCAAGCAGCTGTTTGGGTGTAAAACAGACAACATTTCCTATCTCATCTATGCCAGGGCAGGGGAGGAAGAGGGGGAAGAGGTGCTGCTGGGCCCCAATCCCAGGTCAAGCCCCTCAGCTGGATGAGGCTCCTGCATCTTCCCAGAGAATTCACTTCCCTTTCAGACAGGGCACAGAAGCACCCTCCTGGGAGTAGCTGGGATCCTAGGGCAGGAGGGAAGGGAGGGCCTCAGGAAGAGCCGGGACCTTGTCCAGGGATCTTGTGCCAAGCCCGTCAGGGAGTATCCTTCCTCTGGCACACAGCATGCAGCCCGCCAGGTGTTGCCATGCTTCGCCCTGTCCCTTTCACACACCTCCCCTCCCCCGCCCCCGTTGCCCTGGCCCTACACCCCCAGTTCACCTCACTGGTGTGTGGCTACCATCTGAGGCCTCAGAATGCCTGCTGAGAAAGGCAGCCCAGAGTCCCTCTTGGGAGATAGACCTGAGAGTCCCAGTCACAGGGAACTTCAGTGCTGCTGTCCTCAGGAAACAGATGGACAGGAGGGGCTGGGAACCCAGAGCAGAGCTCTGAAGAGCAGTGTGGTGTGGAGTGAGTTGGACTGGGCTGAGGAAGACCTCCTGGAGGAGAGAGTATGCTTCCATCACTGAGCTGGCAACCTCAGTTCTGACCCAAGCTCTGTCTCTAGCAAACCAATCACGTGTGGCTTGTTTCCTCATCCGTAAAATGGGGCCTAACCTACCTCCCTGCACTGAGAATCAAAAAAGGCAATGATAGTGATAGCTGGCATTTGTTGGTACCATATGTGTGCCAAGCTCTGTGGCTCGGAGCTTTTGTGCATGAGATCACTAATCCATGGTGGGAGCTGTTCACTTCCTGGGTGAAGGATCAGAATGCAGGAAGCTGTACTCTGTCCAAGCTCACACAGGAGATGGGAGAGACAGGATTGGAGCTCAACGCTGACAAAGCCCAAATCACACACCTGTCACCAACTGAACTTCCAGCTGGGCCCTAGGGACTATCTATATCAAAATGACCTTTCGTATTTTTAAAAAATAAATTTGTTGAATAAATTTGTTCCAATTCATTAGTTTGATACATTTTCTATTTTATGTATATTCAGAAATTTCCTATCAAATAATTTTTTTCAGTGTAGATTCCTCTGCCCAACTCACTCCAGGGAATCCCAATCTCTAGGAATGCAGCCTAGGAATCTGCATTGGAAAACAACCCCTAGGTGATTCTGATGCACAACAGTTGGAGGTGCCCGCTCACCACTGCACTGCTCCGTACCACCTCCCAGCCCCAAAGGAGAATGTGCAGTGACAATTCAGCTCCAATAGCTGTGGCAGGCATGTGTATGTACATTATTATTAGCTCTGTGGTCCAGTTCTTCCTTCGTAGTTCCTGAAGTTTAGAAGGAAAATCGCCTTTCCAAGACAAGGGGGCAGACATCTTAGGAAGTGAGTGGCAAGTCTAAGGGCAGAAGAGGAGGAGTTTGCAGAATAGGGAGGAGGATCTGAGCCCCACAGCTGGTACACCACTCCCTGCAGTACACGACCAGATTGGCGACCAAAATGCTCTCTCACACACACACCTGATGCCCTTTGTCACTGAAGAGATACAACTGGGAAGGTCAGAGGAAAGATCTTGGAACTGGGTCTTGATGGATGTGTAGGAGTTTTCTGGCAGAAGAGGGCACAGGGAATAGTACAAACATAGGCCTGGAGGTGTGACCAGGCCCAGCAGGGCAGCTCCTTGGGAGAAGGGCACTCAGGGTATGTTGAGAACCAGAGTAGATAAGATGCAGAGACAAGTCCCTACACCCAGTCTAGGACTGCCCTGAGCTCCACTCTGTCCCCTGACAATGGGCAAGGTATCCAGGGCCTTTCCAGCCCTGCCCCTGGCTCTGCACCTGGGTCTGTCCATGTTTCTCCATGCTCAGCTCTTCCTGACGACCCCACAGATGGCTGCAGCCCAGCCCACTCGATTGTGGACGGCTACTATGAGGATGCAGACAGCAGCTACCCTGCAGCCAGGATGAACGGCGAGCTGAAGAACTCCTGTAAGTTCATACCAGCTCCGCCCTCACAAAGAGCCAGCCCCTGGCATTCATATGCCTGACCCAACACCCAGACCATGGTCACCACAGATCCCCAAAGCCCTAAGACCCCAGGGTTCAGTGGAAAGGCCCCTGGAATAGGAGTCTGGATCCTGGAATCCTGCCTCTGCCCTGACTTGATAACTGATCTGAGGGGAGACTAGTTTCCTTATCTGTGATGGGGATTTGGTGTGAGGGTCACTTGAGACAAGGGCTGCAGAAGTGATGGGGTTATGACAATGTTTTGGCTGAACATTCTCCATGCCTTGGTGTTCAAGAGGCCGGCTGAGTTACTACTGTTATTTATGGAGATCCCATACAAAAGAGGACACTGAGGCTCCCTAAGTAAAGTCACCAAGATCACAAAGCAAGTGGTAAATTCAAAACACAGTGTCCTGCATGAGGGAGGTCTCTAGTCCTCACCAACACCATGCCCTGTGTCCCCTCTGTGGTCTCAGGGTGTCAGGGCATTGTACCTGCAGAGGGGTGAGCAGGGGGCTTCCCTGGGACAGCACAATGATGGGTCCTTTCCTGTGGTGCGTATAGACAATGACTCGGATGCCATGAGCAGCTCCTACGAGTCCTACGATGAGGAGGAGGAAGAAGGGAAGGGGCCGCAGCCCAGGCACCAGTGGCCCTCCGAGGAGGCCTCTATGCACCTGGTGAGGGACTGCAGGATATGTGCCTTCCTGCTACGGAAAAAGCGCTTCGGGCAGTGGGCCAAGCAGCTGACCATCATCAAGGAGGACCAGCTCTTGGTGAGTGGCCTCAGGCAGACTCACATGTTTGTGCCTCGGGACTATTGGCCTGGCCTTGCACACAGCTCAAAGCCCAGGGCTCTTCCTGACAACCACACACAAGCAAAATTCACACACACACACACACACACACACACACACTCACACTCACATACCTTAAAGACCTGCTGTAAGCTCCTCAAGGTTTTTGTTTTGTTTTGTCAGAGAACTTTTTTTTATCACTTTAAAACATTATTTGTTGTTTTTCATTGTGCAAGCTAATGTGCTTATTTATAAAATTAAAGAAAAACATAATGAAAAGTAATTAAAAAAAAAAAAAATACCCATGATCCCATAGACCAAGAGATGACCACTGTTTCCACCCTGATTTCCACACCCTTGTCCCATAAAATTGATCTTCTGTAGCACTTGTTAGTATATAACACCACTATAGAAGAAAACATACCTTTAATTCCAAAATGGGAAGATGAGCATAAATTTCAGAAAAAATAATAACTCCTTCCTAAAATACTCTGCTGACAAGACACATGTGAAACAAGTCCCTTACAACCCTGAGGCAGTGAAAACTCATCCCAAGCCAGCACCAATGCAAGGGTCAGGGCGACCTATTTCCACTCCCCATGCCTTCTCTGTTCTGGACGCCCAGCAGCGGCCAGGACCTCCAGCACAGTGTAAGTAGAGTGGTGACATCCAGGCCTGGCCATCCAGATCCCTAGAGGAAGCGCTGATAATTCACCATTAAGGCTGACGATTGTTTTTCCTGCAGGCTTTTGTAAATGTTCCTTATTACCGTATTAAGGAAGATCCCCTTCCTTCTGTTTTGGTTTGCTAAGAGTTTATATCACAAATGGGTGCTGAATTTTATCAAATGCCTTTTTCTGACTACTGAGATGTGTGATTTTTCTCCTTTTTTCTGTTTATTTGATGAATTTTGTGGTTGATTTTTGAATGTTAAACCATGCTTGCGTTCCTAGAAAAAGCTGCCTTGGTCCTGATGTGGTCTCCTTTTCTGTGTCTAGATTCCATTCGCTCATCTTTTGTTGAGGGCTTTTGCCGCTGTCATAAGAGTAATTAGCCTATGGTTTTCCTTCTCTGTGACATCGTTGTCAGTTTCTCCCAGCAAGGTAATGCTGGCCTCATGATAAGAATGGAGGAGTCAGAATCAGAAACTACTGACCTTCCAAGGCCAGCCCTCCACCTCTGTGAGAATTCCCTTTTCCGAATTCCTGCCATACAACCCTTTCTTGTAGCTTCCTCCCAAGCCAGCCCATATCTTCTCTGCTTCTTTAGACCCAACTGATCTTCCTGGTATTGTGCTACAATCTGCCTCTTCTTACTAGGCAGTTGTGCCTGAAGCCGCCCAAGGACACCCCTGGCATCTCCGAGTCCTTGCGCAGTACCCACAGTTGGGCTGGGTGGGGAGGTCTTTGTGGGGTAGGTCAAGTTTCCCTGGAGACTTTGGGTGCCCCAAGCCTTTGCGTGAGGGTGTCTCCCTGCTCTACCCTCCACTACAGAAGGCTCTGACCCCTTCTCTCCTTGTCCAGTGTTATAAAAGCTCCAAGGACCGGCAGCCACATCTGAGGTTGGCGCTGGATGCCTGCAGCGTCACCTATGTGCCCAAGGACAGCCGGCACAAGAGGCATGAGCTGCGCTTCACCCAGGGGGCCACCGAGGTCTTGGTGCTGGCACTGCAGAGCCGGGAGCAGGCTGAGGAATGGCTGAAGGTACGTGTGGCCCACTCCCAGTCCTGCCTTCCCACCCTTCTTTCCTTCCTCTCTTCCCCAGAATGCCATTGGTGGAGCTGAATTCTATCCCTGGAAGAACCAAGCCTTGCTCAGGATAGAAGGGATCAAAGCCTGAGCCCAGGTTCCCTGCACATAGCTGGGACTCATGTATGGAAATGGGTCTTGGATATCTGTAAGAGAGAGACCTCATGTGGAGACCCCAGTTCCCTCTAGTTATCTGAGTCCTCTAACATCCCTGCTATGAGCTTCTCTGGTCTGCAATCATGTACCTCCTGGAATGGGGAGCTTAGAATCTATGAAGGAAGCCAACTTTATCGTTAGACAAGCTAGCCCTTAAACAAGAAAATGAAAAGGGCCAGGAGTGGTGACACACCCCTGTAACCCCAGGGGCTCTGGGGCTTAGACAAGAGGGTTTCAAGTTCAAAGCCAGGTTCAGCAACTTAGTGAGGCCCTAAGCAATTTAGCGAGACCCTGTCTCTAAATAAAATATAAAAAGTTGGGGAGGAGGCTGGGGATGGGACTCAGTACTTAAGCACCCCTGGGTTCAGTCAGAAGGAAGGAAGGAAGGAAGAACTCTTGCATGTTTTAGGCAGAAATATTCATCCTTGTAACCAGCACGTGTGGCCCCACTTCTGCATCTTTGTGGCCACACAGAACAATGAGAGTCACCACATATTGAGCACTTTTTTGTGCCATGCCTTGTGCTGAGAGCCTCACCCTCCACAATGGGACTGTTATTGTTCCCAATTTACAAATAAAGAGACTGAGGCACAGAGAACTTACAACTTGCCAAAGGTCTCACTGACAAGGGGTTGGTGCCATAATTTGAGTCAAAGAAGTAGATCTACTCCAAAGGCATATAGACACAGTGACATAGTGATGAGGCTTCACCTCTTAAGCCTCATCATCCTAACCTGCAACTTAGGAAGACTTTGGTGGCACACAGACGTGCCTTAAGTCCCAGACCTAAGCAGCATTCACTGGCTGTGTGATCTTATACAAATAATTTTGCCTCCCTGTGCCTCGGTTTCCTTGTCTGTAGAATAGTTCCTGTGAAAATTCTGGAGAGCATTGACACAGTGCCTGCCAGGCAGCAAGTGTCCAGCAACTGTCAGTGATTGCTGCCATGATGGTGATACCCCACGCCCAGTCCTCTCCAGCAGACCTCTCCCTGCACAGGCCTCTACTTCACTCTGACACTTTTCTCTTTCCTCCTCTGATCTCCCTGCTGGAACAATGAAACCCTCCTCCCTCCCTTCCTTCCTGTGATAACCAGCTCTCGCATGGAATGTTCGGTGTTTCTCCTAACTGCTTTAGTCTCGGGAGGGGAAGGAAGGGAGAGAAACTGCCTGATGGGGAATCCCTGCCTCCAAAGAGCAGGTGGGTCAGAAGAAGGAGCCCCAGGCACCAAGTTACAAGACTCCTGTCAGCCCTAATCCTTGAGAGGTTGAGGCAGGAGGATCACAGATAGAAGTGAGCCTCGGCAAGTTTCAAGCTAGTCTGGGCAACACAGTGAGACCCTGAAATAGAAAGAAATAGAAAGAGCTGGGGATGCAACCCAGTGGGAGAGAATCCCTGAGTTCTATCCCCCACATTGCAAAGAGAGAGAGAGAGGCCTGCCTGCCTCGATATCTGATCCGGAACATAAATTTCAGAAAATAATAATAGCTCTTCCCCAGAATACTCTGCTGACAAGACTGGCTCATACTGCTTGCTTTTGGTTTCTGACTCAGCTGCTACCTAACAGGTGGCTTCACCTCTTCAGCCTCATCGTCCTAACCTGCATCTTGGGGATCACTGGTTACTGTGGGGACAAAATGCCTGATGGGTTAGCATTAAATGGTGGCTGTCATTATGTTGCGATCTGCATGCTCATTGCTGAGGCCTTGAGTGAGTGACTGAGTGAGTCTGTCTCTGCATCACTGACATGGAGATGATGACCCCAGCTGCCCCCCATGGTCACCAAAGCAGACCCTTGCCTCTCGAGACTTTCTGGTTCACATCACCCCTCACATCCACAGTCTCACTGTCTGCAACCCCAGCAGAGGACCAGTGTTGTCATGTTACAGATGTGGAGATAGAGGCCCAGAGTTTTTTTTCTTTTTCTTTTCTTTTCTTTTGGTACCACGGATTGAACTCAGGAGACTTAACCACTGAGCCACTTCCCCAGCCCCTTTTCATGTTTTATTTTGAGACAGGGTCTCGCTAAGTTGCTCAAGGCCTCACCAAGTTGCTGAGGCTGGCTTTGAACTTGCCATTCTCCTGCCTCAGCCTCGCAAGTGACTGATATTACAGGTACACACCATCGTGCCTGGCATAAACAGCTTTTTCAAGACACAAAACTAATGAGCAGTGAAGTCAGATCTAGAAACCAAGCCTCTTAGTGCCCAGCCCTGTATCCTTTTAGTCCAAGGGACAGATACAAGAGGAAGCCTTTTCCGACCCTGACGTATCCCATGCTCATGCAGGTGTCTGTGTCTACCCATCTGCTGACAGCCCTGACTCACAAACCCCAGTCATCCTTTTACCTCCAGAGCTTCCCTGCCCATCTGCTCCCAGCTGTGTGTCCTCTCCACAGATCATCCGTGAGGTCAGCAAGCCAATTGGGGGAGCTGAGGGTTTGGAGGCCCCCAGATCCCCAGTGCTCCTGTGCAAGCTGGACCTGGACAAGGTACGTCTGTCTCTACTAAGCTCCTCCTGGTCAGAACGCAGCAGGCATTCAGCATGGACCTCATGCAAGTGGAAATCACAGGCTGGTGGTGAAGCCAGGTCCCTGCTGATGGTGTCATACAAGCAATGCATGCCCAGCAGTAGGTGCTCAATAAATGTCTACTGAGCTGATGAATGCACAAATAAATGTCTATGTCCAAGGTGTAGTAGGAGCACAGGAGGGTACAGCTCACCCTGTCTAGACAGGAGGAGGTCACATCTGAACTATACCATGAAAAATAAGTTGGAATATATCCACCAGAAAAGAAAGATGCCTGCTTGGAACATGGGTGAAGTGGTCATTGGTCAGTTGGTCAGGGCTTGGGCAGATATGTACCAGTGCCTACCCTTTGCCAGGTACTGTAGGTAACAAAGGGACTCAGACCCAGATCATTCCCTTAAGGACATTGTAGCCTATGGGAAGATTTAAGCTCCACATACATGGGCCCTAAAGAATGTAACAAAGGCTAGTATTTATAGACTATAACTGGGTGTGCAACATTGTTTCAAGTGTTTTATATGTATTAACTAATATAATTTCTGTAACAACTTTTGGAGTAGGTACGTTTTCAGATGAGAAAACTGTGGCATGGAGAGATTTATCCAACATCACATAGTAAATAAGAAACAGAAGCTGGGTTTAGCGGTGCACACCTGTAATCCCTGCAGCTCAGGAGTCTGAGGCAGGAGAATCATAAGTTTGAGGCCAGCCTCAGAAACTTAATGAGACTGTCTCGAAAATTTATAGAAAGGCAGGGTGGAGTATATAGCTCAATGGTCAGAGTGGCCCTGGATTCAATCCTCAGTACAGAGAAGGAAAGAAGGAAAGAGGAAGGGAGCGAGGGAGGGAAGGAGGGAAGGAAGGAAGGGGAAGGAAGGAAGGAAGGAAGGAAGGAAGGAAGGAAGGAAGGAAGGAAGGAAGGAAGGAAGGAAGGAAGGAAGGAAGGAAGGAAAAGGGAAGGGAAGGAAAGGGAAAGGAAAAGGAAAAGGAAAGGAAGGAAGGAAGGAAGAGAGAGAGAGAACTAGGGTTTAAAGTCAGACAGTCTGGAGGACTCTGCCATTTCAGTGAAGTATCCCGAGCATCCACCAGACAAGTAGTTGATACGGATCTGCCCATACCAGGCACTGTGGGGACCCTATAATGCAGTGCTGAGAAAAACAGGTACCACCCCTGCTCTCACAGCACTTACAGGCAGTGAACAAGCAGCCATGAGTCAAGTAATCACAAAGACTTACAAATGCCAAGCCATGGAAGTGCTAGGAAGGAAGGTACCAGGTTCCCTGGGAGTGTGTGATGGGGGCCTGCTCCTGTCTCAGAGGTACAGGAAGCTTCCCCGAGGAAGTCACTGTTCAGATGAGGATAAAAAGTTAGCAAGAAAGGGGAAGAGAAAGGCATTCCAAACAGAGGGAGCAAGCTAGTGCAGACGGACACATGGAATTCAGAAAGCAGGGGATTTGTCAGCCTAGAGTGGTCCTGAACAGTGACAGAGAGGGGGACTGGCTGGAGGAACAGGAGGAGTAGGGAAGATGGTGCTTATGGTGAGCCTTAAAGCATAAGCAAGATGTTACTGAAGCGGGGGTGGGGAGGGTCAAGGGAGGGGACAGCAGAAGCACCAGTGTGGGATCAGGTGACAGTTATGAAGGGCCAGGTCTCTGATGTGTAGTGAATGCTGGCGGAGAAGTTCAACCCTGCCCTCACTTAGTCTTTGTCAGTAGAGGAGTCTAAAGGAAAGCAATGTTGATTGTGAGAGGCAGAGAGAGAGAGAGAGCACGCACTTGTGGGTGCATGTTGTGCTGCAGGTCACAGGATGTATGGAGGTGAGCTTGTGTAGTCGAGTTTTCCTGAAGCCCAGCTCACTGGGGGAGGGTAACATGCTTAGGGTGGTATTTGGGGTGGGAATGGGGCTGAGGATGTGGTGTTAGTGGGGTTGAAATGTCATCATCTCTGAGTTAATCCCAAAGTGCTCGAGGCATTGCTTGGTATTTGCTCTCTGCCTTGATGAAAAGCTTGCTGTCTGTACACCACTGCAGAACAAATAGAGCCACAGCCTCTGTTTCACAATTTGTAGAGGCAATTTGAACAGTGCTACCCCATTTCTGGCAGTTGCTATTTTTCCACCCCTATGGAAACAGGAGAGCCCATGACCTCTCCTGTCCTCCCTGCTTCCTAGGACTGGGCTTATCACAAAGCACCCTGACCTGATTTGGGGGACCCTCAGTAGGGACCTCAGCTCTGTAATTCTGCTCCACATGAGTGGGTATCATTTCAACCCTGTCCCAAGCCTGGCTGGCATGGTTTAGCTTCTTGAAGCAAGAGGACAGCACCTCGTGCAGGTGTTAGAAATGATACCACCTGCTGACCTCATAGCCTCACGTGGGCAGCTTCCTGGGGCCTCACAGCTGCCTTCTGAAGGTGAGAAAACCAACCCAGGGAATATGAAAGGATTTTCCCACATTTGCACAGCTAATAAATGAGAACAGGGTCATAATTTCTTCCAAGGTCTGTCTAACTACTCTGCTCTACCTCCCAGACTGCCTTCACCTTGTATAACTAAATCAAAGAATGTATGATTGGTGTGGAGTTGATATGAGTAAAAATAAGGTTGGCTACCAATGAAGTTAACGTGTGTGTGTGTGTCCTTATCATTGTCTCATCAAAGCTAGGATCATATTGGACTCCTGTTGGTCACCAGGTCCTGTCTCAACTAATCTGAGATGTCTGCTAGCTCATCCCTTTTTCTGTCATCCCTACTGTCATGTTGGCTCATCCCCTTCTGGAGTCTCATCTAGAGCAGGAATGATGTGCTCTCCATAGGCTCTTTTGCATTCAGTCTCACCCTTCTTGTCCATCCCCACAATACCACTGGATTACATTAGCATACCACTTACATTCACTCCCAGCTCCTGTCACCTGCCAGATACAGTGCGAATTCTTAGGACACTGCTGTCAATGTGTGATGACTAATCACCTCATCCCTGATAGACTATAAAACAAGGCTCGACATGAGTAAGTCGTGGTTGTCCTCCCCATACCTGGCACAGTGTATCAGGTACATTACAGTGTTTGTTAACTAATTATTGTGTGTGTGTGGGGGGGGGGGGGGGTGGGGGAAGACTGAAGTGATAAAAGAACACTTCTGAGTGTCCCCTCTGATGTGAGGCTGTCTGTGTCCCTCCTCAGAGGCTGTCCCAAGAAAAACAGACCTCAGACTCTGACAGCCTAGGCATGGGTGACAACGCTTCCACCCTCAGCCGCCGGGAGACCTGTGAGCATGGTAGGAGCCTCCGCCAGGTCAGGCTGAAGACTGCTGCCAGAGCTGGGAGGGGCCTTAGCTGTGGGTACACAGTGGCAGAGCCAGTCCTGAAGACCTGGGTTAAATGACTTGGACTGTCATACCTGGAACTGCATGCTAGTCCCTGTGTGCAGGCTGAAAGGGCTACTGGGAAGCCAGGGATGGATGGAACTGGGACACGGGGCTCCTTCTCCCCTGACCCATCTCTGCTGCAACAGGCAAAGGGAAGAAGAGCAGCCTGGCAGAGCTGAAGGGCTCTGTGAGCAGAGCTGCAGGCCGCAAGATCACCCGCATCATCAGCTTCTCCAAGAAAAAAGCGTCGGCTGAGGACCTGCAGACCTCCTCTGCAGAGGAGGAGGTCCCATGCTGTGGTGAGTACGGATGCGGAGAGCAGGGGCCTTCAGGCACCCAGGCTGAAGCCAGGAGACCTTCCCTGCCTCATCTCTCCCAGGGCAGGAGAGAGAATTCCAGCCTTCTGCACAGTTAAACCCCACTTCATCAGTATCCACAACCTGCCATCACCTGGTTCCTGTGAGGCCCTGACACTCACTGAAAGGAAAGGTCAGCTGACCCCCATATTTCTGTACTCCCTGTGATCTTAGCCCACATTGCTGCCCATCTTGGGGCCTCAGTTTCTCAGCTTCCTCCTCTATAATGAGAGGGGAGTAACGTTTCATAGCATATAACACACAAGGTATGTAAAGTTGCAAACCAGTCTCATAAAGAGAGTTAGATTAAAAATATTTAAGTACTTTTCAAAATAAATGCATTCTGTGTGAGGGAAAAGGACTTTAGGAGGGAAAACATTGTTTTCATATAAATGCAGCATTCCATATCCTGAAATCCAATAGAAAATTATCTATTTTGAGGGGCTGGGTGGGAGTAGCTCAAGGCAGAGCCCTTGCCCAGCATGCATGAGATCCTGGGTTTGATCTCTGGAACAACAAAAAGAAAATAAGCTATTTTGGATATGCAGTAATATTCTTCTGCCCCTAAAGAAAAAAAAATAGTATGAGAAAATATGACTATAAAGAAATATTTTGTAAAAAAAGAAAAAAAAAAGGATTTTGTAATCAGTGAGTCCATCTTGTTATGGTAAAATAATAATAAATTTTAATCTATTGGTTAAGAGGGAATTCTAACCCCACCTGTGGACTGTGTAGCAGTCTGGGCCTTGATGTCAATTTTATAATTCTTTCCCTTGGCCAGCTGGTTTTGTTCCCACACTCTGACACTAGGTGTCAGCACCATCCGTTATTTTCCACCTTTGGGTAAATTCTGGATTTGGGGAAGGGAGGAGAGGCAAGAGGGAAAGCTGTCTTTTATACAACATATGGAGCAGTTCCTGCCCTTTTCACCACACTTAGTGTGATCCCAAGGCTATGCAGTGATGTCTGAATGGGATTATCAGTGCCCATTTCACAGATAGGAAACTGAAACTCAGAGAAGAGGATGCCTAGGATGGTAGACCAGGCAAGTGAGCTGATCCGAAAGAACGCAGAGACCTCCTTTCCAGCAAGTGCAAGTGTCCTGGGCAGTGGCCCATGCACCCAATTTGCACCCCGCACCTGGGGTTTGTCCAAGACTGGGTCGTGGGGACGTCAAGCCACCTCTGTCTCCTCCTCCCAGGTTATCTGCACGTGCTGGTGAACCAGGGCTGGAAGGAACGGTGGTGCCGCCTCAAATGCAACACACTGTATTTCCACAAGGACCGTATGGACCTGCGGACCCACGTGAATGCAATCGCCCTCCGCGGCTGTGAGGTGGCCCCAGGCTTTGGGCCCAGACACCCATTTGCCTTCAGGATCCTGCGTAACCGGCAGGAGGTGGCCATCCTGGAGGTAAGAGGAGAGAGTCCGGTGGGCCTTGTGGTGGGACTCTGGGCCAAGGAGTCTTGTTTTTGGCGTGAACTTACCCAAGGACATTGCAGGGCCTGGGAGAGGAAAGTAAGTGCTGCTGTCAGTGACCCAGCAGGCTTGCAAGAAAACACAGGACACTCACTCAAATGCCAGCTCCAGGTGCACAGTAAACCATGTATTTAATACATGTATATCTATACTATATTGTATGTTATGTGTGACATACTAAATTTTGGACATACCTATACTAAAAAATTATTTGTTCATCCGAAATTCAAATTTAACAGAGCACTCCGTTTTTAATTCTAATTCTGACAGCCCTAGAACCAAAGTGTGTTTATTCTCCTTGACCTTAAAATCTCAAATCTGAAAGGCATTTCATCTGGTGTAACCCCAATCTGATTTTAGAGTCTTCTCTGAAAGCTTCCCAGAAGTCCACTTCAGATAAACCACTGCTCTTCAAGGTAGCCTACTCTTCTCATTAAGGAACTCAAATTTCTAGGAAGATTTTCTCTATATTGAGTTAAAATCTTTAAATTCCACAAAAGCAGTAACCATGCCTACTTTTATTTTTCTAGAGCCCTGCATGATGCCTGGCATATACTGTGTGCTCAATAAACATTTATTGTACAAATGAATGAATGAAATGTGAATTCATTTCATTTATTCATTGTGCTTCCTACCACTGGCACTGAGTTTCCTCCCTGAGATCATGCAAAACACATTGACTCTCAGAATCCTATCTGTTTAAAATTTAAAATGTTGACACTGAAAGAAAATTTAAATACCTACCTTCTCATATTATAGGTAAGGAAAATTAAGCCAGAACAGTCTAATGCTTTGTCTAGGGCTCCACAGAGGATCAGTGGCCTCTTGGTCTTGTCCTAGAACTAAAACTCAACCTCTTGATCTTGTTCTCTTTGCCTAGTATCCACTGCATCTCTCAGTTCTTAAATTTAATTTCTGATAGTTTCAGATAGACTCAATTCTTTAACTTATACACAGAACTTTCTAGCACAAAGCATACTTCCTTTATTCAGTTTTATTATCTGCAAGCTAAGTTGACTTTGTAACTTTGCTTTTTTTTTTTTTGGTACTGGGGATTGAACCCAGGGGTGCTTAACCACTGAGCCACATCCCCAGCCCTTTTTTTATTTTTTAGTTAGTGACAGGGTCTCACTGAGTTTCTAAGTGCCTCGCTAAGTTGCTGAGGCTGGCTTTGAACTTGCGATCCTCCCTCCTCAGCCTCCAGAGTGGCTGGAATTACAGGCTTGCACCATGGTGCCCAACTAACAATACTTTTTTAATGAAAATTAAGTATGTGTTTAAGTAATCAGCAACTTATGGGAGGTTTCCCATACAGTACTGTAATATTTGGCAATTACAACACAAGTAAAAATTGAGTTATATGAGCAATTGCTTCCTCTAATAAAAAAGTAAATATTTTTCAAAATTTTCAGGGAACACCTAAATGTTGTTTTTTATATCCAAGTGGTTGTGCATAGACCCTGACTCTTATTCCTCTTTGGTTCCTAAGAACTGGGCACACAATAGGCACTTATAAATATTTGTGCGTTTGGCTGAAGTGAGCAGGAAGCCAGAAGGCCCGACAGTGTGAAAATGAACTCCACTGTCCCTCCTCTCCCCCAGGCAAGCTGTTCAGAGGACATGGGTCGCTGGCTTGGGCTGCTGCTGGTGGAGATGGGCTCCAAAGTCACTCCAGAAGCACTGCACTATGACTACGTGGACGTGGAGACCTTAACCAGCATTGTCAGTGCTGGGCGCAACTCTTTCCTGTAAGGGCCAGTCCCTCAGCACACACCTGTCCATGACCTTTCCTGTCTCAGCTCAATCTCAGAGTCTCTGTGTCTAGCCTTGGGCACTGGAAGGAAAGGGAGGAAGAGCTTGGGAAGACTCTGCTTCCTTGGGAAGCTAGAGTAGGTTCCCTCCTCTTGTAGGATGGGAAAAGGAGCTGGCTGAGGGAAGTAACCCAGGGTCAAGGCAAGCTGTGGATGGAATGAGCAAAAGTGGGAAAGTACTGGGCTCTGCCTTCATGCCACTGGACCTTAAACTGTCACAACCTTGAGTGTGCAGGTGGGCATGTGACTGTTCCATTGAGTTAAGCTTTGGAAGCTCTGGGTTTGAGTCCCAGCTTTGTCACCACTAACCGTGGAAGTGTGGGCTGGTTGCTTGCCATCTTGGATCTCCTGTTTCCTGACTTACAGAAAGGCATTGATGAATCGCCTGCCCTCTGGGCTATTGTGAGGATCATGTGGGTCCCTATTCAGGAAGCACTCACACAACACATGATCTTCTGACCCACATTAAAAGCTGCTGCCAGAACCAAATGACAGGAAAGCACTATAAACCACAAACTGTTGTCATCATTGTCATACCTTTGATTTTCTAGATATGCAAGATCCTGCCAGGATCAGTGGCCTGAGCCTCGAGTCTATGATGATGTTCCTTATGAAAAAATGCAGGTATGGTCCTTTGGGGTTGGCTGCCTGGGAACATATAAAGGTCATTTCTTCCATTTCTTTCTTCCACTCAGTGGCCCTTTTATCCTTTGCTTCAGAGAAATGATTTTCATTTAACTGGCAGTTCAAAGAGGATTGCCATCTTCTCACAGATGATGGCTCAGAGGCGGCCAGGTGGTGCAATGCAAAGAGTCCTGGGTCAGGAGGGAAAAGGAGTTCTGTAGACTGCTAAACGCTCCAGAAATGTAAGGCACTGTGTCCAGTTTGAGCAATGGGCTGCACTCTTCTCCCCTGCTTACCACTCTGAACTGAGTTGATCATTCCATATGGTCAGGGGTGGATGCTGGCCACCCACAAGGCCTTCACCTGGTGGCCTCTGTAGTCTAGACTTCAGTTCTCAGGGTTGTCCCCTTGTTTTGCTCACAAAACCAAGGAGGAGTCAGCTCATTAACTGAACACGAGTTCTCAGTACCTGTCATGTGTCCCAGAATGCTGGTGGCAGCATGCCCTGTGCCTTCTCCTGTGGAAGAGCCAGAAGATGACCACATTTGGGGTGGGCAGAGGGAGCAAGATGAGAGAGAGGGGATTGACAGCCAAGGATACCATGTCTGCAGGCCAGGTTCTGCCATGGACAGCAATGGATGGTACTCTGAGCTCTCACCTCCAGGACTCCCTTTTCTAGAAACTTCTCCAGTCATCTTTCTGTTCATGGTCTTTCTTCAGACTCAGGTGAACCACTGGATGAAGCTTGAGGTTTTTCTCAGTTGCACAGCAGCTAGTAGTGAGGTGGTTTACTACTTCTGACATGAATGCTGGGGTCAGAATCAGGGCTGAGGCTGAGTACCTTGGGTTTGCTTCTCTGACCCTCACCTCCAACCCTATGAGGGCATGAAAAGCCTACCTTCTAGGACTATTTCAAGAATTAAGTGAGCTTTTGGTTTTTTTTCTTTGTTTGATTTTTGGGTTTTTGTTGTTGTTATTGTTTTGTTGTTGTTGTTGTTGTTGTTGTTTTTGTTTTTGTTTTTCTTTTTGGTGCTAGGGATTGAACCCAGGGTCTTGTGCATGTGAGGCAAGCATTCTACCAACTGAGCTATATTTCCAGCCCAAGATATTTTATGTAACAAAATTTATCACAGTACCCACACATTAAAAAGTTTTGAAAAGAGGAGTAAATAGTACAGTTGTTATCAATATGATTATTACATAACAGTATTATCATAATCCACTAGGGTTTCCTGAGTTTTGACTGTATTTTGAGCATTTGTAATACCCTTAATATACAGATGGACAGCCAGTCTAATAAGTTATGTCACTTCTACTTTTGGCTGATTTCATTCATTATATATATTTTTTTAGGGAAGACTCTGCATTAGCAATTCAGAAAATTAGAAGGAATCTTCCAAATAATGAGGACAAAATTACCTATGATAAGTCATTCATAGCTACCCACATTCTCTTCAGACTTCCTAGTTCTCCTCTCACAGGTATTCCAGTTTAGAATTGCCTTCTGCTGCCTCTGCTGGGTAGGAGATTCAAATGAAATACCACCAGGGAAAGTGGTTTATAAACTGTTGAGTACTGCACAGATCTCAAAATGTAAGGCTAAGATCTCAGAGGTCCTGCTAGTGTGCACACACCCAGCAAGGACAGAACCCACCCTGCAGTGGTGTCTAAGCCTCCTGCACTTAACCATTTCCATCTCCCATTTAGGATGAGGAGCCTGAGCGCCCCACTGGAGCCCAGGTGAAACGCCATGCCTCCTCCTGCAGTGAGAAGTCCCATCGAGTGGATCCACAGGTCAAGGTCAAGCGCCATGCCTCCAGTGAGTTCTGTGTGGGCCTTCCCTGCTAAGCAGGGGGAGGGAAGGGAAGCAGCCTACTCACGGGTCTTAAAATCAGATTCTTCCAGGGTCAGGCAGGTCAATAAATGAGTAAAGTCGGTCATAGGAAAATGCCCTAGAAAAAGTAACAGGGGCTAAGGGTGTAGCTTAGTGGTAGGGCACTTGCCTAGCATGCACAAGGACCTGGGTTCATCCCCAGCACTGCAGCAACACATGCACCATGAAAAGGGGAAGCTATCAGGTAGCCTCAGAGGGAAAATGACTGGGAGTAGCACTCTGGGAAACTGGAGCATGCAGGGTCCAACTCTAGAGGTAACCACTAGCTCGCTTCAGTTGGCCCCACACAGAAGTGCCAGCCCCTATTGCCAGATTTACTGATTGTTCAAAAATCCAGAAATCTAGGCTTTATGTGAAATTTTAGTAATGCTAACAATTTTTAAAAATTTTAACACTGAATGTTTTGTATATGTATATGCATATATATATACACACACACACACACATAGAGGGACAATGAGAGAGGTCATCTTCAAGCTGTATCTGTTTCAGAGCTAATAAATTTATGATTTCTGATGTGTGATACTAAGTGGAGAACTAAATCCCTCCACACAACCTGAAGGGGGCTGCCATGACAGCCACAACTACTCTGTCCAGGCCGAGTTCCACCTAGCTTGCTGTGGGTGTCGGTGAATTGCTTGATTGCCGCACTGCACAATGGTAACTAAGTACATCAGATGACTCTTTTTAGTTCTGTCTGATTTCCAATGCTAACCTCTGCTCCTGTGTGAACTATTGCTATGAGAAGCCCGGCTTCCTGTAGGACAGCCTATTCCAAGAGTTTTTTTCTTCCTTCCTTTACTTTTCTTTCTTTGTACCTGAACAAAGTCAGGTTCTATTTTTTGCTTTTTGAAGACTTATTTAAAAAAAAATACTTTTCTATACTATAACTCCATTAGTGTAGGTCCTCCCTCCTGGGAGTTGGGTGATCTGTCTTCTTTGGAAGACAGATCGGAAAAGTCCTTTCCCATCTCTGGGTCTGAATTTCCTCTCTGAGCTGGGGATGTAGCTCAGTGCTACAGTGACTTATAAATAATAGAAGTTTATTTCTCACAGTTTGGAGGTTGGGAATTCCAAAGTGCCAGCAGATTTGTCGTTTGTGAGGGTTCATTTCCTGCTTCATAGGTAGCCATTTTTTCACTTGCTGGGGTCTCTTTTGTAAATGCACTAATCCCATTTATAAGGTTCCAGTCTCATGACCTAGTCACACACAAAAAAGACCCACCTCCAAATATGAATTTTGAAGGCTCATATTTAGTCTGTAGTCAAAGAAACTTGCCCAACATGGTATATTAATTACCTATTGCAACATAACAAAATACACAAAATTTAATGGTTCGAAACAGTGAGCACGTGTTATGCCACAGTTTCTGCTGTTTGGGAATCCTGAGCTTATTAGTTATGCAGTCTTGGCTGAGGACCTCTCATGAGGTTGCAGTCAAGATATCGGCCCATCACCTGAAGTCATCTGAAGGCTTGCCGGGCTGGAAGATCTGCCTCTAACGTGGCTTACTCACATACCAGGCAAGTTTGTGCTGGTGTTAGAAGGAGGCCTCAGTTCTTTGCCATGGGGACCACTCCATAGGATTGGAAATCCTCATGATGTGACAATTGGCTTCCCCCTAAGCAAGCAACCTAAGAGGGAGCAGCAAGCAGATAATGCATGTCTTTTATCACCTACCTTTTGAAGTCATAGTCTGTCATTTCTGCAATATCCTAATATTACACAGCTCAGCCCTGCTTAGTATGGGAGGGAACCACAAAAGGGCATGAATATCAGAAAGTAAGAATTATGGCGGCCAAGATGATTAATGAGAAAAATAGTAGCATGAGAAACTGTGGACCCACTCCCCCAAAAACTCAACTATAACTGATGAAAATTATTAAAACAATCATTTAAAGTCTCTGAAAATTGTTATAAGGGCATATAACAAATGAATAAATACCTATTTTAGAAAATTTGCTAAATCTCAGTAAGAGATTGAGTGGCATTTAAGCCACAACCCATACCTTAACTCTCTTCCACCCCTACCACCTGCTCAGTATGAAAAAATGTCTGCTCCAGGCAGGTGTGGATGAGAAAGCTGGGCTCCCTGTTCCCCCAGCTCCCAGTAAAGAGCTACAGTATCTCCCCAGGAAGGGCAGGCTGCCAGCATTTCTCATTGTGCTCAGTTCCATGTTGCAGAGGCTAAATTCCAAGTGAGTGCAGCAGAAAGATAGGGAGTTCCCTTCCTCCACCCAGCTCTTTGGGGGCGCAGGCTTTACCCAAGGTGGGCCAGGTCACAAATACTAGAACCTGAATGCCCTCCTTCCAGCTCACCCAGACAGAGGTTCCAGGCTGGGGGAGGCAAGCAGAGAAGACCAGAGGTCACTGCCCCCATCCTGCACCCTACTCATAAGGAAGGAATATCACTTGAAGACAAGCAGGCTGTCTTAGTGCTCCTAAAGCAGAATACCTGAAACTGGTAATTTATAATGAAAAGAGATTTATTGGCTCAACCTTCTAGAGACTGGAAAGTTCAAGATGAAGTTACCAGCATCTGGAAGGAGCCTTCTTGCTGCATCATCACATGGCAGAAGGTGGAAAGACAAAGAAACAAAACTTGCCCAACTCTTTTTTTTTTTTTTTCAGTACTGGGGATTGAATCCTGGAGTGCCTAACCACTGAGCCAGGTCCCCAGCCCTATTTTTTTTTTTTTTTTCCTTTTTTTTTTTCTTGTATTTTATTTAAAGACAGGGTCTTGCTGAGTTGCTTAGGGCCTTGCTAAGCTGCTGAGGCTGGCTTTGAACTGGCAATCCTCTTGCCTCAGCCTCTTGAGCCACTGGGATTACAGCTGTGCCCCACTGGGCCAACAAACTTGGCTTTTTATAGCAGCATTAATCCTACCCATGAGGGTGGAACCCTCATGAGCTAATCATTTTTCAAAGGTCCCACTTTGGGAAGACAGTGCCACTTTTTAATACTATTACAATGGCAATTAGGTTTCAACATGAGTTTTGGAGAGGAAAAACATTCAAATGACACAGGCCAATGTTTCCACCTCCAGATCTAGAACAGTGTCTCAGGGATTTGGGCCAGGATAAAAGATGGGCCATAAGAACAGAGAACTCCAAAGTTCTCTTACAAAAGAACTGACTTTGGTTGGAACACAGAATAATGAAGTTCAAGTCAAAAGGTGCTCTCAAACACAATGGAGATTGGTGGTAAACAAGCTAAGAAGAAGCTAGGATCTGCATGGGAGCAATAAATTAAACCATAAAATAAACCATAGGCCAGCTAGTTGATCAGAGAGAACCACAGAGACAGCTAAGAACAGCATTAGGAGCAACCTCAAAGACTGGCCCCAAAAAGTATCCTATAAAAGGACTGGATTTAACTGGATTGAACCATGGATCAATTTATGCTCCAGAGCATTTTCAAAAACAATAATCAGTTAACAATTAGTAGAACCTAATGGTTGGTGTTAGGTTACCAACAGAAGCAGACAGCTTAAGGGACATATTAGGGAGAAAGAGAGAGCCCTGCTAAAATCATTATCATCCAGGGTGACTATACCCATGCCCAGGGCTATGTCCCCTGAGGAGCAATATCAGAGGTTTCACGTTGCTAAAAGTCCAGCCAAGTTACTAAAACATTAAGCAAATAGCAATCTTTGAGAGGAAGGCAGAATCAATATCTAAAGATGCTGTAATATACTAAAGTGACCAGTTTTCAACAAAAAATTATGAGAAATGTAAAGAATCATGAAAGCATGACCCATTCGAAGGGAGCAAAGCAAGCAACAAAAAGTGCCTGTGAAAGGGTGCAGGTGTAGAATTAACAAAAATTTCAAAAGAGCCATTATAAATATATTCAAAGAACTGAAGGAAGCCATAAAGAAATAAAGGTAAGCTGAGCCTGGTGGCACTTGCCTGTAATTCCAGTGATTCGGGAGGCTAAGGCAGGAGGATTGCAAGTTTTGAGGCTAGCCTTGGCAACTTAGCAAGATCCTATCTTAAATTTTAAAAGACTGGGGATATCACTTAGTGGTAGACTGCCTCTGGGTTCAATCCCTGATACCAAAAAAGAGAGGGAGGGAGGGAGGGAGGGAGAAAAGGAGGGCGGGCTGACAATGTGTTATCAAATTGAAACCATTGATAATAAAATAGAAATTATAAAAAGAAGAACCAAATGGAAATTAGGGAACTGAGAAATACAGTAACTGAAATGAAAAACTCACTAGAGGGGCAAAACAGTAGATTTGAACTGGCAGAATTAAGAATCAGTGAATTTGAAGATAGATCAATAAAGGTTGTACAAGCTTAAGAGTAGAGAGTAAAAAGAAGGAAGAAAAGTGAACAGTCTCAGAGAAATGTGGGACACCTTTAAGTGCACTAATACACGTATAAAGGTAGTTCTCACCACCGTCTAGAGTGGACAAGGTATAGGGTTTCTGCAGGAGGGATGGGCCAGCTATAAATTAATCACTAATGAAATTTATTTAATAGGAAAAAACCACAGGAAACAATTATCTTTTGAATCAGGGGGCATGACAGATTGAGCCATACTAAAGGATGCGACTCTAACAAAGATGGAAGAGCCCACCTTTCCTTTATTTATAGCTGTACAGGTAAAAGGGGAGTCAGGAGGAGCTTATTCCATGACAAGTTAAATAAGCCATTTTGCTGTAGCAGGCCATCTGGCACATCTAGGACTTGCAAATTTCAGCAGTAAGCCACTGCACAGAAACCACATGCTTCAGGCCATCTGAAACAATCTCTTGTGACTGTGAGAGCCAGATTTCCGTGCCTGATGGCTCGACCGAGCCTGGTTTTATTTGCTAGTCCTGGATGGCGCCCCACAGGTAGTACCAGAAGGAGAGAAAAGAGGAAAAGAAAAAAAGAATTCAAATAAAAAATGCCAAAAAACTTGCCAAACTTATTGAAAAACATTAATCTGCACATCCAAGAAGCTCAGCAAGGTCTAAGTAAGATAAAGGTAAGGGGATTCTCAAAGAACTCATCATTAAAATGCAGACGCTAAAGATGAAAAATATCTTGAAGACAGAAGAGAAAACCATCTCCCCACACACAAAAATGCACTCATGAAGGTGGGGGGAACCCAAAACATAAGATTAACAGCAAACTTCTCAAAACTTCTCATTAGTAACAGTGAAGGCCAGAAGGTAGTGGGATGACATACCCAAAACACTTTGGGGTCAACTCAAATCCTATATCCAGCAAAGATAGCTTTCAAAAAATTGAGATAAAATAAGTACATTCTCAGGTAAGTAAAAACAGAGAGTTTGTTGCCAGTAGATCTACCTTATAAGAAATGCAAAAGGAAATTCTTCAGTTTGAAAGACAGACAGTAGTTTGTAACCCCAGACAACAATGTGAATTCACACAAAAAAAAGCTCTGGTAAAGGTAACTAAGTAGTTACAAAAAACAAATGCATATTCCACCTCATTTATTCTCTTACTCAGTTGGAAAAGTAATTGTATAAAACCATGTTTGTTTGCATTTTGTAGGCCTATAGTATATATAGAAATGTAAAAAAAAATTAAAAAAAAAAAAAAAGAAATGTAAAAAATTGACAATATGACAAAACGGAGGTGAGTGGGGCTAAGACAGTGATGCCAAATGGTAAATAAGAAGGTTAACAGAGGGGCTGGGGGGGTAGCTCAGTGGTAGAATGCTTGCGTAACACGTTGGATCCTCGGCACCACATAAAAATAAATAAATAAAATATATTTTGTCCATCTACAACTAAAAAATATTTTTTTAAAAAAGAAGGGTAACAGAATAAACTCTACAAATACATTCTTGCTTTCCTTTCATCTCTCAGCTTCTTTAGTAGACTTAAAATTATATAAAATAATAATTGTAACTCTTCATTGCTGGGTTTTCAACATATATACATGGAACACTATAACAGTAATAGCACAAAAAACATCTTTATGTGATGCAATAAAATGATAAAATGTTGATGACCCTTTGTTGGTATACCCCCCTCCTTATTTATTTATTCATTTCATAAGACTACAAAATTCAGGCCAGGCACAATGACACATGCCTGTAATCCCAGCAACTCAGGAAGGCGATGCAGGAGAATTGCTAGTCCAAGGCCAGCCTCAGCAACTTAGTGAGACCCAACCCTGTCTCAAAAAGTAAAAAGAGCTGGGAATATAGCTCAGTGGTAAAAGACCCTGGGGTTCAATCCCCAGTACCAGAAAAACTACAAAATTCAAGTCTGGGAGTGAATTCCCCCAGCATGCCTCTGCATATCTGGGAAGGGTAGAGAAGGTATGAGTTTCCCACCTCCATGCTGTATTTATGATCCAGCCTTGATCATAAATTATGTATGGTAGTTGTGGCAAGACCTGATTTTTACATGGGTCACTAGGTGTCTACTGTAATCCTAGAAAAGCTAGACAGACAAGACCCCCCCACACAATTATCAACAAATCATTCCACACCCCACCAGCTTCCAATAGGCTGCAACTTTCCCTGAGAGGCTAGACTGCAGCCTTGGCCCAGTTCAAGCATCAACATACGGCATGAACCCTGGAGTCAGACAGACACGGGTTTAACTTAGCTCTGTCACCATTAGCTGTGAAACCTAATCTCTGTGTCTCAGTTTCTTCAACAATAAAAGAGCTAAAAAAAACAGAGTAATAAATAGAGCTAATAATAAAAGTATATTTTATGAGGATTAAATGTAAATGCAAGTAATTAGCTTAGCATTTAAGTGTCTAGCATATAGTAAATGCTTATTTAATTATTGCCATGATTATTGATTGTTATTGTTCACCATCATGTTGAACCTACAGTAGAATGCTGGGTACCCTCCCTTTCCCCATCCTTCCCCTAGGAATACAATGGGCAATGCCTGCATTTAGCCAGAGTCTGGATTCTCTATGAATTTTAGTAATATATAGCTATCTCGCTAACTTATATATATTGGAGAGTTGGCTCATATAAAGCATGCCCTTTTAAAAACCAAAGTGTGTTATACCTTACAAAATTGGTTCTGTTATATATTACTATCATTATTACCTAACAATTACTAAGCACTCTCCATTTGCCAGATAATGTGCTAAATACTTTTCCTTAAATACTTTGTTTAAATCTTTCCATACCCCATGAGGTAAATGTTATCAGTATGCTTATTTACACATAAGGAAATTGAGACCTCAGGGGAAAGGCACAAAAGCACCACCATTCATTTCTGCCTGAAGACACACAACCACTAAGGGCAAGAGAGAATGCAAATGCAAACCCTGGTCTGTGAGTTGCAAAGCCCTTGCTTCTAGTCCCTGTGCTGTGCTGCCTCCCCTCTGTTCCTTATTTCCTTAGGAGGTTCATACTAAATATACATAAAGGAATAGATCTAAATATTCTCATTTGATAGATGGAGAAGTTGAGGCTAAGAGAGAAGTTAACACCATCCACCTACCTCAAAAGAGTTCAAAACTGAGGAACTTTTTCTTCCCCAAATCACTTCAGGTGCCAATCAATACAAGTATGGCAAGAACCGAGCTGAAGAAGATGCCCGGAGATACCTAGTAGAAAAAGAGAAGCTGGAGAAAGAGAAAGAGACAATCCGGACAGAGCTGATGGCACTCCGGCAGGAGAAGAGGGAGCTGCGGGAAGCCATTCGGAACAGCCCAGGTACCTGTGTGGTTGTGATCCTGAGCCTCCACGGGTGGCTCATCCTTGGCACCTTCCCTGGGCACAACAAGGGGAAGTTTCTTGCACAGGTTGTTTAGTTGCCTACCCAGGAGGGGTGTGCTTCTTCTCCCCTGCCTCCTCATCTTCATCATTACCATCATAATTCCTCCTAATTAAAGGAAGCACCTTCAGTTTAATAACCACTTTGAGAGAAGAAAATGGAAAAGCATCAGAATAACATGTACACTTAATGTAGAAGGATGCAGCCTGACTTTAGAAGCATGAAAAACAGAAGTGACCTTAGCACTTAGGAAATAAGAGATCATTTTGAATCTCACATTCATTCATAGGTACGTATGAGACATTGGTTCACGTGCTGGGAGTGATGAACGGTGATACATTCCCAGGCTCCTCTTTTGAAATTCTTGCCTACTCTGGTCTCCTCCACACCCTAGTCTGCTGTGTTTCCTTTAAATTCTTCCTCTGGCTTCAGTTCACCATACTTTCAGCCTGAGGTTTCTCCACATGCTAGAAGGAACAGAAGTCCTATCCTTATAGAACATGTTCAAGATCATATAGCCCCATGAAAATCTGATAAAACCTATAGAAAAAAAAACACCACAATTCAAAATGTTGCAAACAATTTCAGGAGCCCCTGGTGCTTATCCACAGATTGTCCGTGAGCCTGGTTTGAAGTATAGACACAGTCTGTGTAGCCAAGAACCAGAATCAATGGGAGAGGCACAAGAATGCAGTCGGTTTCAACAGAAAGGAATATTTTCTGAAAGTCAGAACCAGAATTTGAAATAGGATGACTATTCTCCTTATTCTGTTCAACTGCTTTTTTCAATAGCACTATCACTTTGTAATACACCAGATTATTTATTATTTGTATTTATTGTGTCACACACACATACAGAGATAAGATCCATAAAGCAAAGATCTTTTGCCTGTTCACTGATAAATCCCAAGGGTCTACAACAGTTTCTTGTACACAGTAAGAACTCAATAAATGTTTACTGAAGAAAGGAATGAACTAATTATTTAACATCACTGTAAACCTTTCCAGTGCACCTCCTTCAGGGCAAAGAATGGAACTAATTTTTAAACCTGGTAAGAACCAACACAATACTTGGCACAAAACTAATACAGGTTTTTTGGATGAAACTGAGTAAGCGCAAAACCCTACTGGAAACCTTGGTCTGTGTAAAGCTGTGTTACAATTCTTGTTTGCAAATAACGGAAACCAAAGTTAGACTGGCACAGAAATGAAAAGAAGAAAAATATAAATTTAAAATTGAGAGATCAGGTGCAGTGAGGTCTAGGGGCTTAACTGATGTCCCCAAGAAGCTTATCTAACTTGTATTTGTGCCTTCCTCTACTTTAGTTTCATTCTCTCCCCCTTGTGGTGGCACAGTGGCTGCACAGCAGCAATCCCTGCAGAGCTTCTCTTCCCTGTAAGCACCATCAAAACCTCAGAATTCACTCTGGTTGAACCAACTCTGACTCCTAAACCAATTGCTCTGACCAGAAGATGAGAGGTGATTATGGGCCAACCTAAGTTATATGCCAAATCCTTGAACTAGAAGTAGAGTAGGCCCTACTTGAACTACAGAAAATGACACGGGGAAATTGGTTTTCCAGTGGAAAATCAGGGTGTTGATTCCAGAAGATGGGTACTAGGCAGGTAAAGATCACACACTCAGCATAGAAGCCCAGGCCAAAAGTCCTCTGAGAGGGAAAGACTAGGGCCAGAGGCCCTGACAGACTCCCTGAGCTTTGGGTCAGGCGTGTCTGTGTCTCATCAGTGTCTTTGGACTCAGGAGCAAAGTTAAAGGCTCTGGAGGAAGCTGTGGCCACCCTGGAAGCTCAGTGTCGGGCAAAGGAGGAACGCAGGATCGACCTAGAGCTGAGGCTGGTGGCTGTGAAGGAGCGCTTGCAGCAGTCCCTGGCAGGGGGTCCAGCCCTGGGGCTCTCCATGAGCAGCAAGAACAAGAGTGGGGTGAGTCTCCTGCCATCTATGTGGGGGTAGGCGGCTGCGCCTCAATCCCTTCACATGCTGCAGATCTCTCCATTATGATTGTTTTTGGAGATAGGAATCATGCTCATCTCCAGATGAGAAAACAGAGGCCCAGACAGATGAGGCACATGCCACTGTAGCACAACTAAGAAGGGAACTCTTATAGCAAGTTCTCCTGGTTCTCTGGCTTGTTCCCTCCACAGCAGCCCCACAGTTGGACTGTTGTCCTGAGGCTGATCTTAGAAAAGGCCTTGGCGTTATTGATGATAATAATAGCTACCATATATTGACTCACAAATCTGCTGATCTGCTGCCATCAATAATATATTTTCTTAACCTGAATAACTCTAATCTTCTCAGCAGTCCTATAAGTAGCATTACATGTATTAATCCCATTTGACAGACTGAAGGACACAGGTCTTGAATAACTTGCTCAAGGGTTACTCACAGGGTTCCAAATCCAGGAAGTGTGATGACAGAACTCTGCTTTATCACTGTGGCACATGCTTTCTCCTGGGGTCTCCAGTGTAAGGTTCTGTCAGGGCTCGACATCCATCATCTCTAACACTCCTAGTAGTTCGGCAGGGGCAATACTGTCATCTTCAGCAGGACTTTCCTCCACTCTCTCAAGGTTTTCACTTCACTAGTACAGACATTGGAGCCAGTAATTCCTTTTATAGGAGACTACTGTGTACATTCTAGGATGTTTAGTTGCATTCCTAACCTGCACCATTGGCTGCCATTAGCACCTGACCCCAAGTGTCTCCAGAAAAATGCCAAGTGTCCCCTGGGAGGGCAAAATCACCCCTAGTTAGGAACCACTGGTCTAAATTACCAACAGTCCCATCTATTATTTTTTCTCATAGCACTTAACCTCAATTTGTGTGTGTGCGTGCGTGTGTGTGTGTGTGTGTGTGTATTTATGTCTTTATTTGTATAATGTCTGCCTCCCCCTAACTAATTTGTATTATTAATTAGGGGCTGAGGTGTATAGCTTAGTGGAATAATGTTTGGCCCTAAATTTGATCCCCAGTAAAAAAAAAAATGGACTATGCTTGGTTTATCATTACATCCCTAGCCCTTTACAATGTATGAATAATTGTAGGAGTGTAATGTTTGTTGAATAATAAATGCCTTGCCAGCTTTCAGAATGCAATATTGAGACTCAAAGAGATGAAATAACTTGTCTGATAAGTATGAGTTGTCACTGGAAGCTGTATTATTGTTGTTGTTCCAGGTCACAATGTCAGGTAGACCACACCCATGAATCTGAAGCTAAAGCTGTCTTACACCCCTACACTGCCTCTCCCTGAGGCGTTTCCAGCCTCATTTTATTGATGAAAAACATAAGGGTCAGAGTCACAGAGGGCTGGTGGAGGAGCTAGACCTGATTCATTCATCATAGCTGCTTCCTCCCACTGGCATTCCCTGATGTGCCTGGTCCAGAATGCTTTTCCCTCCACTTTTGATCCTATTGATACCCTTTGAAGATACATAGAAGTCTTCTCTAAATTCTTTATAGGCTCGACTGTTAAGATGTCACACTTTAGTAACTACATCCAGTACAGTATTAAGTAATTATCTGGAAAATATAAGGGGTAATAGTAGTATAGAAAATAAAAAGGAATACCAGAGAGGCTAAGAGTAAGACTGTAGAGCTCAGTGGTAGAGCACAATACTTAGCATGCATGCAGCTCTGGGTTCAATCTTCGACACCCCTCCCACCCGCCCCAAAAAAGGTGGGGCTGTGGAGTTTTAATCCCAGTTATTGATACTGCACAGTAACTTGACCTTCCCAGTTTTCTCACCCGTAAAATGGGATAACTAATCATAGTATCTACTTCAGAGACTTGTTGAAAAGTTGCATGAGCTAATCCATGCAATGCCTGGTGCAGAGGGTCCAGTAATTTTGGCTATCGCTGTCTTTATCCCAAGGTCCTCTTAGTATCTTCCTCCTCTCACTTTGTTCAGTGCCGGCATGTTTACTAGTGGCTTCTATTTTAAAGTGCCCCTATTCTTCTTTGAAATATTTTTTTTTAGTTGAGGATGGACACGATACCTTTATTTTGTTTATTTTTATGTGATGCTGAGGATCAAACCCAGTGCTTCACACGTGAGGTGAGCTCTCTACCACAGAGCCACACGGAGCCAGCCCAAAGTGCCCTTATTCTTTTAAAGGCAGGTGGGCTACAAGTAGCCAGCACTGGATCTCAAATATTTAACCTTTTTTTTTTCTTTATTTGTCATGAACAGGAAGCTGCAAATAAACCCCAGAACCATGTTCCAGAGCAATCTCTTCCTGTCAACTGTGTTTCTGAGCTGAGGAAGAGGAGCCCATCCATTGTAACCTCCAACCAAGGAAGGGTGCTACAGAAAGCCAAGGTACACCAGAAGTTCAGCTAAGCAAAATCAGAGATCTGGTATTCCCCTTTATATGGAACCTCACCCCAGACCAAAATATTAACTAGAGAGAAAGGCAGAAAATTACTAGTACAGCCATGCAGTATAATGCATGTTCTCCCCTCAAAGGAGATAATTCTCTAATCTTGTTCAGAACCTTTTCACTGTTTGATAACATATAGTTCTAACAAGCTCAGTCATCTGGCTTCTGAGCCTAAAGACAGAAAAGGTCTCATTTCATAAGTGAGGAAACAAGATGGGATGGGGTGGGGATGGCGCTCTTTTGAGGGAATGAATGGAGTATGAGGGAGTAAACTGTGTGGGGATTTGAGGGAAGGATGATTCAGGAAAGCAAAGGGCAACTGCCAAGTCCTTCATGTGGGAAAAAAGCTTGACATATAGGAGAAACATTGAGCAGATCCAAGTGATTCCAAGGAAGAGAACTGAGGGTGAACATTAGGAGAGGAGATGGCAGAAGAATCAGCTGGGACCTATATTGCTGAGACCAGAAGCCAGAAAACTGGCCTGTAAAAGGTCAGACAATAAGTATTTCAGCCTCTGTGGACCTTATGGTCTGTTTCACAACCACTCAGCTCTGTCACTGTAGCACAAAGGTAGTCACAGACAATATTTAAACAAATGAAGAGCATGACTATGTCTCAATAAAATTTTATTTACAGGCACTGAAATTTGAATTTCATAGAATTTTTACCTATCATGAAACTGTTCTCTTTTTAATTTTTTTTTTCCAAACACCTATTGAGAAGTGTGAAAGCACTCTTAGCTGGTGGGTTATACAAAAGCAGATGACAAGCCAGATTTGGTCAACAGGCTACAGTTAGCCAGTCCTTTATGTTAAGACTTGGATTTTATTTGACATAATGGAAAGCCACTGGACAGATATGAACAAGATTTTTTACAAATTACATTTTTAAAAGCCCATTCTGGCTACTATGTTGAGAATGGATAAGGGAACGAGAGAGACCAACATGGACAAGTGACTTACTCAGGATCACAGAGAGATTGAGTAGGACCAGGATAGTGAAGATCTTTGTATAATTAGGTTCAGTGAAACATTTTTTATTCTACATACTAGAACTTGCACAAACCGATTTATCTTTTCTTTCCGTACTTCAGGAATGGGAAATGAAGAAGACCTAGAAAGAGGATGAGGATTTCATTCCAAAAGAAATACCAGCCTGTCCATCTGAGGTGTAAATGCTTTCTTCACAAAAAGAAACCAGGAGAAAACTGAAAGTAGCCCCCATTTCCAAAAGACCAGCCCTTATTGTCTGCATGATTTGGGGGCATCTGGGGAGGGAAGTAGTAGAAGGCATACGGAAACAGAGGGGGCTCCCTTATGACTTTACAAAGGATGGAAATGGTGGTAGAGGGAAGACAGAAGTCTGCACAGTTGTAAAGGTTTTTATTTAGCTACCTTAATCTTCCCTGCTGAAGAAGAAATGAAAGCACATGTGAACGAATCATTCCATCTCATCTCAGCATCCCATTCCCAGTCCTTCAAGCAAACGAAGGCAGTGCTAAACATCAGAGGTACAGTGTAAAGAAAAGAGACTTGATCATCTGATCACACCTGTACCAACTATATTCTTCTTGGGCATTACTGACCACCTCTGGACAAGGAAAATGGGATGAAAATCAATTACATTATCTCTGCCTGCACAAAAATGAACAAAAGCTATCAAAAGCATGCAAATTCTACAATCATTCCTCATCTGCTTTAGAGCTAGGCAGATGCAGCTCTACTGCAACTACAGTAGTGCAGCTACTGGAACCTTTCAGATCTGAGCATTTTAAAATCAGATATCTGAGTAGCCAGAGGGCAAAGCTGATCAGCTGATGTATTTTAAGTTCGCAGTGACAAGAGTATGGAGTTCTAATGTCCCTAGGATGTTGCAGACATTGGAGGGTAGGACTTGCTGTCAGTCAGGTCCTTTACCTATTTTGTGACACTGAGGATCTTAGGACTATGGTTAGAAACTATGCCTTCCTAATGAAGTCTTCATCTTCCACTGGGAAACCTGCCCATCCACATCTGCTATAAAGTAAACTACCAAGGAAAACCAATAGGATGGTTGCCCCATATCTGCCACATGTGTGCTAAGCCTTTTACAAATGCTTGATACTTTTATAAGAGGAGCAAGAACCTCAAGTCCTGAGCAGTCTCTTTTTCTGTACCACTCACTAGCATCTCACTATAGGCACTTCATGGGTCCGTCTTTAACACATTGCTCTCCAATAAAGATAAAACCATTTAACTCTAAGATATCAGACATTAGCTGAAGGGGAGAGAAGGGGAATCCCAGAATAACTCTACTAAAGGCTTGCCATATTTTACTCACCTAAGGCTAAACAAACTTCAGCCTCACTGAAACTTAGCACTCTGTAAAGTAGCCAGAAGAGCAGGAAAAATAACCTGACCAAAATCACCCATCTGATCCCTGGCAGAGCGTCTGACTTAGGGGTTATGATCCTGGATGCAGAAAAAGATTAGTTTGTGCCTCTGCTGCTAACCAGCAGGGTAACCTTAGGATAGTCACCTGACCTCTCTGATTCTTGCTTTCCTTATCTGTAAAAACAGGATTAATGATTATACTTTCCTGCTAAGACTGTTGGGGGTCTTTAATGGGATTATACACAGGAAACATCTTGCATAGTGTCAGAAATAGGGTATGTCCAAGTGAATAGTGGTTATTATTAGATATGTTTCACTCAAAAGCCTTTGTTCTTTCCACTGAAGAAGAAATGGTTTTTAGACTATAATACAATCATCAAAAGGTTTAACAATGCAAACTGATAGTTTTCATCCAAATTTCACCTCAGTGTCTAAGTGAAATCAGTGATTTTACAAAATCATAACTACTCTCACATACTCCAGATTGCCAATGTTCTTTTTTAAAATTGTGTATTCTGGAATGGCACCCACAACTGTCTTCAGTATCTGTCACATTCTTTCTGATGCAGTTATGTTGGGGTTAGATGTCTTTTTCCAATAGATCTTGGACTTAGAGGGGGGACCCTAGGTCATTAATAATCAACACTTATTGAGTACTTGCCATATGTCAAGCACTGTTAGCCAGAGTGGGTTTTACAGGCATGCAGCCTGTGTAGTCAAGGGGGGTCGCTTGCTCAGAAGGGTCCTATGCTTGGTTTGGTATTCTACTGTTGCCTTCTTGATAATTTTTTTCCTTAATAATTTTTTAACAAGGGGTTCTGCATTTTCCTTTTGTCCCTATAAATTATTAGCCAGTCTTGGTGGTAACTAGTCTCTTTTCTAGGCATTATCCCTTTAGTCTTCACTAAAATCCTGCAAGATGGGTTACATCATCCCACTGTTTACAATTCAGTCTGCTCCTAGTCTCTCAGTTCCAAACCTCTTTTCCACCACATGTCTCTCTCCCACTGCACTGCAGCATTCAGAAGCACACTAGCACTTAATAAACAGATGAATGAATGTATGCACACTTGGTATAAGCTGGACAGCTAAGAGAAATGTAAGTAAAATAGCTAAAACGCAAATGCCAGTTCCTGTTCTTGTTAAAATGCTGTTTGCTTGTGTTTTTTCAAGCTACAGGTCATGGGTTTGAGGTGAACTTGAAGTTCCATTCTTCCCAACACTGTCAAGCATTTGACCTGTTAGAATTCAAGTATTGTCGTATCCTCAGTGGAGGACCTTGCACAGGTTCACCAACCTCTGAGCCTAAATTTTCTGTAAAAA
Organism: Sciurus vulgaris; assembly: GCF_902686455.1. Classification (NCBI taxonomy): domain Eukaryota; kingdom Metazoa; phylum Chordata; class Mammalia; order Rodentia; family Sciuridae; genus Sciurus; species Sciurus vulgaris. The sequence continues at coordinate 62,677,125 of NC_136466.1, read as the reverse complement.
AGTTAATGGTCCTTCCGTAAACCATATTTCCCTTCTCATAAGGCAACAAACAAAAACTAGAAGAGATTGATTATAACACATTTGAATGGGCCTTGGATGTCATATAAAGATGCAAAAGACTCCAGCTGTCTTTATGGAACTCACAAACAGGAAAGAAAATCTGACCCAGATTGCTACAGAAGTAAGCCATTAACATGGTGAAGATTCAGAGTGCTGGAGTATGTTCCACTCCTTCTTTTGGTTGCTTTTTTTCTTTTAACCTTAAAGACTATTCAATAAGTTGGCAACTCCAAGTGCCCTGGACCCCAACCACCAGTTCATTCTCATATCCTGTCAGCTTTCCATCCTAAATCTCTAAAGTTCATCCTCTTCTTCCTATCTTCATTCACATTATCCAACTTCATTAATTCACTAAATATATTTATTGAGCACCTGCTATACTAGATATCAAGGAAAAAAAGTCAGCTTTGAACCAGTCACATAGTGAAGCTCAAACCCTAGTTAGAGTAACAAAAAGGAAGCAAAACAAAATAGTAAGAAACAAGGGATTTTGGACACAGCTACTTTAGACAGGGTAGTTACAAAGGTTTCTCCATTAAGGTGATACTGGGCAGAACACATCTCTCTCTGCCTGGGCTATTATTGCAACAGTTTATCTCCCCTACTTATTTTCTTATACCCGGTCTTCTCGTCCATACAACAAAGTGACCCTTACAATATGCAAAGGCTTTATCACATGTTCTCAATGCAATGAAAGTAAGACTTAAGATTGACTCAGCAAGAAGAAATGTTGAGCACCTACATTAGGGCACTGCTCACTGGGAATTAACAAAAAAATCTCTGCCCCAGTGGAACCTAAATTTTAGTAAGTGGAAACAAAACAGTACACACTAAGACAGAAAATAAGGGTATTGAAGAAAAGGAAAAGTGGTGGGGGAAAAAGCATTCGAGCTGCAGTTTTTTTTTCCACCATTCACGTGATATGGTCCTACCCATCCAGATTATGCTACTCCCCTTCCCTGTATTTCAGTACCTTGTTTGCAATACTCTTCCTTCTTCACTGGGTGTTTGCAAATATGCCCCCTCCCCATCACCATCACTTTACCCTCCTTTCATCTACCAATTCTTTTGCTCTCAGCTCAATATCATTTCCTTTGGGAAAACCTCACACTTGGCCATATTTGTCTTCTAGGCCTCCGCAGCGCTATCGCTATGTCCCTCACCTTTAAACTCTGGTCATATTTCGATTTTATATTGCGCTTGTCTCTATCGTTTATAACTTCTCGCGAGCTCTAAGGAGACGCAGCCGCTTTTGTTCGTCGTTCGGTGCCTAATACTGATTCTCCATACCTAAACACCCACACTACCAACTCCACGAGCTAACAACCGGAAGTGTTTCGTTCGGTTCGAAGAACAGCGTGGCGCACTAGGTAACCGGAAGTATCGCGTTCTTGTCCGGACGTCCTAAGAGGGAATCGCTCGCAAAGGCTACCGGGAGGCGTGGTTTTGGAGCGCGCTTCTTCACTTGGAGCGAGTGCGCGTGCGCCGCGCCGGTCCTCTCCGGTCTGGATCATGGCCGCGCGGTCTCTGTGGGCGGTCCGGCGGCGGGTGCAGCGCCTCCTGGCCTCGCGTAGCAGGTAAACGTTCGGGCGAAGAGTCAGAGACGTGAAGGCTGTAACGGACGAGCGCACTAGAAAGGGCAATTATGGGCTGGAGGGCGAGGGGTAAGTTGGCGCAGCGAGAGGACCAGCCATTCCTCACGGCCTCCACGACTGGGCGTTCACGGCCCCATTTTACAGAGGGGGAAACTGAGGTTCACTGGCGCGCCTCTTTCCCGGGCGAAGGAAGTGGGTGGATATGGAGTCATGTCCTAGGAGGTGGGAAGTCTCTTGAGCCTGAAGCGCCTACTGAATTGGAGATTTACTCCTCCGCCGGCCCTTCTCATTAGTGATGTTTGAGAACACTTGATTCTTCTGACTCCATGTGCCCTTAGGCACTGGTCCTTACCTTTTTCCCAGGCATCATTTTACCGGTTGGTAAAAGGCATTGGACCGGGTTTCTTCAAACAGCCCTCCCTTCTGCCTTTGAGATACTGTGAAATTCTAGCTGCTACTTTTAGGCATCATCAGGTTTTATTTGATCACTTACCATGCCTCCTACCTATAGGTGTTCTTTTTGTATAATAATTGAGGAAACAGGTTTAGGAAAATTGGTTTAACTTAAATACTTTGGCAGTGATAAAACCCGGACCGAGTCAATCATCGGTGCCTTTATTTCTGAACGGTGTTCATTTTTCTCAGTTTGTCTTCCCGGGGAAAAAATTAAAATGACTGAGTATGGGATGGGATTAGACCTCTAAATTGTTAAGTTTAGCGTCAGGGAAATCTGAGAAATTTGCATAACTATTTTGTCTCTTCTTTTTTGTCTTAACACACCTGACAAACTACCCTTCCCTAGCATAGGGGAGGAGTTAAATTTAATATTTCGTGGGTTTTATTTTGTGTTTTCTTTTTTTTTTTTTTTTTTTTTTTTTTGGCAGTTTGTTGATGAGGTAGAGAAATGATCAGGAAGGAAAAAATGATGCCTTCTGGTAAGCTTCCCCCTTCCTCCAGTTCCTCCTAATCTGAAGGAGTAGGAATTGGGCTCAGCCACAACTCTTTGATAATCTGACCTCTAGCCATGTTCTCTGCAGATTTGCCCTGAGGATGTTTTGATCTGTTTTCAATAGGCTAAATGATCTTTTAGAGGGAAGGAAAAATTAGGAATCATATATAATTGGACACCAGATCATAATAATTGAATTCAAGAGCAGCCAGGAGATAAAAGTCCTCTTGCTCATACCTTTAAACTAGCTCCTCAGTCTGCCCTGAATGCTCTTCCTTGTCCTTAAAGCAGACTCCTTTACCCCTTTGCTCAGATGTCCCCTCAGTGACCATTCTCCAATATTTGCTTGTTCATGTAAACTATTTGTTTTAAAGAACTCTTGTACCAACAGATTGATTTTTCTTGTTATCAAATTATCGGGATCCAGGATGTGTAATGAAAACTTCCTCATACTAGAGGTCAGAACTGCCACAGTTCAAGATCTGCTACAAACTAACTCCTAGTCTAAATTTCCTGCTTTGTAAACTGAACTAAATGTCAAACTTTTAGTGATACTGACCAAGGGCCCTGCATACACACAAGCCAATACTGTAGCACACTAGTTTTTTGTTTCTTTTTCCCAAGGAAAGGACTGTATTGTGAGGACAACTGACAAGAAGGTCAGGAGCAGAAAGTTCAAATCTGCCTGTCCAATCAGTTGGTTTCAGGAAAATTTGTAGGAAGGAAGAGTGGAGAGGCTGCTTATTGATTGGATGGGTAAGGAAAAGTTTTAGGGTTCTTTTGTACGGAATAGATGGTTATCATGCCTTTTCAAGGGTCATGTGGTTTGTTTTCAAGGGCCTGTTCTGTGTGGAGGATTTTGAACTTGAAACTTCAGGCAGGCTGGCTTTTGCACAAGTCCATTCTTGAAAAATCAGTTTTAAGTCATACTTGAATGGATTTTGGAGGCACTTCCTGAAAGACAAGTACTTCTTTATTTAAGGAATTTACCTCTGATTGTGTCCAGGCCTTTACCAGTTTCATTGGCTGTACAAAATTCTAGATTGCAAAAGTAGTTGAATACAAGGATCTGTTTTAGTCACCTATTTATTTAGCCTAGAGGCTGAACACATAGCAAATATTTTATAAGCACTTCATTGACTTGATTTTACATGTTCTTTCTTAGCACAAGTTACTTTCCCTAAAATCCATAGAACTTGGGGTCAAGAAGGCTTAGAATTCAAAGCATAACTTAGCTCCCTTTACTAGATTTAATTTTTCCCTTCTGTAAATGAAGGGTTGAACCAAAACTGTGACTTTGTGGTTTTCAGTTTCCACTTCTGATATTGCCTCTCTGATTCTGAGTATTTTGTTTCTTCTTTGATTACTTTTGTCTACTTATTTCTGGCTATTTCTACTACCTGGAGCTCAGCATTCTGGCTCAAGAGAGCACTAGTTGTGTGGGGGGTTTCTTGTTTTATATTTTATTTTGTTTTTGAAACGGTTTTGCTTCATTGCCCAGACTGACCTCATGATCCTTCTACCTCACCCTCCTTAGTAACTGGGACTACTGTCATATACCACTTTGCCCAGCTGTGTGTGATTTTGAGCAAATCATTAAGCATTAAACCTCTCAGCCTCAGTTTTTTCATTAGTTAAATAGAGATGATTCATAACAGGTAAAAAAACGGGAAAGAATCAAAATATCCTGACAGATGGAATAAAAAGTTGGTGTATCTATACAACAAAATATTACTTAGCAATAAAAAAAGTTTTATTGGGCAAGCACTGTGTCATATGCCTGTAATCCCAGTGACTTGGGAGGCTGAAGTAGGAAGATTGCAAGTTCTGGACCAGCCTCAACAACTTAGTGAGACCCTGTCTAAAAAACAAAAAAAAAAAAAAGAAAAGCTGGGGGTGATAGCACACACCTGTAATCCCAGTGGCCTGGGAGGCTGAGGCAGGAGGATCACAAGTTCAAAGCCAGCCTCAGCAACTTAGCAAGACTCTGTCTCCAAAAATAAAAAGGGCTGAGAATGTGACTCGGTGGCTAATCACCCCCAATTCAATCCCTCATACAAAAAAAAATTTTACTGGTAAGTGCAATTTTATGACTGAACCTTAAACACACTAAGTGAAAGAAAGTACTCCCAAATGACCACATATTGTCTGGTTCCATTTAAGTTAAACATCCATAAAAGGCAAATATGTGGGAGATAAAAAATATGTTAGACTTGCACAAAGCAGAGAATTTAGGTAGAAATGGTGAGTGGCTTATGGGTATAAGCTTTCTTTTTTATAATGATAAAGATGTTCTCAAATTGTGATAGTTGCCCAACTGTGAATATACTAAAAACCTTTTAATGGTGAATTGTATGAAATAAGAACTGAATATTGATACAAATGTTCTTTTAGAAAGTCCAAAAAAAATAGTACTTACCTTACATGTTGTGAGATGAAAAGATACAGATATAACAGTACCTGATTCTTAGTAAGTAATTGATAGTGTTCATTTGTTACTGTGACTGAAAACCCTATCTTTAGAGATGTGGTATGGGAACTTTTGGGTCTCTAAACTTTTTTGTAATTTGCCTTTTCTATGTATATATGATATCATTTCTTCATTATTACCACCTCCCTCCTATTTTAGGGGATGGCTGCACCCATTCAGCACTGCCACCCAAAGAACTGCTGGTGAAGACTGCAGTTCCGACGACCCTCCTGATGAGCTCGGGCCCTCTCTAGCTGAACGAGCCTTAAAACTAAAAGCTGTTAAACTGGAGAAGGAAGTCCAGGATTTAACAGTGAGTAAATTTTATATTATTTGATCTTTATCTGGTTTAAATATCCAGGTAAATTTTTCTTTGTCATTTTTTAAATGAAATTTCCTCTGATTAAGTCTTTAACTACCTCTTATCCTCTCATTGCTAGGTGTACCCAGCAAAAAAATTTTTTTTTTTTTTTTTTAAATCTAGAAGCCCAAAAATGCCACTAGCTGATGATAGTCATCTCCTTTTCGTTCCCTGTTTATCACAGCACTTACATATCTGATATTTGGTAGCGTGGTGCCTGGCATGTGGAAGACACTCAAATTCAATATGTGAGGTTACTGACTATTATATTCTGCTACTCAGACTAAATTAGACATACTGGACCAAGTTCTAGGTTGACACTTGGAGGGAGATAAGTATATTAACGAGTAGTTCCGAAGCAAGGCCATTCAAAATGATAAGACACTGGAAAGCTTGTTTTAGGAGAACAATCAAAGGAACTAGAATTTATAAGAATGAAAAGACTAAAGAGGCTAAAATCAGTGCCTTCAAAGAGATGACACACTTTTAAAACTTACTCTCCGATGTCCTAGAGTGAAATCAGAGAAAGAAAACTGAAGGTTAACAGTATTTAACTGGATGTGAAATAGAAAGTTTTTTCTCTAGATTAGTAGTTTGAAAGCTTATATTCAGGTCCTGGACTATAGCTCAGTGCTAAAGCACCTGCCTGGTATGAGCTTGACCTCCAGTACCTCAAAGAACAAAAAAGAGGGAAGGAAGGAAACTGTTGTATTCATTCTTGCAGGCTAAATGACTGCCCATCAGGTGTACTATATATAGCAGGTCTTTCCTTTGGGGACCTACTGAAGTGGCTGATCTAAGATTTGTACGACTCCTGGTTTATTTTGAAAAACAAATAATCAAAAGAGTGAGATATTATAAAGTAAACAAAACATTCACTGATAAGCATTTTCTCACATCTTTTCCATGTTGCTGTTGATGTTCAGCTGAGATACCAGAGAGCTGTAGCTGATTGTGAAAACATAAGGAGAAGAACTCAGAGATGTGTGGAAGATGCCAAGATATTTGGTGAGAAATGTATTTCAGTTGAAGGGCATTTACTTAGCACATGCAAACTGAACACAGTAAAAGTACATCTGGGTTCTTACGCCTTCCACCATCCCCATAGGCTTTCTGTGCTGCTTATCAGGAATGGTGTCAACTTAACCTTTTGCTAAAACAACATTGGCCTTTTTTTAACCAAACCTTTGTTTTATTTTCTCAGTATATACAGTCACTACATTTGCAGTACACTAGTGCTTATGCAAACAATTCTGCATAATGAACAAGTAGATCATTAAGATATCCAGAAGAGAATCTGAAAAGTAGGCTCATAAGCAGTTAGGAATATGAAATGTGCTTAATGGAAGCAAAATTGGTTTATATCCATAGTGTAATAATGAACTACCAAACAATTTTCCCTGCTGTGGACAAGTATCTTTTGCATTACTATCAGTACTGTACAACTTGGTGAGTTATAAAATAGCTTGAAGACAAAGGCTTAGATCACAGAATCAGATAACCTCAGATGGCTGTTGTGGACTCCATGTACAACCTACTTGAGAGGAGCTGGGTGAGTGGGCTTATCAGAAGTCAGACTTTGAGTTAGAACTAGCTTATTATATCAATACTCAAGTGGTAGTAAGATTTCTGAAAACAAACCCATGTTAACTAAATCCAGAAGAATTTGATAGTTAAGCCAACTGATTGGCTTTCTAGTAAAAGATGTTAATTAAATCCAGAAGAATTTGATAGTTAATCCAACTGATTGACTTTAGAGTTAAATGTTTCTAGCATAAGTTATTCTCTTAGGTCATTTCTTCTTAGTGACCAGAAATACTTAGAAAATTGAAGATAACTGGGTAATCATGGAAGTAGAAGAAAAGAAAAGTAGAATGTTTTTAAAGGGATATAGCGTGAAGACTATCTGACCTTCCAGAGGTGGTTTTCTTTTTCTCAATAATCTACCTTCTTGGTCACAAAGATCCATTTTTCTTTTTGGAGATTATGCAGTCACTAACTACCAAAGTAATACAATAATTAGAATAAAGTCAGAGACTGAACCTTTGTTATACAGACAAGAGAACTTAGGATTCTATTTACCCAGATTCATACAGCTTTACTGACTTGAAGCAAGGCTTCTACCTTGGCAATGTACAGGTCAGCCCAGGAGCTTACCGTGTTCAAAATTGTATTAAGAGTGCTAGAGTGTAGCTTAGTGGGAAAGTACCCCTGGGTTCAATCCCTAGTGCAAAAAAGGAGCAGGGGGAGAGGAGAAGCTCTGTCACCTTGAAGTTAAAAGTGGAATTCCTGTGTCCTTTAGGCTTTCTCTTCTATCTAGGCAGTGAGTTTTCCTAGATCTCTCCTTTTCCATGACTTATATTGCTTGTTGATCTTTCTTCTTACCTCTGAGTAAAGTTAAGGCAGCTACCAGTGTGTAAATCTGTCCCTGAATTAACAAAGTCCTTGCCCCTCATCAGCCCCAACTAGATATTGTGTCATAGACATCTCTAATGATGCCATTTCTTATCCTAATCTTATCCTAGTCTCTGTAAGAAAGAGCATTTTACAGATTTGGAAAGAATGGGATTTCTCAACAACTGAGTTTCCTTTTATCCTGAAACAATTCACGTGACTAAATTTTGTGACCCCTCTCTAGCAGCTACACAATAAGCAGTTGGAGACTCATGTCATCTACTGATGTGACTTAACCTTCCATTTATTGTTAGCCAGTCCTCAAAACTAAACCTCTCTTGACATCCTTAGCAGAGTATTGACGTTTTTATTGCCTCCCCGCCAACTGTAAATCTCATGTCCCTTTTGAGAGTGGGACCTTTGTACAGCTGAGATAGGAATTTTCAAAATATATATAACTCCATACTAAAGCTGAAAAGCAATAAAAATACAAGAAACAAAAATAATAGTAGTTTTAAAAGAACAGGTTTTTGATCTATATAAATTTAACTAGTTCTTGGGTTCTTACTCTCTTCCCCATTTCCCAGTAGGGTTCCTGGTCACCTGTACCTTCTAAAAAAGACTTGTCAGTTGGATTAGGGTGGAAAAGGAGGAAGATCCTTGAGTCCTGTGAAGAAACCCTCCCACTTTTATATATAGTATACTAGCCCCCTATCTGGGCCTGCCCCATACTCCTCTCCTAAGAGTGATTACCTTACAAACATAAGTGTCTGATGTCTCTGTAGGAATCCAGAGTTTCTGTAAGGACTTGGTGGAGGTAGCAGACATTTTGGAGAAGACTACTGAGTGCATTTCTGAAGAAACAGAACCTGGGAACGAAAAGCTCACTCTGGAGAAAGTTTTCCGAGGGTTATCACTTTTAGAAGCAAAGCTGAAAAGTGTGTTTACCAAGCATGGCCTGGAGAAGATGACTCCCATTGGTGATAAATATGACCCTCATGAGCATGAACTCGTCTGTCATGTGCCAGCTGGTGTTGGGGTACAACCTGGCACAGTGGCATTAGTAAGACAAGATGGCTACAAACTTCATGGCCGTACCATTAGACTTGCTCAAGTGGAAGTGGCAGTGGAGTCTCAAAGAAGATTATGAACAGACCATGAAGAACTGAATGTTCTCCCAGAGTGCAGTCACCTGTGTTTCCTTTATTTATTAAACTAGGTTTGTATGTACATGAGGTACTTCATGTGATCTGTTTTGGATTTAGTCATATTGGCTTTATTTCTATGATACTCTTATTGATTTTATGTGACCTGTTTGGTCTCATCAGAAGTCTTGCCATTGAGCATTTGAACAATGTGACAAGTGTTCCTATGGCCTTTATCAAAATGTGTTTACAAAAATTATTTTTAAATTGGTACTCTGATGACTTTGAATCCAAAATCCTCTTTTTAATGGTATATTTTCAACGAATGGTTGAAATTAGTACAGTATCTTGTATAGCGTCTTGTATGTTGTGGGAAAAGGAGACAGTAGGAATTAGTTCAACTTTTGGATATTTAGATGATAAAGCTTTACACTTGTATACATTTAGATTGTTTGAATTGTTTTTTATAAACATAGATTTTTCAGGATTTCCCCTTTTTGTTTTATTCTTTTCTCTTTAGCCATCCTTTGTTCTTGTAATCCCTGCTAGACTTCATACTGCTTTGTTTTGCTATACTTACCCCTTTCCAATTCCATTTGGAAGGCAGGGAGCATCAGGAGATTAAAGATTTCTGTATTCCTTTAAAGCAAGGAATTATTTTTTTAGCCTTCCTATGTATACAATAATTTCAGATAAACTGAGGCAGTACCAACACTAATGACCCAAATGAGTGGGTATTGGTAATTACCTACAATTGCTCATTCCACCAGCCCCATCTCCTATGTCCTATTGGTTAAATTTGCCTTAGGCTCCTATATTAAATTATGAGGAGAGGTGATCGGGACAAAAATGTTGTGTTCCCACAATTTCTCATTTCACTTGGTTATGTTGAGTTTTTTTGTTTTTGTTTTTTCTTTTTCTTTAATTGGTACTAACAGATCACTGCTTCTCTTGACATTGACAAACTTTATTTTTTGTTTTTGTTTTTACAGTGCTGGGGATTGAACCCAAGGTCTCATGCATGCTAGACTAGTGCTCTCCCACTATGCTACATCCCCAAGCCTGATAAATTTTAATCCCTAGTTTTTATATTCATCTTAAGTCACATTTGTATAAACATCTAGCTTCCCTTTTATTAACCTCCTAAAGCTAATGGGCCTCTGTGGGGTTTTTTTAGTCTTACAACTGGTATTGTGTAAAAGATGTGTCAAATAAATGACTTAATGAATAATAACATCAGTGAGGCTTTAGAAAGGAGGTCAGTTACACATATTTTAATGTTAGGAGAGACTTCTAATCTTACCCTTTCAGCTTCTGAAGTATAAGAATCTAGTATTTTTAGGATTGGACCCAAAGTAGGTGGGGGGGAGTCTATAAACTAGTGACCAAACTTCAATAAGAGCTTGTATAAGGAGTAAGTATAGATGTTAATTTCAAACATTTAAAGATTACATACAGATATATCCCCAGCAGACAGTCACTTGCAACATGTCCAGATTATATAGGTTTAAGTTGGTCACTGGAACTTGGTGATCCTGTGTAAAAGCAAAAAACTGGCTTCTCTCCACCCTTTAGGTTCTTTGGGCTACAAATTAAACTTACTGAAGACAGATTAACAGGAGAAAAATCATATTTCATTGTATACCTGTGCATGGGACTTCCACAAAATAATGATACTTAAAAAGAGTCAGATCGTTCAAGCTTATAGCATCCTGAGCTACAGAGCAGGGCCTTGGCAGGTGAGTGGGAGTGGGGAACATGGAGGAAACCGGTAAATAGAGGTGGTTTTATTATGCAGATAGAAGGTAACATGGGTTTGATCTCCATCACCACACACACCAAAAAAGGGCAGGTAACAAAAGTTGTCTAGCAGCCCCCTCTTATACAGATACCTTTAGTAATACAGGTTTCCTTTCTAGGTAAAAGTTTATTTTACAAAAGAGCAGCTTTTCAGAGCTACTTCTCTGTCTGCAGTTTCTCAGAATATCCAACTCAAAATACTCCAAAGAAGTATATTTTTGGGGTAGTAAGTTATTCTCTTAGACAATGTAGTCAATTCTAAGACATTACACATATATGTGTATGTATCAATAAAGGGATCCCCTCTGGCCCTACCATCTTCATCAGATCTAAACACACAAAAAAAAAACAGACTGAGGGTGGTGTGCCTCTAGTGTGCACCAAATGGGGAGGGACTGGTAAACATGCACTTTTAAATTGCAGTCAAGGGTGTTTTTGACACTCCACCAAGTGCACACTAAATTTAATGAGCATTCAGATTTCACTATAGTAATTTGTCCTTTTCTGCCTTTGTTCCTGTGAGATTGACAGATGGTAAGAATAAGAAATTGAGTCAATTAAATTGTCCACATGTGTTTTGGGATTACTATTTATCATACCAGTGAACTGTTTAACTATAATTTTAGGAATGGAAGGTTCTCATTACCTGAAAGAGTTTTCTGATACTTTTCCAAGCCCTGTTTTTGCAAGCAGATTGAGAATAATTTTAGGTTCTTTTATTATTCAGTAGTTTGGCAGACTTGAAGCATAAATTTTGAATTAGATGATGAAATGGTAATAGTTTAAAAAAAAAAAAAAAAAATCCCAAGTCAAAGGGCTTTAGGGAGCCAAAGCAGCATAATAGAACTTCGGCTTACTAGGCGTACACTTGAACATAAACCCACCCAGCTCCATCACCTATGTGATTTTAACCCCCAGTCATTTCACTCTTATAAGCTTGTTTATTTTGTTTATTAAATGTTCTCGTGATACTGTGAGGAATAAATGAAGTGTGCAAATTGCCTCCTACAGTAGGCCCTCATATTTATTTATTTTTAATCCGTGTTGTTTTTCCTACATTTCTATAGCTACCTGAAGTCTAGGGAAAGGGAAAAGCTGGTCAAATGGTTAAAAATAATCGTAATCAAATCATTCACAATGACTTATTTTCCTTCCAGTTTCTTTTGTGGGTTTTTTAGGGGGTGTTTTTGTTTTTTATTAACCATACCACAAGAAACTCACATTTTTAGACTAAAGTAGCAAAAAAAAAAAAAAAAAAAGAAAATGTAATCTTGCTCTTTAATTATTTTCATCTTGATTGTAAAGTGTAAAAACATTAGCTGGTAGATGATATGGAAGGAAACTCTGGCTCGCTTGAAGGGGGGATTTTGGTTTTTCCGTACTTGGATTCTACAAATCTTACTGACTATTCCTTACTGCCATAAAGCAGTCAGTCACTTTGACATCAACTAAGTTATTTGGTGCTCTCATTTATGACAGGATTTGACAAATAAATAAAGGTTCTTAAAACACTAAAGCAAAATTAAATAGGGGAAAGTAAGGATGAAATGTAATATTCAGAAATAACTTTAATAAAACCTGAATTGAAATAATTGTAATTGAGGTGTTTCCTATTTGTTGTTTCTATTTTGTGGTTTGGGGAGTCAAACCCAGAGCCTTATATACTAGGCAAGGCCTCTGCCACTGAACTATGCCTAAAGCTTAAGTTCAGATGTTTTGAGTCTTTGCCTAATTCATGCTGTGTACAGTATCTTAGGATCACTTCATTAACTGCTGCCCCACTATGTAGTTGCACAGCAGAGGTACTCAGAGATCTCTCAGTAGCACAGCCAAGTAGATGGGAGTTTAGGCTTTCCACCTTAGTATTGAAGACTTCCTATTTTTCTACCTCTGGTTTGCCTCTCTGATTTCCAGGATTCCTGTTTCTGCCTTGCACTGTGGCATTACCATATTTTCTTGTGTTTGCTTCTTGGTTGTATTTGTCTTACCAGCTTTCAGTACTGCACTTAGAGACTCCTAACTATCCTCTTAATCAGATTTACTTGAAAAGGCCTTGATCCGACCTTTACCTTCCCTGTGTTCTTCCCAACTTCTGACTGCCTGGCCTTGTCTTTACTTGTGCTTCTCAGTTGGCTCCCATATACAGTTCCCTGGCTAAAGGCTCTCTTTGGAGCTAACCTTTCCTGGGATTCAGGCTTGCATTTTCATCATTCTTGCAGTCCTATCTGTACCCCAGCTCTGTAATCCATCATTTCCCATATCCCAGTGCTAGTTCATAAATGTACTCTTATTCCTATACACTCAGAGTTTTACCCACACTCTCAGGTTCACCATGGTATTAAAACAATGGCTTCAGAATCCCTAATACACAATGAGGGGTAGGGTCTATGTCCCTACATGAATCTCCTTGGAGGTTTGTGATCCTACCTTGGAGGTAGGATCCAGTGGAAGTCACACTGCCAGTTTCTAGACCCAAATCTTTAAAAAAAAGAACTGATGGCTTCACTTCCTTAAGAAGCGCACACTCAGAACCTAACAATCATGCCAAAATTAAGCCGAAGTAGCCTGTAGGAGTGGAGCTGAGCTTTCAGCTGAGCCAGCATCATCTTGCTAGCCATTGAGCCATCATAAAAGCTTTTCCACCCATCCCCAGTAAAACAGCCACTAGAACACAAAATAGAACAGATGAACTGATCTCACTGCTCCGCCCAAAGTGCAGATTTGTGGGCTGAACCACCAAGTTCGGAGTGGCTTGTTCCACAGCAACACATAACTATCTTCCAACCTCATTCTTAGTCTAAGCTAGTTGTTTGTTTGTTTGTTTGTTTGTTTGTTTTTTGCTTTTGCTTTTGTTTTCACCTGTCACCAGAATTGTGCATCCTTGTTTTTCCTCTTATCAACTCTTGATTTTGTTGAATATGATGACCTCACACATTGTCTCTGGGATGCTAGGCTTGGAAAAACTTTCTAACAGTAAACAGCTCTAGATTTAAAGTCAAAAACAAAGTAGGCCCAAGATGAATTTTAAAGGTAATATGGTTTACCCTACAATAAAAACAAGAAGCCAGGAAAGGTGGTGAACACCTGTAATCCCAGCAACTTGAGAGACTGAGGTAGGAAGATTTCTTGTTTGAGGTCAGCCTGAGCAATTTACCAAGACCCTGTCTCTAAGTAAATAAATAAAAAAGCTATATATGTAACTCAGGGTAAAATGCCCCTTCTCAAAAAAAATAAGTACGTTAGACAACTTGGCACAAGATAATAAATACTTGTTTTTTAAAGTGTTCAAGGGTTTGAGGCATATCTTGATCTTTGGAAATTAAAGGTTTTACATTCTGACTCAGATATTGCAAAAAAAAAAAAAAAAAAATGTTTCCAGATCATGAGAGCCTGGCATAGTGTGCTCATCTGTAATCACAACTACTCAAGAGGCCAAGGTAGGATGATGGCAAGTTTGAGGCCAGCCTGGGCAACTTAAAATTTGAAAAGGCCTGAGGATGTAGCTCAGTTGTAGAGCACTTGCCTAGAATGCAGGAAGCCCCAGGTTCCATCTCCAGCATTGAAAAGATTATGAGAAATTCATGTTTATTCATATGCCTCTTAATCAGCAGTAACCTAGTTTGGATCTATTAAGATGTGAAAACGTGACTTAGAACCCCAGCTATAAGCTCTTAACCATTCTGTGAATTCTGACAGTTCCTTTCCTTGGCCGTAATCCAACTGAATAGATTTTCCTTATTTATGAAATTCACCCCTAACTTTATTCCTCTTCCAGAGGTAATCTGTTCTTAACTGTGTGGCAAACTAGCCACAGTGAGCTGCTAGTTTTCTTGGAATTTGAAAAAAGAATGGATGAAACTCTTGTTTTTAAAGAAATAGAATGCAGATATACAAACTCCATATAGAAACTGCAAATGCACAAAAAACTGTAGTCTTCAAAGTATATAGACTTGTTTCAACATATGCATAGGGTATAGTCTAGTCATCCCAGCCTCCTGCTTGGTCAGCAGTTTCCAGCACTTGCAGACACTGTCAAACCCCAAGAGGGTTTCACATCCTTATCTCACGTAATCATCGTAACTACCAAGAAAGGTAGATCAGGAATTATTCTGTCCATTTTATGAAAGTGGAAACAAAGACACAGAGAAGACACATTAAAGAGCTAGTTAATTTCTGAGACTGGACTTCAGTTCATTCTCTTTCACTGTGACGGGTGGCTGGGCCCTGGTCCTGATGCTGAGGTTCCTGAGCGGTGCGCCGGGACCAAATGAGTCAGCCAATGAGGAAGCCGCATCCAGGAGGCGGGACCGCGAGGCTGCCAATGATAGAGCCCTCCGGGAGAAAGATTTGTCAAATCAGTGTCTTGTACTGAAGAGGGACGGCTGATCGGCCAATGAGAGGCTAGGACCTGCCGGGCTGGAAGGCGGAACGGTCAGGGGGAGCCAAGCGCCAACCCGCGAGCGCCGGAGCTCCAGCGTGCTGCCCTGGTCGCCGCCCGCCATGGCCCGCGCTGCCCTGATCCTCGCCGAGCTGTCCACGCTCCTCGCCGCGGCCGCTGCAGGCGGAGACGTTCCGCCCGGCAAAATCGGTGCGGGAAGGACGCGGTGGGGGGGTCTATGTTGGGGACCGCTGGGCGGGAAAAGGGTTTGCAGCCGCCAGCAGCTGGCTGGGGGCAGGGGAGGGCATCTGGGGCAAAGGAGGAGACCTCAGGAGAGCAGCTGGGTGACGGAGAGGCGAAGGACTAGGACTGGGCGGAAAAGGGAACCGCAGTAGGGAAGGTGTCGATGGGAAGGGTGGGATGGGCACGTAAAGAGGGCACTTGGGACGGTAAAGAAGCGTGGGCAGGACTGGCCACTGATCTTACCCGGAGGTGCAGGGTCACTGAGCTGCTGCCATGAACGTAGCTCTTTACTAGGCGCCCAGATGACCGAGAATAGGAGCTGGCGATAGCATTCACAAAGGTCTATTCAGGGCCGTCTGTAGCAGGCATAGTGCTGTAGTTCCTGCTAAGAAGCGAGATCCCACAATACGGGAAGTCTTTTCTAAGGCCGAGAAAGTACCGAGCACACAGAGGAAGGGCGCTTCACCCCAGGCTTTGCCAACTTGCCAGTCCTTCCTAGAAGTAATATCTAAGCCCAAACTTCTGGTCGATAGGAGGTAGTTCCACCGAGACAGAACGGCTGGAGATAGATTTGCTAGATGACAGAGGGGGGTGTTTTGTTTTGTTTTGTTTTGTTTTGTTTTGTTTTGTTTTGTTTTGTTTGTTTCTTTGTTTTGACCGTTGTTGAGGGTCTAACCCAGGGACTCTGGCACATTAGACAAGTGCTCTCCCACAAAGCTACATTCCCTAGCCCTATAGCAGTCATTTTTCTTTGTTTATTTGTTGTGCAGTTTCTCTAGTATTTCATTTGAAATTTTCAAACGCATAGCAAAGTTGAAAGAATTTTACAGTGTTCATCCATATACCCACCACCTAGATTTTGCTGTTCACCTCTATTCACTTTATCACATAACCTGTCACATGTCCTAACCATCTGTGAATCCATCTTACATTTTGAAATATATTACATTATATTACATTATTTTGAAATACATTTCAAAATAAATTGCAGACATCAGGACACCTCACTAAATACTTCATTGTGCCTATCATTGACTAGATTTTCATATTTGTTCACAAGGCTTTCTTTTCCTCTTAATATTTGTTATTTTATTTTATTTTATTTTATTTGGTACCAGGGACTGAACCGGGGCACTTAACCACTAAGCCATATCCCAGGCCTGTTTTTGTTTGTTTGATTGATTTTGAGATAGGGTCTCACAAAGTTGCTGAGGCTGGCTTTGATCCAGGAGCGATCCTCCTGCCTCAGCCTTCTGAGCTGCTGGGATTACAGGTATGCTCACCACACTCAGCAGTTGTCATTTTTAAATCTACATGACTTAAAGATTTTCAATACCCTTGCACATAAAATTTCCATAAGCAGAGATACTGGGTCTTTGGTGTAGGAGGACACAGTCCTAACTCCACTAGACTGCCCTGTATGCACCCCCGTTGGCAGAAATTCCTTGGGATGTTTCATAGGAGCACCACGGACTTGTCTGGGCCAGTGCAGTGCTGAAGATTATTGTGTTAGAAAACTATGGCCAGGCCATAAAGGGTTAGGACAGACTGAAGCATGCCAGAAATCAGTTTGGGACTGAGAGTTCATGAGAAGGAATTCTGAGGACTAGAGTAACCAAAGAAGGTCTCATGGAGAAGGTAGATGTTGAGGCAGGTTGGAGAAGAGTTGGCAGGCAGAAGGAAAGGGGGCAGGGCCTCCTCCCAGCAGAATGTTCTGGCAGTGCAGAGCTCTCTGTCTGCCTCCTTCCAGCTGGCCCCACCTACCTCTACCCAGGCATTCAGAGCAGGACAAGTGCCATGCCAAGCTTCCCTTTAGCTTTCCTGATTTTCCTCAGTCTTGTGACAGGAGCCTCTGTCCACCTATAGCAGTTTGGATTCTACCCAGAAGGAGAATGAGGAGCTTCCTATCAGGACGACTTAATCCTTAGACTCCAGCTGGATCCAATCTGAACTCAGAGTGGCATCTGGACCCTTTCAGCTCACCCATAAAGTTCCACACGCTGCTTTCTCTGCAGACCATGCAGTTCCTCTCACTGATCCAGCTGATTGTCCCCCAGGGTCCTGATCCAAAGTTTTTTCCCTTGTGTCCCCACACTCTCAAAAAGAATGCATTGCTTCCTCCTCAGGATTCCCTGAAGCCCTGTTGTCATACTTTGGCACAGGTTGTGATAGCTGATTTTGCATGAATGCCCACTGACTGCCTGGGTTCCTGGAGACAGAAGACCTATCTGGTTCATCTTTGATTTCCAGCACGTCTTATTATAGATCTGAGTAGCTTTCAGTTTTGTGTGCAGTGAGCCAGTCCACATGAAGTGGTGTCGTCTGCTTCTCTATACCCCTCATGTGGCTTCTAGGCCTTGAGAAATCAGTTTCTCTAGGAACCATGGGTGGTTTACAAGTGAAGAGGAGGGAAACAGTAGTTAAAAAGTAAATAAAAGGGCGCATTCTTGGAAGTGACTTTGGGAATACTGAGAAAGAAAGTGGTTATTTTTTTCAACATGCAACAAATAGTTCATGAACTCCACTACCTGTGAGTACCTAAAGACCTGAGAGCGGTGACCCCTGCTCTCTCTGATTCCTTAAACAGGCCATTTGAATATTGTGTGGCAAAGGCTAAGCCGGGGTAAGCAGACTGTGCTGCCTGTATACACAGAAGGAAGCCCTGAGTGCCTTGAGAGGGTCAGGCAAGCTGAGCTAAAGATGGTAGATGCAGACCATAGAAGTCAGCAAGGTGCAGGGTCTCAGAGTGTGCCTGACAAGAGGGAAGCTCGGGCAAAGGCCAGGTATGATGGGATGAGGACATGCACTGCACAATGGAAGAAAGTCAGAGAGACAAGGAGGTAGAGTACTGGGTGAGGAGGGCAGGGAGCAGAAAGGTAAGTGGAGGCTGATTATAAAGAGGCTGGTGTTTTCAGAAGGTTACCTGCCCCTTTATTTTTATTTATTTATTTCATACTGGGGATTGATCCCAGGGGCACATAACCACTGAGCCACATTCTCAGCCCTTTTTAATATTTTATTTAGAGAAAGGGCCTTACTAAGTTGCCAGGTTGGTTTCAAACTTAGGATCCTCCTGCCTGAGCCTTCTGAGCCACTGGGATTACAGGCATGCACCACTATCTGAAGTGGCCGTCTGCCACTTCTTTTGATAGAAGATGTGGTCTTGGGGTCCAACATAGGTCCAATGAGGACAAATGATACCAGGTTTAGCTCACTTCCTTTTTGGATAGGGTTGCTGGACTGTAGGGTGAGAAAGCAGTGTTTCCAATACACAGTGGGCATAGTCGTGGGTTAGGTGATAGCCCAGTTCAGTTGCTTCGCATCAGGTCTGTTCTTCTTAGACAGAGCTATTTAATGATTAGTGTTTGTCTAGACAGTGCTTCCTCAGCACCTCTGAGCTTTGTCCAGTGAAATGTTTTTATCAGTGACTTAGTGAGAATACTGATGCATATAAACCAGGTTTGCAAATAACAGGAAGGCAGGAGGTGTAGTAAAGATGGTAGATGATAAGACCCAAAAGAGACCTCCACAAACAGGAACTGTAACAAGAGTCCAAACTGGACTAGATTGTCCCATAGATAAGGAGCAGCCTGTCATAGGGTGCATTCCAGTCTTGGCAAATACCAACATAGAAATGATTTACATGTCAGATGGTAGGTTGGATTTAGACCAGGGTTTGGCAAACATTTTCCAGTAAGAGACCAGAGAACTTTATGTCCATTACAGTCTCTGTTACAATTATTCATTTCTGTCTAGCATGAAAGTAACTATAGACAATAAGTAAAAGAAAAGGCATGGCAGTGTTCCAATAAAACTTTATTTTGGGGCACAGTGGCACATAGTCCTAGCACCTGGGAGGCTGACAGGGAAGGATCACTTGAGCCCAGATATCCAAGACCAGTCCAGGCAGCATAGCAAGGGGGGGAAAAGTGGCCAATAAAACTTTTTTTACAAAAACAGTCATCTGGAGCTGGGGTTGTGTCTCAGTGTAGAGCTCTTGCCTAGCATGTGCAAGGCACTGGGTTCAATTCTCAGCACGACATGTAAATAATAAACACTGACAACTAAAAAAATTTTTTTAAACAAAAAACAGTCATCTGCTTGGATTTGGCGTGCAGGCTGGAGTCTGCCAACCCCTAGATTCAAGAGTGATTTCCAGACACTGACCCTCCAAACAGAACTGGTCAGTAAATATTGTCACCAGTCCATATGGAAATAAGAAAGTAGGGACAATGTAGTGAGTCTGAGGTAAAACTAAACTTATTCTCTTCAAACAACCATGCTGAATTTTGAGATTCTTTTCTGCTCTTCAGCTGCTCAGTTCTTTCCTTTGTAACATGAGGGTGATAATAGGCGGCAGTTTTCAGGTTGCCCTTTGCTTGGTGGTCAGAGCCCTACTGAAAACTTAATACCGAATTTCCACTTTGAAATGGTACCAGCCTGTGAGGTGCAGGTGCCCAGGAACCACAGCACAGGCAGATGCAGAGGTGTGACCCACAGTCCTTCACTGGGCTCTATCTCTCCTCCCCTGCCTCCCTGGCGGCCTGCTGACAGCGGTGGTTGGCGCCGGGATCGGGGGCTCTGCTGTGGCCCATTTCCTCCAGCAGCACTTTGGACCCCGAGTGCAAATTGACGTGTACGAGAAGGGGACGGTGGGTGGCCGCCTGGCCACCATCTCAGTCAACAAGCAGCACTACGAGAGCGGAGCAGCCTCCTTCCACTCCTTGAGCCTGCACATGCAGGACTTCGTCAAGCTGCTGGGTGAGTGCCGGGTCCTGAGGCTCCAGTACCCCAGGGCTGGCAGCAGCCACCAGGCCCTTCCCATACTGCCCAGTCCTTTGAAGCCCAGTGGTCATGTAGCCCAATCTCCTCATTTTACAGATGGAGCAGCTGAGACCAGAGAGGGGAAGGAACTTACCTGAGGTTACACAGTGAGTTAGTTGCAGAGCCGGGATTAGAACTCAGGTTTGACTCCCAGGCCAGTTTCTTTCCCTTTCAATTTGCTGCCTCTTAATTATTGTGATAATATCAGCATCCATATGCTGGTACCTGACATCTACCTGGCATCTACCTGATGAGAATCACCTCACATCCTCCCTATCAGCCTGAGTAATGGGTGTGAGATCTCCCCCAAGGAGGCTGAGGCTGAGAAATTTTGCACTCCTCAACTAAAAGCACACAGCTAATAAATCAGAGAGCTGGGATTTAAAGCCTCAGCATCTGTCCAAACCACAAATGTACTTACTGTTTGACGAAGAAATTCCACTTATCAGAAGGGATCCTACAGGTGGTCCTGCAGGTGTGCAGAGTGGCACACACATGAGCTGATTCATTACAGCATTGTTGGCAAAAGACCGAAATATCCTATCTGCCCACCCACTGGGACCTGTTCATTCACAATAATAAATACCTGATTATGTAAGAACTCAACTCAGCAGCCAGTATGGGAAGATCCTTTATACCCAGTATAGAATAATCTCCAAGACATAGTGTGTTGTTAAGGTGCAGAACAGTGTGTATCGTATGTGGGGTGGGGGAGGAATTAAATCATATTTCCAAATCCAGTGCTTTGTAGGTTGTAGAGCATTGGACAGCTGGAAGGAGCTATGGTTGTCTCCATGTGACCTTGGTGCCCAGGGCCCCATCTCAGCAAGCCCTGTGTCTCTCAGCCCTGGGGTACTCTGGGATCACATCTGAATTTTCCTTACTCATGTCTGAGTGGATTCACATTTAAAAATATATAAAGTGCTATATTTTCTTTTCCTAATTGACGAGGAAGGGCAAACATTGTTCCAATTTATAAACACCGCACAAAAGATCAAACCATGGTCCTCCAGTTTCCTTTAATGGAACCAACCATTTGCATTAGGATGGCCCTGAATATAAGCTTAAGGCACTGCCAGGCCTCCCAGGGGAGCCCTTTGAAGGGGACCTGAGGAGCTCCTGGTCTCTGCAGGACTGAGGCACCGACGTGAAGTGGTGGGCAGGAGCGCCATCTTCGGTGGAGAGCATTTCGTCCTGGAGGAGACTGACTGGTACCTGCTGAATCTCTTCCGCCTCTGGTGGCACTATGGCATCAGCTTCCTGAGGCTGCAGATGTGGGTGGAGGAGGTCATGGAGAAATTCATGAGGTAGGGCTGGGCTGAGCTGTGGGGAGGGTTTTCCAGAGAGCCAAGGAGAAAAGTTGGGGAAGTATCAGCTCAGCCACTGGGAGAAAGGGAAGGCACTGGTGGATTTAAAGGCCCAGCATGATTCAGTGCAGGCTCCAAGCAAGCCCCCAGCCTGAGGAGTGGCCTCTTGGAGCAGGGCTGGTGCCTCTGGCTTTGTCACTTGAGCCTACATTCTTTCCCGCTGCTAAACTAATTAGAGCATGGATTGAAATATAGTCACCTATAAGAAACGAAGTGGGAGGTGCATGAGCGAAGCCACTGGTGGAGGAGAACACGGAGCCACAGAAGTGGGGCGACCTGAAGGGCCAGGTCCTCTGAGGGAGGCAGCCAGCACGCTTCTGTAGCCCGCTATGGTCGTCATGTGAGGACGCCGCCCTGTGGGCTCAATCTTCCAGTTTTCCAAGCTGGATGCTGGAAGTCCAGAGTTATACATGAAGTCTCCCAACTTTTCAAGGTTTACAACTAATTCATCTTGTGAGCCAAATTAAACACATCTGTAGGCCTCATGCAGCCCAGGGCCACTTGTCTGTGAAGTTTGCTATCCCCAGTTTTTACACCTAAAACAAATACCTCTCTCCACCCTTTCTCTCCTCTTTGGGTGCCATCCCTATCCTCTCCAGGTATGGAGGACAAGTGGTCTGTGCCCACTTTGTATACCATGTACCAAGTGACCACACGGAGTCCCCAAGGCCTCCTGCAGGCTCTCTCTGCTTCCTACCCGCTGTCCCTGGCAGAGGCTATCCCTCCACCCATCATTGTCTCCCTCTCCTCAGTGTCACAAGCTCAAGCGTGGCCTCACGGCCCCTTCCCTGGCTTTCTGGCACTTCTCCACTCCATAGCTATGCTTTATATGACACTTCTCCCTTACATTCTCCAGATGTCCCCCAAAGCTTATGCCCTTGAGTCTCTCTCTCTCTCTCTCTCTCTCTCTCTCTTTCTCTCTCTTTCTATCTTATACTTTTCTCTTTCATTAATTTTATTCAAACCTACATTGTTGACTTCTCCCTTTTAAGGCGGATAACTTCTACCTGCAAGCTCTAGTTTCCCCTAGTTCCCACCTTTCTGTCTGTTCTGGACACCTTTATCGGTTGCCCTATTAAAAACCAAACACAGCATGTTTACAAAGCAGCCCCAGAATGGGCAACATTTCAAAGACCAGCTGGTCTAGAAATCCGTAGGCAGATGTTTCCAGTCCATGCTAGCCCTTGGGATTGGGTGAATGTTAGAGTGGAACCATGTGAGCTCGAGAGTGACTGGGAGCTCTGTCAGATCAAGACAAAAGAGAGGACAGTATTGAAATGAAGCTGCTACCATCAAGTCCGACGTGGTCCTAGAAGCTAGGGCAGAGTAGAAACTAGTGGAGCACCCCTCCACATCAAGGGAGGTATCAATGGGGACAAGTCATGGCCACTGCTGGCAGTCCCAGCAGAGTGGGAAAAGGCTGTGGACTGACCTCAGAGGAGTGGTGATTAATTGTATTCAACAGAGCCGTGACTTGAAGGCACATCTAGTGGGAATCTGGAGTACTTGCCTTTGTCTCCATGCTGTTCCTTCGAGACAGGCCCACCACAGCCAAGGGGAACATATTCAGCCTCCTTTTCCATCCCTCCAGATGTAGAGGAGAAGGCAGATCCCTTGTGGGCCTTCTGGGGCCACAGGTACCCAGTAGCATGTGGTCAGCCGAAAAGCCTTTCTGCAGGACTAGCTCCGTTTGTCCCCTAGGATCTACAAGTACCAGGCCCATGGTTATGCCTTTTCGGGTGTTGAGGAGCTGCTCTATTCTCTGGGAGAGTCTGCCTTTGTCAACATGACCCAGCGCTCTGTGGCCGAGTCCCTTCTCCAGGTGGGTGTCACACAGCGCTTTATCGACGATGTCGTCTCCGCGGTCCTGCGGGCCAGCTATGGACAGTCAGCAGCCATGCCCGCCTTTGCCGGTGAGTGTCTAGCCCCTCAGCCTGCCCATCCACCTTTCCCCTGCCCATGTTACTCAGATTGAGCTGGGGTTCCCATAAGAACCTCACATCATCCCGCTCATTGCTCTTGCCTTCATACTTTGTTGCCCAATTCTTGTTTGATTCTGGATCATTCCTTCAAATTGGCAAGACTGTATTCACACCACTTTACAGAAGGTAGAAGCAAAGCGTAGAGGCAGGTCCAGTGTATGCCTACCATTCCTGATTTCCTGCTAATATCTTACAGATGTGTAAATGTTAGAGTTAAGGTGATATTTTGTTGTCCACACTTTGGTTTCAGGAAGTACCTTGAGACCTCTGAGCCTTGGCTATTGATCCATTAGTGCACCTAATCTTCCCAGCCCGTTACGGGGGTGGGTAGACATGTACATAGCCACCATCCTCCTGAATGGCCTCAAGAGCAGAGAATATAGGCTTCATGAGGGCAGGATTCATGCCCTCTTTTGTCCACTGATACACCCAAATACTTAGAACAGTGCCTGGACTATGCTGAACACTCAGTGCACTTTTGCTGAGAAAGTAAATGAAAAGGTGTGCATTGACAAGCACCTCCCATGTGCCCAGGATACTGTTCTCTGGTTTCTTCCCAGCCTTTAGGTCCTGCCTCAGTGTCCCCAGTATTCCTCTCTGTCTTCTAGGACCTTGTGCATGTCCTTCATAGCATATTTGCATTGAGATATAATTTATACCCAATACAATTCACCTACTTAAAATATATAATTCTGTGGTTCTTAGTATATTTATAGTTGTGCAACCATTTTCATAATTTTAGGGCATTTCATTATTCCAAAGGAAACCCCCTACCCTTTAACCATCACCTCCCAACATCCCCAACTTTCCAGCCCTAGACAACCACAAACTTTTTCTGTTTCTATGGATATGCTGATTTGGGGCATTCTGTAGCAACAGAATACACCAAGCAGTCTTTTGGAGCTGGCTCTTTTATGTTCTCACTTAATAGCATTGTGAACTTGGCTGTATTATTTGTTTCTTGTCTTCTTGTGCCAATGGTTGGGAGGAGTCTTTCCCTGACCCATTGGCCACCCTTCCCATTTTGCCCAGGAGCCATGTCACTAGCCGGGGCCCAAGGCAACCTGTGGTCAGTGGAAGGAGGCAACAAGCTGGTGTGTTCCGGTTTGCTGAAGCTCACTAAGGCCAATGTAATCCATGCCACAGTGACCTCTGTGACCCTGCACAGTACAGGTGAGTAGTAGGGCAAGAGGCCACACCATTCCTAGTCAGCTGCCACCCCTGCACCTCAACCCTGGGCTGTGTGCTCTGCTGGGGAGTATTTTCAGAAAAGCAATGGGGAGCCCCGTGGCGCTAGAGGGCGCTTTTTCCCTGAGTCAAACGTCAGAGCCAGGAAGCTAAGTCTTTCATTAATCCAGCCTGTTCCTTTGACCACGGAAGACTGACAGCCTTGCCAAACTCTCTCAGCCAGTCAGCAGCAACACCAGAGAAAGAACTTTGGCCCCCTGATTCCAAGTCACATGCTCAGCCTGCAACCACATCAATATGAAGAGAGATGGTCTGCCATTGGGACAACCCAGCTCCTCTTTCTCCACACTAGGATCTGGCCCCCAGATGGGAGATCAGTGGATAGAAGACAAGGAGTAAGTTGACTTTGGTGCTGTCTTCTCTTTCCTTCCAGAAGGAAAAGCCTTGTACCAGGTGGGGTACGAGAGTGAAGTGGGCAGTGGATCCGACTTCTATGACATCGTGGTCATCGCCACACCCCTGCACCTGGACAACAGCAGCAGCAACTTCACCTTTGAAGGCTTTAATCCACCCATTGATGATGTCCAGGGCTCTTTCCAGCCCACCATCGTCTCCTTGGTCCATGGCTACCTCAACTCTTCCTACTTTGGTTTCCCTGACCCTAAGCTTTTCCCCTTTGCTAACATCCTTACCACAGATTTTCCCAACTTCTTCTGCACTCTGGATAACATCTGCCCTGTCAACATCTCAGCCAGCTTCCGGCGGAAACAGCCCCAGGAGGCAGCTGTTTGGCGAGTCCAATCTCCCAAGCCCCTCTTTCGGACCCAGCTGAAGACCCTTTTCCGTTCCTATTACTCAGTTCAGACAGCCGAGTGGCAGGCCCACCCCCTCTATGGCTCCCGCACCACCCTCCCAAGGTTCGCACTCCATGACCAACTCTTCTATCTCAATGCCCTGGAGTGGGCAGCCAGCTCTGTGGAGGTGATGGCTGTAGCTGCAAAGAATGTGGCCTTGCTGGCTTACAACCGCTGGTACCAAGACCTGGACAAGATTGACCAAAAGGATTTAATGCACAAGGTCAAGACCGAACTGTGAGGACCCGAGGGAGAGCCCAGGAACTTCTGTACCACACTGAAGATGGATCAAAACCCCAGCAGCCCAGGACTGACAGCCACATTCACCTGACAAGCCACTCTTTTGACCCCTTGTGTACCTTTTCCCTCCAGTGTGGGTCCAGGTGACCCACTGTCTGCCTGTCTATCTTAAGGATCCTCACAGTGGTTGCTTGTTGTTTTGAAGGAGAGGGTAAGAAAAGGGAAGGAAATTCAAGCCAGTGTATGTGTCTTATTTATTTTTTTTTTAAAGAAGAAATAAAAATCCATCTTCTCAAGCTGTTTATGACTTGCTTTTCTAGCTAGAAACTAGGATGACTATGAAATATAAGGCAGAGAACTCGAGTCTTAAGTTTTACTTCTACCTATTTTCAAAATGTACAACCAATTGAGGCAACCTACAATAAAACATTCACAACCCAGTAGTTACAAGAGAGTAGGGGGGAAGATCAGAAAACCTAAGAAATTATCATAGCTCCTGTTTGCTGTGGGCTTGATAGATGTGAAGGACATAGTTCAGAACTTACTTAGATACCATCTCCAAGCCTCTCAACAATTCTGCACATTTTGGGAGATGGCTGGTAGGACCTGAATGTTTACCCCATCACTGCCTTTGGCATAGTTTTGAGCTTCCTGGCAACCTCTGAGAAAAGAAACAAACTAGGCTCTAAGATAAGAGGAAACTTTGCCTGGCATCTGCAGGAACTGTTCTTTATGCAAGGGCCATCCTGTTCTTTATGCAAGGGTTCAAGGGTAAATATGACATCTATCTTGCAGAGAAGAGAAGTCCTCAGATGGTAGAGAATAATCATATCTCACCCCAAACCTTCACCTCAGCAGAGGAAAAGAAGAAAAGAAGGTATTGGGACAGAGTTGATCAGAGATTAATCTGGTGCTTTCTCCTCTAATTTAAGAGGACAAGACAATTGTGTTTTGCTTTTTCTACAAATCCTTAGAGAACAGTTTTTTGTTGTTTTGTCCTTAAAGAAATTAAAATCCTCTTCATTCTCTTTGGACCAGTATCTTTCTGTAAAAGAAAGAGAATGTAGGACTGGAGCCCTAGGCACCCAGTAAGCATAGTCCGCGGGCCAACCACCACATGTGAACCTCCTGGAGAAGGGGTGGGGCTTGGCAAATGTAGATGCCCAAGTCCTATCCAGACTTGCTAAAGCAGGATTCAGGGAGGGGCCTAGGTGCCCAGCGGAAACATCCCTGCCACGTGATGCTAATGCCGTGACTTTCCTAACAGAAACAGTCCCCAGAGTTCATCCTGCTAACTTTCCTCTCATTGTAAAAATGAATATAAAAGCCCAAAGTGAGAAAGTAACTTGTCCAAGGTCTCTTTGGATACAAAAAAAACTCAAGTCTGGAAGAATTAACTTCTTCCTGTTAATTGAGTTCAACATGGGGCAAAATACTCTTCCAGATGAGGTTGTCCAAACTGTCTCTGAGGTTGTTTTCACTCTGTCAGGGTGGTGGTAATGGCAGTGAAGGAGAAAGAGCCTTTAGAGTAAAAGTGGCATACATTCATTGGTTAATACAAAAATTATGAAACAGATACATCACCAAGAAGGCTTTTGTTGAAGTATTAGAATACTGAACTCAAATGACTTAAGCAGTAAAAATGGTATTGGTTATGCCTTGAATGACTAGGCACAGAGCAGAGCAATCTCCAGCTCTGTCCCTTCTCCCACAGTCCAAGATGTCTGCTGGCAGCTCCCCAGGTGAAAAGTTCTTTTTCTACAACCACTGAACCCAATAATTCTGGGCTTCGGGCCAGCTGGACCACCCCTGAACCAATTCCTGTGGCCAGGGGAGTGCCACATTCTGATTGGCTTGCAACCCAGATGCCAGACCATTCACTGTGACACAGGGGATAAAATTAAGCTGATAAGACCACCCCTGCTACTAAGGGGTCTTAGTAGCAGGGGTGGTCTAATGTCTGGGTTGGAAGGATGGAGAGAGCCACAATGCCAACCACATGCAGAGCAGTCCATGCTTTCCCCCATCTCAAGTCCAGTGAAATCAAAGTGCGCTATGTCATCTTCTTTTATTACTATTATTATTTTAGTTGGCAATAAACCTTTATTTTATTTATTTATATGTGGTATGGAGAATCGAACCCAGTACCTTGCAGGTGCCAGGCAAGTGCTCTGCCACTGAGCCACAACCCCAGTCCCCATGGCATATTTTGATGGCCTTTGCTTGAAATGAAGAAGGCATAAGCTGTCATGGTGTCCCTAACAATCCATATACCCCTAATAACCTCCCTCCTTTGTGTCCCTAAGGAGGGTATGTGCACAGAAAATAACAAATGAGTGCAGGTACACGTGACCCTCGGTCCTCAGCTGGGGCTTTGGCTCCAAGCCCAAGCACGACTCTTGTGGAACTGGCTGTCCTTCAGAAACCTTCTTCACCTGAGGGGCAGGACCAGACAGTTCAGAACCAAAGTCAGCCATAATGCCCACGCTGCTTGCTCCCCCAAGCCAAAGCCTGAAAGTTGGCTCTCTTCTTTGCAGGCAAGGAGGAAAGGACAGATTCCAGAGAGGGGAATGAGAACCAGCAGAAAGTCTTTGTCCCATGGCACCCCGCCACCGCCACCAGCCTTCTCAGGCCAGAATAGAAGCCCCCACAGGCTCACAGACTCCTGGGGGAAAAAAAAGACCATTTGCAGAGGGCTCTATAATCTCCCAAACTAATCAGGGAAGGGGCCACACTTACCCGCAGTAGTCTCTGGTGCGTGTAGTGTACCTTGCACTTAAAACCCTTCACAAGAACTCCCTCCCCTAGAGCCAGTGATCCAAGAAACATTTCAGCACTCTCTGGGAAGCATGGGGCCACTCTACTGTATGAAGGGAAGAGTTGGAGGGTGCAGGTAGAGAGGTAAGGAACACCTTTGTGTTCCAACCACTGCCAACCATCACCAAGAAACCCTAAAGAGAGCTAGCAGCAGATCTTGGGCTCCCCCTGGAGGCCTCTGTGCGCTGCACTGTGGGGGACGGGAGAGGGCAGGTTGGAGGTCTACGTTGAACTGGCAAGTGTGTCTCCCATCTCATGAAGTGGAAGTTTCTCACCAACAAGTAGAAAACAGGAAACACGTTTTAGACTCAGTCCAAAGAAGGCTCCAGAGTGCCAGGTAGGCCTAATTCTGAGTTCCCTGCTGCCGCCTTTAAACCTGGAACTAGGATGAGCATCCCCCTACCCCCTGCCAGCCTA
Organism: Sciurus vulgaris; assembly: GCF_902686455.1. Lineage (NCBI taxonomy): Eukaryota > Metazoa > Chordata > Mammalia > Rodentia > Sciuridae > Sciurus > Sciurus vulgaris. The sequence goes on along the minus strand of NC_136466.1, from coordinate 62,648,041 downwards.
GGCTCATAATGCCAGGCTTCTGAGTTGCAGAGTGGGAAAATCGAAAAAAAAAAAAAAAAAAAAACTGGAAATCCCTAAATCCCACCTACTCATTTCACAGATGAGGAACCAGAAACCCCCAAAGATGTAAAGACATCATCCGTGTAGAATGGGCATTTTTTAGCATCTCCATGTTTCTGATGCTCTAGTGGAGGAAAGGCCCTTCTCACCAAGAAAAAGGGATCCCTACTCAAATCCATACACCCCCAGGCTACACTGGTCTCCCAGGACTAAAAACAACCCTCCTGGAGCTCAGCTCTGCCCACACCCTCACCCCACCTCCAAAAAGGCTTTGGAAACTTGTGCCCATCATAAGGGCCTGCAGTCTCAAGACCTGGAGGGCACAGTCCTAGGGGTGGAGTATAGGACCAGGGATGAATCTCAGTGATAGAGCACATACCTAGCATGCATGAGGCCCTGGGTTCCATCCTCAGTAACAAGAAAAAAAAAAAAAAAAAAAAAAATATATATATATATATATATATATATATATATGAAGAGCCATCTGTGGGGGACTTAGAGGACTAAGAGTCAAGCAACCCTGAGGGAGGAGATAAGGCTGCTGAAGGGATCGGCTCAGCTGGCACATGAAATCTATTTTCCATGTGTCTGGAATCAGGCTAAAGCTTCCCAGAGTAATTTTAACCAGTATCCACTCTAGAACAATACCAAAAAAGGTAAGTTACTTACCACCCCAGACAGACACATACCTAACCATTGGTTTTTCATGAAATAGACTCCTGAAAACATTCAGCACTAGGGCTACTTTAAGCACTAAAGCTAGGAAGCCAGGGACAGGATTCCTACAGAGGCCGTTGGCCCTTCCTCTGAAGTTAATTCTAAAGTGCTAACTATTCTTACCCTCAGAAAATAGCAAGCCCCTCAGCTGTCTTAGAGGGAGGGTATTTTTAGATCCTAGGACAGCTGAGTTGAGATTTGCTGCAGGGGTTAAAGGGTGAGGGGGAGGATTGAATTGCCAGGGTCTAAAGGGGGAAACACGGAGTTAGCATGGAGGGGCAAAAGCCAGCAAGGGCACGTAGGGCTGTGCTGTCTTTTTTGATCAGGAAAGAGTCTAGATAAAAGCCAGGGGTTCTCAAAGTGTGGTCCCAGACCAGCAGCAGCACCTGGAAACCACTATACTAGAAAGAAAAAGAAACCATTGCATAAAAATGAAAAATATCCAGTCCCCACATAAATCAGGACCTCTCGGAGTGGGGCCCAGCAGTCTCTTTCAACAAGCCATGCAGGGGATCCTGGGACTTGCAAAAGTTTGAGAACCACTGATACCAGCAAGCTATCTAATCAGATGTGATGTGGACAGGGCTGGATGAAAGAATGATCTGCATTGATCCCCTCAACTCTTACATGTTTCTTGAAAGCCAGGGATCCCCAGGCCAGAAAACAATATACGCTCATATGAAAATTTTAGGGGATCACTGGACCAGGTTGAAAATGCTTGATCTGTGGTAACCTGGAGGTCCTTTGGGGGACCTAAGTCTGATCTGCAGAGAAATCTCAGAACTGAAAGATACCCTATGAATCATCTACTATAACCAGGCAAGGACTGGCTTCACAACCGCCTTGAGAGGCTCAGCTGTAGCTTGACACTTTCAGGGCACAGAGCTCACCACCTCAAAACAGTCATTTCCCAGGATCCTGAAGTGATTTGGATAGAATTAGCTGTTAATTCCTATATCGGTTTATGTCAACCAAGTTTCAATACTATAGGTGGAATATGGGCTTATAATACTGAATTAAAGGAAGCATGACACTGTCATAAGTGATAGAGATGAAGGTATTTTGTTGTTGTTGTTTTGCATTCTGTTTTTGTGTATGGGGTTTTTTGTTGTTGCTGCTGTTGTTTTGTTTTCGGGGTTTTGATTTGGTTTTTTTTTGTTTGTTTGTTTGTTTGTTTTGATACTGTGGCTTGAACCCAAGGAACACTTTACCACTGAGCTATATCCCCAGCTCTTAATTTTTATTTTTATTTTGAGACAGGGTCTCACTAAGTTTTTTAGACCTTGCTAAATTGCTGAGGCTGACCTGGAACTTGGGATTCTCCTTCCTCAGCCTCCTGAGTCTCAGATTTACAGGCAAAGTGTCACCAAGTCCAGCTCCAATGCAGTATGTTTAATAGCCTATCTCAGAGTTAAGGAATCAGAGTGATGGGAAATCCTCCTTCATATTGAATTGAAATAGGCCTCCCAGGGATGGCCAAGCCCCATCCCAGTTTTGGTTCAGAGCCACAAGCAGCAAACCCAAAGTCTTGTTTTACAGAGGACAGCATTTACTTTTCATCAGCCTTGCTTGGCACCGGGTGCAGGGAGGCCGTCTCCGGCAGCCGCCTGCTTTCTGGGTCCTGGTGGCTCAGAAGATGCAGGTGCAGCCTACAGCTATGGTCTCCATGACCGGGCGCTGGCGACAAGGCCCGGCTCGCGGCGGTGGCGGGCAGAGGCGCCGGCGCACTGGCACCTGGCTGAACACCGGCACGCTCACCATGCTGCGGTCCTCCTGCATGGTGAAGGGGTTCACGCAGCCCAAACACAGGCACCGAGCTTCGGGCAGGTCAGCAGGAATGCGGCTCGGGTCGTGGTTGATGCTGCGGGAGTGAGTGGGAGAGAGCTCAAGGTGAAGGCGTGGTCACAAGTGAGCAAATGAAGTCCCTCCCCAAGTGCCTGCCTTCACTTTTGTTGCTGCTTTTTGTTTGTTTGGGTAGGGATTGAACCCAGAGGTGCTCTGCCACTGAGCTACATCCCCAGCCTTTTATTTTATTTTATTTTAAAATTTGGACTTGCTGATTTGCTGAGGCTGGTCTCACAATCCTCCTGTCTCAGCCTCCAAAGTTGCTGGGATTAAAAGCCACCACCGTGCCTGCCTGCCCTCACCAAAGTTTTGATTCCTACCGCAAGATTGTGCTGCACCGGAAGGAAGAGTGGTAATCAGCTCCATGTTCCTGGTGAGGATCCCAGAAGGAAGGAAGGCAAATCACACGCTTGGAAGTTATCCAGTTATCCAGTTATCCAGATCAAGGTCACTAGCTTCTTATACCCAGCAAGACACTCATCCCTGTACTAGGTTGTGCTATGAGGACTATAGAGAAGTCTAAGGGCTCCCTTCTGCCTCCCCACCCTATTTTTATATTTGGGAGGAACTTAATCTACAGAAATAAAATGGGAACACATCAAAGAAGAGGAGTCAGGGCTCCTGGGTGCACTTTAGACAGTCCCCACTCGTTCAACGCATGCACTGCAGATTCACCACGTGAGTACTTCTGTCCTAGACTTTTTTGGGGGGTGTGGGGGTGGTACTGGGAGTTGAACCCAGGGGTTCCTAACCATTTTTATATTTTATTTTTAGACAGGGTCTCCTGAGTTGCTAAGTGCCTTGCTAATCTGCTGAGGCTGGCTTTGAACTTGCGGTCCCCCTGCCTCAGCCTCCCAGGTTGCTGGGATTATATGAGTGTGCCACCATGCCCTGCCTGTCCTAGACTTTTTAAGAGTTTGTTGCATAGAATAGATGAGTCCCAAGTCCTCTCCTGGTGCTGTCATGGAACCTAGCATGAACTCGCTGTGACCTTTCTGCTCTGCCTCAGTTGCTGCTTCTGCTAAGCAGGGGTGGAACTAGACCTACGAACATGCAGCTCCAGCATCATTCTTGGGACCTTGTTAGGAACACAGGACCCCGTGGACCAGAGCCTACAAGCTCCCTGAGTGAGTCACAGGTACAGTACAGTGAGGGAAGCCAAGTTCAGGAGGATCCTTACTGACCCACCCAATATAGTCCCATTCCAGGATTGCACTGGCCGCATGTGCCGACTTACATTGAAATCAATCAAAATTAGTTCTTCAGGCTCATTGGCCACATTCCAATTGCTCAATAGCCACCTGAGGCCAGTGGCTACTATATGAGATTTTATACCGTCACAGAAGTCAGCAGTCTCTCCTAGGGTCTCAGAATATAAGCTGTGTGACTGGAAAATCTTTGTGAGGGAGGACCCTGAGGGCCAGCCTGTTTCTTTATTTTCACTCGACACATTTCATTGGTCCCTTCTGTGTGCAGGCACTGAGCTGGGAAGTGGGGCTCTAACCAAGGTAAGAATCAGGGCAGCAGGATCGATTCCCAAGTCAAAACCTGGCTGTGCGTCCTAGTCACGTGTAGATAGATACGATACCATGTTCTGGGCCTGAGTCCTGGACACTGTGACAGGCTGCGGCATGGAAACCCTTAGGTGATCCTGATGCAGGCACTAGGGAGGTCCCCATCTGGCATAAGAGTTTGGCATGGAGCAACAACAATACAGCCACTGACAATTGTGTACCAGGCACCCCGCTGCTGGACATGGTGACATCTGGGGAAGGTCTTGCAGGCCCTTCAGCTGGGACATAAGGGCAGTGCTGTGTATGGATATGCACATAACAAGCCTACAAGGTGAGTACTACTATTGTCTCCATTACAACCGGGGAAGCTGAGGCCCAGAAAGACTAACCAACTGGCCCAAAGCCTCACAGCTAGTGAGGCCAGGATTCAAACCCACTTCAGACTTCTGTATCCAAAGCTTTGACCATTTCAATGACTGGGTTATTGGCAAATGTCCCCACCCTTCAATAGAAATCTGGCCTCTGCTGCCCTCCACCTACCTGTAGCCCCAGGGAGACTGGCTCCTCTTGTTGGACAGCCAGAGCTGCAGGTTGACCTCACACTTCCTCTTGACTGGCTCGGAGCTGTTTCTGAGCTGGGCCACCATCTCGCCAAGGTTCCTCTCATACTCCTCCATACGGGCGTAGGGCTTCACCCGGGACACCAGGTCGAGTGGCATCTGGTGAGGCCCAGGGGCCAGGGTCCCAGGCCGCCCTTGTCCCTTCCTCTTGCCTTTGGGGTTCCTAGGCTGGCCCAGCCCCAGGAAGATGGAGATGACCAGAAGGAGCAGCTGGGGAGGAAGGCCACAGGTCAACATTGGGAGCATCAAGTCTCTTAGGGCCCAAGGGGAGGAAATGGAAGAGGAAAGATCTCTGCAGGGGCCACCCTCACCTGCCATGCCCTGACCTGGTCCCACGTTTGTGGGCACTTGCTGCGCACAGCACTCTGAGATGGGCACCAGTCACATCTCCCTCTCCCGCCCCTTTTGAAGTCCTAAAAATAGGGCACCTCAGAGAAATCTTCCCACCCATCCACTTCTATCTGCAGCACTGTCCTGGCCTGGACATCTCCATAGTCCCCTAGCTGGGCTTCTCGATCCCCCTCTGGTTCTTCCAATCAATTTCTCCACACTGTGGCCAAGGATAGCTGTTCGAAATGCAAATTTGATAATGTCACCTCCCACTAGCACCATTCCCATTGCCCTTAGGGTACTCCCAGGACCCTCCTTGCTTCCTCCCATGTTTGTGCTCCAGTCTCAGCCTTCTGTCTCTTGTACTGGCCTTCTTCCCTCCAGCCACAGGGACTTTGCACAGGCCTCTATCTACAGAGTTCTGCCTCTTCCCTTCCTTCTAAACCCCTTTGCACCCCACATGTGGGATATAGTGTCACCACCTCAGGGATGCCTCTGGACTTCCTTGGCTCTCATAACCCATGAGTCCCTTGCATGACTGTCACCTTACATTTGTATGTGTGATGCTTTAAATGCCTGTTCGCCACTGAGCACAGACTCCCCAAGGGTATTGTGTCAGTCTGGTCCTTTGCGTCTGCATAGTGCTAGGTGCTTAGGTATTCAGGGAGCACTTGCTGAGTGAATGGATGACGCCACCACCCCTACCTTTGTGTGGTGACCGTCCTCAATCCGGAAGGAAAAACAATGCTAATGTCAAGTGCAGTAATGGGCCTGTGCAGGGGTGGCTGGAGAAGGGTAGGGCTCCTCTCAGCTTGTGCCAGAGAAGCAGCCCCACCAAGCTTTCCTGGGCAGGGGACTCAGGGGGTGCTTGTAGCATGAGAGGAAGGCAGACATGGGCAGAGGGAGTCGAAAACTCTTCCAGGTGGGGGAGAGCGAGAGAGAAAGTCTGAGCGGGTTAAGCTAAGAGCTTTGCTGAAAGGATACCGGCTGAAGGAGAGTGTGTGGCAGGAAGGGGGCACAGGGTGAACTGGGGGGATGAGCCAGTCCCAGGCTAGGACTCCCACAGGCCTCCTTCTCAAGGACCCCTGTACAACCCGCCCCATCCCACCCCACTCATGGCCACCCTGGCCCTCTGCTGCCCACTTCTCCCTCAGCACAGCAGGAAAGCCTGTCTTATCCAGAAGAACCAGACTCCCTTGGAAGCCAGGGAGAAACAAGCCAACAGAACCTGGGTGGGGCAGCAGAGCTTCCAGAACAGACTGACCTCTGGGGAGTCTCAGCTCTTGCCTGGATCTAATCAGGCCCCATATCTTCCCTGCATCCCTCCCCCTGCCCACAGGACCCAGTCCTGATCCACCCAGGCTACGCAACAAGGCTGGACCTTTAGAAGCACGTCTCAGCACGGGCCCTCCTAGTGGACCCGTTTCCTGGCAAAAAATCTTCAGAGATTCAAGTTGCTAAATTCTTCTTTTGGTCGTAGGGGCAGAAAAATGTCTCTCTAACAATAGGCTCTCTCATCTGAGTTTCTCACGTGGCATTCCAAACCCTAGCTCTCCACTCAGAGAAACCCAGGGGAGACTCAAAGCCCCCCTCCCTCACTTTCCAGGTGGGATAGAAACAGAAGGACTTGCCCAAGGTCACACAACCTGCCCGGATCCCAGGCCTGGAAAAACCCCCAGTGGCTGAGTTTGCCAGGCTCTCCCTGGACGCCTCTGCCTGAAAGAGCTTCAGTGTGGAGGGGCTGAACCCTGAGCAGGAGCCGAGCGACCAGCCATGGCTGCAGGCTCTGAGCCCAGCTCTGTTTCTCTCCAGTCCTGGAGGGGAGGACAGAGGGAGAGCTCACCTCTGCAGAGTCCAAGCCAAACAGCAGCGGTCATTAATCAATAGGAAAGAAATAAGAAAGCATGCAGGCCCTATGGGTGGGGGTGGGGCAGGGGAGCGCCACGTACCAGGTTGTGTGGCCAGTCCATCCCGGGCCGTCAGCGGCCTGCAGCTGCTGCCCGCCTGGAACCCCAGATGCCGCTGTGGAGAGAATGGCAGCAACAGGATGGAGCGCAGCAATTATAGCTCTACAGGGGGCTGCCGGGGGAGTGGGTGGGTGGGCTCATCATCAGCTGGAGCCTTGGGCCCCCGGCTGGCTGGGCCTAGCACAGTGGCAGGCGATGAGGTGTGTGGGGGCAGGCCAGGAGCCGGGCTGAGGTGCCCAAGGGCTGTTGACCAAGGGACAATGCCCTGTGTGTCTGGCAGGGCTCTGGCTGGTGGCACCTCCGCCTGTGGCCTGCGGCTGGCCGCCCGGCCAGCACCCACAGGGCCAGCTAAGACAATCAGCTTCGTTTGCTTTGGGGATGGCAAGGGGGTGAGGGTGGAGGAGGGACGGGCTGTTGGTTGGTCAAGACAGCAAATGTTCTCGGAGAGTGCTGGCCAAGAGCGGGACACGGCCCTATCTCCCAGGGAAACCGCCTCAGGCCCTCGGTCTCTGCCAGCCTCAGGTGGCAGGGAAACTGAGGCCCGCTCCAAGAGGAGGTTTGCCCAGTGTCACACAGTGAGTCAGCAGGGACAGAGCTGGGGTCTGTGCCTGGTTCTGATGCAGAACTTGATCCCTCACCCCACGCTGTTTATTTTGGGATATTTTCTGCACAATTCCAGCCTGCTATGAATGTGTTTCTGAGTGTGGGTGCTTCACGCAGGCCGGTGACAGATCCATGAGGACTTTATGGTTGATCGTTCTGGCCTTCCTGACACAGCACTCCCCTCGTGTGTGGAAGGTCTCTAACCCTGGGCCTCCCCTGGGTGGCTGCTTGTGAGCCCCCTTATCTCTCAGCCTCAGTTCCCTTCTCTGTAAAATGGGAGTTATTCCCAAGAAGAGACAGTGACCTGGAGATTCCTCCCTGAAATCTTTCTGAGCCTCAGTTCCCACATCTCTCAAATGGGAATAATCAGAGCATCTATCTCATGGAAATAATCCATGTTAAATAGCTGGCACAGAGCCTGGAACATAGTAAGTGCTCAATAAAAAATATTATTATAAAGTGATTTCATGACTATGATTATAAACATTAGCTGTTCTGATTAGCATTAGAGCTGGCATGGTTTTTATTACCAACTGCCTTCCGACCTTCTGGCCCACCCTCCTGGCTGAGAGAGCTAGAGTTCTCCCATATTCAGGCCACAATTTCATGAGTTCAGGTGACTCCAGAGTCCCCAGGTCCTGGACTCACATGCCAAGTTCTCTCATCTGGAGGGAATGGGCCAGGTGAATGTGAGCGAGCGAGCAAACCCACACAGAAGAACACGGGGAAGTCCACTGGGACAGACTGCCAACACTGCCCTGTCTTGCTGAGGGCCCGTCTTGGCCATTTACAGAATTTGGTGAGGAGAAGAAGGCAGAGCAAGAAGCACTCCTGAATGTCACAAGATTAATCTGTCCAGGGCAGGTTTCCACAGCATAACTGAGAAGCTGGCTGGGGCTCCAGCCCTTCGAGAGATACCACCATATTTGGTCAAATACTAGACAGGGCTCTGTTCTGTCGTTGGAAACTCCAGAGGGAGGGAGACTCTGAAAACACCTCCTTGGGCAACAAGGCCCCCCACCCCCAGCCCTGGCTGTCCCAGTCCCTCTGCCACTGTCCTTTGAACAAACGAAAGGACTAACCTGAGTGGGCAAAGGAGGCATCCTGGTTGTATTCTTTACTACCCCTCTCAGGGTCCCGTAAGCATGCAGCTGGGAGACCCCTCCGGTATCCACATAAAGGTAGGGAAATTGAAAGATGCGTACAGGGTCCCGGAGTTCCTCTGCATTTCATGACCCCTGAAGCCCCCAGTCTCCTTACCTGCTGAAATACACAGCCTTTAATTCTGCCTTCCAAAGCCAGGACCCAGTAGCCTCCCCAGCACTCAGCTGCAGTGTCTGTTAATAGAGATTCCAGGGTCCCAGCCTGGAGATTCTGACGTAGGAGACCCAGGAATCTGCATTTTTGGGGGGAGGTACTGGGGATTGAACTCAGGGGCACTCAACCACTGAGCCACATCCCCAGCCCTATTTTGTATTTGATTTAGAGACAGGGTCCCACTGAGTTGCTTAGCAACTCACTATTGCTGAGGCTGGCTTTGAACTCACTATCCTCCTGCCTCAGCGTCCCGAGTCACTAGGATTACAGGTGTGCACCACTGCGCCCATCTAGGAATCTGCATTTAACATGATCCTGGTCTGGGAGCTACAGGCATCCTCACCCTTCATCCAGCTCCTTCTACCCACTTTACTACAGGAGGGAAGGCCTTGCCCAGGATCACACGGTATGTCTGTGCAGAGCTGGGTACAGACCTAGTCTGCTAATTTTATTCACTTCTCCTCCCTATCAACAGCTCTGGGCCAGGCTGGGCCTCCTTGCTGGTCTAGAGGGGGTCAAAGAACTAGGTCAGTACTTCTGGGGCACAGACCCCTCACCACGGGTTCCCAGACACGTGCCCAGGATTATCACTGGACTTCCCAGTTCTGGGCCATCTCAGGCCAGGAAAGAGTCTCTTCCTCCAGCCTTGGCTTTGAGAAATCGTTAAAGGATCAACTTCCCTTAGAGAAGTCCTGAGTGTGAACAATGACAGGCCATGGGACCCAGCCCCAGAGGCCAGTGCCAGGCCTGAGAGGACATGGGAACCAGAGTTTCTCATCGGAGGCTGGGCTCCTTGCTCTTGAGGCACAGGAGGTGGACAGTATGTGCCAGGGAAGGAATTGTGGTGAATGGGTGAGCAGTGTGTGTTCCTGAGAGGCTGTTTGCTCCAAGCTTCTCCAGGAGCAATGCAGCACTCACCACCAGGTGGCGCCACCAGAAAGCCAGACAGCCCCAGAGGGCTGCACACCCTGGTGGAACTTCCCAGTCAGCCGACTCGTCTCTGTAGCCTAGACTGGGCCCTGGAGCTGAAAATGAGGAAATGAGCTAGAGGGTAGGTGCCCTGTGCCTGGCCATGGCTTCCCTAGGGGCCCTACTGCAGATGAGGACCAGCTCCCGCATCAGAGCAGGAAGGACACGGCCAGCCAGGGTGCTTGCTGAGTGAGTGATTCCCTTTACTTTGAGCATTTGCTGTGCTTAGGCCCTCAGTATTTGGCACCTGCACACCATGACCCTCAGAAAGTAACTAGCAGTAATAACACTTGCTGCTTAATATCCACCTACTGTCCACCAGGCACCGAGCTGACTCCTTCACGTGTGTTCGCTCTTTAAATTTTCCCAAAGGCTCTGTCGGGGGACATGTGCTCTAGTTCATCCTAAAATTATGACTTGGGTTTGAAAGTGAGGTTCAGAAACTTACTTAATCACCTGCCCAAAGTCCCAGAATATGCAAGCAAGTTTGCCCCTGCACCGGCTGTTCCCTGCCGTGGGCATTGCAGCCAGAAGGGAAGGCTATCCCACAGGTCCACTGGCCATTGAGAATGACCACCTTCCCCAACATCCTCAATCACCCTTGATCCTGCAAGTTCAGGAGTTCACTAAGCCCAAGGCCAAGTTGTAGTCCTGGGGAGTGGAGGAGAGTCTGACAGCCCCTCCCTAATTTGTGGACCCCACAGCCACAGCATTTCTGGCATGTAGAAAGGACTCACTAAATACTGATACATTAAATCAAACCGACTCTAATATGAGATGATAATCCAGGATGAAGGGTGAGAGGCCAGAGCAGTGGGAACCCAGAGAAGAAGGTGCAGCCCTGGTGGAGGTGTGGGGTGTTCAGCATCCTCAGGTTAACAGACCTGAGTCTCAGTACTGTCCCTACCCGCTCATAGCTGTGTGACCTTGGGAAAGTTACTTGACTTCTCAGAACCTTCATTTCCTCTACTCAGTGAAGTTAATAACAACATGTTCTTGGGCCTAGGGATGTAGCTCAGTGGTAGATCACCTGCCTAATATATGTAAGGCCCTGGGTTCAGTCCCCAGCACCACCAAAAAAAGGTAAATAATAACAACTGGTTTCTCACTTGATTATTGCAAGGATCAAAGGAGATGATGCATATTCAAGTACCTGGAAAAAGTGAGTGACCAATCAATGGTAGCTTCGTCAGTGGCCTTCAAGGATGCTTCTGGAGTGTTCTTAGGTAGGAAGGGCATTATGAGATAGGTGGGGAAGAGGCTAGAGCCAGTGGAAAAATGCAGAGACCTCTATCAGTGGGCCCACCCTGGAGCTCAGTTGACCAGGAGGACCTGAGGGGTTTGGTGTAAAACCTTGCCCAAGTGGACCCAGTAAGGTTGGGGAGGCGGGAGGCGACTAGCAGACGCCTTTTGCTGACTGCGGCCAGGAAGGCACATCCCCCAGGAGGTCCTGGCTCCTCTGCCATGCCGCCCGCCCTCCCTCCTGGGTAGAAGTCTTTCTTCCAGGCCCATATTTGCACAAATGCCTGCCTCACTGCTCACTCCAGAGCCCCAGCCAAGGGGGCTATTTTAAGCTCCCTGGACGGGAACATTGTTGGTGGGAACAGTCCCAGCCAGCTAGCTCCCAGTTCTCAGAAAGGGAAAGGCCTGGGTGAATGGGCGGCCCCCGAAATGTGCAGAGGGACCCTCTGCCCAGGCCAGGCACAGGGGGCAGTCAAGGAAGTGAGCTGGGGCAGGGCTCTCTGGGGACAGTGCCGAGACCACTCTTCTGCTCGTATCCAGCCGTGAAGACGCCAAGTGCTTCCGGGTTGCAGACGGACCCAACACTGAATCCAGTACCCCATTAACACTCCTCACCACAGACCAGCAGAAGCAGGGGTGCCTCCTGCAGGCCCTGCCAGGGCAGGGACTCCTCTAAAAGGTCTTGACTGGATATTCCCTTCAGTCTGGGGAGATCACTCCTTTCTAGAACACACATTCCATTTTTACATGAAGATATCTACTACTTGACCAGTTCAGGCTATTTTTATTGTAATCTGGTTTGGTTTTATGTATGCCTGTGTTCGTGGTGTGGTATTTTGGTGGGTATTGGTGCTATTTTTGTTCTTCGATTTTGTGAGGAGCCAGTTTAGACTAATATTTAATGCACAGACTTCCACCCAGAGTGGCCTGCATCCCAGCCCTGCCACTTAGCAGCAGAGTCACCTTGGACAAGTGACCTAACCTCCCTGAGTCTAGGCCTCAAAAGGTGATGTCACAAGGCCTTGTAAACTGCCTGGCACAGGGTGGTCGCTCAGTGAATGACCCCACTCTTGTTTAGTTGTTCGTATTATTCTTAGTTCTGCCCAATCAAGTGGCACAGACAATTCTAGTCAGTTCAATTCAAGAACCTTCCAGCTGCCAGAGCTGCCCGGGAATGGAACGGACTGCCCTGGAAGGAGTGAGCGCCCATGAGCCCATGAGTTTCAGCAGAGGCCAGAACACCAGTCGGAGCACTGTGAGGGAAGGGTTGGGCTTCTTGGGCTTTAAAAGTAAGTTCCCTTCCAGCATTGAGACCCAGGTCCAGATCTGTCCGGCCTCAGGCCCCATGTGGTGCTGTCCTGCCTGGCTTCACCTAGGACAGGAAGAAGCCAGAGGGAGCTGGTGAGAGACATGGAATAAACAGCCTGTCCCGAGGGCAGCTGAGGCGCCGGGCCCCCTGCCCACCAGCACATCCTCCCTTCAGTCCCAGGGGATGTTTATACTCTGGTCAGAGTTTACAGGACGTCTGGATTTACAAGATCCAGAATCCTGACTTTCCCCCCAAAGCTGTCAGCCCCTCCTTTCGCTGGGTAGGTCTGTGTCTATGTGGGATAGGAGGCCCCACCTTCCAGCAGAAGGACATAAAAGGACAGACAGCATGAGAAATGTTACCTTCAGGCCCTGGCTGCTGTCAGGAGGGGAGTCTGGGGGCCAGGCCCGGTGGGGCACCAGTACTGGCTTCTGCAGCGCGGGTCCCAAGGCCTGTGCCCTGAACACCACACTGAGGCTGAGGTGCTTGTCAAGTGGGCCTTGCATGCTCGCTTCTGTTACAGGCTCAGATGGTGCTGTTTTGACTATGGTTGTTTGGTTGAATATCCGTGTGTGAATTTGTGGAAGGTATCTTGAATATGTGTGTTTTGTTTGGTTATTGTTTTGAAGAGCCATGGAAAGAGAGCTACAGTTCAATTTGAGAACCTTCCAGCTGCCAGAGCTGCCCAGGAATAGAATGGACTGCCCTGGAAGGAGCGAGCTCCAGGCTGCCAACATGCCTCATTCTCAGATGTACGTCTCAGCACCTGGCCAGGGAGTCTGGGACCAGCATGACCAGAGCAGCACTTGCCGAAGGACACTGTGAGGGTTACTCATGACCACCACTTGGGGGACAAGCAGCAGCTCTGAGACACATTCTATCACCCTTGAGCAAGGAGCCGTGATGGCCATAGCCAAGGTCTCTGTCCCCATTCTCTCAACGCCGGAAAACACCTAAGCCCTCAAGGCTTCCATAACTCCTGACCCTGGCCTCCCTGCAGGAGGCCTGGACCTGTGAGGGCACAGTGTTGAGCAGCAGCCCCAGTGGCAGCCCCTGCCTAGTGTGCTCCCTCAGTGTCTGTGAGTCACGACAGGGCGTTGGCCTACGGGCTGTGAAGCACCTCTTAGAGCTCTTGAAGGGGTCCATTCACTTCCCTTAAAAATATATATTGAGCACCTACTTGAACCTACACTGTTCTAGGCAATGGGGATACAAGTTCCTGAGCTTGCTTTCTCGCGAAGGATGGGGGATATGACGTAGTGATAACTTCAGGACCAACCTGCAGCTCTGGGACTCTTGCTGTCCCCCTCCCCTCAGTCCTCTGTACCTTCTGCATTCGTGGGAACTGCTACATCTTCTGGGAAGCCCATGACCTTGGCCCTCAGGGCATGTGGAGGAAGGTACAATGTCTCCAGAATATGGAATCTTGCCAAATTTCCATTGGAAGGTCAGTTCTCATAAATATTGTGAGGAAAGAGGAGGAAACGACTAGTGTGGAATCTGACCATTTCCAAAGTCCAGTTCCCAGGAAAGAAGCCTCGAGAACTGCTCCAGTGTTAGAGGCAGCTTCATGGCTCCAGCCACGGCCCAGGCAGAGGCTGGCAACGACCGCCTGCTGACAAGCGTGATACTCCTCACGTGCGGATACTCTACAGTACAGGAAACAATGTACTCCACGAGTCAACCCTATGGATATGAAGCTATTCCAAAAGAGGAAAGAGGGCCTGTGAAGGAAAATAATCTGCCCAGGATCTTCCTCACGCAGCGAGCGAAAAAGGGACTGAGTTTGGGATGAAAGACTAGGTCCCCACGTCACTTTTGGCCACCAGCTACCCTAACCTTTGCCCCACCTTGGGGAGAGTTAACGAGCATTATAAAGGGCAGTGGTTAGAGCTGGTTTGGTGTGGTCAGAGTGGTTAGGACCAAAGGCCAGTCAAGTCATTGCAGTCATGGCCACCCAGCCCTATGCACAAAGTTACATCCCAGGGAATGTGTCTGGCGAGAGGGCTTTGTGCCAGAGGGACACGCTTTCTGAGTTGGCTCTGAAGAGATTGGTGGGGTCAGGCTGACCTTAATCTTCTTCTCCCCAGGACTGTGAGCTTGGAAAAAAATGAGGATTGTTGGCCCTCAGTCTGACTCACACAGCTATGTTCAAAACTTTTGTCTTCCATACTGAGATTCCCTTGTACTGCATCCCACTATCCCAAACCCAGAGCTGGCTTTCCAGAATCACTTACAAACCTTCTCAGTCCATGAACCACTTCTCTCACTCTTGAGCTCCACGGGCTCACCAGGAGTATTTTGCTGGCTTCTGCATGAGACTCCTATTAAATATTGCTGGGGTTTTTAGTGATGGCTTTAAATGGTCCTGCTCCTTCCTTCTGCTGGCTGCAAATTGGCTCTCTGAGAATAGATAGCCCAAAGCTGCTCCCTTTGACCATGGCAAACAATGTCAAGTCGAGACAGACCAAGTTCTGCTGCAGCAACAAGCAACCCTCAAATCTAGGGGGCTCAGCCCAGCAAAGGTGTCCTTACCACCCATGCTACATGTCCTGTGTGGGCTGGCAGGTCGTGCACTGTCCTCAGAATGGTGCAGGGCCACAGAGATGGAAGATGCATCGTAACGTTGCTACAGGCGGTGCAGCAGATCTACAGAGGTCAAGGGTGGGTTCTGCAATCTCTACTCCAACCACATGCTTCCTCCTGGTAAATTTGAGCTACATTCCAAGCCCTTTTTATTTTTATTTTTTTATTTTGAGACAGGGTCTCATTAAGTTGCCCAGACTGGCCTTGAACTTGTGATCCTCTTGCTGCAGCCCAAGTCAACCAGGATAACAAGTATGAGCCACTGTGACTGTCTCTTTCATCTCTTAATTATCAGTATCTCATCTATTAAATGAGAAACTAATGATAAAGGACCTGCCTCACTGGTTTGCTGGGAGGCTGAGGATGGGCATAAACCCTTAACACGGAGTCTGGTTCATAGGAAGAGCACGGGGTCAGTTCCGATGATGTTGGCCTAATGTGACGAGCACATGTGGTGCAGCCATCTCCAGACAGGGCGACTGCAGGTCCTCATGTTCAACAGTTTTATTTCCACTAGTCATTTATGTATTATTTTTTATGCATTTTATCTCATGAGAGAGGCCCTCAGGGGTTGAAAACTGAGGCAGATAAAGGAGTATCTACCAAGCACTGTGGTGCACACTTGTAATGCCAGCAGATCAGGAGGCTGAGGCAGGAGGATCATGAGTTCAAAGCCAGCCTCAGCCACTTAGCAAGGCCTGTAGCAGTTCAGTAAGACCTGTCTCAAAATAAAATACAAAAAAGGACTGGGGAGGTGTCTCAGTGATTAAGTACCCCTGGGTTCAATCCCCAATACCCTCCCCCAAAAAAGAGAAAAGAAAAGGAGTATCTGTGCGTTCTTCCAACCCCAGACTAGACCTATGCAGTTCAAATTTTATCAACTCCTTTTGAAAAGTCTAAAGAAGAAAGATGGAATCTGGAAAACAATCCTTGCTTGAGATAAAGCTCGATGGTAGACAAAGAAATCACCTGTAGAACGTCAGAGCTGGAAAAGCCCTTTCAAACAATGCCCAACATAAGTCCAGAGAGGGAAGGAGACAGACCAACGTCACACAGCAATCCGGTGTGGAGCCGGGGTCAGAACCCACTTTCTTTACTTCCAGTCTTGGGGCTTTCTGTGAACCACCTGAGGGAGCCACATTCTCCCCCTTCAGGAGGAGGGGATCATCTTGGAATTACAGCTTGTCTTTGTTTCACAGAATTGTACTCCAGTGGAGTTGTAAAGCTAAGAGCCTTATAAACATTACCTTATTAAGGCTTCTTGGAAACCCAAGGTCACAGCTCCTCTGGGTCATGGGACATGAGCTGAGCATCCAGTGAACAAACAGAGGGTAACGTTACATTTTTCACTTCGTTTAGGAAACCTGGCGTCTAATTATAGGATCTGTTTAACAGTCCTGGGTGGTTTGCAAAGGCTTGGAGTGAGCCAGCTGTCCTGGGGAACGGCTGAGGAGGGTCAGGGAGATGTGGGCAGGGAGGGTGACTTTGCAGCACAAGGGAAAGAGGACAGGAAAAGTCGGGGCCCAGAAGGGGTATTACAATGATTTTTCCATAATTCCACTAACCAGGTCGCTCCCAGTTGGAAATAATCTCCAACAACTTCCCTCTGTTGGCATAACCATTTCATACATGGGTAGCAAATGTCAATTTGTTCTAAGGCAAATAAGAACAATTTATAAGAACAATTTCTAAGAGAAATAATCATCATGGCCAGGTGTGGTGCTGCAAACCTGTCATCCCAGGGACTTGGGAGGCTGAAGCAGATTTGCAAATTCAAGGCCAGCCTCAGCAAGTTAATGAAGCCCTAAGCAACTTAGCAAGACCCTGTCTCAAAATAAAAAAGACAAAGGACTTGGAGCAGGGGTGTAGCTTGGTGGTAAAGCAACCCTGGGTTCAATCCTCAGTACCACCAAAAAAAAGGTAAGATAGAAGAGAAATAATCGTCATTTTATTCTCGCTGTCCATGTCATATTGAATTCCCCTACATTAGCAGCCAAGATTAGTGACTCTCCCCTCATTGAGAAAAAGTGAGTGAGGGGCCTGGCTCCAACTTCATGTCCACCTATAATTAAGACCCTTGTTCAAGGAGGCAGGGGTGGGGACTGGAGCAGGAAAGTGGGGTCCTCATGAAGGTGAAAGTTTCCCTGCCCCCTTGCAGCCAAGTTGTCATGCCTAAACGCTGAAGGTCCAGTCCATCTGCCACAAAGTGCATCCCCATCCTTATTCAGGGTTCCATTGCAAGCTCAGCTCAGGTCTCCACCACTCAAGGAACCCCACACAGCCTTTGCAGTGTCCCAAGTCTGCAGTGTCCCAAGTCTACCAGCTCTCACAGCAGCTCCATCCCGCCCAAGTACCACATGCACAATCGTGCGTGTGTGCGTGCGCACACACACACGCATGCAGCCCCTAGTCCTGAGCACAGCCCTGCGATACCTATATTTATTTTTATGCGGTGCTAAGGATCGAACCCAGTGCCTCACACGTGGTAGGCAAGAGCTCTGCCACTGAGCTATAGCCCCAGCACAGCTCTGCACGTTCTTAAGGCTAAATCAGTGGTTTCCAAAGTGCTTCATTTGGGGCTTAGGAAAAATACAGGAACTTCAATTTTTGCTTTTTTATCTTTTCTACTTTCTTTTTTACTGTTTTTTTTTATTTTTGTTAAAGGAATATATTATTATTATTATAGCACTCTATAGACTTTATAAATAACTCCTAATTTTAATGATTTATTATTTAAATAGCATAAAATAAAAATATATTTAAGTAAATTTGTAGTTTGAGAACAGTGGTTTATGATCACAAAGGTTTGGGGTTCTTTGACCAGGATTTTAAACTCAAAGCCTCTTGCCAGTGAGTTAAGGGATAGGTATGGGAAGAACCTTTTCTTCACAGCATATCATTTGTATGTTTCTGATGGTGAAAATGTACTGGTATTATCTATCAAAAAATAAATACTGTTTTAAAGTATAACGTAATACCTAGTATGACATGGATCATTTTTATTCTCTTTTGTTCTCCTCTGGGAGCTGGGCCCGAAAGTCCTCACCTTCGTGAGGTCACTTTAAATCCCGTTCCAAGACGAGATAGCCACAGCCTGTGTGTGTGCGTGTGTGTGCGCGCGCATGCGCGTGCCCTTCCCTTCCTCAGTAGCAGGGTACCCAACCCTTTTATTATACAAATGTAAAAACCAGAGGCCCAGTTTAAGGAAATGTATACCCTACGTCACCCAATCACCCTCCAAGTAGTTCTGTATACAGGCTTTGAGCTTTTGCCTGTGCAGTTTCCTTTGCTTTGAATGATCTTTCCTACTATTTTCCCTGAGTCCCTAATAACCTGCTTCCAAAAATCTTCCTAAGTCTAGGGATGTAGCTCAATGGTAGAATGCTTGCCTAGACCCTGGGATCCAACCCCAGGACCTACAAAAAAGAATTCCAGATCTCCCAGTAAGAAATGAGCTCTCAGTATGCCCTGTGCATCCCTGGAACATGATACAAATCCGTAACTGGCTTTCTCCCACTTGCTTTCTCTGATAAATGGCAGGAGGTTCCTGAAAGCAGAAACATGGTCTTCATCTCAGGAGCACCTGGTCTCATTCAGTGCAAAGCCCAGAATAGTTGACCGTTTAAGACCTGAATAAATAAATGAGCAGATGCATGAGTACATCAATTCCTCCCTCTTCCAAAATCCTGAGTGCTTCACAGAGATCACATATCACGTAACAGTCTTCCTTGTAGCGTAATTCTTCCTGGCACATCAGCAGACGACATCTTTCTTCCCCCCTCTTTCTCTCTCCTCCTTCCTTTCTTCTTTCCTATCTTCCATTCTCCAGAATCCATTCTCAGAAGGAGAAAGATTCCAGAAACACTGAGTCCCTAGATCCAGCCATGCGTAGTGCTGCATCTTCCCAGGGACTTCACAATCACTTAGGCTAATGAATTTCCTTTTGTTCTGAACCCAGGAAAATTAAGTTTCCATTCTCCTCTAAAAAAGAGGTTTGGTGTATTAACTTCTTCCCTTAATTGTATCAGAAAGGTCTGACTTCCCTTTCTAATCACCATGTTGCTAGCACGGTACTTTCTATACAGTAGATGCTCAGACATATTTGTTTGAGAAAGAGCAGCATCTGGGCTCAGGGGCACACACCTGTAATCCCAGCTACTCAGGAGGCTGAGCCTGGAGGATCAACAGTTCAATCTGGACAACATAGAAAGATCCCATTTTAACAACAGAAAATGAGCAAAAGACAGTTCTCAGAGCAAACCCCATGCAGCATGATCCCTCCACTACTGTCCTTCAGGGCCCTGCCCAGACTCTGCCGGTGGGCAGGGAGTAAATGACCCTGTCACTCATAGAGTATTGAGGATCCCAGACACATAACAAGTCAGTAGCATGGTGGTGTAGAGAGTGCGGCCTCTTGGTCCCGTTCCTTCTAAACCATCTAGCATCAAAACTGAGCACTAGGTTTCGGTTACGCATAAGCACAACACTCAGGACACAGACAAGGGAAACGGGGGCAGCGGGAAACTGGTCATGGCTGGGAGAAGATGATTATAGTTTTGCTCTTTTGTTTTGATTTTTTGATTGTGTGTGTGTGTGTGTGTGCATGCACCAGAGATTGAAACCCAGCAGCATTTAACCGCTGAGCTACGTTCCCTGGCTTTTTATTTTTCATTTTGAGACAGGGTCTTGATGAGTTGCTTAGGGACATGCTAAATTGCTGGGGCTGGCTTTGAACTTGTGATCCTCCTGCCTCAGCCTCCCAGGTCACTGGGATTATAAATGTGTGCTGCCATACCAGCTATTTTGATCATTCTTTCGGGGGAAGGAACTGGGGATGGAACGCAGGAGCACTCTCTCACTGAGCTACATCATCATTCCTTTTCATTTCCTTTTGAGACAGGGTTTGGCTAAATTGCCACAGATTGGCCTTAAATTTTCAATCTTCCTACCTCAGCCTCCCAAGTAGCTGGAATTACAGACAAGTGACACCGGGCCCCACTAAAATGAATGCTTTAAAAATAATCTCAGGATGAGAACAAGCTAATCCCAAGATAGCAAGAAATAATTGACAAATTTGGGTGGGATAGACATAATTTACAATTATCGCACCAGCCTCTAAGTACGGTAGTGACTGCAAATGCCTTGCTGGTTGGTAAGCACATTGTGTGTGGTGGGACCTCCTGTCCATCTGGTAGGTTTGATTCACCATCACCCCATCAGTTAATGATAAGACCAGGGCTCAAGTGCCCATCTCCTGGTTTCTGAGGACACTGCTATTTCTAGTACCCCAGGCTCATGTGCTCAGTGGTATGAAATTTTGCTGCCATATAATGACCAGGGTTGGGAAGGTGGGCAGAAGGTATTAGAGATCAGGTATTTGGCACAGCATCACACCAACCTGCCTCTAGAGTGGCTTCATTACTTCTTTACTGCAGATTCCTGTGTGCTAAAACTGGTTTCTAGCCAGACACCATGGCACACACTTCTAATCCCAGCTACTCCAGAAACTGAGGCCAAAGAATCACAAGTTCAAGGCCAGACTCAGAAAATTAACAAAATCCTGTCTCAGAATAAAAAACTAAAAGGGACTGGGGATATAGCTCAGGGATAAAGTGACCCAGTGTTGGGTTGATCTCCCCACCTAAAAACAAAATCTACAAACCCAGGATTCTGGACGAAGATCGTTTCCCTGCTTTCTCACTACAGCTGCTACAAGAACAGCCACATGGGTTTGTCCACAGCAACAATCCATCACCACGTTCAGGCTGAATCGTGTCCATCTGCCCCCATAAATCCATATTTTGACATCCTAATCCCCAACACCTCAGAATTTTTCCTTATTTGGAAATAGGGTTTTTGCAGATGTAATTAGTTAGGGTGAAGTCATGTTAGAATAGAGTGAGTCCCTAATCCAATATGACTGTTTTCCTTATTAAAAGAGAGAAAGAGAGAGAGAGAGAGAGAAGGGAATTTGGAGACAAATGCACACAGGAGAATGCCAAATACACATGAAGGCAAAGGCTGGAGTGATGTGTCAACAAGTCAACAAGCAGGCACCAAAGACCACCTACACACCATGGAGAAGCCGGGAAAGAAACCTGGCCAGCTTCCTTCTCACAGCCTTAGAAGGAGCCAACTCTGCCAACTCTTTGACTTTGGACATCCAGCCTCCAGCACACTGAGACCATGCAGTCCTGTGTTGAAAGCCACCTCTGTGATTCTTGTTATGCAGTCCTAGCTGACTAGTAGGACCCATCACTGACTCTGTGGTGTCAGGGAACAATGTGGCAGAGGCAGGAGTAGCCCCTGCCTTGGCTACAGTACTGTGTTCTGAGAGTGGACAGGCATGTTCTCCTCCCTAAATCCACCATGAATCAGTCAGAGTTCTCCAGAGAAAAGAACCAAAAGAATACAGAGAGGTATGTATTTTGGCTCATATGGTTATGGAGGTCAAGAAATCCCAAAATAAACTGGGATTACACATGCATAACCTGGGATTACACAGGCCTGTAATCCCAGCCACTGGGGTGGTAGAGCAGGAGGATCCCAAATTCAAGGCCAGCCTCAGCAATTTAGCAAGACCCTAAGCAAGACCCTGTCTCGAAATAAAAAATATAAAGGGCTGTGGATGTAACTTAGTGGTAAAGCACTCCTGGGTTTTATTGAAAGAAAGAAAAAGAAAGAAAGAAAGAGAGAGAGAGAGAGAGAGAGAGAGAAAGGAAGGAAGGAAGGAAGGAAGGAAGGAAGGAAGGAAGGAAGGAAGGAAGGAAGGAAGGAAGGAAGGAAGGAAGGAAGGAAGGAAGGAAGGGGGAGGGAGGGAGGGAGGGAGGGAGGGAAAAGAAAGAAAAAAGAAATCCCACAAAATGCCATTTGAAAACTGGTGACTCAGGAGGGCTCCAGTGTGATGCAGTCCTCAGTCAAGTTCAAAGGCCTGAGAACCAAGGGAATTACTGGTGGAAGTCCTGGAGGCCAAAGATCAAGGCACCAGAACACCAATATCCAATATCTGAAGCCAGAGATGGATGTCCCAGGTCAAGAGCAGAGAGAATTTGCTCTTCCTTCACCTTTTTGTTTTATGAAGGCCTTCAATAGATTAACTAATGTCCAACCCCCCTGGTGCAGGTGGATCTTCTTTACTCAGTCTACTGACTGAAATGCCAATCTCTTCCAGAAACACCCTAACAGACACACAGGAAATTGTGTTTTAGTGGGTATCTGGGCATCATTTCGTCCAATCAGGTTGACACATAAAACTAACCATCACACTATCTTTCTGATGGCAGAAGAGGAAGCTGCTGCCCCTGCCGAAGAATTCTGCTGTGTTACCGCAGTCATGCTCAGGGATCCTGGCCAGAGCCCACTTCTTCAGCCTTCCCAGCTGTGTGAGCACCCAGTTCCCTGTAGCAATTCCTCTTCTGTTTAAGTGAGCAAGAATGATTTATGTCCTACATCTGGACCCTGCCTGGTACCACTTCATTGTACAGTGAACACTACATTGAATTTTCAGTTTTACACACTTGCTATACCTAAGTTCTAACCCAAAGTAAGTTATCAAGGACTTGTTGAATGCCTTTTTTTTTTTTTTTTTTTTCCTACAAGGGATTTGGTCACTGAGCCACATCCCCAGCCCTATTTTTATTTTATTTAGAGACAGGGTCTCACTGGGTTGCTTAGTGCCTCGCTTTTGCTGAGGCTGGCTTTGAACTTGTGATCCTCCTGCCTCAGCCTCCAGAGCAGCTGGGATTATAGGCGTGTGCCACCAAGCCCAGCTGTTGAATGCCTTTTGAAAAGTGATAATTGTTCTTTCCTAAAAGTGAAAAACAATGGAAATCAAGAAAACAACCAAATATAGAAAACTATAAGGAAGTAAACCAAAATCACCCAAATTCCCACCACCCAGAGACAACCTCTGTTCTTATTTTGTTGAACATTCACATACTCCAAATGGTACATTTTGACACACCTTTGCAACTACATGCACACTCACACATAACTGGGATGTTGCTTGCAACCATTCAGGGTGCGTTAAGTGTGGTCCAGTTGGCTGTGAGGATTCAAATATACAAGCCCCTTGTGATGGTGACAGTCGGAAGTTGGAAAGGTAGCCCAGCTGCCAGCTCCAAGGTTCTTACCACCTCTCTCTGACACGCAGGCATCCCCTAGTCCTTAAGGTTGTCTTAAGTGAGTACAGTGTCCAGTCCCACCTGGACCTATATTCATTGTGTGGGGGAAAGACAGACATGAATGACAGAGCATAAGCTGATAAGCTGATTTCAGTGAGTAATTTCCCCGGTTGTGGGTCAAGTTCACAATTCCACAGTGCAGGGGTGGACGCCCACATCCCCCCTTGAGCAGGGAAGCCTCCAGGTCAATCATCAGGTCCCTTCAGCGCAGGCCTTCCCCAGTGCCGCCAGCAACCTGTGCCAGGCTGTGTCAGGGATTTGGAAGGACTGTGCTATGCCATTGTTCCCTCCACCTCCGCAACCATTCTTCCCTGGTGAGCAATGCAAGAGGTTTGTTGCATCCTTCCCAGGACAATGGGGCAACTCACTCTCCCCTGCTGTTCCCAGAGAAACTACCCTGGACATTCCACAGTGACTCTCTGTCCTGGCCTGTCTGCAGTAGACACCTCCAGCGGGGCCCCTGCCAGACACACTCACCCCCACCTGGTACAGGCACACACATTGTTTTACTTCAGTGGAATTACACCATGCATCTTCTGTGCCATGCTTTAAAAAAAAAAAAAAAAAAAAAAAAAAAAACCTTTAGTGGTATGTTGTGGACAGCTTTCCATGGCATGACATTTTTTGAGAAATTGGTTTGATCACAAGACAAACAATTGTAAGATTTTTTTTTTTTTTTTTTCAGTATAGGAGACACCTAGGGTATCTCACATATACAAGGAAAGCACTGAGCTACATCCCCAGTTCTCTGTTTTCTTGTTTTTTGTTTTTTGTTTTTGTTTTTGGGTTTGATACCAGGGACATCCCCAGCCATTTTTATATTTTATTTAGAGACAGGGCCTCAGTAAGTTGCTTAGGGCTTCACTAAATTGCTGAGGCTGATTGTGAGCTCACAACCTCCTGAGCTGCTGAGATTACAGGTGTGAGCCACAACACCCGGTACTATCTCCAGTTCTTTATACCTTTTATTTAAGACAGTGTCTCACGTAGTTGTCCAGGCCAGCCTTGAACTTGTGGCCCTCCTGCCTCAGCCTCCTGAGTTGTTGGGATTATAGGCATTCCCCATCACGCCTGGCAATTATCAGAATTTCATCAGTAATTGTCTATGAGCTTACCTCCCAGATTCAAACTCTCAACAAAAGTTTTGTGCTCATTGAAAAGAATATATGGAGCTTAATTTTGAACTCAAGAGTCATGGCCCTGTCCAATACATAATTGTTTCCAAGCTAGTGACCACCAACCTGTCTTTTGGACAGAACCGGTATGAAGTGAGCACTGGAGGCAAGGGGCAGGTTGGGGATGAGGAGTGTATAGGGTCTCAGAGCTAGAAGGGACTTGCTAAATTGTCATCCAGCCTCTGCTTGTAATTCTCCAGTGACAGGGAACTCACCACTTTACCAAGACAGTCACTAGCCCACTTCATCCTTGGGAAATCTCCACTGATTTAAGTCTTTCCTCTGTAGATCTAGACTCCTTCTCCTGAAGGTTCTAATTGTACCAATCGGTGCTCTCCCTTGGTCACTCTGGGGAGGCTGCTCTCTTCTCCAGCTCACCTCACTCTGCTGGATGCGGTTTCTCTTCTCTCCACGGACACACCTCTGAGGACACAGAACCTACCAGGTCAAAGGGACTCTCATCCTCAGCTGCTAGCAGGAGTGGCCCTTGCTCCGCTCCCAGGAGCCTAGTCATGTGTGCTGAGTCAGAGGCTGTCAACCCATTTCTCCTGGGAGTGCAGAGAAGTCATAGCTGCTTCTCCACAGTCCAGAAAGAAGTCACTTCACACAGAGATTCATAGATGTAGGTGCTCAGAGCTCCCAAGACATGATATGGGCAGGAAAGACACAACTTCCAAAATATTAGAGATGGATTTATGGAGATGGAGTCATGATTGGCTGCCATTTAGCTATGCTTCTGTGGGGACGCCTCTCTTCTGTCCCCAAGTCTCTTCAATTTCTTGTTATGGTCTCTCACAGTGGACTTTCTGTAAGCAAGCCTGTTGACTCACAGGTGGAGTTGACTCAAGAGCTCAGCCAAGTCTCTGAAAGAGCTCTTGAAGACGTGGTGGGTTTCTCTATAATTCAAACTGGGAGTTTTACTCTTCTATCAAAGAATCCTTGATTTTTTTTAATTTTTTTATTTTTTTAATTTTTATTTTTGATTCATTATACACAAATGGGGTACAACTTTCATTTTTCTGGTTGTACACGAAGTAGAGTCACGTCATTTGTGTAATCATACATGTACATGGGATAATGATGCTTGTCTCATTCTATTATCTTTCCTTCCCCCCATCCTCTCCCTAGTCCTCATTTTCCTCTGCACAATCCATCCTTCCTCCATTCTTGCCTTACCCATCCCCCGGTTATATATCATCATCCGCTTATCAGAGAAATCATTTGGCCTTCGGTTTTTTGGAATTGGCTTATCTCATTTAGCATAATATTCTCCAACTCTATCCATTTGCCTGAAAAAGCCATAATTTTGTTCTTCTTTATGGCTGAATAATATTCTATTGTGTATATATACCACAGTTTCTTTATCCATTCACCTACTGAAGGGCATCTAGGTTGCTTCCACAATCTAGCTAATGTGAATTGAGCTGCTATAAATATTGATGTGGCTGTGTCACTGTAGTATGCTGATTTCAAGTCCGTTGCGTATAGGCCAAAGAGTAGGATAGCTGGGTCAAATGGTGATTCCATTCCAAGTTTTCTAAGGAATCTCTATACTTCTTTCCAGAGCGGCTACACTAATTTGCAACCCCACCAGTAATGTATGAGTGTACCTTTTTCCCCACATCCTCGTCAACACCTATAGTTGCTTGTATTCTTGATAATAGACATTCTAATTGGGGTGAGATGAAATCTTAGGGTAGTTTTGATTTGCATTTCTCTTATTACTAAAGATGTTGAGCATTTTTTCATATATCTGTTGATTGCTTATAGATCTTCTTCTGTGAAGTGTCTGCTCATTTCCTTAGCCCACTTATTGATTGGGTTATTTGTATTCTTGGTGTAAAGTTTTTTTAGTTCTCTATAAATTCTGGAGATTAGTGCTCTATCTGAAGTGCATGTGGCAAAGATTTTCTCCCACTCTGTAGGCTCTCTCTTCACATTGTTGATTGTGTCCTTTGCTGAGAAAAATCCTTTTAGTTTGAATCTATCCCATTTGAAAGAGAAATTAGGAAAATTACCCCATTCACAATAGCCTAAAAAAAAAGAAAATACTTGGGAATCAATCTAACAAGAGGTGAAAGACCTCTACAATGAAAACTACAGATCATTAAAGAAAGAAATTAAAGAAAACCTTAAAAGATGGAAAAAGCTCCCATGTTCTTGGATAGGCAGAATTAATATTGTCAAAATAGCCATACTACCTAAAGTGCTATACAAATTCAATGCAATTCCAATTAAAATCCCAATGATGCACTTTATAGAAATAGAGAAAGCAATCATGAAATTCATTTGGAAGAATAAGAGACCCAGAATAGCCAAAACGTCCTTAGCAAGAAGAGTGAAACAGGAGGCATCACAATGCCAGACCTTAAACTCTACTATAGAGCAATAGTAACAAAAATGACATGGTATTGGCACCAAAATAGACAGGCAGACCTATGGTACAAAATAGAGGACACAGAGACAAACCCACATAAATACAGTTACCTCGTACTAGACAAAAGTGCCAAAAACATACAATGGAGAAAAGATAGCCTCTTCAACAAATGGTGCTGGGAAAACTGGAAATCCATATATTATAAAATGAAATTAAACCTTTAACTCTCACCCTATACAAAACTCAACTCAAAATGAATCAAAGACCTAGGAGTTAGACCAGAGACCCTGCACCTAATAGAAGAAAAAGTAGGCCTGAATCTTCATCATGTCGGCTCAGGATCAGACTTCCTTGACAAGACTCGTAAAGCACAAGAAATAAAAACAGGAATCAATCCTTGATATTTATACAGCAGCGTAACTCACTTTTCACAGTCTCCTGAGGATTTTCCAGGATGGTTCTGTTGAACTGACTTTACTTTACTCTGGGCTCTCCTAGTGGCTCAGCTGTCATGCAGGGGAGGGGGGTGGGTGTTCTGAGCCCTCCCTGCCCCCCACCTCTCACTGGTCCCAGGGTTGTGCACAAGGATAAAATCCATCCTCGTGGACAGGAAGGAAGGGGATGACATTAATGGCAAGTCTGCTGTGTGTCAGGCTCCCGTACTGTGACTCTTAAAAATGTCCAAGGCTGGTTGAGCAGTTGCCCTGAAGCAGGCCCCAGACTAAACCCTCACAGCCTCATCTCACCTCCCCTTCAGCAGCAGATCTGGGAGGCGGGCACCCGGGTCCACTCCATTCTACGAGAAGGAAAGTGAGTTTCATAGACATTAGCTCACAAGAGAACCTTCCCGAGGCCTCTGGGAAGTGGGGAGCAGAGGGGTGGAGCTGAGCCCAGGTTGACTCCTGGAGTCCTGCTCAGGCCACCACCAGGACAGCGGTGTGGACCCTGGCAGTGGTGATGCAGCAAGGCAGATATTTTTGTTCTCGTTTACAGAGGAGGAAAGTGACACCCAGAGCGCCACCATTAGACAATTTTGCCCAGACCTCACAGTTAAGGAGCCACAAAGGCAGAAGCGAGAGCAAGCCTGCCAGCGCTGGGGAGCTCCTCCCTCTAGAGAGATGAAGGGAGCGGGTAAGGAATAGGTTTCCTCCTAGCAGACTGGGAGTCTTGAGGCCAGGGAGAACGTCTGATGCAGCACCCCATGCCCGTAGGAGCCCCTAACTGGCCCCTCACAGGATGGCACCAGGCCATGTGCTGGAGGGAGCCCTGTGCCAGGGACAGGCAGACACTGCATGTGGCTGACCAAGGACGGGAGAGATGGAGCTGGGGAAGTGTGACTGAGGTCGTGGACTGTGGGAGGTTTCAGCCATGTCCCACATTGGTGAGGGGAAGAGCTTCCGTAGGAGGACGATGGTGCTGGTGATCAATTAATTACCAGTAAACTTATCTAATCAGTAAACTCAAGAACCAATACTCTTCAAATAGGAGGGGGTGTGACAGATCAGGCCATACCAGACCTGGCCTCTGACAAGATGGAGAAGCCCACCTTCACCTTTATTTATAGCCCCACAGGTAAAGGGGCCCACACGGGGAGGGTGAGGAATAGGATGGGGTGGAGTTAGGGAAACTTTCTGCTTAGAGAATTAGCATATCCTCAGGGGTGAGCCACTCTGTACAGGGCCACCCACTCCCCGGCTGTCTGAACCAGTCTCCCATGGCTGCCAGTTCCTGGGAGTCAGACCTCTGTATCCCATGGCTCAGCCAAGCTGATTCTGCTAGGCATGGATGGCTTCCCACAGTGGACGAAATCTGTGGGGGGCCATTGGGGTGGCCACAGAAGGGAAGCTCCGAGCCTTGAAGGACAGGGCCAGGGTGGCCCTGGGGCGGGGCAGGGCTGGCCGCAGGAGCGGCTCCTTTGCTGGTGGTCACTGCCTTTCATGTGCCCCTCACAAATCTTTTCTGAACATTCTTTGCAGGCATGGTAGGAAACCCAGAGACTCAAACTCTGCCCGAAGGAGGCACACTCTCCTGGAAGAGCTGTAGAGAGAGAAACTGAACCAGAAAACACACAAGATAAGCACAGGGCTCCATGGATCCTGTGAGGAAAGGAAGTGGGGAATATGGTAGGGAATACTGAGGCCAGGGAACGGCTTCTCCCAGAAGTGACATTTGAGCACAGAGCAGGGAGGGGAAAGAGCTGGTCATGATTAACTCTGGAAGGAGGGCACCTTGAACAGAGAGCACTGTTTGTGCAAAGACCCTAAGGCATGAAAACCACTAACACATCTAGAGAAAGTCAAGGTGGCCAAAACAGTGAGAAAGGAAGCCAGGGTTAGACATGGTCATTTCTCAGGAAAGAGACCCAGCCAGGCACTCCTGGGTTCAAAGCCCTGACCTGTCTGGCACCTGGCTCTGTGGGGCACTGGGCCTCCTTTGCATGATGATAAGAGTAGTCTCCTGAAATTCAGGAGAAGAGATTCACTTCCCTGTGGCCCCCCATGCCCCACCATTCCCATCCCCCCTGGCCCCCAGGAGCCAGGCCTGGTGTCTTCCTCACTGGGGATTCCCAGAAAACCTCAGAACTCCCACTGCAGTTCTGGGCACAGGGGCCAGGAGAGGAAGGAAATTCTCACACATAGCTTTCTCCCAGGGAATTTGCTCATGTTCCCAGGCTGACAACTGGCAGCCCTCAGAACTTCGTCCCCACCCCCTTCCTCCTCCTTGTCTCCCTACCTCCCTCTTTCCCTGCCCCCTTCTCAAGCTTAATGACTTCCACATGGGTCTCCAGCGGCTGGAGCCAAGCCTCCCAGCATTGTCTGAAATCTCCAAATTTAGAAGAAATATGAAAATTGTCAACCACTCCTTCCTTAGGGGGTAAAAGCAACATTCAGCACCAGGGGCAGGTCAAGGCGAGGCAGTCATGTGACTGGAGGCTGGGCCAATGGGAGCCCTGGGAGGACTCAGGACCCGCCTTGCCCCAACACCAGGCTCGCCTCTTCAGCTCATATAAGGTAAAAGGCAGATCGGCCTCCTTGGCCAGGGAACCATGGGCAAGGGGCTAAGGGGAGGGGGACCCAGTGCCAGTCGCTTAAAAATGCCCCTGTGGTAGTAAGGGGTGCCAGAGGCCGGGTCAAGTTAGTTGAGAAGCAGTGACACCCCCCACCATGCCCCAAACAGGCTGAACCCATCTCCAGGCCCCGAGGAGCCACACCTGGACCAGACTGCGGGACAGGTAAGGATCAGTAGCAGAGAAGGGGGCCGTGCATGGGCCCCCAGGAGGAGGCTGTATCTGGGGCGCCCCTGCTTGCTCTTTGCTAACCCTTGTGCTCCTGCCTCTCTGAGCCTCAGTTTACCTATCTGCCCCGGGGCTGGATTCGATGATCTCTAAGAGTCCACCCAGCCCTACCCAGCTCTAATCTGTGGCCCTTTGCTCCTGGAACTCCTCGTGGCTGCAGTTAAATGGGAAAGGAGGAGTGGACAGAGTTACTGCCCTGCTGTCCCGAGCTTCACGTCAAGCCTGAGTCTGGGTCAATCTCCCCGGCTTCTTGGTAGACAGTGCTCTTCTTTGTTGTATGAGGTTTTGACTTCACGGTTCCAAGAGCCGGGGGCTCCTGGTAAGGAAAACTGTCTTCAGATAATAGTCTGAAGAAACAAAGCTGGGGAAGAAGCCATATAAGCTCAGGCCCTGGCGGGGAGGCGGAGAGTCCTGAGGGACAAGTTACCGGCTCTACGAGGAGCAGTGGGCAAAGACACTGGTGGTGGAGTCGAGCGAGCCTGCGCTCCAGCCTTAGCTCCCTCAGTGCCTGGCTGTGTGGCTCTGGGCAGGCCCCCTTCTGTGTCTGGGCCACAGTTTCGCCATCTGGGCAAAATGGTCTCTCTACAGGA
The DNA here is from genome assembly GCF_902686455.1 of Sciurus vulgaris. Taxonomy (NCBI): domain Eukaryota; kingdom Metazoa; phylum Chordata; class Mammalia; order Rodentia; family Sciuridae; genus Sciurus; species Sciurus vulgaris. Next base: position 62,617,342 of record NC_136466.1, on the reverse strand, counting down.
TGTAACTTCAGAGATATTGGAACCTAAGGGGAGCTGATGTTGGAGAGTTCTCTAAGAGGTCCCTGAGCCAAGTCTGACCTTTGACCATAGTCTAAGAGCCCAAGAAGATGCCCAAAACTTGTGGGAGCTTTTGGAGGCTGAGCCTCAAAAGATGGAAAGTGGCCAGGAAGTGTCTGGCTGAGACCTCAGGATGAGCTTTCCCAGGGCCAATGGGCAGTGACACAGGAGTGCAGGACCTCAGGGAAGGATGTGGGGAAAATCGTGGAGGGTCTTGGGGATAAGGTAGAGGGGCCAGGACTCTTGGAGGAAGGCAGGAGACCTGTGACGGGCTCTGTGGGAGGCTGGGCTGAGCAGAGGCCGAAGCTTAGGACTGGGACTCAGGGTCACACAGACAACATCCAGGCAGGCTCCTCAGAACACACACTGGCCACATCCAGCCCCAAATGCAGCACAGGCCTCCTGTGCTAAGCTGTTCAGCATCCTTGCCTTCTTACTTCTGGTTATATAAGGCCCAAGATCCTGAAGGAGGCTCTGGAATCCAGTTGAATGGGCCCGATTCTGACTTGTTTATTTATCAGAAGAGTGACCCTGGGCAAGTCGCTTGCCATCTCTGAGCCTTACCTTCTTCCTCTGTGAAATGGGTGCAATCCTGGTTCTGACCTCGCATGGCTCTTAGCAGCAGGGAAGGGCTTATGCCCCTAAAGAGCAGGGGCTGGTGTGACAGTACAGTTAGACCCTGTACCTTTTTAGGGCAAGGTAACCTTAGCTATGTTTAGAGAGAAGAGGGATAAGAGCCAGGCAGGGAGTATTCAGAGCTGCTCAAGAGAGGACAGGCTCAGGGAGGAGGCAAGATGGATCTGAAAATCAGAGGTGAGGGACAAATGGCCAGCTGGAGGGCCTTAAGTGCTGGTGGGACCTCCTTTCCTGCATGTAGAAGGCAATGTGTGGGCCAGGCGTCTCCCAGGTGCAGGGGTCTGAGCCACTGCACACTTGTCTACTGATGTATGTCAGGTGGCCTTGGGATCTTTAGTGCAAGCTCCCAGGGCATTCCTAGGCTTGGGGAAGTTTTAGGAGTGCTGGGCTGTAAGTAACCTGGGACCCTCACAGAGCTATGAAGCCACAGAGTGAACACTTAGCTCTAGGCTATGTAATGAGCTGATAGCTGAGCTGGAACAGAACCTGCATTTCTGCTCACAATGGGCTCCTTAAGGTGGTACAAATAAGGACAATTACATTGCTTTCATTAGTGGAGTGCTTACAGGTCTAGTAACTACCTAACGCCTTTATATGAATGAATTCATTCAATCCTCAAAAGACCCTATGAGCTGGAAGCAAGTGTCCCTATTGCACAGATGAGATACCAGAGGCACAGAGATTAAGTGGCTTAATGAATGGTGAAGCTTGGACACTGTGTGTGTGCTGGTTGCCCCAGGAGCCTCCAACCTCCTGCCCTGACCTTTGGCCACCCCTAGTTCATGAGAAACCTCCAATCTCCCTTGCAGTAGCACACAGAATATGTACGGAGGACTTCCCAGGATCCATGTCCTGGGCTGAATCACTTGAATTATCATTTAGTTCTCCCAGGCGTACTGAGAGGCAGGAAGCAGCATGATCCCATCCTCCCCAGTTTATAGGAAAGGAAAACACTGCAGCTCATCTGAGGCCATGCAGCTAGAAAGTGGCTCAGGGGGATCTGACCCCAGCCTGTGCAGCCCCAACCACAAGCTCTTAGTCCCTCTGTGAACTGAGAGGAGGCTTTCTGTCTTGAGGACACTGAGGTGAGGAGGCTGCCCCAGGGCTTGACCCAAGTCTCCTAGCTCTGAGGCCACTGTTCTCCCTTCAGCCAGCCACACTGCTTTCCCTGGAGAGAGAGGAGTTGAATCAGCCCTTTCTGGGGAGGAGCAAACATATAGCCCTACAGAATAGGAAGTTCAGGCCCCGACCACCACTGACCTGCGTGGCTGTGTCAAACTCCCTGGGTGAGCCTCTGGGGCTCCCTGGATGGTCTCTGAGGTCCTCACTGCTGAGCGGTGCTAGGGCCCTGCCTCCTTCTGCAATTTTGCAGTTAAACAGTCCCTGGGGCTCAGGACCTTGGGATGGTTCAAAGAGCCACAATAAAGGCTATTTCCAGTTGTTGTTATGTCCACTTTTGTGCTTGTCTGCTGGCAGGCAGAGGCTGGAGTTGTCTGGTTTCTACCTAGAGGGGATTGCTGGGTCCTGCATATGTACCTTCCAGCTTTATAAGAAAGCACCAGGGTCCTTTCCATAGTGGCCAGCCAAACCCAGCTCCACTCCCACCAGCAGGCCACAGTCTCAGGTGAAAATGATCACTTGTGAAATGACCAGGTTTCTTGAAGTATATATGTTGCACACTTCGCCTCGTATGTATCAAGCTTATCTAGTAAACAATGAGAGGGATGGAGCTGGATGTAGCTCAGGGGTAGAGCACTTGCCTAGCATGCAAGAGGCCCAAGGTCCCATCCCCAGCACCACCAAAAAAAAAAAAAGGGGGGGGGGGGCGGGGGAGAAGGAATGGAAATAAAACTGCATGTGTTCTGCAGGAAGCTGGGCTCTTATCTGTGTGCCTATCTAGAAATTTGCTCTTCATATGCCAAGCAAGCTGCAGAGCTCTGGGAATCACAGGCCCCAGGGTGGGAGTGGGCACTGTCCATGTGGCCCTTCCCCAGCCCACCAGAATGCATTTGCTACAGTCCAGTCAGAGGTACCCAGGGGACTGAGCTGCAGGAATCTGGGGGAAAGAGCCCACAGTGGCTGCCGCCTGCTAACAGCCTGTCTAGACAGGCCGCACGGGGCTCCAGTTCTCACCGCACGTTGCAAGAGCACCAAGGCCTGTCTCCTCCCTGCTTACAAAAGAGGCTTCTTGGCGGCAATGCTTCACCACTGAAACCTTTTCTCCAATCCAAAACATGCCTTAATGCACAGCATGGATCCCCAACTCTCCTGGCCCCCAGAGCCCAGCTTATTCAGCCCCTTTTGGTTTAGCTAAGGAGACAGAGGTTGGTTCCGGAGCCAGGGCTGTCATGAGCGGGGCAGATCTTGTGTTCACCAGATGAGTGAAGAAGGTAGAGGGGAGTCAGCGAGCTCTGGAGTGGGGCTAAGATGCAGGAGATGCCAGATGGGAGACAGGGTGCCTGGGTTCCATTCTGCCTCTGTCTCGAAGCAGCTGTGGCACCTTGGGCAACTTGGGCTCTCTGTGCTTCAGTTGACACATCTATAAAATAGAGATGATAAGAGGACCTGCCTCGCTAGCTTACTGAATGGTCTGGATTAAGCGAGATGAAACTCGGGTAGCCCTTAGAGTGACTGGCACACTTAGCACTCATCAGCTTGGGCTGTCCCTCCCCCAGGTTATTGAAGACTTGAAGGAGCAACAGGCTAGACCCTGGCACCTCCCTAAAAGTCCTCATCAGCCACGAGCCAAGGCCTCTCCTTAAAGACCCCTCCTCAGACCCACACTGCCCTTGAATTGTAGAGGACCCACAGGCTTAACAGACACTGCTTCAGCTGGGCATAGTGACAATGCCCCTATACTGCCAGGCACTCAGAAGGCTGAGGCAGGAGGATGGATGGCAAGTTTGAGGCCAGCATCAGTAATCTAGTGAGGACCTCAACAACTCAAGGAAACCCTGTCTCAAAATAAAAAGGGCTGGGGATGTAGCTCAGCAGTAAAGTACCCCTGGTTCAATCCCTGGTCCAAACAAAACCAGACACTGCTCCATTGCCACTAGATTCTACCCATCCTCTCCTTAGCCTCTTCCTCCAGGGAAATGGGGATGGGAGAAGTGTCCAGAATGAAGCTGCTGGCCTTGGATGGCATCTATAGAGGCTATGACACCACCCTGGCTGCACCGCTAGGCTTAGGGACCTCTGGTCAGCCTTCTCACAGCCTGCTAGGCCTCAGGCCTGTGACCCAGTGTGCTAAGACCTAGCCAGGGCCCTGGAGCCAGCACCCCGACCCACTGAACCCCTCAGGTCAAGAGGCCCAGTGTTTGTAATGGAAGGGAGACAGTTCAGTGGGGAAGCAAGGGTGTGCTCTGGACAGATAGAAGGAAGGAGAGCCCCACGTACAGGGGTACAGATGTGAGCATCTTCAGAAGACAAGCCCATCTGGCTGGAGCTGAGGATTAATCTAGAAGAACTCAGTGAGGGAGAGGGCTGGCAAAGTGGGGAAGGCCTGAGCTGTGAAGTGGCTTTGACAATCAAAACCACAGCCACAGAGGTTGAGAAAGCCCTCTTTGGTGTCTGTCAGTCCCTTCCTTTAACCTGTTTGTTTCCTTCCCCAAAACACTGTCAAACCAAGAACCCCAGTGCAGGGAAGAGACCTGGGAATGTGGGCATTGGGCAATTCTCCAGTGTCACACATTGGGAAAAGAGACCTCATGGTGAGATTAGGAGGGACAGGAAACCCAAGAGCTGCATTCACCATCTGCAGACCTCTCCTGACCTTCTGAGGAGCAGGAACTTCTTTGCAGCTCCAGAAGATAGAGTATCAAGCCCCACAGGAACAGATAGCAACAAAATACTAGGAAGGAGTCTCCAATAGTCTGTCCAAAGAGGGATAAGGTAGAGGGATTTGGAAATGGTGAGCTCGCCAACACCAGAAGTATGCAAGATTAGCAGGAGTGACATAGAGAGAAGTTAGGGATCAGAGGCTTCTGGCCTTTCCCACCAGCAGCCTGGAACTTCATAAGCCAACTCTAGCTGCTATGGGATAATCACAGAGCTGAGTCTCCCGCCTCCCCAGAGCAGCCTGCTCGTCAGATTCCAGACAGACATGACATCAGTTCTGCCCTGACTTTGCGAAAGGGCCTCTCGGGAACCCTGCCTCCCATTTCCTTTCATCCCACTGCTGCCTTCTGCCCTTCCCAGGGGAGCCAAGCCCTGGCCAGAGAGACCTGGAGCCTGGTTGTGAGACAGAGGTCCCTGGGGAACATTCAGCTGATGGCCTTCCACCCTGCAGGAATGAGACGGAGGGGGCCAGGGTCCCTGGGAGTCCTGTTCACACGCTCCCTAGAGTCCACATGGAAATTCCAGGAGGGTCACAGGAAAACTTCTGATTTAGAATCAAGATGCTTTATTTTTTTTCCTTTTCCTCTTCTGTTCCATCCTTTCTCCCAGTGGTGGGTGAGGATGTCACAGGAGGCTGGAAAAGGAAATCAAGCAACCATGCTGGGCTGAGTCACAGAAGAGATTGCAGAGACATGGAGGCTATGAAGGGATGTATAGAGCAAATTGGGGGCATCCTCCCACCTTCCAGGACCTGGAGAGGTGGACAATCATGTTAGAGAAGTCAGGAGTAAGCTAGGCCTCCTGAAGTTCCTGGGGAACTGCACATGAACATTTACCAGACCAGTAGGCATCCCTGGATCATTATGACCAGACCTACCTGATCTCAGGGGCTCCTATAATAAAGACAGAAGGGTTTCAGGATTGGACATTCCAGAGACCTTGGGCAATGAGTCCCCACCTCACACTGATTATAAAGCTAAAACACACTATCTCCATCTCATTCACCCTGGGGAGATGGCATGGTGGATACTTAATAAATATTCCTGGTGTTCAATCCTAAACTCATAGCATCTTTGTCCTTTTGGAGGGCAAAGGATCTCAAAGTACATCGGAGTCTCTGTCCCTGTGTCGTAGATGCAGAAACTGAGACTCGATGACAGAGAGAAGCTTGCCCAAGATCAGCCCCCTGAGCATACTTGTGGTGTCTTTGCCTTCTAGCCAAAAATGGAGACTATGGTATTGCTCCTCACACCCCAGGGGGGACAGAGGAGAGGCAGGAACCAAGCAAGGATCTCACTGTCTTCAAAGGTAGTGGGAAGATGAAAGCCTATCTTGGCTTCTTGCTTCTCTGCCCACAGAGTCTCTTTGTGTGGCCATAGATGGTCCCCAAGCTGTTGGCAGCTATAGGTGGGAGACCTCCTGCAGAAAAAAGAGCCCAAGGCTGAGAGGGCTCTGCCCCAATTCTCCATCTGACCTCTAGCATGAACTTGAACATAAGGTCCCCTGGGCCTCAGTGTATCCAGTGACAGCTGGACCCAACCAGTTGGAGAAGTCAGGGGTTCCATCCATGATCTGTCTTAGTCTCCTCTGGGGCCTCCTCCCTGTTTCTGTTTCATCTTAGACTTTACTTGGAGCAGGAAGTGGATCAGGTACAGGAAGAAAACGGCAGTCAATGAATTCTTCTATGCCCAAGTTTAACTTGCAGCCATGAATTTCCCAGAGAGAGAAAAAACTGGGAAGGCCCTAAAGATCATTCCAGTGAAGGACACTGAGACCAGAGAAGGTCAGCAAACTGCTTGGGATCATACAGCAAGCAATGGGCAAACTGGAAGGAGACCATGGGTCACCTGATTCTCACATCAGTGCTCTTTCCACTGACCATGCTGCCCTCCAGAGTAACAGGCACAAAAGTCATCCTCCTGTGGACCCAGGCATCCATTCACCTGGATAGCTCAAACTCAGGCGAGAGCCTACAATCCTTCCCCTGAGATTCAGTTTTCTCTTCCATAAAGCAGGGAGGCAGGGTGGAGCACGTCCCTATGAGCCTTGTACCCCAGCAGTCAGGATCCACCAGGACCCAGGGCTTTCCTGGGTGGCCCCCTACCTCAGTCCTTTTTTCAGGGATTATACGGGACCTAGGCCAGGAAATCCCACCCAGTCATGCCCATGAGGTCCTGTCCCACCCCAGACCCCACTTCTGGGCGTCATCCAGAATTAGAGGCTCCAGCTCAGCCTCTCTCTAAGGATCTGGATTTTTCTTACCATAAAAGGGCAAGCGTGCTTCTCTCGTCCCTGCCGCCAGCCCTGCTGGGGGAAAGGCTGAGCTATTTTTAGAAAACCCAGGGGTTTGCTCCTGAAGTCAGGATGGAGCTTGTCTGCGCCTGCACCCTGGAGCCCCCTTCCCATCTCTCTTCCTCCTCCTTCTCCCATCCTCTCTCTTCTGTGCTTCTTCCTCTCGCCTTCCTGCTTTCAATCTCCATCAGTGTCTCTTCCCTAGGTCTTCCCTCCCCCCACCTCACATCTCTTTTCTCTTCCTTCCCCCTCCCTTCCCCCTTTCCCCCAAATCTTTTCATACCCAGGTTCCCTCTCCCGGCTCCCTCTCTCAGATCTTTGTGGTGGTTGAAGAAAGTAACACATCTGGCCCCCACCCCCTTCTGAAAAACTATTTACAACATCAATTCCAAACATCCGCCATCTGGTTCTAGGAAGGGCCAAAAGTTATTTGGAGGAGGAAGTCACGATTATTCCATCTTCAAGGCCACAGGAACTTAAGGCCTTCTTCTCTCCCACCTTCCTCCAGGGGCCCCTGTATTATTATCTGATAAGTCATGTCCCTTCAGGGAGGCAGGACCTTTGCTGGGGTACCAGTTGGGCCTCTGGTGGCATGCATCACTTTGAGCTCATGGCTTCTTCTCTTTGTGCCCCAGTTTCCTTATCCAAACAATGAATGTGAGACAAAGATGCTTCTAGTACTGATGCTCCAAGACTTCAAGTCCTGCTGCTGAAAATCCCCCTGGTCCAGGTAATTGAGACCTGCTTTGGACTGAGCAACAGCGAGTGGCATGAGGGTGGGAGTCTACTTGGGAAGGCCCTGTATGCTGTGAGGTACAGTCCTCTCCCTACCACATCACATGCAAGTGGCTCCCAAGGCCCAGAGAGGGGAAGACCCTTGTCCATGATCACACAGCATACATATGTACAGGATGCCTGATGCCTAACCTACTGCTCTTCTCATGCAGCTTGTGCCAAAAGAAACTCATATTTTATCCCCAAAACATCACATAATCCTGAACTCCCAGAGGCCCCTGTTCTTCACAAAGAGTCAGGACAAAAGGCAGAACCAACTCCTTTATTATAGTAGTAGTTTTTGTTTCTTGTTTTTTTACAGATGGATAGCATGCAAGAAAAAGATACTGGGGAAAGAGGCAGAGGAACAACACATGTAAGAAGCCCCCTTGCTTTCAGTGACATGTGGTCTTCACCAGGGGCCAGATGGCTTCCACTTAGACAAAGTGGTTTCTCTGTTTACAATCCCCCACCCCAAAGACTAACACACACTTGGAAAATGCCACCAGATCCTGACCCATGTTATCCCTCTAAGAACGGTGCCATGAATAATCCGGGTCTCCTGGAGAGCCATGAAATCGCATGTTGGGCTGCCTGACACTGACATTAACTTGTCACCTTGAGCAAGTGCTGTAACCTCTGAGAGCCTCAGTTTCCTCATCTGTAAAATGGTGATTAAGAGTGATAACTAAGTCATAAATGATCATGACGATCAGCTGTGCATACTTTGACAAGAGGGAGGTACCACAAAAGCCCGGATGCTGTCAGCTGCTCTTAGAATTGCAGCAGATCCCAAAGTGCCTGACACACAGGAAGACAGATGGGCAAGAACTCCTATCCTCCTACTCCTTCCCAGTTTTGCCTCATTGGAAGGCCGGGGTGACAGGACCCATAGGAGGCCTGGGCTGTAGGACCCTCTATGTGGCTGCATTAATGGAGGCAGGCTCTGGGGTTCTGGGCAAGCCTGGCACCCCTTTTCTTCCCTCTTTTCCCTTTTCCCTGCTTCATTTGTTCCAGCTCAGACCCCGTTCCCAGGGCTTGCTGAAAAGTCCGGGAGCTCCCTTCCCTGGGGAGGAAGCGGGGAGCGTGTGAGGCTGGTGAACTCGGTGGGGGTGACAAGGGGCGGAGGGTGTCCTGGGAATAGAGGCCCAAGGAAGCCATGCACGGAGGGGACAGGAGGAGGACTCCTGGGCTCCCACAGCCAGCTTCCACATCTGCCCTGGATGCCAGCTTGGACTTTCACCCTCATCCTGGCTGCCCAATGGGAGCTGTGGCCACGTGCTCGGGGCTTACTATTGCGTGGATCTGTGCTTGCACTTGACATCTGCCTCACTTGACCTTCACAAATAAGGTGGAGAGGTCAGAAGTCAAGGGTCAGAGAAGTGAAGACACCCGTCACACAACTAATAAGTGCCAGGGGTGAGACCCAAAGGCAGGGCCAGTGTCTTCATTTTTTCCAAACATATGGCGGAAACCTGGGCCCCAGAGCCCAAGGCGAGCAAAGGCTGTAGGACACGTGCCTGTGTGAGGGAGCTGTGGCAAGGAAGTCTCTCTGGAAAGAACCAGGTTCATGAGCATGCCTCATGGGCTCACGCAGAGCCCTGGCTCTCTCCCCACGGCAGTGCCATCTGGCCCACAGATGTGGCCCATTCCCAGCCCCTCATGTTTCTTGGAAACAAGCAAGGCCAGGAGAGGCCACTGGGCTTTTGCAATGACCATGACGATGTGAGCTTTGTTTGGTGGTCATCCAGCTGGCTCCTGCCCACGCTCAAGGGACAGCTGAATAGAGCATGCAGAGCCTGGATCCACGTCTGCCTCTGATACTGGTTGGCAGATGACCCTGAGCAAACCACACCACCTCTTTGAACTCACCCCAGGCAGGGACTGTGAGTGTTTTGACTCACAGGGGAGCATCTCCCAGGCTGCAAGCCTTGTACTTCTGGAGACGGTCACAGGTCTCACTTAGTCCCAGATTTCTATCAACCCCTATCTGGCTCCTTTCCTATATGTGAGGCTGGAAGTGTGGCTGCTGGTCAGAAGTGCCCCTGGGAAATTTCCTTCCAGACCAGTACTTTTGCTGATGGGGCCTGATTGTGCTGGAAGGGAAGGTGACTCCTTCTGATCATGAACCTTAGAGTTTCTCTGAAGACCCTCTTTCGAAGCTAGGTGGCAGGGCTGGGCATGTGGCTTAGTGGTAGTGCGCTTGCCTTGTATGTGCAAAGCTCTGGGTTCAGTCCCTAGCACTGCAAAAAATTATAAAGTTTAAAAAAAAAAAAAGAAAAAGAAAAAGAAAATCAAAGCTAGGCAGCAAAGCAGGGATAGTAGAACCCTCAGGGCCTGAAAATTCTCTAGGGGATTGAGCCCAAGACTTTTGCATGTGTGTGGCACTGTATATTTAACCCAGAGGCTATCACTGAGCCACATACCCAGCCCTTTTAGTTTATTTTGAGACTGGGACTCACTAAGTTTCTGAGGCTGGCCTCCATCCTCCTGCATCAGCCTCCCCAGTGGCTAGGATTACAGGTTTGCACTACCACAAGACTAAGCCAAGACTTCTGAACTAGAGATAGCCAAGGACCCTTCCTCAGTCGCTCAGGGTCTGGCAGCCTGATCAGGGACTTTTGAGGCCAGGACTCTGACCATAAGGTAGTCAGCATCCTTCTGATAGGTGGGGTCTTTATTTCTTTCAGGCACAGGCACTGGCTGGTGGAGGCTACCTACCACCCTAGCATTAAAGAAGCAAAATCCCCAGAGAGGGCGCCTCCTGGAGACCAGAGGAGGGAGAGGGTAGGCAGCCCTGGAAGCAAAACTGTGAGTACTTCCCCTCCACACATCCCCAACTAACTCCGCAGGCAGAACTGAAGCAGACTGGACCCTTGGGAAAACTCCCCATCCTGCCACTCGGGACCCAGAAACCAGGTCTCAGAAAACTGAAGAGCAGCCAGGCACAGTGGCATACGTCTATAATCCCAGTGACTGGGGAGACTCAGGCAGGAGAATCGCAAGTTTGAGGCCAGACTCAGCAACTCAGTAAGACCCTGTCTCAAAATAAAAAATGAAAAGGGGTGGGATGTGGCTCAGTGGATTGAGCTCGGTGGGCTTAATCCCCAGCATCAGACTAAAAAAAAAAATAAAATAAATACTGAAGAGAAGAACTTGGTCCAAGGAAAGTCCCAGTAGATGAGTGTGACTGTGGGTCATTTGGGGCTGTGGAGGTCTGGGTTGAAGGTGGAAAGAAATAGAACCAAAGAAGGGAGAATCAACGAGGAGCCAAGAAATCACCCCACCTACTCTCCCTACAAAACAACAGTGCAAAGCCAGCGAGACAGGTCGACCAATAGAACAGATGACATAGGAACAATAGTAACCTTCCCTAGAAAGGAATGGAATGAGCAGGGTCAGAATCCAGAGGCAGGACAGTCACTGAGCCTCCCTGAGCCTAGTAATAACCAACCAGGTCATCTGGCTTTGAGAGGGGCCCTGGGGGCAGGCTGCATCCCAAGCGGGCCACACAGAACACAGTGAAGCCCGAGACAGGGTAGCAGTCATCTACCACTGATCACATTCTTCCCACTCTTGCCAATTGCTGAAGACACCTCCATGCACACAGAGGAACAGGCATATACCAGTTTTGTAAGACTGGGAGGGGAGACTGAGGCCCAGGAGGTAAAGAAACTCACTCAGAGTCACACAGACAGGGAGTTACAGAGGGGACTTTGGGCGCCATGTGGATGGGAAAGTGGGGAGAAGATTTAGCCCTATCTGGTTCCTTTCCTATGTGGGAAGAGAGGGGAGAGGCAGGGGAGAAGAAGGCAGTGCTCCAGCAAGGAGCTGACACCTGGGCATGTGAGACGGAGGGATGAAGCCCAGGCCTATCTTACATAATACAGCCACCTCTGCACGCTCCATACATGTGTGCAAACGTGCACCCCAGCACAGTGGGCACCCAGTCCTCCCGCTAGCAAATGAGTCACAGAGACTGGGTCTAAACAAATTGGATTAGAAGGGCTGCAGGCGCCTCCCCCACCCCCACCCAACACCCACTGTCCAGCTCCAACACTAAGCAGGCCTGCAGGGCTGCCAGCTGCGGTCTGTCAGCCACACTGACAGTCCTCAGCCCCAAGCCCCACCCCCAAGGCTGGGAAGGGGTCCTAGAGGATGCCAGGATGATGGATGGGGTGAGGGAGGTTCCAAGGCCTCCTCAAGAGCACACAGGAAGTTAGTGCTTGTGTGAGGCACATTTTCGAGCTGTTCCCAGCAGCCCCCACCCCCAACCCCTCGCCCTCCCTCTTTCCAGCCTCTCCCACAGTCGGTGCTGCCTGGTTGGGACTTGGGACCAGCCTGAGGCTCCAACTAGAACCCAGAGTTTAGGCTGGGAGTACATGTACTTCTCACCTCTCTGTCCCATGAGTGGTCAGCTCAAGAGATCATTCTGGGGAAGACACCGCAGGCACTTTAGAAGAAAGAAGGTACTTGTGAGGCCTTTTTTTTTTTTTGCAGGGTGGGGTCAGGGTACTGGGGATTGAACCCAGGGTACTTTGCCCCTGAGCTATATATTCCTGGCCCACTTTATTTTTTATTTTGAGACAGGGTCTCACTCAGTTGCTTAGAGTCTCACTGAGTTTCTGAGGCTGACCTTAAACTTTCAGTCCTCCTGTCTCAGCCTCCCAAGTTGCTGGTATGACAGGCATGTGTCATCATGCACAGCACAAGACCATCTTAAATGTGACACCTCAGTGCTTTCTCATGGATTTTTTGTTTGTTTTGTTTTTGGCACCAGGGATTGAATCTAGGGCACTTAACCACTAAGCCATATCCCCAGCCTTTTAAAAAATCTTTTAGAGACAGTGTCTCTCTAAGTTGCTTTAGGGCCTCACTGAGTTGCTGAGGCTGACTTTGAACTTGCAATTCTATCTCAGTCTCCTGAGTAGCTAGGACTATAGGCATGAGCCACTGCACCTGGCTTTCATGGATGGTTTTGTTTAATCCTGAGAATGTGCCTTGAAGTTAGGGGCTTATGCCCATGGTACAGGGTGACCACGTGGCTTTTACATTCGATGATTCCACAGAACCCCTTCCTGAGCCCTGAGTCTGTGCCTAGCACTATGTGATGTTCTAAGAACACCAAGATGAATGAATGACCTGTAGCTCCTCTTCCTGATGCTTAAAGGAATTGTCCCCTTTGAGCTTGTTCACTGGGCATTGGAGCCTTCCAGGGGAGTGGCTCCCATGGAGTCTCTTTTCCATAAAGCACCTCTGAGTGGCTGAATTTTTCCACCAAGAGGAGTCTCAGCCCATTCAGAACCAGACCCTGACATCAGTCAGCCCCAAGTTGGAAGGCTGTCTCACACCCGTCAGCTGGATAGCTGTAGTCAAATAATTTGGCCTCTCCAAGTCTGTTTTCCCTTTTGCAAAATAGGAATTCAAACGTTCCTACCCCATAGGGCTGACAGGATTTATTATCATTTTCCATACTCTCATTTGACAGGAGAAACAGATGCCCAGAGAAGAAAGGGCTGAGCCAGATCACACTGTGAATTGGGAGTCAAGTCAGGACCAGGTAGGTCCCCTCCTCTCTGGAGGGTCCTCCCCGCTATCCCTTATCCCCACATGAATCCTCCCCACCCAGAGGCCAGAACAGTACAATTAGTTACACAGGTGATTACTGGGGCAAGTTCTGGGTCCTGCTCTGGCCTCCACAGCAGCACAGCTCCAGGTGACCAGCAGTGTCCCCCAGTCCTTTGCCTGGAGGTGGAGGTGGGGAGTGCTGGGCAGGCTCCCAGCCCAGAGCAGCCAGGCCATATAAGGGAAGGAGCCCTGGGCAGCCTCCTCTCCTAGGCCGGTGAGAAAACCCAGACAGCCACTGTTTATTTTCTCCTTCCCAGCCTCCCCTTCACCCACCCTTCCCCAGAGCCTTCCAACAGCCTACCGATCAGGTTCCCCCAACCCAGCAATGTTCCCGGAGATATGGAGAAAGGGAGGGGAAAAGAGCGTGTTCTCCTGGGAGCAGTCCCCAAGTCACCCACAGCCAGCACTGAAAGCCACCAGGTAAAATTCTGACACCTCCTGGCTCAGTCACCTCCTTTAACAGAAGGGGAAAGAGTATTACAGGGAAGAGAGGGGTCTGGTGTGAAGTAACTTACCAACTGGCGACAGAACCAGGACTCCCAAGTGGCTTCCATCATCTCCAGTGGGATCCAGTGTGAAGGAAACTTTCATGGGGTAAGTGAAATGCGGGCCATAAAACCCCTTCTCAGTGATGTCCTCACTTAAAGGAGACAGGGCCTGGGACAAGCACTGCCTGCCAGTCCAGACTCAAAGGAAATGTTCCTGGGGCCAGAGAGCCAGGAGGAAGGGCATCCTGCTATACCTCCGCCCCGCTCCCAGCCCAGCCGCAGCACCTCCTCCTCCAGGAAGCCTGCCCAGCTGCCCCAGGGATCCAAGCCTCTTTGTTCCCTAAGCCCTTGGCAATCCTTTCACAGGCTTTTTCTTGACCCACTTAGTGCTGCCTTCCTCTCTCTCAGCTGACTTTGTCCTACTAGGGCAAGGACTGTGTCAGATTTGGTTCCATCTCCCTCTGCACATAGATGAGCAACTTGCTCTGCTGTGTGAACAGGTGTGGTGATGAGTCTGGGACACTGGTCAAGAGATGAGGCATCAGGTGTGCAGGTTAGCTTGAGGGACCTGGGGTTGTCCTTCTGAGTTAGGAATCCCAGTGCAGGTCCTCACTGTGTGCCTTTGCAAAATTCCCTTCCTTGGAGCCTGTGGTGGTCCACAAGGATTTGCACAATTAAAGTGCTCATTCAGTGACCGCTCTTATTACAGTCATCAACATGATTGCCCTAGATACAAAGGGATAGGCCCAGGCAGCCTCTAGCCTGGGGAAGGACAGACCCAAGGGCCCAGTGGAGATGGAGGCAAAGACTTCCTGTGGCCAAAGGCTGGATCTCAGCCCTGTCTGGGCATCGGTTCCTCCTAGAGAAGTATGGCGCTTCCTTCTGCCGGTTCCTGCATCTAAGCCTAGGAGATGCTGTCTTTGATGTACTATCCTCTGCCCACAGGGTGTGGTAGATACAGTCCCCTCCCCTGGTAGAGTTCAGGCTCTGCCACCTTGGAATGGTCACTTCCCCTTCCTAGTCCTCCATCGGAGGTGGACGTCACCAGCTGTCTGAAGTTCAAATGGCATTGGGAATGTTTCCCCAACTCAGCCATTTCCATGATCCGTTTTTTATTTCTGCATGCAATCCTGGTGTTTTAAAATGTAAGTTGAGTCCCTTTGAATGCTTAAGTAGAAACGGTTGCTTAAGTGTTAAATGCTTAAATGAAACATTGTGACACTGTCTATAGTTAAAAATAAATACAATGAAAATGAAACAACATTGTTACACTTTAACCTGACACTAGCTGGCAAGGTCCTGGGCCTGAAGCCCAGGAGGGTGATAAGCAGGAGTCAGAAAGGTTTCAGAGGCAGGACAGAACTAAATCGAGATTTCTCCCCTTGATACATAGAAGGACTGAAAGCAAATGAACAGGGAACAACTGAGTTAGTGCTGAGGCCACCAACTCCCAGATGTGAAGGTGGTACAGAAGAGAGGGCTTTGGCAACAGTCACCCAGGGAAGGCAGGGATTCCTTCTCAGCTGGGCTCCTGGGAGTGAAGCCACTCTTTTTCAGGATAACAGCCTGCTTCTCGCTGAGACCTCCCTTTGTCAGGTTAAACACCTCCCCTCTCAGGAAACAGGAGCTGCGGGGTATGGAGCAGACAGGCTGTCCCTGATCCCCAAATGAGGCCACTGTCCCAGTGGCTAGCTAGCCAAATGCAGATGGAAAGAAGTTTTCTGCAGGAAAATTCCAGATAAGAAGAAGGCAGGGCTGTTCCATTAGAGGCCATCAGAAGTGGCCTGTTCTGAACGACAGACCAGAGGACAATGCCCTCCTGCTCCTCCCAGAGCTCAGATTAGGCCTGATGTCAGATTTCTGCTGGAGGCAGAGGAAACATGTTTGTTTGTTTGTTTGTTTGTTTGTTTGTTTGTTTCTAATGGAGGCTTTTTTTTTTTTTTTTTTTCTGTTCTCTCCCAGCCCTAAGGAAAGGCTGCTCCCTGCTTTCACACACCTCTGAGGACATATGTCACCTGGCACCACATTTGCCAGCAGCCAAAGCAGAGGGTCCTCTGCAGAGCCTGAGAGCTTGGCAGAGCAGGAAGAATTGGGGAAGAGCTTTGCTCACCTGGAAGTTCTCACCCAAGTCAGGCCCAGAGAAGAACGTGAATTATCTAAATGGTCATTTAATGAGTCACCACATGGTATTCCCTGTATGTAGCCCATCATCCTGTAGAAAGCCATCAGCAAGATCTAGGGACTCCTAAGTTAACAAGATATGGGGCACTGTCCTCAGGGAACTGGAAATCTAATCAGGTCTGATGCCCAGACAAATAACCCCCTCCCCTAAAAAGAGCAAGTCTGAGGATATGATTCATTATTCAACCAGTGTTCGTGTGGCATCCACACTGCCTGACCCTGACTTAGGGACTGAGGACAGTTTCCAGGGCTCCTGCCCTTGCAGGTGGGCCTTGCAGTCCACAGGTAGAGGTGGTCACAAGTGAAAACTACAGCTCAAGAGGAGTAAAGGGAAAGAGTGGTCCCAGGATGGGGAAGAAGGTGGGGCAGGGTGTCCTGAGCGGGGGCACAGTCCAGCACCAGGCAATGGAGAGCCCCTTCAGGAGTATAAGCCCACGGAAAATATGAGCACGTTTGCATTTTGAAAAGTTACTTTGGGAAGATGGGTAGGAAAAAAAGGAGGAGGATGGGAAGGGAGAGGGGTAGGATCAAGTGTTTAATGAATAAATATCAAGTATCAGGATGCTGTTTGGGGAATGTCACACATAAAGATGAGACATAGGGTCAGAAAGGTAGGCCAGACTGCTTGATTCCAATTATCAAATCATCCAGAACAGGAAGATGTACAGAAGGAGAAAATGGTCTTCCTAGGACTGGGGTTGACTAAGAAGAGGGCTTTCTTTCTTTCCCTATTTCTTTCCTTTTTTCTTCTTTCTTTCTTTCTTTCTCTCTTGGGGGATGATGAAATATTCTAAAACAGATTGTAGTGGTGGTCGCACCCCTTTGTGATTAAAAAACATTTAAGACCAAATGCAGTGGCATTCTAATCCCAGTGACTGGGGAGGTGAAGCAGGAGGATGGCAAATTTGAGACCGGTCAGCAATTTAGTGAGACCCTGTCTCAGGACAAAAAATGAAAGGGGCTGGGGATGTAGCCCAGAGGTAAAGCACCCTTGGGTTCAATCTCTAGTCCAAAAGGAAAAGAAAAGGAAGGCTGAGGTTTGATCCCAAAGGGCTCCAATGGCAAGCCATGGTCAGGAAACGCTGCTGAGTAGCTCCAGCAGTCCCTGGGCATGGCCGGAGGAGTGGAGCTTAGGTCCCCTCTAATGCCCCTTCTCCTGTCCAGGGAGGCGTGCCCACCACCGGCCACTGAGCGGAGCAGTGCAGTGCCCTGTCCCCCAGCCTGAGGTGCAGTGCTGCATCTCTGGTCAGTTGGGAGTCTGAGATGAAGCACTGTAGCTCGGGAAGGGAGAAGTTGTTCTGCAGCCATCGGCCTGGAAGCGGTAAGTGAAGTACCAGGAAGAACGGGCGTTCACAGACTGCAGACCCTCAGCAGCTTGCAGAGGTGGGGAGGTCCTACCAGTATCACTATGGGCTTTATAATTCCAAGCAGGCCCTGCCTCAGTGAACCCAAATGTCCGTTTGTTGCATGAGGTGCTGGGCCACTCAGTGGAGAGTGTGTCTAGTAATCTGCCTCACATCCTCTTTCTGAGCCCACAGCAGACTGCTAATTCGCCAAGGCAGCCATTCTTGAAGTGTTTGGATACAGCTTCAGAAGCCTGCTCAGCTGAGCCATTCTTAATGATTTGGAGCTGAAACCCATTCATCATGTGTAGATCAGACAATTCCTAAAAACCTTTTCAGCCCTGGAGACCAGAAGTCCTGGGCTTTGAGTCAAGGTCTTTACTCTCTGAGCTCCTAATCTTGGCTCTGGGCTGTTGCCTAAACCATGAAGGCATCTCATAAATGTATGCACTCTCCCAGAGGCTTTGGACAAACAATGAGCAGCAGAGGAGAGCCACTGGGCTGGCACAAGTTTATTTAACCTTCCCAAAAGGCGTGGGAGATGGACAGTGTCACTGGACCACTTTACAGAGGAAAAAACTAAGGCTCCATTAAGTGACTTGCCCAAGTGCACACAGCTTGTGCTGAGCTGAGGTTGTACCCTAATCTGTCTGCCTCCAGATCCACCTTCTTACCCATCAGTGTAATTATGGAATCAGGACAGGGGAGCAGGAGAAGCCCACTTGTGTCGCCTTGGGTCACTTTAGCAAAAACAGACCAGAACACTTTCATTAATCCCATGGATTCCTTTCCCCTGCTCTCTGATCTCATTTATCTCCCAACTAGACCCACTTTATAATGAAGGAAACCCAGGGCTCAGGGGTTAAGTGATTTGCCAGAGGCCATCAGTGAGGAAATTACCAGAGACTGGGAACTCAATCTGCCCGATTGGTTTAGATTCACCCCTCTGACTGGAGCCTCAGCAATACATGAGACCCATGGACATCACAGAGGTGGAGGAAGGGGGTTAAGGCTGGGATCTGGGTTGCCAAATGGTTCTGATGGACATCATCAGTCTGGGCTTTGAGACAGGGAAGGTACTTTCCAGGGCACTTGAAGTTCCAGTCACTACTCTTCCCAGAGCAATGAGCTGCATCCTGCGAGACGTGGCACCCCACGCTGGCCGCTGCAGCTGTGGCTGAATGCAGACGTAACTCCAGCTGGTCCGTAGGGATGTGGCAGCCTTGGTACTGAAGGCTACTCTCTCCCACCTTGTCCTCACGGTCCAGTTTTCCCAGGAATCCCTTGGATGCTAAGATGGGGATTCCTGGAAATACTGTTCTTGAGGTCACGGTTTAGCAGCTGGATTCGCCTCCTTCCCACCCCAGCAGTGCCCCATGGGATGAGGGTCAAGGAGAAGGTCATGCACTGGAGGTAAGAGGGCTTGTGAACCACGTTCTTGACCTTTAAGTTGCTTTTCTTTCCACTGTGTCCATTTCGTAACATCCCTGTGAGGCTGGATGTGGGAACTTCAGCACTGTCGCACTCTGGAGAAGCTTGTCCCAAGTCACACAGCTGAGCAGTGGTTGAACCAGGACATCAGGGGGCACTAGCTCCTTCCTGTCCCTCCCCACTCTCACCCCCTTCCCTGCAGGCTTTGTGATAGGAACAAGAGTATCGTATCCATGTTACTGAGAAACTAATACATGCATGTAAATTTATTTTAAAAGTTTATTAATTGGGTAAACTACAAACCATAAGGCTTAGTTTGATTTGAAAAGCAGCCTCAGAAAAAAAGGAAATATTTTCATAAAAAAAAAAAAAAAAAAAAAAGACTCAGGACGCCCTCTAGTGGTGCTTCTACTCACTGCAGAGCCCTGTGGCCATACCATACAAAATCCCTAACCTTGCTACAAGAGGCAGGATTCATATATTGGTCTTCCATTACAGACACACACACACACACACACACACACACACACACACACACATACACACACACACAGATGCCTTCTATCCCAATCACTTCCTTTACCTTTTTGCAGTACTGGGGATTGAACTAAGGGCCTCACACATGCTAGGCGCTCTACCTACTTTACACTCTACCGCTGAGGCTACATCCTCAGCCCTTTCTTTCTAAAATTTTATTTGCAAGAGTTTTGCTAATCTGCAGAGGCTGGCCTAGAGCTTGTGCCTCATCCTCCTGAGTAGCTGGGATTACAGGCTGCACCACCATACTCAGATCCAATCAATTAAGACACTGACCCACTTAAGCCTCATCCACTGCTTTGTTCCCCACAAAGCAGCAATAATTTCCTGTTTGTTTTTCATTCCAATGCCTAGTGTCATCCTCAAAGTTCTACTAAGGTTAGTAGAGTTAGTGAGGTTCAGAGGTAAGGTGACCAGTTTAAGGTCACCCAGACAGCAAAAGGCAGAGAAAGCATGGATTTCAAGTTCAGTGGCCACTGTCACTGTCTTAGCCAAAAAGCAAAACCTAAAAAATAATTTGCCTTCCTGACTATGTATAGGGAATGCTAACAAAATAAATGCCAAAAACCCTGAAGTGGTCCAGATACAAAACTAGAACTTTCCCCAAACTCTTCCTGGTGTTTTTCATGGATTTGGTAGAGATAACTGACATGCCCCAGAATCTTCATTTTGGAGTCTGATGCCACACTCCCAGGGACGAGGTAGTTTCCACAAATGTCCCAGGCTGTGTTCCTAACAGGCCATGTTGGATATCATTAGGAAATAAGACTCATACACAGAGACCGGGGAGGCCTGACCATAGGAATATCAGATTTGTGAATAACTACAATAATGGCTTCCACTTGTTGACTATTCATAACTCGCCTGGGACTGTGCTAAACACATGAACCAGCATTGTCTAAGTTCTCTGGACAGCCCACTGAAGTCAGTTCTACTATTTACTTCATAGACAAGAACTCCAAGGCTGAGAGAGGTAGAGACTTAGCTGAGGCCACACAGCTAAGGCAGGGCAAAGCTGGCATCAAATCAAGTCTGTGTTTCTGCTTTTAACCATGACATTGTGCTCCTCCATCTCCTGGATGGTGGCTCTGTCTGCTGGGAAGGCTTCCCCTTTGCTGAAACTCAAGTGGTCTCTCCTGTGCTATGTGACTGTAATAAAATGCTGGACTCTGGGCTCATGTCCTGTTTCTTCCTGGGAACATGACGGGGAGGCAGGGAAAGAACCTCCTAACAACCCCAGATAAGGTATCCCCCCAGTTCTTCCACATATCCAAACACTTCCAGAGGTGGCACAGATAGCAATCAGGGGCCACATCCAGGCAATCAGATGTCTCAGAAAGATGCCACCACGTCTAGGAACACTCTGACATGGAGGGTTGGGGGAGGGAGAGCATCCCTTGGGGCTCAGCAAGGGCCATGGAGCACTGGTGGGCTGGTCATATGGCAGACCCTGTCCTTCACAGTCTCAAAAGTGTGACTCAGCTGGTCAAATAGGAGACACAGTCTGAATCTGAGGCCAGGTCACACCCCACACCTCATTTGGATTCTTAGTCCCCCAGCCATTAGCCAGGTTGCACAAAGAAGTTGGACTTCAGCTGTACCATAGGTGGCAGGGCCAGCAAGGACACTGTTGGCATGGGGATCCCTCCTCAGCATGGTCCTCCAAACTGCTACATTTTGAGAACAAAGATTCTTACACGATGATTCCCAGATGCCAAGGACCTACCTAAATCTGTCCTTGTACCCCAGAATAAGCTGAAGGAAAAACCAGATGTCTGTACTTCCTCCCTGGAAGCCTGGGGTTCAGAAGGGCTGGGCACTCTTAGGAACCAAGGAGCAGAAGCCCCAGGCAGCAGGTGCTCCTCCCACCATGCTCTGTTCTTTTTTTTTTTTTGTTAACCAAGGATTGAACCCAGGGGCTCTTAAACACTAAGTCACATCCCCAGCCCTTATTATTTTTAATTTTTTTTATTTTGAGACAGGGTCTTGCTGAGTTGCATAGGGCGTCACTAAGTGGCCGAGGCTGGCCTTGAACTTGTGATCCTCCTGCCCCAGTCCCTGGAGTTGCTGGGATTACAGGCACGGGCCACCATGCTCGGTTCATGCACCCAATGGTTTTCGGCTCTGACACAGGGCCTAGGGAGAGCCTGGGCCTTCTGGAGGCTTGCGGCCCTTATCCTTGCTGCAGTTTCTTCTAGAATTTATGCCACACCCTAGGGAATGTATCACCAGCTATGTTGGGGCTTCTTGACTTCTGCACACTGTGATCTGAGATCTGCAAGGGTCTCACAGTAGAAGGGTGGACAGGAATAGCAGCAAATTGCCACCTAAAGTAGCTTCCTGCTTGTCACCACTCAGCAAGCATTTTCTGGGTGCATACATGTGCCTGGAGCTGCATAGACAGTGCTTAAGACACCAAAGGATCCCCCTGTGCAGACTCTCCAGCACACACATGCAGACAGAGATCCTGTATTCCACTTGCAGAAACCAGTGCTGAGACCACTGCCCAACACAACCCGAGACGTACTAAGGGTCTCAAAACCATCCCTAAAGGCCACACCATGTGCCTCTGTCCTGTGGAGGAAAGCAATTCGTACTCCCGGTGACAAGTCTGGTGAGAAGTCCCCAGGTCCAGGCTCTTCCCAAAGGGTCTACACTGGTTTTTACTTAGCAGAAGGCCTGGACAAGCCCCTCTGGGAGGAGTGGGTGAGGGGGCAGGACAGGGCACAGGAGAGAGGCTGCCCTCTTGTGGCCTAACATGAAAAGATGGGCTGCCTAACGATAAGGACTTGCCATTCTATTTATGTCACCAGTGACCATTATCTAACACATTTGGGTAGGATTTTGCATTTCAAAATGCACTTTCCATCCTGTGACCTCATTTGATCCTTAGATGCACACTTTCATCACACGTTTACAGAAGCTCAAAGAGGTTAAATTATATTCTTTTTGGGGGCGGGGGAAGGACTAGAGATTGAACCAGGGGCACTTAATCACTAAGCCACATTCCCAGCCCTTTTCTATATTTTATTTACAGACAGGGTCCCTCTAAGTTGCTTTAGGGACTCAGGAATTTGCTGAGGCTGGCTTTGAACTTGCAATCCTCCTGCCTCAGCCTCCCAAGCAGCTAAGATTACAGGTGTGCACTACCGCACCTGGCCAGGATAACTTAGTTTAAAAGGGCTGGGCATGCGGCCCAATGGCAAAGTGTTTGCCTAGCATGCACAGTGCCCTGAGTTCCATCCTCAGTGCCACCAGAAAAGAAAAGGGGGGTGGGAAGACTCCCAGGTGGTCTACCAGATCCACTACTACCCAAACCAACTTGGGGAGAAGAGTGTCCAGTGTGGTTCCCCAGCTCCTGGGAAGTCCCCAGCCACCTCCTGGCTGGGAAGAAGACCTCCGGAGTCCTTCTCCACTAGGTCTGACTCAAGCAGCCAACAAGATCCCAAGACACAGTTGGCTTGGGAGCCCACGGTGTTTCTGGAGGCACTCACTGTCTTCTGCCTTCCCCGGTGCCCAGAAGGAACTGGAGGACCGGCTCAGTAGAGAAGTGTGTTTTACTTTTTCTTTGGTTAGCCTTTTGTTTCCTTTGCTTTTTCTTCTTCAAGGAAAAAAGGTTTCCTGGGCTCTCCAAGAGCTGCCTCTCTCAGAAGGGGACAGCAAGAAGACCCCCCTGGGATTGTTACAGGGTGGGGCTGAATGGCCCAGACAAAGAAGGTGAAATGGGATGCTACTTCTGAAAGGATGGGCTTGGAAGAAAAACTGCCAGGTCTCTAGCAGTCCCAGAGCCTGTGGGCAGCCCATGCCATCCAAGTCCTTTGCTACAAGAGGGCAATGACCTGAAGACCCAGGCCCAGCCCTGCGTTGCACGCCCAGCCTCTCTTGAAGCGGTGGGATCAGGCAAGGTCGCCTGCAGAAACCACTCCAGCAATGAGGAGGCAGGTCTGGACTTGACCTTTTTATGGAGCATCTGGTGACAGCCCTAAACTGACCTCACTCAAGACAGAGGTAGATCCATTGCACAACCTATAGGAGGCTGGGGGAATCCCGGCTCCATTCATTTAGAGGCTGTCCCCTCTGACGCCAAGAGACCTATGTGCTACTCCTATATCCTGGAACTGCTTGTGTCCTTGGCCTGCCTGGCCCAGACAATTTCTGACAGAGGGTTGTATACATCTGCTTGCATACCTCCAGTGAGCAGGATCTCCCCACCTCATGAGTCAGTCCTTATGTCCTTGGTCAGCTTTGCCTGCTAGGAGGTCCTTCCCCTATTGAAGTCCAATCCCTGGTCCCATTTCCTCTGGCTCCTTTGCTCCGAGCGGGGCGACCTGCAGCAACTAGCAGGCGATAGCCTGTCTTCTGACTCTACTCCTCCAGGCTAAGCCCCAGGGGCCTCAGTGGGCCTTGGTGAACCTGTTGAGTTTGCTCTTCTTCCAGCACAATCAGGCTCTGATTTTAAAGCCCCTTCACATCTGTGGGGTAAGACCCCTTTGAGAATCTGATAAAAGCTGTTGGGCAGTTCCATGGAAAACAACACATGTACACACAATGCTGCAGACAAATTTAGAGGCCCAAGGGCTCTCAGAATCCTTTCTTGTGTGTCTGTCACAGTTTCTAGAAAATGCTTGACCCTCAGTATTCATCTATGTACTTGACATATGTTCATAGAGGGCTTATGAGGGGCCACGCCTAGCGTTTGGAGAAGGTATGAACAAAACAGATTCCAGATCCAGAGATGTACATTCTAGAGCAGGGAGACCGACACAAAGACCCAGACACAGTAGCATGACAATTTTCATTGTGATACTTTTGATGAAGTGCAGGAACTTCACACATGGTAAGCAGGGTGGGAAGATAAGAAGAGGGGTTGGGGTCATAGCTCAGTGGTAGAGCGCTTGCCTGGCATGTGTGAGGCACTGGGTTCAATTCTCAGCACCACATATAAATAAATAAAGATTCATCGGCACCTAAAACAATATTTTTTTAAAAAGGGGAACTTTTTCAACTTGGGAGGTCAGGGAAGTTTTCTCAAGGGAGGTGACATTTGAGTAGAGATCATGGGATGGGGTCTGCCAGGGGGCCACTTGAGAAGTTTGAATTTCATCTAAAGACAGTGAGTGCTGGGCATGGTGGCACATGCCTGAAATCCCAGCGGTTTAGGAGGCTAAGGCATGTGGCTCAAGAGTTCAAAGCCAGCCTCAGAAAAAGTGAGGCCCTATGCAATTCAGGGAGACCCTGTGGCTAAATAAAAGATAAAAAGGACTGAGGATGTAACTTAGTGGTTACTTAGTGGGCTCAATCCCTGGTACAAAAAAAAAAAAAAAAAAAAGATTAAAACAATAAATAGAAAAATACAGTGAGTGACATAGTCACATACACATTTTAAAAGATTACTCCTAAACATGGCAGAGAAAGCAAAATGTATTCCTCTTTCATATTTTATTGTCTTTATGTAAAGAAACACTGTGGGGGGGGAGGGGCTTATACCCCTGTAATCCCACAAACTCACAAGCCTGAGACAGAAGGACTGCAAGTCCTGAGAGCACCCTGGGCAACTTAGTGAGCTCTTGTCTCAAAATAAAATTAGAGAGACAGACAGACAGACACTGAGGGCATAACTCAGTGGTGGAGTGCTTGCCCTGCACATACAGGCCCCAGGTTCAATCCCCAGTACTGAAAAGGGCGGAGGACGGGGGATAAAGAAACCCTGGAAAAATACAAAAGAACCTTAAAAAAAGTGGTTATCTATAAAAACAAGACTTCTTAATATATACATTTTATATCATCTGGCTTATTTTTTTCCTACTTTTTTTGGTGGGGAGGGAGTAGGGGGCATTGGGGATTGAACCCAGGAGTACTTTACCACTGAGCTACATCCCCAGTTCTTTTTATTGTTAATTTTGAGACTCCTACTTTGAGGGCTCCTGAGTTGCTGGGATTACAGGCATATGCCATCACACCTGGCACACCTGGCTCCTTCTGGCATTTTAATATATATATATATATATATCACTGGTATTCCTCTCTTGTGGCTGCCATAACAAATTATCACAAACTGAGTGACTTAAAACCACATAAGGGGGACAGAGAGTAGAATGAAACAGAGTAAGTATTACCCTATGTCTATGTATGATTACATGAATGGTGTGAATCTACATTGTTTTCAACACTAAAAACGAAAAGTTGTACACCATTTGTGTACAATGAATCAAAATGCAGTCTGTAAAAATAAAAAAGGTTTTAATTAAAAAAAAAAAAAAGAAAAGAAAAGAAAAAAACATAAATTCACCCTCACACAGTTCTGGAGGCCAGAATTCTGACATCCAGGTGTGGCCCAGTCCTTCTGTAGGCTCCTTTGGTCCCTCACCCCTTCGTCTTATGGTGGCTCTGAACATTCCTGACAGCAGGGTCAAGGGGGTCATGGTCTGCCTCCATAGCTATACTGCCTCCTCCTCCTGTCTCTGTCAAATTTCCCCAGGGTGTCTCTTCTAAGTACAGTTGTCATTGAATTAGGGACTGTCCAGATCACCCAGGACAATCTCTTCATCTCAAGGTCCTTAATAACATCTGCAAAGACCCTTTTCCCAACTAAGGTCACATTTGCAGACTTCAGGAATAGGGATATGAGCAGCTCTTTGGGGATTTCCCTATTTAATCCGTCCCATTACCTGTTCAGAAGGCCTGAGTTAACTTTAAGCTTGTGTCCTCACTGCGGGGCTGCAAATGACCTGCAGGTGGCGGGTGGGCGGGGGGAGAGGCCCAAGGGATGTGCCTCAAGTGAACTGACCCGACCAGTTTTCAGAAACCCCATGCCTTCCCCTGAGGTGATAGCTCCCCATTGATGCAAGCCAGGCTTCAGCTCCATCAGAGGTGGCTGTGATTCACCAGGGAAACCTAGGCTCCTCCCAGCCCACGCTTGTGCAACCAATTCTTTGAACCTAAATGCATGACTTCTCATCTCCTGTGTAAATTTCAGGATCCCTGTGACTAATATTTCCACATAATTCTGCCTCCAAACCTAACAAGATAATATGCATAATATAATCCCATTTGTGTGTGTGTGCATGTGTGTGTGTGACTATGTGTCTATAACAACAGCTAATCCTCAATGAGCCAGACATTATGCTAAACTTGGCACACTTTATTTCACTTCTTACAAACCCCACTTTGAAGAGGTGTTGTTGTGATTTCCATTTTCCAGAAGAAAATGAGGTTCAGAGAGGTTAAGTAACTTGCCCACATACACCCAGCTGGTAATCACTGGAGCTGAAACTTGAACGATGGTAGTCTTGGCCTTTGTGTCAGTCATCATGCCACCCCCTCCTTTAGGCCACTTGTGGATGCATATAAAAAGCTCAAACATGTTCCTGCAGAGCTGTGAATAGTGATAACTTCTGAGAGGCGTGGTGGGAAGAATTACACATTATACAGTTCTGCTTTGCCTTGTATTATCTTCAAGGGCTGGGTGTGGTGGTGCACGCCTGTAATCCTAGCAACTCAGGAGGCTGGGGTAGGAGAATCACAAGTTCAAGGCCAGCCCTGGTACCTCAGTGAGGCTCTGTTTCAAAAATAAAAAATAAAAAGATTTGGGGATGTAGCTCAGTGGTACAGTACCCCAGGTTCTATCCACAGAACCATAAATTTAAAAAAATAAATCTTCAAGGAACATACTTATCTCATTAGTAAATAGACATCTGTTCTTGAAAAGAAAAATCTGGACGAACATACTCCAAAATGTCAATAGCAGCTCCATCTGGGGAACATAAACGGGAAACTGTTCACCTTCCACACTGTACTACAGGGTTGTCTGAACTTTCTGCAGTAAGCAGGTACTGCTTTGATAAACAGAAAGAAGTAATTAAGACTTTTTTCCCCTGGTGTTTAAGATTTAACCCAGGGACGTTTTACAGCTGAGTTATGTACATCCCGGCCCCCACTTTTTTTTTTTTTTTTTTTTTTTCACTTTGAGACAGGGCCTTGCTGAGTTGCTTAGGGTCTCACTAAGCTGCTGAGGTTAGCCTGGAACTTACAATCCTCCTGCCTCAGGTTCCCTGAGTTGCCAGGATTCCAGGCAAGTGCACTGCATCCAATGCCTAATTAAGACTTCTTTCGAAAAAGAAGAGCCAAGTAAGGTGTCACAGGCCTGTAATCCCAGAGACTCAGTTGGATGAGGCAGGAAGCTCACACATTTGAAGCTGGCCCCAGCAAGTCAGAAAGATCCTGTCTCAAAATAAAAAATAAAAAGGATTGGTGGTGCAGCTCACTGATATAGCACTTGCCTAAAACATGCTACACCTTGGGTTTGAAGGAAGGGAAAGGGGGGTGACTGGGCAGTTTCTATGGCTGGGGAACCTGCCGTTTCTACAGAGCCCCACCACACGCCCTACTCCTTTCCATCTCTCCCCGGACCCCCTTCCGCATACACCCTAACCAGAAAAACCTGTACCGGGGCCAGGTGCTTCATTACGCCCTTTTCCTCCCAGCCTCTGGAGCAGGACATTGTCCATCCCATAATACCTCCTCCCCCTCTACGAGCGACTTGGTAGTTCATGGGATGTTCATGTCACTGGTGTTTAATCTTGCCAATGACGCCGTGGAGCAGATATTCTTGTCCCCATTGTACAGATGTGGAAGCGGAGGCTCAGCTTGCCTCAGCTCCTGGTCCAAGGTCACATAATGAGTCTGTGCTTGTTCCTGGGACCAAATTCTCAGGCCAAGTGTCTCCAGAATCAGTTTGGTTCAAGCTCATTTTAGGAACTTGAGGTTTGGGAACTAAAATTGACCTGTTGAATCTTGTTTAGCCGCATGAAAGAGCAGAGGTGTGTCTGTGCTCTAGGAAACCCATCCCCTGCAGCCTCCCAGGCATGCAGGCACCTGATACTTGGAGGAAACTTGTCTGCACTACACTGGCCCTGGGCTGAGCCTGAAGTGAGAACAGAGTGGAAGAGTCTTTGGGTCCAGAGAGAGGCAGACATGGGCAGACACCAGCATGTACACAGGGTGGGGGCGGGGGACAACAAGTCCAAGACCAGGGTGTGGGCTGGGCTAGAATCCAGGGTAAGACTTTGATCATATCACTTAGTATCTCTGGATCTTGGTTCCCTCATCTGGAAAATGGGCGTTAAGCTAGCCCATCTTTTAAGCAGTCTGCGGACTAAGCAAGACTCCTCCTAATGCATTTAGCACAATATTGAATAGAATACATGCCGAGCAAATGCTTCTTGTTATTATCATTATTGTAAGTAGTAGTAGTAGTAGTAGTAGTAGTAGTACCAGAGGCACTTAATCACTGAGCCACCTCCCCAGCCTTTTTTAAAAATTATTTTTATTTTGAGACAATGTATCACTAAATTGCTTAGGGCCTTGCTAAGTGATGGGGCTGACCTCAAACTTGCAATCCTCCTACCTCAGCCTCCCGACTTGCTGGGATTATAGGCACACACCACTGCACAGGGAGCTTCTTGTTATTCATGGGAGTAAATTGGTTCAATCACACCAGCTCATCTCCTTTTGGTGGACATTTACCAAGAGCCCACCACATATCGGGCCCTTGCTGAGAACTGAGGACATAAAATGGATGAAGCGCCTGTCACGTAGCTCAAGAACTTTCTGGGGAGGCAGAGGATGCTGGACATTTCTGTAGGCCCCCATGCAGAGGAACAGGGCTGGGCTGGCACTGGGGTCGCATGACATGGCAATCACAGAGGATCTTAGTGGTCATTGTCCAAGTCATTTCATTTAGAGATGGTATTGTGGTTCCTGCGCTATCACTGAGGCAGGCATGATGCAGGGAGTGGCAGGTAGGAGCTCAGGGCACTGGCCTATGGGGCCAGGGATGGGACATGTTGGCTCAAGCCAAGATTGAAGGTGGACTGGGAGACCACACAGAGAGGTGAGGGAGGGACTCAGTCCTAGAAGCAGCAGCTGGGGAAGAAGTAGTACACACTTAGGCAAGTGCGGAATGAACAGTCTGCCTGGGAGTGAGGCCGGGGGCTGGCGTGGTATCCCAGGTGACTTCTCTTTCTTTCCACTCATCTATGTTTCCCCTTTCCTATACACTAAAAAAGAGGGGCAGGCTGTTGTATAGGAGCCCTGCTTTCTCCCTGAAGATCTAGAGAGAGCCACAGGACTGATGGGCAGGTTCCAGGATCCAGTAGTGATAGAGGCTCTGAGGCACACACCACGCTGGGCCGTGGGCAGCTCCAGTCTCTGACCCTTTGTTCTCCTCTGTCTGGGGTTAATGATGCTGTGGCAGAGGCATCAGGGACACCCACAGCACCCTCCGGCGCCAGGCGTGTCTGTGTTCGTGTCATCTCCCGCCCAGGCGTGGGCCAACTCAGCACAATCTGGAAGGACGAGCCTGGGCACCCAGCAGAGGCAGACTAGACTCCAGCCCTCACTGTCTGCTCAGCTTGACCCAATTGCCCTGATGCAGGGACAGCAATTTCTCCTGACACAGCCCAGTCAGCTGGGACAGTCAGCTTGCGGTGAGCAGGAAAAAGCCAGGACCCATGCCCTAACGAAGTCACAGCAGAGCCTTGCTCATTTTCTGTCCTCTCTGTGCAACACACTAATTCTTTTCTGGGACTCAGTTTCTCCCCTGATTATGTCCCGAACCAATGTGTGCATTCATTTGCCCTTTTTCGGGCATCTATCAAGTGTCAGGCCTGCAGTGAGCATCACGGAGTCGGCGAATCTTGGTCCCCACGCTTGGGAAATGCTCCGCCTAGCCGGAAGTGGCCCGTCCCGCCTGCCCGCAGCCCTGTGTGAACTCAATCTAGAGGAAGCTGCTCTGCTGGGGCGGGTGGGCTTAGCATCACTCCGCATCTGCGAGGCAGCCAATTCCCAGAAGAGGGCAGCAGAGAGCACACTGCCAGTCTCCAGGACCGCGGCCAGCAAGAGCGAGCCCATGACCTTGGCAGTCCCGGAACCGAGGCTTGGGAATTTTCAGCCTCTCAGTCTTCAGGAAAAAATTCAACAAGTGTCTCTGTCACATCAGCATTTTGTCGGTGCTGGGCCCCCAGGCGGCCCCCTCCCAGCCCACCCCCGGCACTCCAGTCCTTGCGGACTGGCCTGTGCAATGCCCTGGTGGGAGGAGCCGTCCCTGGGCAGTGCCAGGCGGACCAAAGGCAGTCACAACCAGCTGGCAACCAGGGCAGCGCGGGAGAGACCGCAGGGCCCCTTCCCCTTGGAAGTCATCAGTCAGGGCAGTGCACCCTAACCTGAGGCATGGATTCACACACACACACACACTCGTATTCTTGCACTAGCAGTTGTACCCACACTTAACATGCTCACTTTCACGCTAACACAGCAATGCACAATTTCCACACAACTTGGTGCTTGCACTCTCATTATGTACGCGCTACTCATCTGCGTTCATGCTCTCAAAAATACACTAACACGCCCACTTTATTAACACACTCATACATGCACACAGTCACACACCCACTCATGCACACATTCACGCGCATGAGGGCTCCCCAGAGGTGAGCAGGTGGGGCCCGTGGGTGGGCGCAGTTGGCTCTGCTTCCTCCTACTGGGTTCCAGAGATAATCCCAGCTCTCAGGATCTGTGATGTTCCTCCCACCCATTTCCAAAAAGGATTTAAGATGGTTTAGAAGGTTAAATCATAAATAAAGCAGGATGATTAAAAAAAAAAAAAAAAAAAAAAAAAAAGCAGAAGAGGGTAGAGACATGAAAAATATAAGCCTGCTTTCTGCAGGACTGAGAAATGAGGCCTTCTTAGCTGGTAAGGACTCAGTGGTCTGTGATTTCAGAACCCTGGTCCCAGGCTGCCTTTTCCTGACTATTTACTGAACTGTGGCCCTTGGGCACCCCCCACCCATGCTCTGCTTGTCCCAAGGGGAGCTGCGAGAGGGCTGCTTTCCTGCTGACCTACCAGCTCTGCCTGGGGGGTCAGGGCAGCCAGACTCTGCTCTCCCTCAGCTCCCAAAGGTGGCTGGGCTGCTGGATCCTTCAACAACTACCCACACCCCATCAGCCAGGCTACTGAGCTAAAACCTGGACTCTGGCCTCTCTGATCCCTCAAAGTGAGTTCTGGGTCAACCAGCCCCTCTGTGCTGAAGCTGAAGCAGAGTTCCTCTCCTTATTGTTCTGGAGTCTAGTCTCATCTGACCTTCAGTTCCTACACTTGCCACCACCATTTCTCAATGAGAATCTCATTGGAATAAGACACCCAGTGACACATCCTGATATTCCAGAGTTGCTTGTATGAATTTGTCAGTTGGCTATTACAGCCCAACAAATTAATGCAACACTTAGTCAACTAAAGCAGCAACATTATTTCTCATGATTTTGTGGACTGGTTGAGCTCATCTGTGCAGTTCTTCTGCCCAGTGTCAGCTGGGACCACTCAGGCAAATGTCCTTAGCTGGAAGCTTGGCTGGAGCTAGAATGTCCTCGATGGCCTTCACATGTCTAGTCCCTCCACTGTGGTGACTGGAGCACCTGGGGCTGCCCATCCTCCTCTCTCACATGGTCTCCCCAGCAGGATAGCCAGATTTCTTTACCTGGCAACCCTGGGCTCTGGGAGAGCAAAAGAAGAACCTGCTAAGTCTCAACCTGGCACTGGCACAGCATTGCTTCAGCCACATTCTACGGGTCAAAGCAACTTATAAAGCAAGCCTCAATTCATGAGTTAAGGAGACACCGCACACGCGCACAGGGATGAGAGGAATCATTTGGTGACTCTTCTGCAGGCCTTCCAACATAGCGGGCATGCTCATTAGACTCAGTGTGCTTTCTGTGGGAAGCAGGCAGGCATATCAGGCACCTGGGATGACAGCACTCTTAATCACAAAATTCTTTTCTCCTCTTCCAGGCAGAATTGCATCTTGGTTAGTGTATTATTGGGAACTTTTTTATTTGCAAGTGATGAAAACCCAACTCAAACTGAGTTAAGCAAAAAAAGAGAATTATTGACTCATACAATGGAAATTCAGGGATATTCCCACTTCAGGCATGGCTGGATCCAGAGACTTAAGTGATGTCATTAAGAATGTGTCACAGTCTTCATTCTTTGCACTGCTGTCTTTTTTGTTGGCCCTGGTCCCGCATTCTCAAGCAAGTTGTCTCTACAAAATGCAAAGATGGCCACCAGCATCTCTAAATTTGCTCATCAGCTTAGTCCCCCACCCCATGCCAATGGAAAGTATTTGTTTCTCCCAAATAATTTCAGCAAAAGTCCAAAGGCTCTCTCCTAATGACCCACACTGGACCATGATCCAGTTCTGGGTTCAATCACTATGACTGGATATTATGCCCACCACCTGGGGAAGAAAGAGTTGGGTCAGCCCACCAGAACTACATACGCTAAAAGTTCAGGTGGGAAAGGGGAAGTTCCTCAGAAGAAAAGTAGGTGATGTTACCAAGTCCAGATGGCACTCAGTCAGCATGGAGAATGGAGCAGGCATCTATTTGAGCCTTCCCTGCTTTCTCTCCTCAATCTTACCTGGTTACCTGGCCCTTTCTAGTCAGATATAGGTTTAGGGTCAAAGGCAAGCATTTAGAGTGCCCTACAGTTATAATAGTTTGAGAATGCCAAACTCATGGAATAGTAGAGCTGAAAAAGTTTGAAAATATTATCTATGGACGATACCACTGATTAGCCCTCAATATCAATTCTCCCTTTCTACAAAGTTGGAACCATGGTACCCAGAATAAAGACTACATTTCCCATCCTCCTTTGCCACTAGACATAGCCATGTGACTAATTCTGGCCATTTAAATGAGAGCATTAACATTCTTAGACAGCTCCTCAGAATCTTTTGCCCTTTCTGTCTTTGTCCCTCCATCCTTCCAACTCTGTCCCTTTTTCTATCTTGCATCCTGGAATATGGATCTGATAGCTACTGTTCTGGACCATGAGGATGAGGACCATATCAAAGGCAAGGTGGATGCAAAATGCAAGGAGACTGGACCCCTGAGGATCAGACGTAGCACAGCTGCCATGCCAGCTCTGGACCACTTATCTTTACATTTTATGGAAGAAAGAAGTAAGTGTTTATGTTATGGAGCCACTAGTATTTTAGACTTCTACTTCTGCACTCGAATCTGATCCTAGGGTCTGGGGATATAACTCAGTGGTAGAGCACTTGCCTTGCTTGTGGAAGGCCCTGGGTTCAAATTCCCAGTCCCCCTCCCCCGCAACAAATCTGAAGCTAATTAATGATACATGATCTTCTGTAGCTTTCTGATATCCTTCAACTCTCCCCACCCCAAGTACACACATCTACCCCCCAAAGCTTGATTCCTCTCCAAACCATTGTATAAATTGCAGTTGTGTAGTTTACACAACTCAAGTGACAGGTGTTTACCATTCCCAAGGTTATTTCATTTTGGGGATAGATTTGTTATTAAAGCATTTCAAAATACTTCCTCATGCTCGTTCATTCAGACTGCACACAAGCCATGTTCTCTCACTCAGGAGGTCAAACAGCCTTGCAGACGGTGCTCTGGTTTTCAAGTGGGAAAAAAAAGGCCCACTGTTCACAGCTCCTTGGCAAGTGAGGCTGCAGGTTTGCCAGGTTTTAATCCTGTGATGCATGTATTATGTATCAATGCAACTCAAAGACACCTTTTGAGAAGAGTCCCTCACATTTGTGTATCAGTTCACACACTTGAAAGCATTTTCTCACACTTTTATATTTCATTTATAGGATGGACTCATAACCCTGGTGTGGTGGCACAGGCCTGTGAGTCCAGTGACTTGGGGGGCTGAGGCAGGAGGATCACAAGTTCAAGCCCAGTCTGGGTAACTTGGCAGATTAGTAGATATAGATAATATATGCATAGAACATACCTAGACAATTTGCAGCCATATTTTCCTTTTTTTCTTTTTGTTGATGGTACCGAGGATTGAACTCAGGGGCACTTGACCACTGAGCCACATCCCCAGCCCTATTTTGTATTTTATTTTAGAGACAGGGTCTCACTGAGTTGCTTAGCACCTGGCTTTTGCCAAGGCTGGCTTTGAACTCACAATCCTCCTGCCTCAGCTTCCCGAGCCACTGGGATTTCAGGAGTGTACCACCATGCCCAGCACCTTTTGCTGCCTAGTTTGTTTCTTTGTTTGTTTTAATTTTGCCATGCTGGGGATGGAACCAGGGCCTCATGCATGCTGGGCAAGTGCTCTACCACTGAGCCACAACCCTGGCTCTACTGCCATTTATTGAGTGCTTATTCTTCATAAGACCTTGAAATGAGAAGGGAACACTATAGAATTGAATCCTTGTGAGCATCTTGCAAGTGAGATGTTATGGCTGATTTATAAACCTTGCAAATGAGACTGGGGAGGAGAAGGCCCTGTCTAAGATACCCCCGGTCTAACTGGTGGAATCAATGTCTTGCCCACCACCACTGCCCAGCCAAGTCTTTGGCCCTCATTTCTTCAGACTAACTAACCTCTTAGGTTGGAATGTTCTTCCCTGCCCCTTTCTTGACGCTGGTGTCTCCTTCATATTTCGACTTAAATAGTCGGCTCCTGTGCGAGCTTTTCCCTGAACCCCATGTAGGATGGGCTCTTCCCTCTCTCGTAACTCATTCCCTCTCTCTCCTAACAAGCCTTCTCTCTTTAGCACAGTTGATGCTCAGGTGCTGTGTTTGGTGTTTGCTTGCTGCTGGCCTCCCTCTGCAGACCGGGACTCACCTGTCTTGGTTGCCACTTTATTGACAACACCAGGAGAAGAGCTGGCCACATCCACGTGCTGAGACTGGCAAGTGAGCAAACTGTGCTCACAGACCTGCCTTCCCAGGTGGCCTCTCCAAGGCTCAGATCCTACAAGCAGTGTCCAGTGGCACACACGTGTAATCCCCACTACAGGAAGACTGAGGCAGAAGGATTACAAGTTCAAGGCCAACCTGAGCAACTTAGCGCGATCCAACTCAAAATAAAATAATAAGGGCTAGGAATGTAGCTCAGTGCTTGCCTAGCATATGCAAGCGCTGGGTTCAATTGGGGGCTGGGGGGCTAAAGGGCTCCTACAACAATGTCAGCTTTGGGGAGGAGATGGAGACGCCTGCTGCCTGGCTTGAAAGGAATCCGGCCTTGCTGATTCCAGGGGAGTAAGCACATTCCTCCTGGTTGTGCAGGCATTCCCTCCTCCAGCCACCCACTGGCTTCCAGAGCCTCAGTGTCCAGGGAAGTGGCCTGCTGCCTTACAGAGAGGAGGGCCAGGGAGGGTGCATGACTCACCCAGGGTCACAGGGCACACTTCTCCACTACCTGTGTGCCTTTTGTCCCAGAACAGAGAGGAGAGAAGAACTTTTTATGTCCAAGTTGGCCTGTGCAGAGACCCGGAGAGGCCTGGGCTAGCTTGCAGCCACGAGGGGCTTCTCTGAGGACCAGTACCAGGGTCTCTTCCACCAATGAGAAGAGTGAGGAAGAAGGCACTAGGAATGGAACCCAGGCTTTGTACATACTAGGCAGGTGCTCTACCACTGAGCTACACCCCAGCCCTTTTATTTTATTTTTATTTACTTTTATTTTATTTTGAGACAGAGTTTCACTAAGTTGCTGAGGCTAGCCTTGATCTTGTGACCCTCCTGCCTCAGCCTCCAGAGTCACTGGGATTATAGGTGTACACCAGGACACCCAGCTTCCTCCTTGAACTTTCTTGCCTAGACAAACTCTTACTCGTAGAGTACATTTTTTCCCTTCTTATTATTCTCTAAACAATATAGTGTAATAACTTTCCATAGCACTGACCATGTCTTAGGTATTATAAATATTCTAGAGATGATTTCAAGTATATAGCAGATTGTTCATAGGTTAGGTACAAATACTCCGCCATTGTGCATCCAGGGATTTTGATATCCTTGGGGGTCCTGGAACCAATCACCTGTGGATGCAGAAAGGGATAACTGTGCTTTTCAAAACCATTTTGAGTTGGGCATGCTGGCACCCACCTATAATTCCAACTATTCTGGAGGCTGAACCAGGAGAATCACAAATGAGAGGCTAGTCTGGGCAACTTAGCAAGACCATCTCAAAATTTAAAAAATATTAAAAGGGCTGGGGGTATAGCTTAGTAGTACAGCACCTCTGGGTTCAATCCCCAGCACCACAAAAAGAAAAAAATCTTTGAGTGTCCCCATCATGAAGACAGTACAGGCCAGGGGTGGGCGGGCCCTGCAGCACCAGCAGCTGTCCTCAGATGCCAGCCTCAGATGCCAGGCCTGCAGTCTCAACAGCTGCTAAACCTGGTTGTTGGCAGCAACCAGGAATGATTCACAGGAAGTGGGAGCCAGGTAGGTTTGGGTGTCACCCCTGTGTAAAAATTGTCAGCGTCATGAAAAAGTGCCTGGGACCAAGACTGGGAGACCTGGCCCAACCTGCCTCTCTCCTCTGGGCCATTGTATGCTGGGAGATATAATCAAGGCTCAAAACCCTGACTGGGGCAATTTTTAACCCTGTGCCAGCTCCAGTTGATGTTACTATCTGGGGAACAGTGTTGAGAATGATACTGAGGTGTCCTCTGACAGTAGACTGGTCATTTATTCAATGCTCCAGGTCTAGGCTGTGTCTTAGGGTTCCCTTTGCCCTGAATATACCCCTGAGGTCTGAATCAGCAGCTGCTGGCTTGACTATGTCCTCTGGCTAGGCGATAGGGCTGGGCCCTTCTGTGTCACTATGCACAAGAGAACCAAGCCTCTGGGAGGAGATAAAGGTCCTTTCCAGGCAGGCAACTGTGCCTCTGGCTGCAGGTTCCAGCCCTCTCCCCTCTGCATGGCCCCAGATAAGAATTCTTTCCAGCTTGTTTTCCTCCTGGGCTGCTGTGGCACTGGTGGCTCATTCTGGCCAGGTCAGTTCAGAGCAGGCCAGGGCAGACCATCGGGCTGAGCTGCTTCCTGCAGACTGCTGGGAAGGCCAGTGGGTGAGAGAGCTGGAGAAACAGGAGGGAGGCTGGGAGGCCAAAGTCCAGTCCTCAAGCTGTTAAGCAGCCCTGGACGTCGCCCTGACAGGGAGTTTCCTTTTGCTCCGTCCTTCCTCCTCCAGCGCCACACTGTCTGGCCCATGCCCTTCGTAGGGCAGAAAGCTGGATTTGAAGCCCAACTTGCTGTGTGACTTTGGGCTATCCAGTACCTTAGTTTTCTGATTTCACTTAATTCATTCTGAATGAAGTGATGGCTGAGGGATTTGGGGAGAATAGGGTGTCCCCAAAATTCATGTCCACCAGAACCTGTAAGACTTTATTTGGAAAAAAGTCCTTGCAGATATAACTAAGTTGATTCCAGATCGGATTAGGGTGGGCTGAAAATCCAGCATATGTGATGTTCTTATAAGAAAATGAAGCCTGAGTCATTCATGGTGATGCCCACATTGTAATCGTAGTGACTCAGGAGACTGAGGCAGGAGGGTCACGAGTTTGAAGCCAGGCTGGGCAACTTAGCAAGACCCTGTCTTAAAATAAAAAATGACTGAGGATGTAGCTCAGCAATAGAGAGCCCCTGGGTTCAATCCCCAGGACGGAAGGATGGAAGGAAGGAAGAAAGGAAGGAAGGGAGGGAGGGAGGGAGGGAGAAATGTTGACACAGACAAAACACAGGCAGATGTAGTCCATCTGCAGATGGAGGTAGAGATTGGAGGCATGTGCCCCAAGGAACACCAGGAGGCACCAGAAGCTGAAAGAGTGGAGAAAGGAATGCCCTGGAGCCTTTGGAGGAAGCATGGCCCTGGTGACACCTAGGTCTCAAACTCCTGGCCTCTGGAGTTGTGAGATAGATTTCTATGGGGGATTGTGTGGTAGTGGTTGTTTTGTTCGGTGGGGAGGTACTGGGGATTGAACCCAGATGTGCTCCCCCACTGAGCTACACCTCTAGCCCTTTTTATTTGAGGATCTTAAAGTTGCTGAGGCTGGTCTCGAACTTGCAGTCCTCCTGCCTCATCCTCCTGAATCACAGTGATTCCAGGGGTTTGCCACAGTGCCTGGCTACCGCTGTGTTTTAAACCACCGCGTATGAGGTGCTCTGTCACAGCAGCCCTAGGAAACAAGTACAGGATGTTTGTAAGGTCGCCTGACACCCAGTGGCCCTCTGCAGAGGCGAGGGGCTGCTGCTCCCAGTGTGCCGTCCCCACCCTCAGACACCAGCTGTCCTGACTCACAGCCCTCAATGCCTCCTGGGCTCGGCTCTACCGCCCCACCTGGCTGATGCATGCCTGCTACGGAACCAGATGCAGGACCAGACTTGTCGGGGGCAGATGGCAGTCTCACAAAGGTAGGCTGAGAGCAGATCCGGAGGGACCAGCTTTCCCACAGTGTGAACATCAAAGGTAGACAGGACCCTCGGCCACTTCTGAATTCCTGACAGGAAACTTTATGAGGGCAGAGCTGAGTCTGCTTTGTTCCTCTGCACCTATGCAGGCCTGACATTTACTAGGACAAACTGTGTGCCGTTCCAAGCACTTAAATTTATCCCTCCCAACCACACTGAGGAGCCATTCTTACCCCTGGTTGCAGTTGAAGAAACTGAGGCATAACTCACAGGAGTAATAAATGGCAATCAGGATTCAAGACCGGGTGGTCAGGCCCTGAGCTCAGGTTTCATCTATTCACTATCAATACATGTGTTTTTGTGGTGCTGGGGATGGCCTTACATGTGTGAGGCAAGTGCCTTTCCACTGAGCTATGTCCCCTGCCCGTTTTAAAATGTTTATTTTGAGATAAGTTAACTAGGCTGGCCTCAAACTGGCCTGGAACTCTTTTTCTTTTGGAGGAGGGGGAGTGTATCCGGGTTTGAACTCAGGGGCACTCGACCACTGAGCCACATCCCCAGCCCTATTTTGTGTCTGATTTAGAGACAGGGTCTCATTGAGTTGCTTAGTGCCTGGCTTTTGCTGAGGCTGGCCTGGAACTTTCAATCCTCCTGCTTCAGCCTCCCAGGGTGCTGGGGTTACAGGCAGTGCTGCCACACCGGGCCTCACTATCAGTAAGTTGTAGTCAAAGGGCAAACCAGACAGCAGCTGTGGTAATTCACATGCTCTCTTTAGATGAATCACCACACTAAGACCAAAACCTGCAACTACTAGACCTGGCAAGTGGAGTCAGGGAGGACAGACATCCCGGGGAGGACATCACACTACCCCCAGCCACTGGCCTCAGCTTCCACAGACCAAGATGTGCACAGAGCCCAGTTCTCTCACTTAACTTCATTATCATCATCATCATCATTATCAAAGTACTGGGGACTGAACCTAGGGGTGCTCTACCACTAAGCCACATCCTCAGTCCTTTTTATTTTTTATTTTGAATCAGGGACTCACTAAGTTGCTGAAGTCTCACTCAGTTGTTGAGGCTGTCCTCAAATTTGCAATCCTCAGCCTCAGCCTCCTGAATCACTGGGATTACAGACGTGAGTCACTGTACCCAGCTCAGAACTCTGGTTCTAACTGAAGTGGTTGTCACCAGGGAGCCCACATGGACCTGACCTTGGCACTAGGCAGCTGAGATCAGAGCTGGCCTACAGGGCTGCCCTCAGTCCTCAGCCCAGGAAAAACTCCTTTGGCCAGAAATAGATTTGGTGGCTAATGGGGACCCCATCACTGTTAACGCAGCATGCATTCTTTCTTGTCCCCGACTACACCCAGGGGACTCTGGGGAGCTGTCACACTCCAGCTTCACTCCAGGAGGTATCACTGTCCCCACACTGCTTGTCTCCTGTCTCTTCTCCACTCGGACATCCTTGTCCATCTTCTAGCCTGCTGTTGCTTCCAAGTGTTCTACTTTTGGCCTTCAATGAACATTTCCCAAAAGAGGATCTGCTGGGTCCGGTTGTTTCCTCACTAGGCTGCCTCAAAGGCTTGTGAATCGACATAGGTTGGTTCCCAACTCTGTTCTGAGCGCTGAAGCCGGGGGCTAGGGTCACAGGCACCAGCCTGGCTGCTCTTGAAGAGGCTGTGGGAGCGGCCTGCCAGGGCTGGGCAAGCTGAAGGCTACACCTTCAACCGTCACCCTCTGCTTCAACTTCCTTTACAAACAGTAAAGCCCCTTCTCTGACATGGGTCCCCTCCACCCCATGAGGGGCCTTTGTCCCAAGGACAGGTTGTCAGTTGGGGCGAGGGCCACCACTCCTTACCCCGCCCGTGGCAGTCATGGCCAATGGATCATATCCCTCTCTCCCCCCAGCTGAGCACAGACGAAGGCTGATTTTCAATAGTTCTCACCAGGAAGCCACAGACAATTGATTCCAGTGACATGAAAGAACTGGATAGGATGGGATGATCTCTAAATCGCCCTGAGCTCTGGCAGATGGGAGTGAGTCAGCTTCTCACCTGAGCAATCACACTGCAGGGGAGGGGCCGGAACAGTGGTCAGTGTCCCATGAGAGAGGTTCTGGTTACTGAGGAGCCCGAGGCTACTGGCATGAGCAGTTTGGGAGGGGAGGCCTGGACCCAGGACAAGGCTGGGGGTGTGGTGCTGACTCACTGGCTCTGGGTCTGAAGTTCATCACCCAGTCTCCTCTGTCTCTGTCTTTGTCTAAGTCAAACGGGCAGCCTTCCCCCACAGAGGAGCTCCTCAGTCACCTAACAGACTGCCCAGTACTTTGAGAGATACTAAAGCATCGACCCCAAACAGGGGCCAGTGTGTCTGTCTGGGGAGGCACCCACTCATAAGGATCAAACGAGATCCTTATGCTTTGGGAAAGAGCGGCACTTCTCAGAGCTTTGATATATCCATTTGGGCTGTGAATCAACAGAGTGTACAGCGTCCTTAAATGACTTGACATTTTGACATATAAACAACAAAGGAGTAACAACAACAACAAATTCACTCTTCTGTTGAAAGAGGTGGTGAGATAACCCAAATGAGGGAAGGGGACTGTGGTTTAAAAGATCCTGAAGGGCCAGGTACGGTGGTGCATGAAGATCACACATTCAAAGCCAGCCTTGGAGCAATTTATCAAGGCCCTAAGCAACTCGAGAGACCTCATTGCAAAACAAAAAATAAAAGGGTGGGGAATGTAGCTCAGTGATAAATCACCCCTGGGTGAAATTCTCAGTACCAAAGAGCAAAAAATTTCAGATTATTTCATGTGAAATATTTTCACTTTTAATATATAGTAACAGATTTGGAATATCCATTTTCACTTGAGACATTTTATCTGTACATATATGTTTTGGGGAAGAATCCCAGGCTCTTGTGTTTTCCAAGAGCAAGGCCTGAGAGTGACAGAGTGACAGTCAGGTCACCCACACTCACACCAGGCTCTTTTTTTTTTTTTTTTTTTTTGGTACTGGGGATTGAACCCAGGGACCCCTGAGCTACATCCACAGCCATTTTTATTTTTTGTTTTAAGACAGGGTCTCAATAACTTACTTGGGGTCTTGCTAAATTGTTAAGGCTGGCTTTGAACTTGCGATCCTCCTGCCTCAGTCTCCCGAGCCACTGGGATTACCGGCATGCACCCCTATGCCCAGATACACCAGGCTCTTAACACCATCTTTAAAAATTAGTTGAATAGACCGGATGCAGTAGCACATTCCTGTAATCCCAGTGGCTCAGGAGACTGTTTGAGGTCATCCTCAGGAATTTAGCGAGGCCCTAAGCAAGCTAGCGAGATCCTATCTTAAAAAATACTACCAGATTTAAGAAATCCAAGATGGCGGACTGGAGGGAGGCTGCGTTCCTTGTTGCTCCGTAACTCCGGTTTCAAGCAGAGGATATCTGTTTCTTGGTGAGGCAGTTTTTGCTGCTTATCGATCCCCTGCTGTTTACCCCATTTGTCTTCTGTGACCACCTGCAGTCTGCCAGCATATCGACACCTTTTTTGAGTACAGATTGCTCACTGTCAGGCACCTATCATCCGCCATTTGCCTGCCTCTCGCCTGTCCATCACCTGTCTTACACCTATCCATCACCCAACGCACAAGGTTCACCTCCCGATCATCCGACAATAGTCAGCAAACTGATCGCCGACCACCAGTGGAGTGCCAGGGGCCTGCCATTGCCTGGAAGTTCACTGTTACAGTACCTGCAGGTTTGATTACACGTGGCTGCCGCCATTTTGAGACAACAGCCAGGCCCCGTAGGACTCCTGGCCAGACTGACTGAGCCCCATCTCCAGGATCCCTCAGCCCAACTGATCACTCCCTGCGTCTGGGACCCTCACATCGACTGACTGCTCCCTGTTGCCAGGACCCCCAGACCAACTAACTGCACCCAATCACCAGGACCCCAGACCGACTGCACCCAGCCTCCAGGATCCCGCAACCACACCAAACAAACCCGAACTCCAGGACCCCTGCCTAACCAACCGCACCCCGCCTCCAGGACCTCCAGTTGACCATGGCCACACCCTGAGCTGCAGCTCCCCAATTGCCAAAACATTTGGAAGCCAGAGCAGCCATCTTCAATAATCCTGGAAGCTGGAGTTCCGATCTTTAGATGGGGCAAATTCCATCCTGAGATGCCTGCTGGAGACTTGAAGCTCAATGTCAGATACCTCCCATGCATCGGCTACTGAACACTGGGAGGTTTCATTACTATATGACTGTTATACTGTAGATTTTCTTTTTTCTCCTTATTGAAAAATTTTAAGCTTTTATTTCTTTACTTTTCTTGCTCTCTTTTCCTTTTGTTTACCTGTTCCCTCAGAGTCTCTTACTCCCTTTTTGCATGCTAACATCCAATTTCTTTTGATTACACTCTCACCCTTTCTATTATCTAGAACTTCTGTATATTCTTTTCTTATCCCATTAATAGCCACATTCTACATTCCTCTGCATCCTCTTTGTCCTCCATTTGAAACTGCACACCTTATTGCAAATCTGTTTGTTTTACTGAAGATAATATTTGAACTCATTCTGTTTATTATGACAATTTTGTTATTGTCCTCATAGGGGCTATTTGGTCTAGGATTGCATAGTGTCTGAATTGGGCACTGCTAATATTGATCTCCCCTTAAAGAAAGGGTTTTGGAAACATATAGGGCCACTATAAGCCTATAGGGGGGAATCTACAATACCCCAGATCTGCACTACTAGAGGGGAAGATAAATGAACAACATGAAAAAACAAGGGAATAAAACGATCCAAACAAATCTAGATTCTATACTAATAGAATCCAATGACAGTATGTTAAGTATGTTAGAAGAAATGTCAGAAAAGGACTTCAGATTATACATGATTAAGATGATTCGTGAAGCAAAGGATGAGATAAGAGAGCAAATGCAGGCAATGAATGATAATACCAATAAACTGAAAGAGCAAGTGCAGGAAGCATAAGATCATTTCAACAAAGAGATAGAGATTCTAAAAAAAAAAAAAAAAAAACGGAAATCCTTGAAATGAAGGAAACAATAAACCAAATAAAAAACTCAATGGAAAGCATCACCAAAAGACTAGACCACTTGGAAGACAGAACCTCAGACAATGAAGACAAAATACTTAATCTTGAAAATAAAGTTGCCCAGAGAAGATGGTAAGAAATCATGAACAGAATCTCCAAGAACTATGGGACATCGTGAAAAGACCAAAATTAAGAATTATTGGGATTGAGGAAGGCACAGAGATACAAACCAAAGGAATGAACAACCTATTCAATGAAATAATATCAGAAAATTTCCCAAACCTGAAGAATGAAATGGAAAATCAAATACAAGAGGCTTACAGAACATCAAATGCACAAAAACACAACAGGTCCACACCAAGGCACATTATAATGAAAATGACTAACATTCAAAATAAAGATAGGATTTTGAAGGCCGTGAGAGAAAAGCATCAGATTACATATAGGGGGAGACCAATACGGATAGCAGCAGACTTCTCAACCCAGACTCCAAAAGCTAGAAGGGCCTGGAACAACATATTTCAAGCTCTGAAAGAACATGGTTGCCAACCAAGAATCCTATACCCAGCAAAACTAACCTTCAGATTTGAAGATGAAATAAAATCCTTCCATGAT
Source organism: Sciurus vulgaris (assembly GCF_902686455.1). Lineage (NCBI taxonomy): Eukaryota > Metazoa > Chordata > Mammalia > Rodentia > Sciuridae > Sciurus > Sciurus vulgaris. The sequence continues at coordinate 62,573,215 of NC_136466.1, read as the reverse complement.
AAACAAAAGTTAAAAGAATTTACAAATAGAAAGCCTGTGCTACAGAATGTTCTCAACAAAATATTCCATGAGGAGGAAATGAAAAACAACAATGGAGGTCAGCAAAGGGAGGAACTACCCTAAAGAAAAACCACTCAAAGGAGAAACCAAGCCAACTTAAAAACCAAAAATAAGCCAAATGACTAGGAAATCAAATCATATCTCAATAATAACCCTGAACGTTAATGGCCTAAACTCATCATTCAAAAACATAGACTGGCAGAATGGATTAAAAAGAAAGACCCAACAATATGCTGCCTGCAAGAGACTCATCTCATAGAAAAAGACATCCACAGACTAAAGGTGAAAGGATGGGAAAAAACCTACCACGCACATTGACTCAGTAAAAAAGCGAGGGTTTCCATCCTTATATCAGAGAAAGTGAACTTCAAGCCAAAGTTAGTCAGAAGGGATAAAGAAGGACATTTCATACTGCTTAAGGGAACCATAAATCAGGAAGCCATAACAATAGTAAATATTTATGCCCCAAACAATGGTGCATCCCTGTACATCAAAGAAATCCTTCTCAATTTCAAGAATCACATAGACAACAACACAATAATTCTGGGTGACTTTAACGCACCGCTGTCACCACTAGATAGATCTTCCAAACAAAAACCAAACAAAGAAACCATAGAACCCAACAACACAATCAATAACCTAGACTTAATAGACATATATAGAATATTCCATCCATCAACGAGCGGATTCACTTTCTTCTCAGCGCACATGGAACCTTCTCAAAAATAGACCATATGTTATGCCACAAAGCAGCCCTTAGGAAATGCAAAAAAATAGAGATACTGCCTTGTGTTCTATCAGATCATAATGGACTGAGAGTGGAAATCAATGACAAAATAAAAAATAGAAATTACTCCAACACCTGGAGACTAAATAATATGCTATTGAATGAAACATGGATAACAAAAAACATCAGGGAGGAGATAAAAAAATTCTTAGAAGTCAATGAGAATGACAATACAACATATCAAAATCTCTGGGACACTATGAAAGTGGTTCTAAGAGGAAAATTCATTGCATGGAGCGCATTCCAGAAAAGAATGAAAAGTTGACAACTAAATGACCTAACATTACAGCTCAAAGCCCTAGAAAAAGAAGAACAGCATAACAGCAAAAGTAGTAGAAGACAGGAAATAATTAAAATCAGAGCTGAAATCAATGAAATTGAAACAAAAGAAACTATTAAAAAATTGACAAAACAAAAAGTCGGTTCTTTGAGAAAGTAAACAAAATAGACAAAATCTTAGCCACACTAACAAAGAGAAGGAGAGAGAAAACTCAAATTACTAAAATTTGTGATGAAAAAGGAAGTATCATGACAGACACCACTGAGATACAGAACATAATGAGAAGCTACTTTAAAATCTGTATTTCAACAAAATAGAAACTACTGAAGACATTGACAAATTTCAAGAGACATATGCTCCTCCCAAACTGAACCAGGAGGACATACACAATTTAAACAGATCAATATCGAGCAATGAAATAGAAGCCATTAAAAATCTACCATCCAAGAAAAGCCCAGGACCAGACGGATTCTCAGCCGAGTTCTACAAGACCTTCAAAGAGGAACACATTTCAATACTTCTCAAAGTATTCCAGGGAATAGAAAAGGAGGCTACCCTACCAAACTCATTCTATGAAGCTAATATCACCCTCATACCCAAACCAGGAAAAAGACACATGAAGGAAAGAAAATTTTAGACCAATATCCTTGATGAATATAGATGCAAAGATCCTTAACAAAATATTAGCAAACCGTATCCAAAAACATAATAAGAAAATTGTGCACCACGATCAAGTGGGGTTCATTCCTGGAATGCAAGGATGGTTTAACATCCGTAAATCAATAAACGTAATCCATCATGTCAATAAACTTAAGGATAAGAATCATATGGTTATTTCAATTGATGCAGAAAAAGCATTTGAGAAAATAACAACACCGCTTCATGCTCAAAACACTAGAAAAAATAGGGATGGTAGGAACATACCTGAACATTGTAAAGGCTATTTATGCTAAGCCCATGGCCAATATCATTCTTAATGGAGAAAAACTGAAACCATTCCCTTTAAAAACAGGAACAAGACAGGGATGTCCTCTTTCACCACTTCTATTCAACATTGTCCTCAAAACTCTAGCCAGAGCAATTAGGCAGGCTAAAGAAATTAAAGGGATATGAATAGGAAAAGTGGAACTTAGCTGTCACTATTTGCTGATGACATGATTCTATATTTAGAGGATCCAAAAACCTCCTCCAGAAAACTTCTAGACCTCATCAATGAATTCAGCAAAATAGCAGATTATAAAATCAACACACATAAATCTAAAGCATTTTTATACGCAAGCAATGAAACAGCTGAAAGGGAAATAAGGAAAACAACTTCATTTGCAATAGCCTCAAAAAAATAAAATAAAATACTTGGGAATCAATCTAACCAAAGAGGTAAAAGATCTCTACAATGAAAACTACAAAACATTGAAGAAAGAAATTGAGGAAGACCTTAGAAGATAGAAAGATCTCCCATGTTCTTGGATAGGCAGAATTAATATTGTCAAAATGGCCATACTACCAAAAGTGCTATACAGATTCAATGCAATTCCAATTAAAATCTCAATGATGTACCTTACAGAAATAGAGCAAGCAATCATGAAATTCATCTGAAAGAATAAGAAACCCAGAATAGTTAAAGCAATCTTTAGCAGGAAGAATTAAACAGGGGGTATCACAATACCAGACCTTCAACTATACAACAAAGCAATAGTAACAAAAATGGCATGGTAGTGGCACCAAAATAGACAGGCAGATCAATGGTACAGAATAGAGGACACGGACACAAACCCAAATAAATACAATTCTCTCATACTAGACAAAGGTGCCAAAAATATGCAATGGAGAAAAGATAGCCTCTTCAACAAATGTTGCTGGGAAAACTGGAAATCCATATGCAACAGAATGAAACTAAACCCCTATCTCTCACCCTGCACAAAAATCAACTCACAATGGATCAAGGACCTCGAAATCAGACCAGAGACCCTGCATCTTATAGAAGAAAAAATAGGTCCAAATCTTCAACTTGTTGGCTTAGGATCAGACTTCCTTAACAGGACTCCCATAGCACAAGAAATAAAAGCAAGAGTCAATAACTGGGACAGATTCAAACTAAAAAGCTTTCTCTCAGCAAAGGAAACTATCAGCAATGCGAAGAGAGAGCCTACAGAGTGGGCGAATATCTTTGCCACTCATACTTCAGATAGAGCACTAATTTCCAGAATATATAAAGAACTCAAAAAACTCTACACGAAGAATACAAATAACCCAATCAACAAATGGGCTAAGGATATGAACAGATGCTTCACAGAAGAAGATCTACAAGCAATCAACAAACATATGAAAAAATGTTCAACATCTTTAGTAATAAGAGAAATGCAAATCAAAACTACACTAAGATTCCATCTCACCCCAATTAGAATGGTGATTATCAAGAATACAAGCAACAATAGGTGTTGGCAAGGATGCGGGGAAAAAGGCACACTCATACATTGCTGGTGGGGCTGCAAATTAGTGCAGCCACTCTGGAAAGCAGTGTGGAGATTCCTTAGAAAACTTGGAATGGAACCACCATTTGACCCAGCTATCCCACTCCTCAGCCTATACCCAAAGGACTTAAAATCAGCATACTACAGAGATACAGCCACATCAATGTTCATAGCTGCTCAATTCACAATAGCCAGATTGTGGAACCAACCTAGATGTCCTTCAATTGATGAATGGATAAAGAAACTGTGATATATATATATATATATATATATATATATATATATATATATATATATAATGGAATATTACTCAGTCATAAAGAATAATAAAATTATGGCATTTGCAGGCAAATGGATGAAATTGGAGAATATCATGCTAAGTGAGATAAGCCAATCTCAAAAAAGCAAAGGACGAACGATCTCACTGATAAACAGATGATGACACATAATGGGGGATGGGAGGGGGGCTAGAATGGAGGAAGGAGGGACTGTATAGAGGGAAAAGAGGGGTGTGGGAGGGGTGGGGGTAAGGAAACAATAACAGAATGAAAAATAAATAAATAAAAAATAAAAAGATCTGGGGATGTAACTTGGTGACAAAGTACCCCTGGGTTTAAACCCCTGGTACCCTCCCCCTCCCCACCACCACAGAAAACAATAGTTAAATAGGAGGCACTTCTCAAGAACATGCTCAGGGGGCTGGGGTTGTTGGTCAGTGTAGAGCACTTGCCTAGCATTTGTGAGGCACTGGGTTTGATTCTCACCACTGCATACAAATAAATAAATAAAGGTTCATCAACAACTAAAAAAAAAAAAAAAAAAAAAAAAGAACATGCTCAGGGGTGAAGGATCAAGCCAAGTCATTTTTGGGGGTGTTCTGAACAGGCGAGAGCAGTGGGGTGGGGCCTACAAAAGCATAAATTCGACCTCTATCAGTGATTGGCACTTTGCTATGTGAATGGGGAATCTTGCCTCTAGCACTTACCTCCTAGAGGTTCGAGATAAAGGGTAAGGAGGCCTTAACCCCCAAACACACTCCATTCCCAATAACCAAGCAACATACACTCCTTGCCATTTCAAGTAGGAAAGAGAACCCAGAGTTTTATCACTGGACAGGAATAATCTCTTCATTTACCTGTGGAGAGACCAAGGCCCAGAGAAGCACAGGGTCCCAGTGGAAGTGGACCAGGATAAACCAAGAGCAGGGCCCAGATCTCCTGGAAGTCCAGCCCCTCCCACCACACCCCATCTGGGAAACTAGCCAGGACTCAGATTGAACCCTGACCTTTCTGGTACCCAGAGGACCTGTGCCTGACATCCATTGGGCAGCCATGAAGCTATCCAGTCTGGTGCCTGCAGGTCCCCAACGTGAGGATGCACCTTTGAGAAGACAGTGCCCTGCCCTCCTACAGATGAGCTATTGTCTCCAGCGTGTCATCAGGAGCAGGGCTGGAGTTGAGCTCGCGTGCCGCTCCTCCATCCTCAAGCCAGACCCTCAGGCCTCCTCTGAGGTGGTGGTGGGGAGGGGACAGCCCTCCCCTTTCCCTGGAGACTCCTGGCCTCATCAGCATCTGCCTCTAGCCTCCCTCGCACCCCTCCTACTGCTCCAAGCAGTTTCACCCAGGGCCATGATCTCCCTGCTCCTCACCCCGCCTCTCAGCTGCAAATGGAGGCCGGACACAAGCCTGAAGCCACCAGGACAGCCAGGATCTGTGCCTGTTAGAGATGCGAGGGCTCAGGAGCTGGTGGAGACAACTTGTTCACTCCCTGAAGAACCAACCTATCCCACAGGAAGGAGGACTCCAGTGGGGTCAAAGGTCTCCCCAGGGGGCTGGGGTGTGGCTCAGTGGTAGAAAACTTGCCTGGCATTTGCAAGACCTTGGGTTCTATCCTCAGCACTGCAAAAACAAAAAGCAAAATGAATGGGAAGCTGGGCACAGAGGCCCACGCCTCTAATCCCAGCAGATCGGGAGGCTGAGGCAGGAGGATAACAAATTCAAACCCAGCCTCAGCAACTTAATGAGGCCCTAAGCAACTCAGTGAGACCCTGTCTCTAAATAAAACACAAAAAAGGGCATGGAGATGGGGCTCAGAGTTTAAGTGCCCCTGGGCTCAATCCCCAGTACTTAAAAAAAAAAAAATGGGGAGACTGAGACCAAGAGAGGGCAAACCAAGTTCACCCAGCCAGTGAGGGCCAATGTGAGCCCAGTGCATGGGATGGAGTCTGCTCTCTGGTCACCGAGTCTCTGCCTCTCTGCCAATGCTACCCTTTCCTGCTGTTTCACTCTGTGGCCTTGGCAAGGGGCAGGGTCCTCACCTCCAGCAGAGGTCCATTCAGGACTGTGAGATGAAGTGTGTGAGAGGGAAGGTGGCACCCTTCCTGGGCCTCGCGTGCCGCTCCTCCATCCTCAAGCCAGACCCTCACCCCAATGCGGTCACCTTCCCACCCGGCTTCCCTAGCGACCCGACCTGCAGCCTGTGCCTGGCTTTGCTTAGGGACCCTTTCCCCAACCATTGACTCAGTCTTTCCTTCTTTGGGCCTTCAAGGACTGGAGGGGACAGGGAAGAGCCACCAGGCTGAACTTGGGGCTGCAAATCTCACCGCTGAACAGGAAGGAACTGGTGGGCAAAAAGCCCCTGGAGAGCTTCCTGACCCCACTTCAGCTCCATCTGCCAACTGTTTTTTTTTGGTGGGGGGATACTAGGTATTGAACTTGGGACTCTTTCACTGAGCTACATTCCCAGCACACACACCCCTTTTGGAAAAAAAAAACTTGAGCCAGATCTTGTTAAGTTACTTAGAGTCTAAGTTGCTTCAAATTTGAGATCCTCCTGCCTCAGCCTCCAAAATTGCTGGGATGATAGGCATGTGCACCCAGCCATCAACCTCCTCCCAAAAGCCAGGGGGAGTTAAGCCTCCATTTCCTTGTCTGCAGAGTGTGAATAAAAATAGTATACATTTTGTCTGCTCCGACTATTGAAGTCAAGGGTCACAACTGGGGGATTTAAATAACAAAAATGCATTGACCCATCCCCATTTCTGAAGATGGAAGTCTGAGATGAAGCCATCTCCAGGGCTGGCTCCTTCTGAGGACGGTGAGGGAGAATCTGTCTACTCTTCCCTAGCTGCTGGGGGTTTGCAGCAGTCTTTGGTGGTCCTTGGCTGGCAGACATCAGCACCCCGGCTTCATGCTGGCATGTGCACCATTGTGTCCAGATTCCCTTTTTCATGAGGACAGCAGTGGTATTGGATAGGACCCACCCTAATGACTTCAACCTAACTACATCATCTACACAGACCCTGTTCCCAAATAAAGTCACACTCACCAGCACTGGGGATTAGGACTTCGGCATCTTTGAGGGGAAGGGAGGGGCTGCAGTCCATCCCAGAATATCTCATAGAATGCTTGAGTGGTTAAATGAACAAATGAACTTGGTTTCTGACACAGCAAAGTCACTCCATGAACGTTCCTCTCCGTAGTGTTATTTCACTGCATGGTGCTGCCAGGCGCTGGGGTGAGTCACTCGGTGGCTGCCCCAGGGAAGTGCAAGTACATCTCTGGTATGTGGCCTGTGATGGCTCCCAAATTTCACAGTGAGGAGGAACTGGTGGGGTGGGGGGAGGGTAGATGAGGGTGGAGGGGCTCACTGATGACTCTGAGGTCTCATGTCATATACCAATATATATATACTTGTCCATCATCTCCATGCCTGACTAGATCTTTTTTTTTTAACTCAGAGACGGCAAGCGTCACGGAAGATGCCCTGGGTCCCACGTAATATGTGATAGAGAAACCACCATTTGCCCACCTGTGCCAAATACTGCTGCATTACTCTTTAGTGATGGCTCTCAGAAGTGACGGTTGGTAGTGGTGGTGGATAGGGTAACCAAAGTGCTCCCCAGGAACCGCTTGACTGGGCGCAGCCTGAGCCTCCTGGCAAGGCTGGGTCACGGGGTGACACTGCGATCCCGAGGCAGGAGGATCTGCATGGTGCCTCCGTGGGTCTGCGTTCCACGTGCAGACAGACTCAGTTTCCTGTCAGTGGCGCAGCAGCTTCTCAGTGGCGGGGACAGACCATCATGAGTGGGTGTGAGGCGACTCAGATGTCTCAACTGGGAGACCAAATTGAATCTCAAATTGCTTCCTGCCTCTGCACTTAAGCTACTTCCTCACTCAGCACTTTGTGAAGCTCAAGTTCAAAGTCCTGAATTAAAGATCTGATAATGATTCTGACCCAAGGAGGATACAAAGCTTTAATTATGGTGCTTGTAAAATGATCCTGATATATGTGTGCTTGTGTGCTTTGTTGTATTTTTATTTTTCCGGGTTTCAGTTGCTTCCCTGTGCCATTTATAAAAGTGCTTTGAAAGTTGCAGAAATGGAGGGCTAAGCAGGCAGCCTGGCAGAGGTAGGGAAGAGGAGAGCTATGGATCAGCCTGCTGGGCAGAGACCTGTGACTGGTTGTAGAAGGATGCCTGGTGGTCTAAGCCATAATAAAAAGAACTAGCACTTGTCCATCATCTCCATGCCTGACTACCAGACTCAGATCCGCCCCCCCTTTTGTTTTAAACTCAGGGCCTCAAACACTCACGTGTAGCACTCTGCCACTGAGCTATATTCTCAGCCCTTCATATCACTAAGTTGTCCAGGCTGGCCTTGATACTGTGATCCTCCTGCCTCAGCCTCTCAAGTAGCTGGAATTATAGGCGTGGTCCACTGCGCCTAGCTCATAGATCATTTTGTGGAATCTTCACAGCAGTGCCACAAGGTCAGTGGTATAATTACCTCCACATTTTACAGATGAAGGAAAGAATGAAGGCTTAGTGACTTTCCCAGGTCACCTGGCAAGGAAATAGCAGATGAGCAATTTTAACACAAGTCTCTTGACTATGGGCCCTGAACCCTTGCCCACGATGCTGGTCTGCCTTCTGTGGACTGTGGTGAGGTCCCCAAGACTGGAGCAGAGCAAGCGGGTATCTCTCTAGCTTCTGGGTCTCTGGTTCAGAGACCTGAGAGAGCCGGGAAATTGTGGGGCCTACTGTGTCCTCTAGAAGGCCCGATGAAAGAACTGGTCCAGATCCTATGACTCCACACTCCAGATGGGAGTAGAGAAATATTATTCAGCAATAAACAGGAGCATACAGGACAATACAGCTACACCTCACAGGCACGATTCTGGACAAGACAGCCAGACACAAAGGAGCACACAAAGCCCATGACGATCAAGTCAGGAGGTTCCTGTGGGGAACCTCTTAGGTTGACAAGAACTGGCTGGCAACTTGAACTGGGTGATGAGTTACCCAGGGGACAGATATGAAAACAACCGTCAACCTGTGTGCTTTAGTTATGTGTCCTTTGTCATATCTTATTTCTATCTCGGTTACACTAAAAAGATGTGAAGAGCCGGGTGTGGTAGCACATGTCTGTGATCAAAGGGGCTTGGGAGGCTGAGGCAGGAGGATCACAAGTTCAAAGTCAGCCTCAGCAAATTAGTGAGGCACTTAGCAACTCAGGGATCCTGTCACTAAATAAAATATAAAAAAGAGCTGGGGATGTAGCTCAATGGCCGAGCCCCTGCGTTCAATCCCCGATACCAAAAAAAAAAAAAAAAAAAAAAAAAGTGAAGAAACTGGAGAAGATTCAATGAAGAGGGAAGCTTAGGATGGAAGAGGTAGACTGAGGTTAGACTGAGGTCTGTATCAATAAGAAAGTCTGGGGGTGTGCAGTGGAGGTGGTAATCATTCTGGCTAGTTTTTTTTTTTTTTTTTTTTGTGGTACTAGGGGGTTTAAACTAGGGGCACTCTAACTCTGAGCTACATCTCCAGCTGTTTTTTCTTTAATTTTACAACAGGGTCTCACTAAGTTGCTGAGGCTGGCCTTGAACTTGCCCACCTTCTGCCTCGGCCTCCAGAGTAGCCAGGAGGGAGGCACAGCAGGGTGAGGTGAGGTGTCTGGAGGGAGTGACAGGGCTGGAGATTATGGGGCCTTGCCTTGCTTGAACTGAGGTGGGGTTTGACGAAGGACAAACATGACCTGGATCAACAGGCTGCTGGAGCTCTGGGAAGAGAGGGCAGGAGAACAGAAGTGAGAGGAGGTCTCCCAGGCCGACTCACTGCCCTGAGCCCTCCTCTCCCATTCTTCCTTCTCTGATCCTGTGAGTGGTCTGGACCTTGGCCCACCAGGGCAGGGGAGAAAAGAGGTGGCATTATGGAGGCCAACAGGAGAGGCAGAAGGGGCTGAGGAGGAGCAGTCTCTCTGGACATGGCATTGGAAAGTCTGCAGAGTGTGGCTTGTGGAATGCACTCTGCTTCCTTGTGTTTCTTCTGGGGGCTTCAAAGGGAGGCAAAAGTGGTCTAGCAAATTAGTGAGGCACTTAGCAACTCAGAGATCTTGTCATTAACTGCAGCCAGGGTGGAAGGTGAGGTGGGGACTGTCTTGGTAGGGCAGACCCCTGCCCTACTTCAGGCTCCTGCAACTGCTGACCCCACTCCTCTTCCAGAGCGGAGAGACTCCAAAGAAGGGCTCTTGGACCTGGGATGGGTCTGGAGGGTCCTGTTTTGGCAGAACAGGCTGCTCCCAGCTGCAGCAAGGTCTTTCCTCAGGGGGCTGGTGTGGGGGAATGTGTGTTTAGAGGGGGTAGCCTGGAATGCAGGGGGTCTCTGTACTTACAGACCTAGCTTTCCGGCTGCCTGTTACGTGGCATGTACCCACAAGCTCAGCTCTGGACTTCTCCCTTCTTTGAAGCCTAGGACTGGGCTGCAGGCTTCAACCTTTCCTTCTATCCTACAGCTGTATCCAGAAAGCTCACAGCATGCCTGATCTCTAATCTGGCGCCTTTTCTTCAAGAAGCTCAGTCCAGTCAGGTGCAAGAGAGCACATCTGTAATTCTAGCCACTTGGGAGGCTGAGGCAGGAAGATCACAATTTCTCAAAGCCAGTCTCAGCAATTTAGCAAGGCCCAAAGCAACTTAACAAGACCCTATTTAAAAATAAAAAATAAAAAGGGCTGAATGAGGCTTAGTGGTTAAACACCACTGGGTTCAATCCCTAGCACCAAAAAAAAAAAAAAAAAAAAAAGCGCTCAGTCTGGAGGTCTCCCGTAGTCAACTGTAGAGTTGCCTGTGGGCTTCATATTTCCCCCAGGGGTGAGGTTTGAGGCTGTTACATCCCAGGTTGGTTGATGTTTTGCTTTGTCCATGTCACCTTTTCAAGGAACCATGCCAAGCCTTACATTTGAGTACAGAACCCAGGAGTCCCTCTACCCCCTGCAGTACCTTCCCAGGCTCCCTGTCTCTGTGTCTGGCATCCACCACTCCCACAGTCTAGGTACTTCCTCCTGCTGGCCCAGCCCTGTGGGTTACTCTGTGACTTGGCAACACTCCTGAGGACATCCTTTTCAAGCTTCAACTCCACCTGATAGATATTTGCATAGTCCTTTATATTTACCTGGATTCTACATAACTCTGACTTTTTAGGTTCACACAGGCCTGGAATCCCTACTTAGGAGGCTGATGTGGGAGAATCCCAAGTTTGAGGTCAGCCTAGGAAACTTAGTCAGCCTGGGAAACTTAACAAGACCCTGTCTCAAAATAAAAAATTAAAAGGGCTGGTGATGAAATTCAGTGGTAGAGAGTCCCCTGAATCCCCAGCATGGGAAAGCACAACAAAACCAAAAACATCCAATTCTCCAAAACCATGTCTGATGGATCTCCTCTTTTAGAGCTGAGAAGTTCCATCTGCCTCAAGTCTCACAGTTCAGACATGGACAGAATGTCCTTCCTTAGACCTTAGCGCAGAGCTCTCCCACACCCGCTGACTCTCCTGCCTTTGATCAGATGTGGAGTCTCTGTCTGGATGGACCGCAGTTGTCTGAGGGTGAGCTGGGCCTCCCTACCCCCAGTGTGGGCCACTATTGTCCAGGGCCTGCTCTTTTCTTTGCTTCACTGGACTTGGCCCCATCATCCACCTCAGGGCTTGGGAGAGGCTCTTCCCAGCAGTCACCCTGGCACAGGCCTGGCTCTCCCGGGTGGCCCTGCATTTCCTGTGCTAGGCAAATAGGGCTACGTGTGGGGACGTGCAGCTAAAGTGACTCACCACAACCTGCACTGCACACCTGCCCCTCTGAAAGCTGTGGAAACCAGAGGTAGGCTTCGAGCTGGCAAAGCAGCTGGTCCACCCACTGTCCCTGCCAGCCCAGGCCTCAGCAACGTGGCCCTTGCTTTTCTCACTTGGACAAAGGACTTAGGAGATAAAGCTTCAACCCTGTAGGTCTCACGCTAGTCAGAGCTGTATTCCTTCATCAAAATCCTACTGCCCCATGCTCCCTGAGACATTGAGTTAGATTTCCCTGTGAACCAGGCTCAAATTCTGGGGAATACCTTCCACTTGAATGTGAATCATGGCCCCTCACATCAGGCATGGTGACACATGCCTATAATCCCAGGCTGAGGCAGGAGGATGGAAAGTTTGAGGTCAGTTTGAGAAACTTAGCAAGGCCCTAAGCAACTTAGTGAGACCCTGCCTCAAAACAAAAATAAAGAAAGGGCTAGGATAGGAGGAGCTCAGTGGCAAAAGTATCCCTGGGTTCAATCTCCCATGACAAAATAATAACAGTAACAATATTAGCCCCTCATTGTCAACAGCTGTGAGCTTGGCACCATTCTAAACCCAACAAACCCTTTGCCTTGAACCTTGAGGAAGCTCAAATGTCTGTTTTTCTGTTTTTGTTTTTTTGTGTGTGCTGGGAGCGAACCCAAGGCCTTGCACATGTTAGGCAAGGGATCTACAGTTGAGTTATGGCCTTAGCTCAGTGTGAAATTTGTTTTCAATTGTTTAGACATAAGAACTGGGTGTTAGGAGCCCTGTGTTGCAGCAAACGCCTGTGATCCCAGTGACTCGGAAGCTGAGGCAGAATATCAAGGTCAATGCCAGCCTCAGCAATTCAGCAAGACCCTGCGTCAAAATAAAAAAATAAAAAGGGCTGGAGATGTAGCTCAGTGGTAGAACATGCCTGGGTTCAATCCCCAGTACCAAACAACACAAACTAAAGACAGCTGCGTCTCAGGTAGAGAAGGGAGTTAACCTAAATCAGTCTCAGAGAGGGGGCTGGGGCTGGGGCTGGGGCTGGGGCTGGGGCTGGGGCTTGGTGGTTAGAGTGCCTGCTTAGGCCCCACATTGTCGTCGTGTCCCCCCCCCCCGCCAAAAGAGCCTAGTCTAGTAACTGGGTTGTTTTTTTGTTGTTGTTGTTGTTTTTGGGTGCTGGGGATCAAACCCAGGGCCTTGTGCTTACAAAGGAAGCACTCTACCAACTGAGCTATCTCCCCAGCCCCAGTAACTGGGTTTTTTGTCCCCACCAGCCTCAATGCGGCTTCCAAGAGACAGAGCTGCCTCCTAGGAGCAGAGAATACTGCTTCTGTTTCACAGCAAAGGTTAATCAAGAGAAAGTTACCAAATGTACACAGCTTTGATGTTGTGGTTTCGCCTTTTATTAGAAATGGGAACAAGCCAAGCAGAGTCCTGATGAAACCTGAGATAATTAATGTGGTCAAAAAGAGGCAAGAATCCAAGTAGATCCAGATACAAAAGCGAAGTTAATGGCCTGAGCAAACATGCTAACGCGGCATGTTAGGGGCCAGCCAGCTTCACACAATTCCCAACGGTTCAGTGGACTGGCAGAGGCTGCTGGTTTCCTGCATTGTGCAGGAGCTGACTGTAAATGGCTCAAACAGCTGACACTGAAAGCTTTCAGCAAACTGGTCTTTGAAAAGCACATCATTTTGGAGGGGAGGTGAATATAGTAGGCTAGGCCCTCCTCTGTTGGTGTTGCTTTTAGACAAACATTTGAGATCACTGGATTAATTTGTTATACAGTGTGAGTCTTTGTCTGGCAGAGAGAATTCACTATGAGAAGGGATTGTTAGGGTGGGAGACAGGAAACAATCCTGATGTTCAGCTCAAAGGAGTTTTAGGAGCCAGATCCAGAGTTTCAAACCTGGAGTGGGAAAGGAGAGGCAGAGCTGGAGGTAAACTACTACAGCACCTTACTTGGGATCTGTGGCCTGAGGGTAGCCCAGCTGAAGAGCAGTACTCTCCTAGACCTACAGTGGGCACATTGCAAACCCACTGTCCTATTCTAGAAGCTTCTCCAGGGTTGGGCACCATAACTCACACTGGCAAGTCCAGCAATGAGGGAGGCTAAGGCAGGAGAACTGCAAGTTCAGGGCCAGTTTAGGAACTAAGAGAGAGACCCTGTCTCAAAAACAAAAACAAAAACAGAAAACCAAAGGGCTGGAGATGTGGATCAGTGGTAAAGCACCTCTGGCTTCAATCTCAGTACCAAAAAAGAAAACCAAAACCACTCCTTCAAGGGAACAGTTTTAAGGAAAAGAGGTTGCCATGGCACAGCAGGAAGGAGGAGCTGATATAACTCTACATTGATTTGTGTGTGTGTGTGGGGGGGGGGTCTACTGGAGATTGAACCCTGGGCTTCTTTACCACTGAGATACAGCCCTGGCCCTTTTAATTTTTCATTTTGAGACAGGGTCTTGCTAAGTTGCTGAGTCTGGCCTTGAACTTGAGAGCCTCCTGCCTCAGCCTCCTGAGTTGCACCACCACACTTGGCTTGTACACTGATTTCAGTGATTTTTGGAACATGCTAATAAGCCAAAACACTAGAAAACCAAGGGTCCTCTGCAATAAAAAGGGTTTATTGAACCCTTGCAATGCTGGCCAGAAATAGAAAGGGCCAGGTCCTACCTAGAACAAGTTTCCACAACTACCAGCAGTAGAGCGAGGTGGTAGTTGGAAGATGTTAGCAGGACAAATCCAAGAGCACTTTTTTTTTTTTTCAAATTCAGCGAAGTCACTGGAAACTTCGCTGCCTATTCAAAGGGTAAGGTGAAGTGAGGAATCTCTGGACAGGAGGACAGGCCTTCAGAAGGAACTGTTGCTTCTGGACTGGTAGGGCCTAACAGTCCTGAAAGTTTTGATGTAAACAGGTCCCTAGTGATCTTGGTGGTGGCTCTGATGAGATTATAGTCCAAGTTTCAACATATTCTTTTTGTTAGTTTCATCAGTTGCGTTTAATTAACTTCCCTATCTTCTCCTTCATCCTCTGGCCTTTGTTATCATGTTTAAGACATCTCAGAATTTTTTCTTTTATCACAGTTACCCTGGGAAGAATCCAAAGAACAGAGAGACTGCAATAGTAAAACTCCTTTCATTTCCATATAATCTTGTGAACAATGCTCCTATTCACATGTTGATAGAAATAAAAAGTAGGAGCTGGGCAGTGGCACAAGTCTGTAATCCCAGAGACTCAGGAGGCTGAGGCAGGAGGATCACAAGTTTGAGGCCAGCATAGGAATTGTGCGAGACCCTGTCTCAAAATAAAATAAGAAGGGCTGGGGACCTAGTTCAATGGTAAAGGGCTGCTGGGTTCAATCCCCAGTGCGAGAGGGATAAAAAAGTAAAAAACACTTCGGTGACAGTGGTCCTGAGATTAGTTTTACTTGGAATTCAAGTGCATATTTTTGCTACAAAAAATATATTATGATTATTAAGACAGTAAGGAATCTGGGCACACACCTGTAATACTCTTAACTCAAGAGGCTGAGGCAGGAGGATTTGAAGTTCAATGCCCATCTGAGCAAATTAGTGACTCTGTCTCAAAATGAAAAATAAAAAGGGCTGAGGATATGGCTCAGTGGTAGAGCACCTGGGGTTCAATCCCCAAATTCCAAAAAAATAAAGGGGGGGCGGGGTAGGAAGAGAGACCTTGTGTCCAATGGATTTGGAGTTCTTTCTGGCTTGAAGTCATCTCATCCTCACCCCAAGACTGCCATATAGTGAGACCATCACTGAGGAAATGCTCACCTGTGCGCCTTCCCTCAAGCATTAGGGATACAGCTGCAGGTGAGTTTGGCCCTTTAGGAGTCTCAATCTGGCGAGGGAGAAATGTGTATCTGAACAAGTGCAGAAATGTAATTGTAGATAGAGTTAGGAAAGTACTACAGTGAGGGAAGAGGAGGGAGAACTCAGAGTTCCTGGTGGGTATGGGGAAGCTTCTTAGAGATGGTTGAATTATGTGTGGATTTTTATACTGGAGACTGAACCCAAAGGCACTTTACATTAAGTTACTTTCCCCATCCTTTTTTATTTTTTGAGACAGGGTCTCCCTAAGTTGCTGAGGTTAGCCTCACACTTGCCTAGCATCCCAAGGAACTGAGTTCAATCCCCAGCACTGGGGAAAAGAAAAAAAAAAAAAAAAGCCCTGAAGTCCTGGATCAAGTGTTTGTTAAAATTCCTTCTACCATTAGGGAGAGGACTGCAGTTCTCTTTTCAGGGAGATGAATCTGGGGGGCTTTTGCTGATTCACTGTTGCATAGTGTGGCACCAGCAGGTCCACTTTTGAATCTAAAATTAGCATGCAGATGAAACAAGATAATACTTTTTTTTTTCCCCCCATAGGTCCAAGATAGATGTGCACTGGCAACAGATCTCGAGTAAAATAATGCAGTTATAGTTAAACACAAACCCAATAAGTCAACAGCATAAAACTGCTGAAAGTCGCACCAATTGTATCTACATTAATATTCAACAACAGCTTTACTAGTCACCTTCCTGTGCTAGACTCTGAATACAATGAGCTTCTCACTCCACAATATGCCTGTCCTAGCATTTATACATACTCTCCTTTTGTCTTTGCCACCAACACAGAGATATAGCACCCCAAAGGTCAAACAGCTGTTGGTCATTTACGGGAAAGTTGCAATGCTAAACCCTCAGCAGATCAGTGTATTATTGCTTGCTGTGTTTATACATCTCCTAGCAACAGCCTGGGGGATGGGGGAGACGGTGGCTGCCTGGCTTGTCTTCCTGTGACAAGCCGTGAAAGGAAGACCAGGAACCATTATATGAGGCCCAGGCTCTGCCTTCCTGAAGATTCAGCCTGGATTTTGAGGATTCAAACAGCTAGAGACTGCTTCTCTGACACATCCAACTGTCTCTACATGAGTACAAAACAAAAACAAACAAAAAAGCAACAATAAAATCCTCCACATGTGAAGAGTCTGTAACGAAAAGCATTAAAAATAACAGAACACCCATCCATGCTGAGTATGATAGCACATGCCTGTAAATCTGCAGAGGCAGAAGAATCACAAGTTTAAGGCCAGTCTGGGCAATTTAGTGAGACTATTTCAAAAAATAAAAAAGACTGAGATGTAGTTAAGTGGTAGAGCTCCCCTGAGTTCAATCCCTAGTACCGCAAAAAAACCCCAAACCTATCTATTCTCTTCCCTACTTTTCTTTTTGTGGTACTGGGGATTTAACCCAGGGACACTTGACTATTGAGCTCCATTCCCAGCCTGTTTTTCTTTTGAGACAGGGTCTCGCTGAATTGCTGACACTGCATTCTAACGAAATCCTCCTTTCTCCACCTTACTAGAGTGCCCCTCCACCCCCAGTTCTTCCCTACATTTTAAAGTTTCTATTGCAAATGGGCCAACTACTGGCTACCGGCCTATGGAGAAGTGTTATCACTATCCAGGTGACATGATTTGTTGCTGGTGTGCCATCATCACTTTTTCCCTCTGCAACAATCTGGGTGGCTCAAGATTCAGATGATGCAGTCATAAAATGGAAGGCACACTACTTGGCTTACATTAAGGAGAAACGTTTTGCAAAGATTTAAGTTTGTCCCTTGTGATAATTAGCATTAAATATCCTAATTAAACAATACAACTTGCTCTTGTCCCTCTCCACATGGCAATGCTAACTTGCTGGATTTCTTCCTTTGTGATCACTTCCCTTTCCTGATTTATCTTTTTTTTTTTTTTGGCACCAGGGATTGAACTCAGGGGCACTCGACTACTGAGCCACATCCCCAGTCTTATTTTGTATTTTATTTAGAGACAGGGTCTCACTGAGTTGCTTAGCACCTCACTTTTCTGAGGCTGGCTTTGAACCCTCGATCCTTCTGCGCCACAAGGATTATAGGTGTGTGCCACTGTGCTCAGCTGATTCATCACTCTTTATCCTTGTATCCCCTTGAGTTACTTTCAATCCTCTTCCTTTGCAAATCAAAATTATCAGTATGAAAGAATGTACCTAGCTCTAGAGCTTCAACTATCTTCTTAATCATGACAACTCCCAAACCTATATCTCTGGCTTGGGACACTTGTCTTCTGACCCCACGCCTTGAAGTCATTTGGAATGTGGGGCTCTACAGATTTATGTGCACCAGATATGGTGGCATATACCTGTAATCCAGTAATCCCAGGATCACAAATTGGAGACAAGTCTGGGCAATTTAGCAAGACCCTGCCTCAAAATAAAAAATTTAAACAGCTGGGTGTGGTGGCACATGCCTGTAATTACAGCAGCTTGGGAGGTTGAGACAGGAGGATCCAAGAATTCAAGGCCAGTCTCAGCAATTTATCAAGGCCCTAAGCAACTCAGTGAGACCCTGTCTCTAAATAAAATACAAAAAAAAGGCTGGGGATGTGGCTCAGTGGTTATGTGCCGCTGGGTTCAATCCAAACCTCCCCCCAAAAATTAAAAAATTAAAAATTAAAGGACTGGAGATGTAGCTTAGTGGCCAAGGGCCCTGAGTTCAATTCCCAGTACAAAAAACCCAAAAAGATAAAAAGTATTTAAAATGAGAACACTAGCTAGAAAGAAAAAAAAGAGAAATGAAGGGGCTCTCTTGAAAATAGAAGGGAGACCAGTGGCATAGAGGAGCATCGGCCTCCCAAACCGCTGGGATTACAGGTCATGTGTGCCACCAGGCTCAGTAGGCCTCTTTTTCTTTTTTGGGGGTACAGGTTTGAACCTCATGAAGAGTACTCTACCTCTGGGCTAATCCCCAGACCTTTTATTTGTGACAGAGTCTTGCTGAATTGCAGAGGCTGGCCTTGAATTTGCAATCTTTCTGCCTCATCCTCCCCTGCTGCTGGGATTATAAGGCATACACCACCACACTTGCCCTTATTCCCCTTTGCCAGTCATTTACAAACTTTATTGTGTTTGAGAATCAGCTGGGCATGAGGCAGAGCATGAGAATATGCTTTTCCAACAAATTCCCAGATAATGCTGATGCTGCTAGTCTTGGAACTTTACTCAATAAAACCACTGCTCTGTGCACAGAGTAGCAGTTTAGTGGCAAAAGGGTGTCAGGGGTTTCTTTCTAGCTCTGCCACTAATCAGCTCTGTGCCACTTAACAGGATATTGTTCAAAGAAACATCGGAGATTCAAGATTCAATGGTTTTAGAGAGGCATGGTGGTGCATGCCTGTAATCCCAGCGACTCAGGAGGCTTACGATGGAGAATCTTAAATTTGAGATCCTCAGCAACTTAGTGGGAACCTGTCTCAAAAAAAAAAAAAAAAAAAAAAAAGGTTCAGTGGTCTTATTGTTTACTCTCTTCATACATTACTACTTTTTTCTCAGATCACTCTCAGCCTGTTGCCAACTCATACCTGGAGACAAGCACAGAGTAGGGTATCTCTAGACCTTGCCAACAGCAAGAATCACCCTATTAGGCTTACTGTTCTCCTGGTGACAATGCATATTTGAATGTGGCTTTGTAAAAAGCTCTGGCATTCACTCAATAGTAAATTAATGTGGGCTGGAGTTACAACTCAGTGGTACAGAGCTTGCCTAGCATGCATGAGGCACTGGGTTGGATTCTCAGTACCACATATAACTAATCAAGGTTCACTGACAACTAAAAATTATTGTTAAAAAAAGTGTAGAATAAATAAATAAAAATATGTAAAAATACATAAAATATGTAGAAGTAAAAAAATACTTTAGTAAAGTTAATGTAAGGCAATCTCCTTTGTGAAATCATATAAATACAGCATTTTCCTCTAAGGATAGAAAAGTGGCATTTTAAAAGACATTAAGTGATATAATTCCCATAGAGACAGATTATCAGCCCTAAAATCCAAAACTTTTAATATGTGATTGAACCCAATGAATCACTACCATTTTTTTTGAGGTTTTTGAGGTTGTTAGTACCATACATCAGACTTGGAGAGGATAAGAAAGAACCCCACATCTTTTATTTTTTTGGTACCAGTGATTGAACCCATCGGCACTTAACTACTCAGTCACATTCCAGTCCTTTTTTTCTTTTTGAGACGGGGTCTCACTGACTTGCTAAAGGCCCAAGATGCTGAGGCTGGTCTCGAACTTGTGGTCCTTCTGCCTCAGCCTCTTGAGTTGCTGGGATTACAGGTGTGCACCACCATGCCAGGCATCCCATCTATTTTCTACCTGAGACTGTTAACCTGTTCTGAAAACCATACCATTTTCCTAGTGCTGGGTTTACACTTGCTGTTTGCCCTTAACACTTTTGGTCACTTATGATCTATTCTCCTTCCATCTCCTCGAGTGATATAAAAACTTACAGGTCAGTGAAACTTATTGAATAGGGAACATGACTGGTTGACGTTTTCCCTCATTCTAAGTACTTCCACATTTCAACTTTTGGTAAAAATTATGTATGACTGAGAGTATCTAACAACCTCCAGTACTTAAAACTTCCATGCTCTCACTTGGCTCTTTGCTATAGGAATGGACACTCTGCTGGGGGAAATTATCCATGGGAGTGTATTTTGCTACCATTTCTCCAAGGTTAGTTTCCTTAAGATGAGTACAAAATCTCCATTGCCTAATAAAATCTTACTCATTCTCTCTGATGCAATTCAGAAAACTTCTCTGGTCTCCATCTGTTCCACTAGTGTTAAGACACATTTTGGTAACACTCCATATTGCAAACAGACCAATATGAAATGCCACCTCTGAAGCTATGCATGGGAGCATACATTTGTAATCCCAGTGACTCGGGAGGCTGAGGCAGGAAGATTGCAGGTTTGATATCAGCCCCAGCTACTTTAGTGAAGCTCTCAGCAACTTAGCGAGATCTTGTTTCAAAAATAAAAAAGGGCTGAAGATATACTTCAGTGGTAAAGCAACCCCCGGGTTCAATTCCAGTATCCCCCCCAATCATACACATAAATATACATGTATCTATGTGTGTATAATACTGTATACACACACAAATACATATACTTTAAGTGAAATGTCACCTCCAAATTCTCTGAATTCCCAGGGAAAACTGAAACTGAGACTAAATAAATCCTCTTTAATTGCTCATCTGAGTAAAATCAATCCCTATTACTGTTTGTGTGGAATTTACTTTTGTACATAAGATAAAATAAGCCAGATGTAGTAGCGCACAGCTGTAGTCCTAGTTACTTGAAAGGGTTAGGCTGGATTGCTTGAATGTAGGAAATGGAAAACTTGAGTAACATAATGCAACTCTGTCTTGAGCTGGGCACAGTGGTGCGTGTCTACAAGTTCAGAAACTTGAGAGGCTAAGCCAGGAAGACAGCAAGTTCAAGACTAGCCTGGACCACTTATTGAGATATTGTTTCAAAATAAAATAAAAATGGCTGGGAGTGAGAGAGGGTGTCTGGTTCAATACCTAGTCAGGGGAAAATGAATGAATAAAATCATACATGTAATAATAAAAAATTTAAGTAAGCAACAGCTTATGTATTCTTTACCATGTTATACGGGATATATTGGTTGGTCAATGATACTAAAATTGTCCAGAATATTTCAATTTTTCTGGTAACACACCCACAGAAGGCTAATTTGTTTTACCATCTAAATCTAGACCAAAATATTACACTTTTAACAGAGTCACATGTTAGCAGAGTCCAAGTAAGTTTTTGATAAATATTTACCTAGCAACTGTTAGTGAGCAGTTTCTAAAAATACCCATGTCCTTCCTCCCTTTCTTCCAATTCTAAATATTTAACACAGCATTTTATCACCAAGATTTGTGCCACTATTCATTGGCACACAGAACCAATGGCTGGCTGCCCGAAATTCAAGAAGTAGTTTATGACAGTTATTCAAACTATTTTCCCTCTCTGAATCAGTAATATTGCAGACTTAATATGGTAATGTTGAGAAAAGGCTATTTTTTTAACCAAGATATTCTGCTCCATAAATTACAGATTAGAAGTGTATCATACTCTAAGAGATAAGGGTGTAGTTCAGTGGTACAGCATGTGTTTATCATGCTTGAAGCCCTGGGTTTCATCCCCAGCACCAAAAGAAGACATTATACTCTACAACTTAAAACTAAGGGGAAGAAAATCTTTGTGTATGCACTTTAGGCAAAAAACACTTTATCAAATTCTGTTTCATATATCTGAATGCAAATCCTATGCATTCCATTCCTGATCACCAGATAAGGATAATGTACCTCAAATCTGTCCAATACTAACTTGGTCAATAGTTTTAAGCTGATTCAAAACAAACACATTTTGCCAGACGTGGTGCCGCACACCTGTAATCCCAGAGACTCAGAAGGCTGAGAAATACATAAAATTGCTCTGGCTGCCAATAATGGCAGTACAAGTCTGTAATTCCAGCTACTCAGGAGACTGAGGCAGAATTTTGAGTTTCAGACCAGCTTGGACAACTTAGGAAAATGCTGTCTACAAATAAAAAGGGCTCGGATACATATGCTCACTGGTAGAACGCTCAAGTTCAAACCTAGAAAAAACAAAAAACATTGTTTTGGCTTAATGGTGCCACTAGGAGGTACTTAAAATTATTGATGCTGGTCTCAAACTTGTAACCTTCCTGCCTCAGCCTTCAGTCACTGGGTTTACAGACATTTGTCAACACAATTGGCCTCAATTGTAGTCTTGGTTGGGAAACTTGAGCACCTGTGTACATCGTTATGGGTTTCACATGAATAGATCTGTGAGACTTAATGAACTCATATTTGGTTCTAAATTATATTAATGAGACTTGAAATGACTGAACAGGTCAGTGAGTAAATTAACAGAAAGCTTGACTTGTTCCTCTAATAGATCCTAGGTCTTCTGTGGATGCCAAGTGCTTAATTTAGTAGGGAAGATGAAGGGGAGACTCAGAACAGCAAACCTTTGTTGTTTGAAGACCAAAGAACCAAGTCACTACATGATCTTGCAGAATATGCACAACTACTTCCACAGTATACACATGGCATGTCATGCCTCTGCAACTCCTGAAGCCAGTCCCTCAGTGGCCCACACCCTTCTTCCTCCAATTATTCCAACCATTCATATTCCTTTCTCTACCCACTTCAATCCCCAGCACAGCAGCTTTTTGCATGAGACTATTTCCATCTCATGAATATATTGAATAATTCATGACTACACAGTAAAGTTACAATAAGCAAATTTATATTCTCTAAGCAGACATACATCAAATGCTATAAAGAAACAACTAAGTCACTTCAAATCTGCTACCTAAGCCCCTTTAAGACTGCTTTTTATTTTCTGGTGTGGGTAGAGGGCATCAACCAATTGCCCTTGACAATTTAAAGTGTCTGGATCATACAGATTAAAAAATGCTCAATATTTAATTGTTTATGTAAAGTCCAGCCATTTGCTTGTTACAATTTAACTGGGTGGTGCGTGTGTGAACAGTCACACATTTTCCTAATCCTCAAACTTTTGGACCTGAATGAAGCAGGCCCCGTGTACAACCTAAATAATCTGTGTTGGGGAGTGCACATGCTTGCATGTGCTAAACACACACTCTAATTGCTAATATCCCCAGTTCTCAATTTAGGTATTGAGGACTACACAATACATCTATGATGAAAATAACTACATTGAGTCGAATCTTAGTTGTTTTCCAGTATTTAAAAAAACAAAAAACTCTCCAATTCCATCATTTTAGATTTTGAGTTGGGCTGCCATCCTATTTGACACATACTTATATTTGATGCACAGTATAAACTATTTTAAAAAGGGAGACAAATGCAGTGGCACACACCTGTAATCTCAGTGATTTGGGAGGCCGAGACAAGAGGATAACAAGTTTGAGGCCAGTCTCAACAATTTTGTGGAAATGTTTCAAGACAAAAAAATCAGAAGAGATAGGGATGCACCTCAGTAGTAATGTACCTTTTCCCCAGAAAATACATACACAAATGGGAAAAGATAAGATCTTAGGAATTTGAGTATAACTACCTCTTCCAATTTCATACCTTGGTATCCTCATATATAAAATTGGGGAGAGGGTCTATTTTATGGAAAACATCAATATATAATAAAGAACTTAGATTAGTGCCTGGCTCAAAGTACTCAAGAAATGATTGCTAATACTACCCACCTTGGTTTAAAAGGGCAATAAAAGAACAGGATAACTTAACACTAATGAAAGCTAAAAGGACTCAGATTGAAGCCATGTCTCTACAAAGCTTACAAAGATGCTTCACCTTGGGTACCCCATACTTTTTTAAAATACTGTTCATGGAAATAAGTTTCATATGACTGCTAGGAAAATTAAAGAGATGGTATACAAGAGAACTCTGAAAACTTCAGTTGGCAAACTGATTTTGCAACTTTGTTTACATTCTTGTTCAAGAAGTTTTCTCTCTGGAGGCAGAGGCAGGATAATGGCAAGCTGATGGCCAGCCTGGACAACTGAGTGAAACTGTGTCTCAAAACATGAAAAAGGGGTAGGATACAGCTCAGGGTTAAGTACCCCCTCAATCCCTGGTACAGGAGGGAAATTTTTTTTCTGTCCATTTTATTTTTTTCAGGTGCTGGGAATCAAACCCAGGTCCTTGTACATTCTTGGCAAGTGTTCTACCACTAAGACACATTTCCAGCCCCTTTTTCTCTCCACTTTTGTAACAATATGGAATCATGGACTCTTAAATGCTATTCATTTTGATAATGTAATTAACACAAATTTGGCCACTATGAATCCTTCAAGTGGTTCCTATATCCTTTAAACATGTATCTACCAAATTTTGGGATTTCTTTTCTGGCAGTTTCAGGTTCACCTTTTATCTGTATCTCTTGTCTAAGCCCTGAAATCAGCTACTTCTCCAGGAACCAGTTTCCCTTAATACTTAGCAATCTTGGACAGCTAGTCACTCTAACAGCTTGAGCATTGCTGGATATTTTCATACTTCCCCACCCGCAGCCCCAGGCCTGAATGGAGGATTTAACCCAAGGGCACTTAACCACTGAAGTTATATCCCCAGCCCATTTTGAGACAAGATCTCACTGAGTTGCTTAGTACTCCACTGAATTGCTGAGGCTGGCAAACTTACAATCCTCCTGCTTCAGCTTCTGAAGCCACGGAGATTAGAGGCGTGTACAACAGTGCCTGGTTTGTCTGTTTACATTTCTTCATCATACTTTGCATAGAACTGTATATTGGTCATAGGGTCATCCCTGTTTATAAATGGGCAAAGAGAATAATAAAAATATTACTAAACACCAGTTTGGCTCAGAAACAATTGAACTGGCCTGGCATGGTGGCAAACCTCTGTAAACCCAGTGATTAGGGAGGCTGGTCAGCCTGGACAACTTAAGAAGGAGACCCTCTCAAAAAATAAAAAGGGCTGGGATGTAACCAAGTGGTTGAGAGCCTCTAAGTTCAATCCCTAGTACTGCAAACAACTCCCACTCTGCCAAACTAAACTGTTTTAGATTAGTTAGCAAAAGATGTATCACAGATTGAGCTACTAGGCTGCTGCTGAGCTAATGTTGTTAGGTCAGATCTTCTTAGTATACCTGTGGCTCATTCTAGTAAGGAGATACAAAAAAACTAATTTTTCCACATGCAGTACTGTGGATTGAACCCAGGGGTGCTTGAACACAGAGTTACAATGTCCCTAGCCTGCCTGTTTGGAGAGAGGGCCTTCTAAAATTTTCCAGGTTGGCCTGAAACTTGTGTCTTCCTGCCTCAGCCACTCATGAGAGGCAGGGAATACCAAGCCCAATTAAACTTGATGTTCAAGATATCAATGTTCCTGATATCTCAGCAAACTAGGGAAACTAGTTCATTGGCTTGGATTCTAAAATCTATCTGAGAATTTTATAATGGAATTAAGTTATAGTATTTACAGTATGCTCTGCTCAAAATACTTAACATTTAATTCTACTAGTATTGTAAGAACTAGTAGAAGTAGGAAAATCTCCTAAGAATTGTTGATGGGAAATTATAATTGAAACCTGAAAATATAGGCCATAAGAGCATAAGCACAACCATATGGGAGGAGATAACCAGTCTCTCCCTTCATATATATTTTTTATTTTCTTGTTATACCTTCCCAAAACAGACATTCAACAGTAGTTAGAATGGCCATCTCCCAACATTAAAAAAACAAAAACAAAAAAACAAAACAAAACAAAAAAACTACACCCCCCAATGGGTGAACAAAGTAAAGAGGAATAACCTAGAGTTCAGCTGAGTAAGCCACTGTGCAGCCTTAAGTGGTGAGGTCTTCCAATTTCAGAGTGATGTGTCTTCAACTTGTATCATCATTTAGTGGAAAAACCATAATTTAATTTTGGTGACATGAATTTCATCTCGCGACAGGATTAGTAACAGCATTCAACTGAATCACATTCTTCTTTTGTGAACTGTGAAGAAAATGAATGGCAGCTAGAAGATCAATGGGATTCCAGCTCCAGCTGCAGATGGAATGACAATATACCAGGACAAAACACCTATATTTTGATTTACAAAGCTAACAGCAGTTTTAAATCTGCAACTTAATTACAGACCAACTACACCACAACCTTTTCAAATGGCAAAAATACAAAAAAGTGTTACAAAAATATTTCAGAAAAAGTGCATAGTCTAAGTGCATAGTAAATAAAAGCACTGAAAAATATCTTGCTAGAGGGAGTTCAGCTTGGAAAATTTATTACCAAAGCTAAACAGTTTTATTTTACACAAACTATACTCAAAAATAGCTTTATGAGACTGATTTCTGGCTAAAAGTATCAAAGGGTTTATTAGTCAAGAAACAAATAACCTTAACTGACAGGGTGCTTAGAAAAGGAACAAAGAAGCTGCCTACCCCAAAACTTCAGACTTACTAAGATTTCTTCAATATTATGGAACTAACATATCCCTTAATGGCAGAATGTGGCAATCATGGAATTAATTATTGCTAAAGTATTTTCAAATAAAAAAAGGAAAAAACCCAAAAACAAACTTGACACAACCTGACCACACACGTGTTGATTTACAATTTCAAGGTTATTTCACAAAACACCTACATGTACACAATAGGCTCCCGGCAGCATTTTTTTCAGACAAATGTACTTTTAATTTATCCTGACATGCTATAAATGAATAAATTACACTAAAGAATTATCGTCGGTAAGTTTCCTTTCTCTTGGGTCAGAGAAAAACAGCGCGCAAATAAGACTGAAAGCCCACACACACAAGTAACCTATAGAAGCAGGTGGGGGCTAGATAGAGAGGTCAACAAGCACTTGAACTTCACATAGTCTGACTCTGTTCCAAGGTTTAGAGTCAAACGCTTATAGCCATTTCACAAGTATTTTAAATAAAAACATCTTGTAGTCAAACCCTTTTACGCTTTCATTCTTACTCAAAATCAGTCTAGCTGTTAGTGGCAGCAAGAGTTACAATGCCAAGTTGTGGCAGCTGCAGTACTAGGTATTGTGCCTGCAAGTCATTAAAAAAACAAAATGTGAAAGAATGCCTTTCCCTTCAGACCAAAAGGGGGGGAAAAATTAAATTAAAAAAAAAATCAAGAATTTATAACACTAAATCTTAATAGACTTGCAAAGGAGTATCATGTAACAAATGGCTTAAAGTAGTCTATCAAAAAATTGGGGAGATTTTTATTTCATAGTCAGCAAGGCATTGTGTTGTTAAAAAAAAAACCTCATTTCCTTACAGAAACAATTTTTAGTTTTTAATGAACTTGTAAACAAAAAAGCTCCCATTTCAAAATAAAAACAAAATCCCAGATCGTATAGATGTTTACAGTGATTACATTTATCTAAGCAACATACATACATGTTCAGTTGTAAGATGTTAACTAAATTTCTGTGACAAATATGCTTTTTTTTTTTTAATACCAAGAACATTATAGTTAATGCAGAGTCCTAAGGATAATCTAGTAGTCACTAAGTTTTTCTTAAGTCTTCACTTTAGATGCTGTTATTTCTAGCACAGTAAGCAGGCAGAGTCTTTCATATGCTCAAACACTGGAATCTTTGGTTGCTACCATATCAGCTGGCTTGCAGACAAGAAGCCAACCATTTAAAGAATGTTTTAAGTGAACAACTTGCAAACCCCAGGGGTGGAAAAACCCTAAGAATGCACAATTGTGAGCATTTACAACCATCACAACTGTGGCTGAAGACTGTTCATGCCGTTCTGAAATGAGATCTCAAAGCAGTATAGTTCAAAATGAAAAGTTTTAACAAAAAATTGGCATATGCACAATTTCTCCACCAATTTGAGTGTCAACCATTTAGTTAACTTTTCCACTTGAAAAAAATGCAATAGAAAACCGGACACCATGTTTCACTATCTCAGTTAATATTCACAATTACAGCGGCTACAACTCATGATACAGCATCAACAATGCTGCCCAGAGCCAGTTTATACTGAAATTAAGTTCTTTACACCAAGTAAATGGTTGTCCACAACCACTGGCTAGTGTACATATGAACTAAAATTTCTAGATTTGGGGAGAAACAAATGCTGCTCCAATCATCTGCTCTGCTTCTTCTGTTCTTCAATTCATGCTTAGAAACCTATTTAAAAAATCAAAACAGAAAAAGAACGTTAAAAATTTCAAGTTAAAATAAATTTTATATTACACCCAAAATAGGGAAATTGTATGGAATTGGGACAGTAATCACTTTATAGAGGCTCATGCTATTTTTATCTATTTGAAAATCACTAGGCTCAGCTTTTTAAAATAAATTAAAAAAAGAATCTACAATAAATTTTTCTGATTTGGATGACTAGGAAGGTATGGTGTACACCAAATTAAAGTATCTCAGCATGATTCTCAAACTAGAGAAATACTGTGCAGTTTAAATAAGCATGTTCAGTTTACTTCTTTTAGTACCAATTTTAATGCTTTCAAAAATCTGTTAAATGAAAAACAGGTTCCCTTGCCTCAACAACTAGACAGAATAGTTTTAATTATATTATGAGCATGAATTTTTGCATACATTATTTCTGATACTAATTAGAAATGAACCAAGTACAGCTTTTTTTAGTAGTGGGGGAGGGTTCTGGGGATTCAACCCTGAGTGCTCTGCAACTAAGATACATTCTCAGTCCCTTTCATATATATTTTTTGGAGACAGGGACAGGGTCTTGCTAAGTTATCCAGGCTTGTCTTAAATTTTCTATCTTTCTGCCTCATCCTCCTGAGTTGCTGGGGTTAGACACGGGCTACTGCACCTGACAGGGACTAGGTAAGCTTTAATAATAAACGTATATAAGGTGTAATTATTTGAGTTATTCCACTGCACAGACCTGAGAAGTATACGACTTCCATACAGAAACCTTACACAGATCTTTTAAAACTATTTTCACATTTTTAAAAAAATGGTTTCATGACTGGGAGGGATGCAGCTCAGTGGTAGAACATTTGCCTAGCATTCTGATGTTCTGCACTGGTTCTCAGGACCCCAAGAAAAACAAAAAAGATGATTTCATCACTGATTTGAAAAAATATAAACAAGTAATTTGGTGGTGGGGTGGGAGACGGGAGACGACTTCATTTACTTTTCATTTCCTCTCATTCTGAACACACTTCCATTTTACCCCCAAAGCAATCCTAACCCTAGGGCTTTCTTCGTAATAGCAGGTTTGAATACAAGAAGCCAGCAGGTCATAATAGCTATAGGCATTATCTATGGTTTAAGAAAAGGGTATAAACTTTCTCTTAAACAATATGAAAATCCGACATAAGCACTTTCTCCTCTCACTAACAGCCACCCCTTGAAACATAATGTCCTTTGTCAACCTGCTTCCAAGTCTTTAAGTTGGCCATTGACCATCCTCACTTTAGCATAAACTCATTTTCTTTACTTCTCAAACATTTGTTGGACCACGTTACATAAGATAAAAAAAAAAAAAAATTACTACTATTTACTTTTTATGGCAAGTATGCCTTTGTTTCTTTTTAACTACCATTTAAACATTTATACATTGTTTCTTAGTAGATATAGTAGATATTCTCGTTATCAAGTTTTTTTTTCCATCTGAGGGCAGAAACACTCATCTTCACTCATTTGATAAATACATCTGGTAATCCAGTAGGAAAAAGGTGCTTTCCTTCTTTTTCTTTTACTACTACTTTTTCTCCATAGTTTCTACAAAGAGTAGGTACTAATAGTTGTTGTTGCCCAAGTATCAAACACACAGGAAGCAACTGAAAATGAAGGATGATGAAACTGAGGAATATTATGTTTGATGCATGCTATTAAATAGAATTAGCAAGGTAAGCGTACTTAAAGGCTATGAATCAAACCTTAATTAAATCTAAAAGCATCTGAGCATATTCTGTGATAATTTTAAAAGAAGCTATACAAGAAACTATGGATTAGATAAGTAGAAATTACCCCTATTCCATCATGATTTTTTTAAGTATTGCAATTATTCTTAAATATGATTCAAAAACAGAGTATTTTTACAACTACTAAAACATGTTTTCTTTTTAATTTCATTGTTACACTGACTATTCCCCTAAATGTTTTACAAATGGAAAACCAGTCACTAACACATCTAAAAAGGAAACATAAGTTGCAATGTTAGTCAAAATACAAGAAAACATTTTTGTCTTTAATAAGAGGCAAACTATAGATAAGGTTTTTTGTTCAGAATTGCTGGGTCACCAAATGACTACAACTGCTTAGGGATTGGTTAAAGGCTGGTATAATAATCTTCCTGGTAGAATACAGCTGCTGTAACTCTTCAGATGGGTCAATGGCAGCAACTCCACCCAGGAGTAATGTTTCTCCAGTGAATTGTCCTAAGATGTTACTAAAGTAGGAAAAACCTCAATAGGAACATTCATCAGGTATCCAACATTCAAACTTCATGAACTATTAAACATTCTTTTCTTGCACACTTTAGTTCTTGGTTTTTATCTTGCAGATGGGGTAGCAGCTCTTGGCTTCCAAAAGTTCAAGAACATGTTCACTGTAACATCAGTTAAAATGAGGGATGAACCCCTTTTCCCTTTGTCCTAAAATGATCATTTCAAATGTCTCCATTTTTGAGCTCATTAGGAAACTAGCTCTAGGAGAAATTTTTGTAAGAGTAAGGATTATAAATTTGTGATGGAGTTTTTGAAATTTAGGATTCTCTCCTAGTATGAAACAAAACTTTTTTCCCAATAGGGATTGAACCCAGAGGCACTCTACCACTGAGTTACATCCCTAGCGCTTTTATTTCGAGACAGGGTCTTGCCAAGTTACTGAGACTGGTCTCAAGCTTGGGATCCTCTTTCCTCAACTTCCCAAATGGCTAGGATTACAGGTATATACTACTACAACCAACTTGAAAGTTATTTTAAATGTTAATATTCACTATATAGTGTTATTTACAGTAACTAAGTTTTCCTAAAACATGCTTGTATATGTGTATGCTATTGGGGGGAGAGGCAGTACCAGAGATTGAACTCAGAGGCACTCTATCACTCAGTTAAATCCCAGTTCTTTCTTTTGAGATGGTGTCTTGCCAAGTTTCCCACATTGACTTTGAACTTGAAATACTCATGCCTTAGCTTCGTCATAAATGGGATCATAGTTGTACACCACCATACCAGGCATGTGTGATGTTTTTGGTTGCAAAGAATTAAGCTCGGAGAATTCTGAATCAAGACTGGCAGTATGCTACACCATCCCTAAACTGTATCAACAAATGATCTGAATTCTTTTGTCTTCCCAATTATAGAATTTAATTTTTGCAACAGATTTCTGGAGTTGTTAAGCTTTAAAATACCTGTTACAAGTGAATTTTCCCCAACTGGTAGATGGTCTGTCTGCATTACACACTACTGAGTCATATACGACTACTGATGTTCTAGGTCTTCTGACAGTTGTGGTATCATACAATCTGACAAAATGAAAAGTCTGAGAGATCCAGCATGCAAACCTTGGAGATATGGGTGCCATATCACCACAAATCAGCTCCTGAACTCTCATCTTCATTTCCTACTGGGTTATTCTTTTCTCTCCCGCTTTACTATCCACAAAGAAAAAAAGCTGACAAAAATTCAAGTGAAAGTGAGAAGATGCAGTTTCCTGGTACTTCTTTGGATTGAATGTATTCAGAGCAAATCAGTCTCTCCAGATATGTCACGGTCTTCCTCTGTGATTTGGGTTACACTGCTGAATGACCAGTCCATGTTCCTGGGCAGCAATTGGTGAAGTCAGAAAAAGTTAAGCTAGATATAAACAGTAGGTAAAGCCCGGTAAACACTAGAAAGTAATTCAAAGAAAATTATGGACGTGGTAGGTTAATATGATGGGAAAATATTTTTAATCTTTGAATGGTAACAATTTTGATATCCATGTGTATTGTGACAATAAAATTGTGCTTGATACCTTTGGTAGGGATAGTGCAGATAAGTTAAGATGATGGGAACAGAGAGTAGAATTATGTGAGGATTCACCTTTGGCTTCTCTACTTCTGAAATTTCTCCCCACCAATGACATTAACAGGATTTTCAATGTCCTAACAATATTTCCCTTTCCTTTATTTACTTTTTCAAAGTCTTTAACAGTACTTTTCTGGTAATCACATACAATTGAAGAAAAGTGAATGCAATGGATCTGGAAGTGCGAATCAAATATGAATTTGTATTTTTCTCTTGAACATGAAAAAAGTTATAATCCTGTGACATTTTACCATTGAAAACCTAGTATAGATCATAATGGGCATTAGGAGAAAAGCTTTGTTACTTGATCTTTTGCTAGGTTTTAGAATGGAGTATTTGAAAAGGCCTAAATAAGTCCATCTTGGCTATTACAAGTGAATCTTCCCCAGTTAGTAGATATGCCAGAATTAAAATCTTTAAACATTCTAGTGAACTGCTATAACAACCTATTACAATTTTCCATGGAAGAAACATTAAAGATTCTCCAAAATAACCATATAAAATTTATTACTGCATACTACCATTCCCATAAGTTTTCTAATAACAGATAATCCTACAATAGAGATCTACTTGTTGAAGATTCATTTATGAAACCGAACTCACTAAAGTGAAAATGTAAGCAAGTATAATTCCACAGGGAAATGCTATAAAACTATAGACAATGTGATAGGGAAGAGATTAGGGCAATAGAATCCCCATGATTATCTCGTGCCACCCTCTGGCCAGCTATATTTCATGGGAGGGAGGTGTGTAAGATTTGCTTTGGGAACCAAGTTTTACACACAAATAATACAGATGTTTCCAAGTCAAAAGTGTAGAAAAAAATTGTTTGTAATCTGTAGAATGCATCTTTTAACAGCAATCTTTGATGTCAAAATATATTACCTAGTAATCCAACTTTATTTTTTGCAATGGCAGTCTTTCTTTATTGCACAGTCCAGCCCTGAACCCTGGGTTCACGTGATCTTCCTGCCTCATCCTCAGTAGTAGCTGGGTCTATAAGTATTTATGCCACTGTACCTGGCCTTAGAAATTGATCTTCGAAAGCAATCAATGATATGTGATTATATATTGAAAAATTTGATTTTCCAGAATTTGTTAAGTCAATGTTTATGTATTGATTTGCATTACCACTACACTTAATGATGCTGTTAATATTTCTAAGATTTTAAGTTACTTTTATGAAAAACAGCTACAATACAAAATAAGGATTAGACTTAAGTTTAATTACAATTTTTCTTTTTCAAGGAAACATACTCAGTTGATCCAACTTCTCGTCTTTAAGACCTGGATAAGGCAGGACAAAAATTCTGCTTATTTACTGAGTAAAAGGCACACAATAAACTAACAATGAAACTAGCTCAAATAAGGCAATTCTTTCTGAAGTCTGCTGAATGCCTGAAGTAATACTGTTCTAGGTCAGATGAGAATTCAATTCATTTTAGTTCTAGAAACTGTAGCTTATGATGATCCTATTACCCCAGCTAGCTTTTGGCAAAAAACGGCTTCATTTTGTGAGAAAAAGCAAATACACTATTGGTGTCACATATAACAAGTTCTTGGTTGAGACACTCTATTTGGCCTTACCTAAAGAGAAGAACCATTTGTGATGCTAGCTACCTACTTCATTATGAACCTAGTGGCCCTATAATTACTGTATGATGATTAAGACACTCAAAAGAGGCTAAAGTCCCAACTGAGATGCAAAGGCAGAGAGCACTGGGAAAGCATTAGCACTTGCAACCCTGACCTTAAATTTAATCACCTAAGAAAACCCTGGTAAATTCAATCTTTAATTTTGAATCTTTCTCAAATATAGAACATGGAAGGAAAATACCTTAACTTCATTTTTTTGGGGGGGAAGGGTAGGTACTGGGGATTGAACCCAGGATCTCACGTATGCTAGGCAAATGCTCTAACACTGAGCTACCTTCCCAGCCACTTTCAAAAAATTTTATTTTGAGAGAACAATCTTGCTAAATTGCCCAGGTTGGCCTTGAACTTGTGATCCTCCTGTCTCAGCCACCTAAGAAGCTGGGATT
Source organism: Sciurus vulgaris (assembly GCF_902686455.1). Lineage (NCBI taxonomy): Eukaryota > Metazoa > Chordata > Mammalia > Rodentia > Sciuridae > Sciurus > Sciurus vulgaris. The sequence continues at coordinate 62,539,079 of NC_136466.1, read as the reverse complement.
ACAGGTGTGTACCACCATGCCCAGCTTCGACTTCACTTCTAATAGATGTGCCGCTGGGATGAGGATGACATCAGTTAATTAGAGTTCTCGAAAAGTATCCTCAGATTAGAATCTATTTTCCAAATCACAACATTGTTTAAATACAACACTGAAAATACGGATCAAAGATTAACCTATGAAGACTAATAAATTCAGACTAGAGCAGTCATTCAGAAATTTAATAATTAGAAATGAAAAAACAAAAAACAAACCTTACCTGCCCACCACTTGCAGAAAGTAGGCAGGTATCAGGAGGTAAGCCCCCAAAAGGGGAAAAAAAACATGAAAGTGGGAGTTGAACTGTGTGGCAACAGTGATAAGGAACAGAGCTGTGCCCTAACAGTTCTACTCCTTAGAAGCACTAAGATTAAGAAAGTAACTTGATGGAGCAGTTCAATGGCATTTGCCCCAGTTATCTTCAATTTGCAAGGCCTAACTGTAGGCTTCAAATCCATAGTAAACTGCTAATGTTTGCAACATTTAAAAAACTGAAGCCAAAACCAAAGGAATCATTTTGAAATTAAGAACTTCTGTAGTTAAACAGCAACCAAGAGATTTATTTTTGTGATTAGGAGAGATATGTTGAGCTTTGCAGTTACTTGAGCATTTAGGAGTAAAGGAGATGCTCTGTATCTGAGAAGATAGACACTTTGGGAGCAATGCCAGACTCACCTTTTGAAATTAAGATCACGTTCATAATTTTCCATTTTAAAGCATTAACATGCAAAAAAATAAATAAATAAAAATCTTAACACTGTTAGTCTCAAAGAAAGCAAAATATCATGGCTAACCAGATTCATTATTAAAAATCAACAAGTGTTAGGTCTAGGATTTTGGATTGATTGATAATACCATATTCCCAACACCAAATGTTTATTTTGGAAAAGAGTTAATGAATGAGTAAAAAAGATGCAGTTGTTAAAAATGACCCAAAATCCCAAGAGAAATGATATAATAATATACACACATATATGTATATACAAATACATATACATATATATGAACAAGGACATTTGGGTTTAAAGTTAGTAGTCAAATTTTCCAAGGACGTCTTTTTTTAAAAAACATACAGCCGAATTTTATGTATTTTAAAACCACCTCCTTGATCTAACACTGTTAAAAATGAATGAATTACCCAATTTTGTATTCAATTTTTTCCCTGTAACGTCACTTGGTTCTTGGCTACTAACCTTTCATGTTACTCTTGGTTTTGTCAGTTTGCTTGCCTGTGGGGGTTTGGGCCTGCTGACCCTGCCCACTGGAAGAGGCTGCCTGCTGTGCTGCTTTTTGCTTTAACATTGTCCAATCAAATGTGTAGTCATATTGATGGTTCAGGGTCCTGGAAAATATAAAACCACATGTTAACCTATAAGAGCGTCCAGTTAAATATCACTTTTCAAGAAAGTGAGGCATTTCTTTTGAACATTCTTTATTTTGTCTTAAATGTGGTGGTTTCTACAACATTTCTCTTTCTGTAGACAAACATTTGTAATGGAAGGTAGTTCCTAGAAGCAAGAGTAGGTACAGAACTGAAGTCTGTGAGGGAGATGTCTGGGAAGCCTTGGCAAGACTTTTGGGATTAAAGATCACCTCAATTCTTATTCTCTTCCAACTAAGAATTTGAGCTATAGGTACTCTAAAGGAACCTTAGAGTTTGGTACTGCTGTCACACCATCAGTCCACGGCTATGCAATATTTTAATTGCTTTTTAGTTTGGTACTAATTAGGGTTCTATACCAAAGAGAGTTTTAGGAGGCACTGACAGTCACATATCTAAAGTGAACTGCAATGAATTTAGAAAAATTAGATCCTACTTTGATTCAACTGTATCTCAAACTAAAACCATCTCAAATATATTTGTATTACAGATGGACAAATGCCAGCTTAATTCTCATAGAACTCAGCTTAAAACTTTTATTTATATTGATTAGGCCTCCCTTACTTTAGCTAATTATCAGAACAGATAAATTAAAAAGATGTAACTCATTTCCCTCACTGGAATTTATAGTCCTAAAAATACCATAAAAACTGACCTGAAAAGGATGCGGAATAGCTGCCTCAGATACATGTAATCCGGGGCTTCCTCAAAGCGCAGCCCACGACAATAGTTTAAGTACATAGCAAATTCTGCAGGAAACCCCTATAGGTTCAAGAGTTAAGACACAAATCTTATTTTTGAAGATATGACAAAGTAATTATGGCTTGGTCACCCCATAAATTTAAACAAAATTCCATCATCCTACCCACTTCATTATATTTATCTTTTTATACTAGTAGACGGAATAGATTGACAGCTTTCTTTCCTTTTTTTTTTTTAAATAAAAGTTAGTGTATACCTATTTATACAGAAAAGGAGAATCACCAAGAGTGTAATCTATAAAGCAACCACTGTGAATATCTGTGACATGTATCTAATACTTCCTAGGAATATATTGATTTTTTTTAAAGAAGCCATTATCATATTGCATACATGATATATTCTATATGAAGTTTGCAATTTCAGAGAAATAGACCTGATTCAAACAGTCTTCTATATTTCTGTTGGAAAATTGCTATTTTGTATTGCTATGATCTGTCTGCCGATTTCTCCATTCTTTGATGTGCCAACTACTGATATTTTTTCCTTTCTGACATCAATTTATGACAAGAATATTTCTTAATTTCTCTCACAGATCAATGAAACTACCTGCCCCATTTAATTTCCTCGATTTTAAAATACAGATCAGAAAGTTCTATCAAACCAGAGACATAAAACACTTACTTAAAATGATTAATGTTTAAGTCATTGCTAAAAGTAAGTTGCTGAGAATCCAAATAAAAACTTAAAAAGGACTAATAGCTACCTCATAGGATGCTTAGGTCCTAGGACTGTCAAGTAAAATGTTTGTGTTCCTGAATCATTTATTTTTAAAAATAATTCTAATAATACATATTTACCTTACATAAAACTTCAACTGGAGTAGACATCTTCTTTTCACTAATCTTTTCATATTTTTGTTTCTTTGTTGCAGCCTACGGAAGATAAGAATCAAGCATAAAGATCTGATGTTCTCAGCAACATGGAGAAGAACCTGAACAATTTAGCTTGCTAGGCAAACAAATACAAACTAGAATTCCAAGTGTGAGATTTAAGTAAAAATGGGTGGGGTTAAATTCACTTTAGATACCTCCTCACCCACTTTTATTTTCATTCTTAAAATAAAACAAAACTCCAATAATTTGAGTCTGATTTACCTTCAGTCCTTGCCACGGCAGGCTGGTTCTATTAAAATACATCAAAACATATCCTAATGATTCCATATCATCTCGGCGACTGCAAAAAAGAAATGTAATTTTATGAACAGGATTACAGAAAATATGAAAGAAAAAACAAGTGGAATACAAAGAAACATTTTCCCAAATAAAGACAGAGAACCATTTGGTATCTTATGCAAGAAGATAATTTGTGTCTAGACATAGTGGTGCACACCTGTAATCACCGTGTCTTGGGAGGCTGGGGCAGGAGGATCGCAAATTCAAAGCCAGCCTCAGCAATTTAGCAAGAGAAGACCCTGTCTCAAAATAAAAATATAAAAAGAGCTGGGGATGTGGTTAATGGTTAAGCCCCCTTGGGTTCAATCCCCAGCACCAAAAAAGGAAAAACAAAATAAAATAGTCAATGAAGGTAATAAAAAGTTTATAATGGATTACCTCCTAAACATTTTTTTTTCTCATGGAATCCAAAATTATAATACTGAAAATCTTAAAATATAATTTTCTAAAGAACAACAAAAAGGATTTAGCTAAACAATGCTCTAAAACAGGTTAATAAAACTGCAAACAAAGTCACAAGACACTTTTAAACTTTGCAGGAGCTTATAAACTTTAGGGATGCCAAGGCAGGAGAATTCCAAGGTCAATGCCACTCTCTGCAACCTAGGAAGATCCTGACTCAAAATAAAAAGGGTTGGCAATGTAGTTCAGTGGATAAGCGGTCCTGGGATTAAGCCCCAGGACTGAAACACAAAAAATACAACCAACAATTAAAAAAAAAGTTTTCAGGGATGCTGAAATTAATTAGTATTTTAAAGTCAATTAAAAATCTACATGAATGCATATATACATTATCTGTATATATACACAAACATATTCAGACACATACTTTTTTTTTTTTTTGGTGGTACTGAGGTTTGAACCCAGGGCCTTGTGCTTGTGAAGCAAGCACTCTACCAACTGAGCTATATCCCCAGCCCTCATACATTCATATTTTATTCATTCACTTATTGCAGTGCTGGGAATTGAACTCAGGGCCTTGAGCACATTAGGCAAATGCTCTGCCACTGAACTATATTCCCAGTTCAGATAAATATATCATTTAAATAAGATGGTATTATTTTAGCATATAGAAAAAGTTAAGCTATTCAGATATTTGTGGTTATTTCCTAAGTTTGAAATTCTTCTCATGAAGTTCCTCCCCTAGAAAAATATGTTATTTCTATATTTGTTTGGAGGGAAAAAAAAAATCAATTGTAATAAAAGATGATGGGAACTTGAAAAGATCAGAAATTATGAAATTATCATTTTAAAGTAGATCCTACTGATTTATTAGAGTGGAAAAGTAGAACTGGAGATAGTCCACCAAACCCCTTATTTTATTAGAACCCTCATAACATTTTCCTTGTAAAAATAACAAATGCAAAAAAAAAAAAAAAAAAGCCAATGCATTCTTCCCCCAAACTCAACTTGCATCACTAAAATATAAAATATTCAAAATCAGCTTTAAAAAGAAAGAGGTACTATATTCAGCTGCAAAATCAAACATGTCAAAATAGGGTTGGGTTATAGCTCACTAGTAGACCACTTGCCTAGCATGTGTGAGGCACTGGGTTTGATTCTTAGCACCACATTAAAAAAAAAAAAAAAATATTGTGTACATCTACAACTAAAAAAAAAATTTTGAAATGTCAAAATAGCATTTACACTTCTAACTCTTGATCATACAATATTTTCTCCCCAAGAAACAACCTTTAACAAAGAAAACAAATGACCTCACTGGGCACGTCTATAATTTCAACAACTTGGGAGGCTGAGGCAGGAAGATCAAATATTTAAGCCCAGCTTCAGCAACTTGGTAAGACACTCTCTCAAACTAAAAAATAAAAAGACTAGTAAGACAGGACAATCACAAGTTCAAAGCCAGCCTAAGCAACTCAGCAAGACTGTCTCTAAATAAAATATTAAAAAAGGGCTGGGGATCAAGTTCAGTAGTTGAGCGCCCCTGGGTTCAATTTGTAGTACCAAGAAGGCAGGTAAAGGAACGAACCTCCTATTATTGGCTTCTCTCCATGGTTAAAAGGACCAGACAGAATGATTAAAAGCATCCTTCAATCCTCAGTCAATAGGCATCCTTACATATTTGAAGAGATTAATTAAAATATTTCACAACCCTGTTAATAGCTTCTGCTGTGTATTTGATAAGCCATTACATTTTCAGACTCACCTTTGCTCGATTCCAAGATGTGCATTGATGCTAGCATATCGGGCAGTGCCAGTGAGGTTCTTATCTTCTCTGTATGGTATGTGTTGTCTTGTCCTGTTGTCTCTGTACTTTTTGGCCAAACCAAAATCAATAAGGAATAACTTTAAGAGAGAAATAAAAAGACATTAGGTTTTCAACCTTGTTTAAACTGCTTCTTATCCATTTAATAGCACATATCTACATATTCAAATTATGTCAAAATAAGGTATCATAAGCAGGACAGATATTGAACAGACTTACATTCCTAAAAGTTTTTACTACTCCTCACCAATAAGTAAAATAAATAAATAAAACACACACACACACACACACACACACACACACACACACACACACACACACAGTTAAATCTAGTAGTTTAACCTTGTTATCTGCACTTCACAGGACCCTGTCTTTATAATAGTGGATAAATGGATACATGCCCGATGGCAAAGTTGTCAAGTACACAGGTTGCCATAATGAAATCTGACATCTGTTACTATTTGTAAACATGTTTTAGAATCTAGATATAAGTTATCTGTAATTTCTTTGCCCTCAAAAGTCACTGCTCAATATGCCAATAGAATACTCATTATCTAAAATAAGACAACCTTGAAATCTGATATTGCCAGAAACCAAGATTTTTTTATTAATTAAAAAAATAAGACTTTCACAAACAAGCACACATTGTATTCTACTACTTTGCACTGACATTAAGTGACCAGGTTAAACTTCTAGAAAATTTAACAAGTCAATCTAAAAAAAGTACTTAGCAATTAAAACAAGGTAGCTTACAATTAGCAGTTTAGCTAATTAAAAACAAAATTAGCATTTTAGAAAAAAATTTTAGTTTTATCTCATCCCCCTAAACCAGGGAATATGGTGCTCATGTATAACATACCTAATTTTTCTAAATAATTCAAGTTTATTCTCCAGAATTAAAACTTTTGAAGCAAAAAAAAAAAAAAGTCCCTATTTTTAATCAAAGAGAAGTCCAAAATACATTCACATTTGCCTAACATTTAAAGCAAAACAAATAATTCTAATTTTGGCCTTTATCTTAAAACTACTTATTACACTATGCTCTAATAAAGTTAGATCTACAATCATTAACAAGAAGGGTAGGTCTATTTGTCCTTATACTACATGGTCTTGGACTTTTTTCTTTTTTTTTCTAGTTATACCTAATTCCCCCTCTGGTACTGGGGACTGAACCCAGGAACAATGTATTATTTTATTTTGAGACAGGGTCTCACTAAGTTGCTGAGGCTGGCCTCGAACTCATGATCCTCCTGATTCAGCCTCCAGAGTCACTGGGATTACACCAGTGTACACTTCTGCTCCTGGCTGGTTAGGCCTAAATTTTGTAGTTCTTTTTGTAAGGCTACTACTGGGTCCCTTCTGCCACAGCCTGTAATCTGTGACATGCTAGAAAACCTGTTTGCCTAAACTGTTAAGAGTCTGTTTCAAAAAAATACAAGTTATTGATTTGTTAACTTAGAACAAACGCCTCTCTTAAGAGAATGAGTATTTTCAGCCAGGCCCTACAAACTATTCTTGGTTATACTTTGCATGGTAAAGATGTTAACATTTGAGCTCTGTCATCATGTTAACAATGAGACACTTATTTTCATTTAGTCTACTAAAAAAGAATGAAGATTAAAATTATTAGTAAAATGTAACTGGATAATGAAAGTTATTTAAGTTATAGGATTAAACTCCCTGTCTAAGCAATCAAGTTATTTCAGGAATATGAAAAAGTTAGTGATATAAAGCTCTAAGAGAAATAAATTGCTCACACTGTAAATTTCTCTTGATTATGAAAAGCAGTTCAGTACGCAAATATTAAAATGAGTGAAATACACTTGTTAAACAAAACAAAATTATGATTAAGTTCTGCAGATTCATATTGAAAAGAAAACAGGCAAAAATTAACACAAAAGGACATTCAACTTCATGGTATTTCAAAAATACCAGTAGCAAATCTGAGGATTCCTGAATGCTGAATGAGTAATCAGTACACGTAATTTCCTCTAGGGGATATTTTCTGGGATTGCTTCCTTTAGTACTTCAAAATGGAGGAGAAAAGGGGAAGAGCTCTGACATGATTATGTCTGTTAGTTTCATTCAAATCTGCATCTGTGGTTGATAGCTCCATTTACGACTCAATAACCAGACACTTTCTCACAACCCATGATTGCTTTATAGAAACCCAGTATTCACTACAATTCTTTCCTTCCACAAAGGTAAAGAAGGAAACCATACTTAAAAACAACAACAACAACAAAAAAAAAACCCTAAAAATATATAAACACTGTCTTCTTAAGTATTTCAATCTTTAAAATAAATCAGTTTAAAATTTTCTCTTACAAATACCAAAAATAAATCAGGAAAAGAAGTGTCACTGCTATAGAAAGGTATCCTATTTTCAGCAAACAAATGAAAGGAAAGCTGCTTGAAATAAAAATGGAAGTACTTGGTAGTTCATTACCTTTGGATACTTATCAAAGTTTCTTTTAGTAGCTCCGTTTTCAAATTAAAAACTAACAAACCATAATGTAAGTGTTTAAAGACCAGTGTATGCTCTGGAGCTAGAGTATGCTAGTGTATGCTCTGGAGCTTGAAACTAGTAGTATCAAGAATACAAAGAGGTGTGAATATGTAAAGGTAAAACCAAATAAGCAATGTCGGTATCAAATAAAGGTAAGCCAATGTATGTACACAGACTTGCATATACAAAGAGAAGCAGAATTCTATGATGGGTCAAGCTGCTATTCTGTGGACTTTTACTAATTACATGTTGTCTAAGATTTGTGTATTACCTGTTTTAAAGAATGCAGCTTATCTATTCAAAGGCACATAAGAAAACATTTGATAAACTGGGACCATTTTCTTTAGAAACACTATTTCTAATTTTAAATTTTGAGTACTTGGAGCAATTTTTCTTCTAACTAGAGGGGACATTCCTTTACTTTTCCAAATAATTTGAAAGATCACTTAAACTTACAACCTAGTTAGCCTGTATGTGCAGAATATAAACAATTTAATATAACTTCATATGTAAATTAAATGATTATGCTAGGAAATGTTAAGTAAAATATATGAATGAATAAGTAAAAATAAGGCTCTAAAGCTTAAAAATTTATATTATCTTATAATGTACCAAATTACCTACCAGGTATCTATCTGCTCACTTCCCAACCAAGTCCTAATCATAATAGTTGTATTTCTTTGAATGAATAAAAATAACTGATTTTCTGCAATCTTTTAAATAGTTATTCAAATATATGTGGATTAATAAGGTACTACACAGTACTGTTTTCTTCTTTTGGTTCCTCATGCCAATAACTCCTTTTCGGTGTATACTAAATTGAAAAATAAAGATTCATCTGTTCAGAAGCATCAAAATTTAAGTGCCTGAATTTAATTTACTTTCCTTTGTCTTAAAATTCACATAGGAAACAAAAAAGCTATAAAACTTCCACAAAAGTAAATATGAAGAGATGCTTGTATTTTCTTTAAATATTCAGAAACAAATTATTGTAGTTTAAGTTGTCAAAATCTAAATCAGCAAGCTACACATTCATCTTTCATATTACTAATGGTGATCTACCACTTAGTTTGATAACTGCTTAAATTATGTTACTATCATACTGTTAAAAATATGATGTCCCCTATCTCCAGAGCATACACTGGTCTCTAAGTATCCATTTGATGGAAGCTGAGAATTTACAGCCTATGATAACTCAATTCTAAAAACACTAGATTTGAAATCTGACTTATACTTACCTGAAATTCATTGGGGAAGGAGAGAGGTGAGGCAGAATATATTTATTTTACAGTATAGAATTTCATTTTACACAAGTGAATTTTTGTGTACTGAGTTTTGCAACTCCAAATACATTTTTAAAAACTAGTCTATCTGAAGTTTACTATTAGGTAAAGAATTTTAATACTAGAACAACAAACATATCATTTCCTCATATGGGTTCTGGAGATATAAAGACAATATCCTATTTCCATTTAGGTTTTCTCTAAACTTTACAAGTTTTAAGCAAAAGCCACAAAGAAACATCTTAGTAATGTTATGTGTTTGCCAAGTATGTCTGAATAATGCCAACGGTAAGGGGTGCTAGAGCAAGATCTACATTATCCAGAATTAAAACAAATAAAAATAATCAAAATAAAACAATAAAAAAGAAAAGCACATGAATTTGGGATTGAGGTTGGAATAGGAGACAGTTTCAGACCTGGTTTAATCCTGAGAAAGATGGGTCCTGAGAAGTACTAACAGTCATGCTTCTTTTCCTCTTCCCCACTGGAGATTCTAAACACTAAACAGACAATAGAGGGTGGCAGTGCATCAAACAGTATTGCTTACATTGCAACAATGGCCGGCGCAGACAGGCAACACCGAGGCATTAGAGAAAGAACAGGGTAGCCAAATGCCATCCTTCTTCCACCAAGCACTGTAGCTTCTCAGATTTCCAAATACAAATCACATGCTCAAAAACATTTGAATTCTAGAAAATACTCAGGTTTTTATTGCCACTATATTGTGTCACTGCCTGAAACAGGGATATCAATGGTGACATTTGGCTCTTCAATTTTTTAAATAAAAAATGGGGAATTTCGATCTGCAGTCTTTGGTACCACAATCTGCCCTTCCCCAAAAAAATATTATACAGGGGAAAAAAATCTTCAGTAAGGAAGAGGTAGAAGGCATTTAGTCACCTTAAAATTTATTTTCATAAGCATGCAGGGCTGATTACTAGAAGAGATGAGTAAATTCACTAAGATTGGAGTGGTCACTCCTAAATATCAAATTCAGAACAATTTTCCAAGTAAGAAATTTAATAAAAATTGACCTCAAATGTCCCCCCTCCCCCAAATATGAAACTACTAGAACAAGCTGACCAAACAATCCAGTCTCATACAACTGGCATTTTCAAACTACAATAATACAGAAAACACTAAAACCCAACTAAACAAAATACTAATCTAAAATGCTCAACATTTATTACTTGAATTTTATGTAAGCAAAACACTTCCCTTCTACCCTAAGGTCTCTCTCAAACCATGTAGCAATAAGCATCTCCACAAAATCTTTTTAATAACTGTGAGGAGGACACAGATCCTAAAAAATCTTTCGCCACCGGGTAACTTGGACTTCGCAACATAACATAACTATATGATTAATAAGCTATTCTTAAGGAAGAAAACACAACAAAAACCAAAGTGTTATTATTATCTAGGCCATCATTTAAATTTAAGCAAAAACCATGTACTGCACTGTCAACCTGCAGGACAAGGATCATAAGGGGATAATGGGTCTTTAGGATTAAGAAAATGGGAAGAAAAGGGCTGGGAAATTGGCTAAATTAGAGGCAAACTGGCAAAATTGCCCCCAAAATTAAGATCAGTAATATCTTAACAGATAAATTACCAGGTTTCACAATAACAATTAAGAACCTGGATGCTTCAAAGACAAAAGCAACATAGTACTCTCTGAAAATGCAATTTGGAATGTTAAGTTACACGCAGGCTGAAACACCTTCATTATTTAAAGAAAGAAGTTTGATTTCCTAAAACTTGGTCAATCTCACACATTAACCAATCAACACCAATTCTAATGATAATAGCTCCAAGTTGGCATTCATACAGGCAAACAAAAGTAAACATTTATAGCCAGACCTAAAAACACCAACTTTCCTACAATTTAATAAAACAAACGGGACTCTTCCTTCCAAAAACAAAACAAAAACACGCGCAAAACAAAAAAAGTCCCCAAGTTGTCCTGAAGTTGAGAATTTCTATCAGATCATCAGATCATTAACATGCTTAGTGCATTGCCAATGCTGCCTGTCTGCCCGAGCTCAACATTGAATGGATAAAAGAAAGCAGTTCACTCAATAAAACTAATCATTGAAGAAAAAAATTTCAACAGAATTAGTTCCTAACTATAATCATGCGTCACTAGCTAAATCCAATTGCCCCAGAAGTTGAACCATTCTCAGCAATCCCAATGAGCACTATTTTTGTTGTATGAATGTTTATTTCACTTGTCTATTCTTTTCCTTTAAAAGAGGGCAGGGAGGAACTCACCCAACTTGGTGCCCAAGTAAGAAACTGTCAACTACTTTTGAAGAAGGCCCAAAAGTTATCCTTTTATATACACAAATCCAAGGACCAGAGAATTCTCAATATCAACCATGCTCAGTCAGCAAATGTTAACGCCATGGTGACAAGATGGGTCAGTGGTTCCCACACTGGCACAAGCGCATATATTACAAAAACCCACACTTTAGAGCCAAAGGTTAAAATCTGACTTTTAGCATTCAGGAGGAAAAGTATATAGAAGTTTTCACTATTCAAGTGAATGAAAAATAGATACAACTGTTCAACAGTTAAATAACATAGACGATTACAGTTCATTATGAAGCCCCTGGAATTTTATATTTCCACATAGATAACCAACCTCAGTTGGGTAAGTTGCAGAAAATATATTTCAAGTTACTAAGTTAATAGAGTTAGCTGATTATCATTCTAGCACAATATTTTAAAGCAATTACCAACAGCAATTTTTACTATGGCTTCTTAAAGATGGGAGAAGTTTATCAAAGCAATATTTTACTCTTTGTTCTCTCATGCAAAGAGCATTTGACTAACCTTATTACAGTGCCGCCCAATACCCATTAGGAAGTTATCTGGCTTAATGTCTCTGTGTATAAAATTCTTTGTGTGCACATACTCAATTCTACTGATCATCTGGAAAAAAAAAAAAAAAGATAATTTAATTAAATGATAAAGGAAACCAATAAATTATTTCTCAAGTATTTCAACATCTCAACTATTTAAAGTTCACAACAAGAGCATTAGAAAAATTAAATGGGATGAACAAAAGCTCTCCATTTATTTCTAGCTTGACAAATATCTAAGCATAAGCCTGTACTGCCCTTTGGTGTGTCCTTCCAGTATTAATGGTTAAAAACACAGTTTTAACCTGAAAGAAAGAGTTGGTGTTCAGTATGTTCAAATTATAAAAGTAATACAATATTAATTATTTCGGTTCTTACAATACATGAAATAAAAGCTTTCTACCCTCAATCTTGTGCTAAGGTAAATGTTAAAACAGTCTAGCAGGGAACTGAAGGTATGGCTCAATGGTAGAGCATGTTTGACATGCATGAGGCATTGAGTTTGATCCCCAGTGTCACAAAACAACCAGTCTGGTACTACCAAGATCTAGTTCCAAGTTATTCTTATAAACACAAACACAGAGACACACACACACTTAGGAGTGGGGGTACTGACCACTGGTAGATAAGTTACTTGTTACTGTTTCAAACTGAGTTAGAAGGATTGGGACTTTCCCATGCTCTTCCTTCTGTGCTTATAGAATTCTATGCAAAAGCAGAATATTAAACATGACATTCTAACAAGCTCTTCTTAGAAACTGTGTCAAATCAAACACTACAGCTCTATTATTATTAGCATTAGTATTAGTGCTGAGGAATGAACCCAGGGCCTCACACAAGCTAACAGTAAACACGTGTTCTACCACTGAGCTAAACTGCAAGCCCCTTAATATTCTTTTTAATGGCTATAAATACTCTATGGTATAGAGTAAATTTTCCCCAATTATTCCCCTATGCACAGTATTATTATTTCCAATTTCCCCCTATGTGCAATAATGCTATTAATATATGCTTAGATATATATCCTTACTTATCAGAGCTTTTATTTCTGTGGATTATAACTCAACCCAGGAAGTTCCTGGTTTAAAGGGTATACAGACACATTTTCTTTTTGGTGGTACTGGGGACTGAACCTAGCTCTACCACTAAGCTATATCCCTAGCCCTTTTATCTTGAAACAAATCTCACCAAGTTGCCCAGGCTAATCTGAACTTGTGATCTATATGCTTTTAATTTTTTAGCTAACATCCAACCACCTTTCACAATAGGCTATAAAATTCATACTTCCACCAGCAGTCATCAGTATATTCTTTCTAGATCTGGCAGGTAAAAAGTATTACCTCACTTGTTATATCCCTACCACTATATCATTTTTATGAACTTCCAAACCATACTCTTTTTTTTGGCGGTGCTGGAGATTGAACCCATGGCCCTGTGCTTGCAAGGCAAGCACTCTACCAACTGAGCTATACCCCCCAAACTATACTCTTGATGCCTATTCTTCTTTTGGCTTAACCTTTTCTTGTTAATTTTTAAGAGCTCTCTGCAAACAACGGACAACCTTTTATCTATCATGTAAATAGATTTAAAATTTTAAAAATTTGTCTTTTGACTGTTTATGGCATCTTGTGTACAACGGAAGTTTTAAATTTTCCAATTATCAAATACACTGTCTTTTGTATAAGATACTTAATTATATGATATTTTAAAATGTATTCCCTGTCCAGGGACTACCAACATTATCTTTCTACTTGTGTGTTCTTACTCTTCTCATTAGTATGTTTCAGGTTTCTATTTTTTATTTGTCCCCATTTTCCCCAGAGCTTGAATATACAAATTTTTAAATCATACTCCTTTACCTTGACAAGTGTCTTCTGAAGCCAAACCAGTGTCCCTGGCTTAAACTACTTATCCCCTCTAGAAGCATATGTATACAATGTACAAAAACTATCGTTGAGTGCAGCAGCTTTATAGGAAGAATAACAATATATTTACATCACTTAATTTGTATATTTGCTTTAGTTAAGTAATACCTATCATTAACCTGGGACTATTAAATCACCTGGAAAAGGTCAACTAAAGGATAATGTCTCAAAACTACAGGCTACTTCAAGAGTTACCTATCACACATAGAGCAAGACTACCATTAACCTCCTTAAACAAAAGCTTTCTTGCAATGCACTCGTCACCAGAATTATATTCTTTATCATATTGCCAGCATACTCAAAACAGACTTCTATTACAGAACCTAGGCGTGGGCCACCATGCCTAGTTGGCATAAATTTTTTAAGATAAACAGTGACAAATGGGATCATGATACCATGGCTTATGAAATGCTTAAATTATAGTGAATACTTTCCTCACTCTCCACTTTCATCCAAATTTCACATACCTGGTCAGCTAACATAAGTACAGTTTTCATTGTGAACCTTCTTGAACAGAAATTGAAGAGGTCTTCAAGGCTGGGTCCCAGAAGATCCATGACTAGCACATTGTAGTCTTTTTCCTGACCATACCACCTATCAAAAGGAGAAAAGGAGAAGAGAGGGTTACTGTGACAGCCCAATAACCACTTAATATCATAAAACTTTAAGAATTCTTAAACTCTAAGATTAAGACAGTTTTTTTGTTTGTTCGTTTCTGCAGTGCTGGGGATTGAACCCAGGGCCTTGTGCTTGCAAGGCAAGCACTCTGCCAACTGAGCTGTATCTCCAGCCCTTCAAGGTAACCTCTCTATTCAGAACATGATCCCACTGATTAAATACATTGTCTAATATAAAATAGGAGTAATAAAGACTTTTTTGTCAAGTGGCTCCAATGTCCCATAGAGATAGGACAAGCATGAAGGTATTAACTTCTTTTACCAGGGCAGCTGAACTCTTTATACCCATCTGCTGTCACTGATTCCTGTGACTTTGGTCAAGTTGCTTAATCTTACTGGATTTACTTCCTACATAAGAAATGAAGACTAAATCAGTCATTCTAAAAATTTTCAGAAAATAAAGACCTCTTTTCTAATAACAAACTCCTGTCTCATTTCCCACCAAACCGAGCTTATTACCTGTACTTTCTTTTAAGGACGACCACTGCTATTTTCATTTATTCAACGACTGGGAATCGCCACAATAAGTGACTTCAAATTTTGACACTTATGAACATTAATTTTTATTTCAAACTTAACTAGATAATAAATTCTTCTGGAAAAGAAAATTGGTCAATGTTTAAGATGTGTAAGGAAAAAGAGCAAGTGATCTTAAAAGCTAAAACTGGACTAGTTTGTTAACTCCAATAAAACAGATACATGAGTTACCACATCTGAAACATGTATAATTTTAAAATATCCATTAAAAGGGTAGAAATAAAGCCCTGTGCAAGCCGGGAGCAGTGCCACACAGTACACCCCTATAATCCCAGCAGCTGGGGAGATTGAGGCACTAAGCAACTCAGTGAGATCCTATCTCTAAATAAAATACAAAATAGGGCTGAAGATGTGGCTCAGTGGTTGAGTGCCCCTAAATTCAATTCCTGGTAACCCCTTCCCACCAAAAGGCAGAAAGAGAAAAGCTTTTGTTTTCTCCTTTCTTTTTCTTTCTCATGGTATCAGGGATTAAACCCAGGGGTGCTTAAACACTGAATGGCATCCCCAGCCCTTTTCTTTTGAGACAGGATCTCACACTTGTGATCCATCTGCCTCAGCCTCCTTAGCCACTAGGATTACAGGTGTGCTGCCATACCTGGCTCTTCCTATGACTTTTGCTTCAGGCATAACTACATCCCAAGCATGAGATAAATGGATTAACTGACAAATGCACAAAAAGTCCATTTTATTTCTTCTCTGTAGAAAAAGATAAAGGGAAAGGGAAACAGGTCTGCTTAAACCTGTAGAGGTCTTGTCCACATGTCTAAAAAAAGAAACACCAGTGCCAAGTGAAAGTAGCAGCATTGGACTGTCCTTTTTTCACTTTCTCCACATGGGAATTCAACTCCCTTCACTTTCACTCAAACATTTACTTGTAAAAAGGTCAAAGAACATTCTTTTTTTTTGGGGGGGGGGCGGGGCAGGGGATACAACACATGACATTAAAAATGTCATGAATGAAAAATGGAAGTTGTATTTTCCTTCCCTTTTCTTTTATTTAACTGCAAGAGCAAACCTATGCTAGAGTTGCCAGGAACCTGCTATTTTAAATGTCTAACACTATTGAGAGTTACTGTAGTTTTTAAATATAAATCTAATTTACCTAGGGTTGGTTTTGGGGGGAAGATAGATAGTACCAGGGATTGAACCAGGGCCTTGTGCACGTTAGGCAAGCACTGTACCACTGAACTACACTTCCACCCCTATTTATATTTTATGTTGAGACAGGGTCTCACTAAATTGCCCAGGCTGGCCCTGAACTTGTGATCCTCTTGCCTCATCTCCCTATAGCCAGGATTACAAGCATGCCCCACCACACCTGATTTTACCTAGGTTTTTAAGAAAAGAACAAAGGAAGCAAGGAGAAGGCATAAAAAATCTAATACGTCAAAGGAAAAGCACAAACCAACTCTCATCTTTACCCAGGCAAATGTGCATTGATGGCCCAGACATAAAACTAACAGGCAATTTTACAACCATTCACCTAAGCCCAAATATAAACAGAAACATAACAGGCAAAATTTTATACTTCATATTTTTATCCAGTTGACATAATCTCATAAAGTCCCTTAATAATAGAAATAATGTCCAAAGTAAACCTCCAAGAGAATATTCCCATAATAATTAGAAACTGGGGAGAATCAGATAATCTAGAAAAATACTTTCAAAAAAGTGTTAAAAAGAAAATAGCTATTTTTTTTTTTTTTTTTTTTTTTTTCCTATTTAGGTACTTTTTTCCTTACTAAAGTCTATGGACTTTAAAAAGGTAAGCAGGGGTGGGGGGTAGCACATGTCTGTAATTCCAGCTATTCTGGAGCCTGAGGAAGGAGGATCTCAAGTTTGAGGCCAGACTGGGCAATTTAGGGAGACCCTATCTCAAAAAGAAAGAGAAACAGAGGAAAACAGTAAGAAAGCTCCGAAATAACTAGATCTTTCTGATCTACAAAGACTGGTGCTTTAAACTCCTTAAAAGTATGAGACAGGTGTTTCTATCTTTTCTATTTCCTCTTGATTTCAAGGAACATATAGCTTATTTCTCTAAAGCTAACACTGCATACCCTCCATCTGTGCTTTCCATCTGGACTAACCCATCATGAACATTATTGCACACAGATTAGGAATCAGGGATGATCTGCTTATTCAAATCCTACTCATTCTTAATTTCTACCATCACCTCATGTTTTCCACTCCTATTTTGAGAGTTTTTCACTGTTTCAATTCAACTTCCTAAACCCCAGATACCAAAGAAATTTTATGTAGCCTATCTCACACTGGTCTCCCATTTCACAGAATTTCCCTCAACCATTGCCTACTACTTGTATCCAAATCCTAACCCTTGGGCAATACAATATTCACATACTGTTACTTCAGTGTTTGGCAGACAGCTTATTATTCTGATTTGGTTTTT
Source organism: Sciurus vulgaris (assembly GCF_902686455.1). Classification (NCBI taxonomy): domain Eukaryota; kingdom Metazoa; phylum Chordata; class Mammalia; order Rodentia; family Sciuridae; genus Sciurus; species Sciurus vulgaris. The sequence continues at coordinate 62,521,299 of NC_136466.1, read as the reverse complement.
AATAGTCTTTATTGAACCTGAGTAATGAACAAGCACTAACCCGACAGTGAGGTCATTTAAATTTGTGGACACTCTGAACTATATCAACACAAAAACCTCCTTCCTAGGCTTTTTTTTTTTTTTTTTTTTTGTGGTGCTGGGGATTGAACCCAGGGCCTTGTGCTTGTAAGGCAAGCATTCTACCAACTGAGCTACATCACCAGCCCTCTACGCTTCATTTTTTAGGTGTCTACAAGCTAATAACACAGCCTTACATTTAGGTATTGTTTAGGTTACATACATGATAAGCTTGCTATAAGTATGCCGTGGTAAAGTGATATACATATTGTGATATTCAGGATATCTATGAGATTAAAAAAATTGTTTGATGAGACAGACATCACTACCCTATGTACATGTATGATTATATGAATGGTGTGAATCTACATCGTGTTCAACCATAGAAACAAAAAGTTGTACCCCATTTGTGTACAATGAATTAAAATGCAGTCTGTAAAATAAAAATACAAAAAATTTAAAAAAAATTGTTGGATTTGGTTCTTATTCTTCCTAATAATTTGTTAATAAACAAAAAGCTAAAAAAATGAAACAAGATGTTCAGGGTTCTCATTTTCTATTTGTTTTAAACCAACACCTTTAGAATTCTGTGTTACCTGAAATAGAGCAAAGGCTGAGTTCACAATTTATATATCATTACTTAGAGTACATAAAAAAGGCACATTAAGGTCCTAATAATTTGCTAAGAGAAGGCAAGGACCACCTTTCTGTTTTCATCTCCTTTCCTTTAACCCCATATCCAAACTACAATCTAAATTAGAAATACATGAAAAGCACAAATTTAAGATAATACTGGACTATGGACCCCATAATGGGGGCAAACAGTTTGAGGCTATATTGCAGACTCATTTTGTGTGTGTGTGTGTGTGTGTGTGGTGGTGGATGGTAAAGTGAATAGTATACAGGGCTTCCTGCATGTTAGGCAAGTACTCCACCACTGAGCTGCATCCCTGGCCCTGTTTATAAACTCTTAAAGGCAAGGTTAAAGAGATTTATATTCTGTAAGTAACTAGGAGAGCTATTCGGAGAGTTCGTAGCTGGGACACAATATTATAGGGGTCGGAGATGTTAATGATTAGGCAGCAAGGTCCTGAATTCAATCCCTAACACCACATATACACACAAAAGAAGTGTTGTATGGTAGCTGAAGATGTCAAGTTAGGGGTTTTTGTTTCTCTGAGAAATCTCCTTATGAAAACGGAAATATCAAATGACTGAAATCAAAGCACTTAAGTATTGCTATGAGAACTAGGAATTCCAAGAACAATAAATTGGTAGAATTCTTATACACCTCAAAGTACTCATAGTTATTGGTTCCATCTCTATAACTAGGACACAAGTAGCACCAAAAAAAAGTAATTATTTGTTTAATAGAGGTCCTCCCTTCAGACTATCAGCTGGATAAGGGCAGCCATTCTGTTTGTAATTCTGTAGTCCTATCATCTACTGCTCCCCCACCCTTCTCTTTTTGGTACTGGGGATTGAACCTGGGGGCCCTTAACCACTGAGCCACATCCTCATTTTTTAAAATGCTTTTTTAGTTGTCAATGGATCTTTTATTTTCATTTATTTGTATGTGGTACTGAGTATCAAACCCAGGGTCTCACACATGCCAGGTAAGCGCTCTACCACTGAGCCATAACTCCAGCCCCTCATCTACTGCTTTTTACACATGAAATGGTCAGTAACATTTGTTGAAAGAATAAAAAGCTATGGAATGCTGTAACAGGCTAGGGAGTACCTGAGTTGGCAGAGGAAGAAAACAATACAAGGAAAACAAAAATATTCCCTGAACTCAAGGTATAATATAATAGCATCAGGAAGCATCTACTCATCTTTGATTAACAGGTCAAATAATCATAAAAGTTTAAAAGTGATAGTTTTAACCAAATATAGCACATCAGCTCTTCTGGGAGACCCTGGATCCAACCCCCAGTATTACTGAGGGGTGTGGGAAATTTTTAACAAAGTTAGAAAGAAAAATAAGTTTTTCCCCAAGCTATTTCTCTTTCTCATCTTCAAGTTATAAATGTCAGAGGCTTCATAAACTAAATAAAAAGTATAAACACTGAGTTAGTGCTATAATACAGTTTTAATAGCATCTAAGAGGTATTCTCAAGACAAACTCTGAAACTAAGACTCTTGCCAATTCCTTATCACCCAACCTTTGTTATTTTTTATAGGGTAGATCAAATTCTTTCTTTAGAATGCTACTGGTAACAGTTTCAGTTACACAGCTCTTTCTTTGAAATCCTTTTAGTGTCCATATACAAGAATATTCATGAACAGCTATTTTTTTGGTAGTCCTGGGCGTCAAATTCATGACCTATTTATTACAAGGTAGGGAAGTGCTCTACTGCTTAGCTACATTCCCAGCCCTGTGTATGGCATTATTAATAGTGTAATTTTGCTATTCATAATACAGATAGTCTCAAAAATCATAATCGTTCTTCCCATTCCCCCCCAGTACTGAGGATTAGACCCAGGGGCATTCTACCACTGAGTCTCATCCATAGTCCTTTTTATTTTGAGACAGGGCCTCACTAAATTGTTGAGGCTTTCCTTGCACTTAAAATTCTCCTGCCTCAGCCTTTAGAGTTGCTGTGGGTTACTATGCCTGGCACCTCTGGCTTCTTACTGTAATCATACCATGTTGATATCTTTTCCCTTTTTTGTGTTACTGGGATGGAAACCAGGAAGTACTCTGCAACTAACTGAAGTACGTTCCTAGCCCTTTTTATTTTTATTTTGAAACAGGGTCTTGCTAAATTGCTAAGGTTGGCTTGGAACTTGTGGTCCTCCTGCCTCATTCTTTCAAGCAGCTGGGATTACATCTGTGTCTAGTTTTCTTTCTTTTTCTTTTTTGGCAGGGGGGTGGGGTATGTGTTTATTTTGGTGCTAATGATTAACAATTCATTCTTTAGCAATGAAGAATGGCATGCTGGACTCATCTTCCTAAATCACCTGGTTTCCAAACCCCTTCTAGTCTCAATTTAAACCCTTGAGCCTAAGCTGGACCTGGTGGTACAGCTAGCTCTGCAATCCCAGCTACTCCAGAGGCCAAGGCAGAAATACTGCAAACTTGAAGTCAGCCAGGCCACTCAGCAAGACCTTGTCTCAAAACAATAAAAAGGGCTGGGGATATAGCTCAATGGTAGAATGCTTGTCAGGCATGCATGAGGCCCTGGTCAGATCCTCAGAACCACTAAAAAAACAAACTAATGAAAAGCCTGAAAAGTCACAAATCTTTCTGGTACTACATTCACTTGATTACTTCTGGAAGGTGCAGGCACTGACTAACTTGAATATTCCGCAACTGTCAATACTTACCAAGCCCATCTTATTTGGTATTCATCATGAAAAGAGCCTATAATGCAAGGCAGGCTCAACTACATTATAAAGGAGAACGAGAACCAGACTAAATATGGGTTACTTCTTTCTGGTTTTCTATTATGTCTTCATAAACAAGGATACTGTATAACTCTCATTACCCTTAAACTTCCTTGCCTCTATTTGCTTCATTAATTTGTGGCCTTCATTACACTTTGAATATAGATACCAAGAATTTTATTATCTAAACCTGAATCCTCCTGCCATAGAAAATTAAGCATCAAGTCATTTCCTTCTCTTTCAATTTCACATTTAAAGTACAATTCAGATTTTAAAAGATCAGTAACAATCTTTATTCATCATCCTTTGGATTTGATTTTAACACAATTTCTGTGAAAACAAAACAAAACTCAATTTAGAATTTTCACAAACATCTTTACGATGGTTTGGGAACCAAAACATTTTCACTAGAAAAAAAACACTCAAGGCTACTTAGCTACTGCAGGGGGCTGGATAACCAAATTGAATAAAGAAAGAACACAAACACTAAAACCAACTAGAACCATAAACACAAGATTATACCAATTTATATATTTATGATCCATACTGACAACTGATTTATATAAGGCAACTGCAAAAACCACCATAGTTTTAGATATGGGTGTGCCTATCAAAGTAAAAATAATGATAATATGATGATCAAGATGATTAGATATTAATTCAATTTTTGTCAACGAACCTGTTCAACCATTTTGTGTGTGTGTATGTTGCTGAGGACTGACTCCAGGGCTTTGTGTCTGCTGGACAAGCACTCTACCAGTCATCTATATCCCTCCCCCACCCCCCGCTTTTTTTTTCTATATTGGCAAAGGAGTGTTGCTTTGTTGCTCAGCCTGGTCTCCAACTCCTGGGCTCAAAGGATGCTTTAATATTAAGAGTAGCAGAACTAAAGGTAGGTACCCTACCATGTGCCCAACTTCAGTCCCCACACTCGGTTCCCCATACTGGGAACTAAACCCAGAGGAGCTATACTACTGCTACACCACCAGTCGTTTTTTATATTTTCATTTTAAGGCAAGGTCTCACTAAGGTTGCCAAGGTTGGCCTTGAACTTGCAATATTCTTGCCTTAGCCTCTCAAGTAGTTGGATTACAGACTAGTGCCACTCTGCCAGAATAGCTTCAATCTTAAAATTGGCTCATTTCCCCATACCACTGATCTCACACCCTGGGAAAAGTACTAAAAAGCATGCAAGTAATATAAAATCGAACAACTCTAGGAAATGAAAATATAAATATTGGAGCCAGGTGTGGTCTAAACCCAGCAAGGGCTGGGGATGTAACTCAGGGGCGGAACACTTGTCTAACAAGTGTGAGAACCTGGATTCAAGTCCCAGTACTGCCAAAACAAAACCAAAAAAAAAAAAAGACTCTCTACTTTTTTTTTTTTTTTAACTTGAATTTCCACTAAGGGATTGAGTTTTCACTTGTATGCTAATCTTTTGTGTGTGTGTATTTGTGTGTGTGGTGGTAGGGGGGGTGCTGGGGCTTGAACCCAGGGCCTTTGTGCATTCAAGGCAAGCACTCTACCAACTGAGGTATATCCCCAGCCCTTGTATGCTAATTGTGCTCAGATCTAACCCTCAGTCCTAACCCCCTGGCCAGGCTCTTGTTGGTTTTCTGTTAATTAACTACATAAGAGTTAAACTTGGGATATCATGTTACCTTAAATTCAATATGTCCAAAGTCAAAATCATCTATCCTACTTCCAAAATATCAAAACTGGGCCTCCTTCCTGATGCCCTAAATCAAACCACAAATTCTCAAGGCTTAAATGATATATTCCCACCCCTCAAAACAGAAAACATGATGCACACAAAAATGTTCGAGCATGCAAAGCCCTGAATGTCCAGCACGAAAGTAATAAAAAATTAAAACATTTGAACATTTCCCCCATACTAAATTGTTTAGTAAACCCTTTTTAAAAAGAGATAAGTATTTGCCGATAAGTATCTGCAAAATACATAGGACAAAATTAAATCCTCTATCTTCATTTTCTGGAGAAAATGAGCACAAAGAGAAAATGGTGAATTATTCTAAAGTTTGATATAACTTTTGTCTAAAAAAAAAAAAGCATAGAAGGGTCAGGTAAGACGGTGCACACCTATATTCCCAGTGATTTGGGAGGCTGAGGCAAGAGGATAGTTAAATCAGAATCAGCCTCAGTAATGTAGTGACTTAAGCAACTCAGTGATACCTGTCTAAAAATGTAAAAAGGGCTGGGGATATGATTTAGTGGTTAAGCACCCCTAGGTTCAATTCCTGGCACCAAAAATAAATAAATAAACAGGTATAAAAGATACAAGGTCTGGCTGGGAATGTTACCTAAAGTGTACCAAAAGGGAAAATGGAAGAAGCAACAATCCCTATTTCCAAAGAGACACTATAATCTGGAAAAAAACCAAATACCACCCAAAGCTATGCATACATGAATAGTATATCATAAACCCAATGGGCATGGTGGGACTGTAATCCCAGTGGCATGGGAGACAGAGAATTCCAAGTTCAAGGTAGCCTTAGCACCTCAGCAACTCATCAAGACCCTAAGCAATTTAGCAAGATCTTGTCTCAAAATAAAGGGCAGGGGATGTAGCTCAGTGGTAAAGTGCCTCTGGGTTAAATCTCCTAAAACCCCCTCCCCCAACATCAACCAACTCCGTAAGTCCTGTGGAGGCCTGAATAATACAGAATTATGCAGTACTCATAAAAGTAAGTCCTTCAGTGACCAAACAACTTAAAAGTGGTACAGTAAACCAGTAGCTGAGTTTAAGAATGGTAAATTAGGCCTGGGGATGTAGGCTCAATTTTAGAGTGGCCCTGGGTTCAATTCCCAATACAAAAAAAAAAAAAAAAAAAAATCCGAACATCTTTCCTGATTTTCTGCAGATGCTCAAAATGTAAGCCTCTCAAAAATTTTGTCTCTTGACTGAAATGTATCCAGTATTTTCAATTCTGTCAGCACACAGTAGTTAGGCAGGCATGCACGCACACACCCACACAAATGGAAAGAAAGTACTTGTTATTCCTTACATGGTACTGTACAAGACGGTACTGTACAAGACGTTATAAAGTATGCTAAGTCCATCAAGACAGTCTTAATCATCAGTTTTCATTAAACATTTCTGCAATAGGGATACAAAATATTAATACTGTGAAGGTTCAGAAATGGGAATACTAGGATTTTAATAAGTGGACCACAGTAAGACTAACTTCTATCAAATGTGAATGGCCAAACATAAAACAACCCATTAGCAGGGAAAAGTATACTGAAGAAATAGAAAAAGGAAAGAATGGTATTTATGTACCAGTATGAACTCCAGTTTAATTAGATGCTCTTCATTATTTCAGTTGTTATCAAGGACAACATATTAGACACTTCTTTATAACTGAGACTTAGAAAATTTGGTAACTTAAAACCTACAAAAATCTCAAGTTATTATTTTCCAAAGTAGCTTTAAATTAGATCTCATACTTGCTGTTCCATAAAAGTCAATGAGAACAGAATTGTTTGGCAGTGTAGGAAAATAAGGACTGAGAGCAGCTTCCAGACTTGCTGAATACAGACTAAGCACACTCTTAACTCCAAAATCCCGAATCCCAAACTTCCTGAATGCCAACCTGATGCAACCAGTTTCAGATTTCAGAGCATTTACCATTTCCAAATTAGGGATATTCAACTACAAAAGTCTATGCAAATATTCTGGGGAAAAAAAAAAAAATTCAACAACAAAAAACAACACTGTTAGTCCCAAGCATTTCAGATAAGAGATACTCAACCTAAACAGACCGAGTCAACTTCAGAAGGTTCCTTTGCAAACTTTCCACAGTATACTTAAGAATGACACAAATGCAACATGGATGGTTTATACAACATATGCTTCAGCCACTGTTAACATCTTACTAAGAAAAAATCCTTAGGTATGAAAGTTGCTGTAGAAGCAACTTCCTAGTATTGCTGACCTAGAATCAAAAGAAATTTCAAAGAGCCAACGCTACTAACAGATGCTAATAGGTTATTGTAAGCCACAAACATCCACAATAATAAGCATTCACTGTGAAGTGACAGGACACTATATTTTAATGAATTAGTATAATCTTTATACCAGTATTCATAGCTAAATGAACTAGTACAGCCACATTTCCACTTGTGAACTGGTGGCTGGGCCTAGTAGGTTCAGTTAAATACTTAAGAAACAGAAGTACCAGGGTTGGAGAACATTCCTACAAGAAATCAAAAACTGAAATGTAAATGTATCCGGTACTTCTAAAATTCAATAAATGTAGCTGGATGTGGTGGCATAACACTTGTAATCCCAGCAGCTTGAGAAGCTGAGGCAGGAGGATCACAAGTTCAAAGCCAGGCTCAGCAACTCAGTTAGGCACTAAGAATCTCAGCAAGATCCTGTCTAAAAATAAAAAATAAAAAGGGCTGGGGATGTGACTCCGTGGTTAAGTGTCCATGGGTCCAATACCTGGTACCCCCTCCCCACAAAAAAGAGACGTAGTTCCAGGTAAAGACAGGGTTGATGACAGCGGGCAGAGGCAGTAATTATTAATACACAAGATAATGGTATAATACAGTGGTTCCTGAACTCTGCTGCACATCAAAATCACTTGGGAAGTTTAAAAAAATCATGATACCTAGGCCATACCCCAAGACAAATAAAAACATCAGGATAGGTATCATGAGTATTTTCTTTTTCTTTTTGGTAGTACTAGGGATTGAACACAGCCTCCTACATTCTAGGCAAATGCTCTACCAATGAACTACATCCCCAACCCCATAAATTTGGGGATGTGCTTTTGGGAAGAACATTCGGGAAGCACTGGTATTGTTCAAAGAAGGAGCAATAGATATTCAAATAATACATTAGCTATATGACTTTATACAAATTAACTACTGACACACTGTATATGAAATTCCAATTTACAGGACTGTTGTAATTATTGAGACCATATACAGCGCCCAAACGTTTGACTTTTTTCCCTCTTCAGAGGTAGAAGGAAAAAAAATAGTCATATTGGTTTCAAACAATTACTCCCTTATTCAAATAGTACTTACCAATGTTATGATTAAATCAGAGGCAATCCAATCTCAAAGAACAAATTACTGCAGAGAATGGAAGCAGCATCTTCCAGGCATACTGATTCTTTCAATTTACATAATGCATTTAAAAACTCTGAAGACCTATATAGTCTTAGAAAATCCCTTTTCTAAAATTAAAGTCAACTTTAAAAACTATGGAATTCATTCTAGGTTCAGATCTACATTACATGATGGAACCCTTTCAATATAAAGCTTGTTCCATTTCCCTTTAGTATTATCAACAAACATTCACTGCGGCAGCCACCAAAAACACCTGATTATTCTGTTAGGTAAATACAAAAGGAAATGCACAATGATAAACAAATCCAGAATGTGTAACTGTAATCTAAAAACCCACCTTTTCTTAAAAATAAACAATGTCACTACAGAATATAGCTTACCAAGGATTTTGTGTGTGTGTGTGTGTGTGTGTGTGTGTGTGTGTGTGCATGTGCGCGCGTGCGCAAAGAAAAATTATTCTTTATCTCAAGAGGGGTGTGGGTTACACCACTGTATGCATTTGTCAAAACTGATCCAAACACACATTAAGATGTGTACATTTTGCTGTACATAAATTTAACCGTTGGGGGCTGGACTGTGGCTCAGTGGTAGTGCACTTGCCTAGTATGCATGAGGTCCAGGTTTGATCCTCAGTTACCACATTAAAAATAAGGTATTATGTTCACCAACAACTAAAAAATATATTTAAAAAAATTTAACTGTTTTTAAGACATGCATCAATTTGTGTATGTAAATATTGTTAATCCAATATATTAAGAGCCATCTGAAAAAATAGCCAATAAAAAAAGTCTTGCTTTGTTACTGGAAACAAAAATAGTTAACCAAAAAGAACATCAGCAGGGTAGTGGCACACTCTTGTAATCCCAGTGACTATGGAGGCTGAGGCGGATTGTCAAATTCAAGAACAGCTTCAGCAACTTAATGAGACTCAAATAAAAAGTAAAAAAGGGGTGGGGATGTAGCTCAGTGGTAGAGCATCCCTGGGTTTCACTGCCAGTACCACAAATAAATAAATAAAACTAAAATTAAGAATAAAAAGGGGTATCATTTTAACTAGATATTCATTCACTGAAAGCTATCAAGGTATTCACATAACCTCAGAAAAACTTCTGTTAAATTCAAGGGCTGATTTTAAAGATTCATCTTATAACATTTGCTTCAGATTTTAAAGATTCATCTTATAACATTTGCTTCAAATTCTAACCGTCTGTTAATTTTGGTGGGGTGGGGGATGCTGGAGATTGAACCTAGGGCCTCTCACATGCTAAGCATATGTTCTACCACTGCGCTACAGTTCCAGCCCAGGTTGCTTAATTTATGGAAGAGCTTTTCGATTTTTCTAAATGAAGCAAAATATCATAATGAAACACATAAGTGGTTCTTCCAGCATCAAATGAAAAGGTGTAGAGTATGTGAGCAGGCTTGATGTGACCTTGACAAAGGTGATAATGGCTCTCAGAAGAACTAGAAGTTAGTAGATTCTAGTACTCTTTTGAGACTCAGTCTAATCTGTACAATGAGAAACTGGGCTACATACATCTCTCAGGTTTTATTCAACCTAAAAATGCTACCTAGCATAACATTATTCCACAGACTAGTAACTGCAATAGAACATGTCCCTAGTATGTTATGATTTCCGTTACACTAATAATTACATCACTCATTCATCTCACAATCTGTAACAAATATCAGTAAAGACTTACCCAAGGCAGTTGTCATTTTTGTTCTCTAACAGCATTACAATCTTATTCATGGGATATATGCTCAGTGCTGAAAAGATTAAAATTTAAGCTGATTTTATTTTATTTTTGGTACTAGAGATTGAACTAGGGGTACTTAACCACTGAGTCATATTCTCAAGTTCTTCTTCTTCTTTTTTTTTTAATCCTGAAACAGTCTTGCTAAGTTGCTTAGGGCCTTGCTCTCAGCAGCTTGTGATCTGCCTGCCTCAGTCTTCCAGCCACCAGGTTTATAGGTGTGTGACACCACACATGGCTAAAATTTAAGCTGATTTTTAACACTAAAGAAAATAATTATTACTTCTTAATTATCTTCTAGAACGTCTGACATTTGAACAGAGAGTGCAAAAAATTATGGGTAAAAAGCACAATGGCCAGGTGTGGCAGTGCATACTTGTAATTTCAGCTACTGTGAGGCCAGCTTCAGCAACACAGAGAGATGCCCATCTCAAAAGAAAAAAAAAAAAAAAAAAAAAGGACTGGGGATGTTGCTGAATGGTAGAGAAGTATCCTTGGATTCAATCCCCAGTACCAAACAAAACAAAAAACATACAAGACAAGGGCAAGTCTCCTACGTCCCCACCCATCTTCTTTGTATATGGTTTCCCTATAAAAGTATATTCCACTATTTTACTACTTTATTAAGTCTATGGTTTACTTGAAGCAGACAACATATTTAAGTCTTCTGTGGTACTCACTCCTAAAATTTAAAGGTAAAATTTAAAGTTAGGTGTGGTAGCACACACCTATAATCCCAGACTTGGGAGGCTGAGGCAAAAGGATCCAAAGTTGGAAGCCAACCTGGCAACTTGGCAGACACTGTGGTCAACAGAAAATGAAACAGCTCGGCATGGTGACGCACACCTATAATCCCTGCATCTTGAGAGGCTGAGGCAGGAGAATTTCAAGTCCAAAGCTAGCCTCAGCAACTCAGCAAGATCCTGCCTTAAAATAAAATATAAAAAAAGGCTGGGGATGCAACTCAGTATGTTAAGCCCCTCTGGGTTCAATCCCCAGAAAACAAATAAAATAAAATGGCTGGGAATGTAGAGCACCCCTGGGTTCAATCCCCAGTACCACGGGTTGGGACAGTTAAGAGTATCTAGATACAACATCAAACTGATGAAATGCTTTTTACCTACTATCTTATGAAAACAAGTCTTAAGAAATTCCAGAACTGAAAGGTCTAAGAGAACTAAGCAGGAAACTTTTATTTAGGTAGGGATCCCCTATTCAAACAAAACCCTACCCAAAAGCTCAGTATGCAAAGCCAGTGGAAATTATTTTTTTCCAGTGGGAGGGTAGAAGCCCCCAAATCTGTTGATTGGAGGTGTTAGAAGAAAGTTACAAAAAACAAAAATCTTTTCTGTTCAGCACTTTGCTTTCCCACCCTGACAAAGGTAGAAGATTACTAAATTAGTGAAATCTTTTTTTATAATGACCAAATGACCCCAGATCACCAGTCAACACCATCAAAAACCAACTGCCTAATAAGTACTCTTTTCTGCTTAATTGTTTTTTTAAAGAACATGTTAATTCAGTTCTGTGTGGCACAAAGGAGGACTGTAACAGAAACTCAGTAATTTTAAGTGACCCAGATGTCAATTCACTAGGTGCCAAAGATTTAGTTTAAAACGCCAGGAGACTGGATGCCATAATTCAACTTAACAATAGGTTCCTCGAATTATGCAGGAAGAACCTTATTAGGTAGACCTAGGTAATTTTAGCATTTGTTTTAGGATATCCCAAAGTATCTTAAGCAAATGAATTGTCCATAGACATGTACTGTGTCCATAACATGTACTGTGTGTGACAGTTTGTGTATGAAAGACAGGAGTAAGAGATGTGTGAAAAAAGTGTAAATGTGGCAAAAAAAAAAAAAAAAAAAAATCAAAATTTTTACACTCAGCATTTACAAGTCTAAAACAATGGTTAACAGATTGCCTTATTTAATCTAGGAAAAATTAAAAGCCAGCTTAATTTAATATTTAAGTATACACAGATACAGAAATAGTGGGAAACCAACTAAACTAGGAGGATGGGAAGATGCTGCTACCTAAAGAAAGAACATTAATATAAATCTTTCTTATCCTTTATGCATCAGTGGAAAAATTGTTCTTTCAGACTTTAACACCAATGAACCAGAGCTGGGTATGGTGGCACACATGTGGAATATCAGCTACATAGGAGGCTGATGCATGAGGTTCCCAAGTTTGAGGCCAGCCTCACCAACTCAGCAAGACCCTGACTCAAAATAAAGTAAAAAACAAAAGGCTAGGGATGTAGCTCAGAGGTAGAATGCTCCTGGGTTCCATCCTCAATACCACATAGATAGACAGATAAATAAACAAAATCAATGAACCACTTTTGTTTGTATGTACCTGTCCCTACCATTCCTGAAACAAAGGTATGCTTTCCCTGCTCTTATCCAATTATACATTCTACCTTAGAGACTACTCCCAAAGTCACACTATTCTTGGTTATCCTCCCCAACCAGTTCACCAACCTTTTTTCCTTAGTGCCAGGCCCTGAAATCCCATCTCCTCTCCCAGGAAGCCTTAATTTGAAAGCCAGATTCATCTATTTGGCCCCACCCACAGGCAGCTTGTAACTATAATCCACAACTCTGCACTCACCATCTTACAATAGGCACCCATTAGCTTGCTCATAAGTTAATTTCATTTGTTAATGTGTTTATTCAATGTATTACTCATTGCCCTTATTTGCTTGTACCTGCTTTATCCTTAAATAAAAGATACCATATAAAATAGCATGCTCTTAACTTGGATTTAGGAAAGAAAAGTCCAGATGTTTAATGCTTTTTGGAAATTATTTCAAATACATTAAATTCAACTTGACTTGTGAAATTTTAAAATCTCCCACTCCACGAATCTCAAAAGCATTATACTGAGTGAAAGGTACCAGATACAAATGACCTCATAGTGTACAATTCATTTGCTAAGAAATTCTAGGAAAAAACAAGTGATGGAAAGCAAACCAGTGGGGGTTAAAGACCTTATTTTTCCACACAGGATTTTTAAGTGATGAGACTCGTTGAAAATCTTAAATTCAGAACACCTCAAATTTCACACTGACCTTTGCTGCATAAGATAAATTTGGAATTTTCTTCCAAAGAATTCATCACTAATAACCAACAGTACATTTCATCAGTTTTCCATTAAAAATGCCATATGTGCACTGGAATTTTCTTTAAAGTATAATGCTAGCTCGGTTGTTTCCAAATCAGAATTAGTGTATGTAATCCAACGTTTAAGACTTAAAAAACAGAAACTAGAATGGAAAAGGATACAGAAAACTCTCCATTTAATTTTCAACCATTCAGCATCTTTTTGCAAATGTTACTTTTGAGTTTTAGTGGAATACAGTGAATCTTAAACCACATTTTAGTCTCTATTCCATAAAGGGTTGTTTAATCTCAAATCAAAAAAATTTACTCTAAAACCCCTAGAAGTTGACTATTTGAAAAGAACACAATGTATTTTTTTTTTAAACTGGCCATCTTTTATCCTGATTATTATTTCTACTTGCATTCAACAATATCCCATCTTCCAAAAGGCCACAATTTCCGTAATGTTAAGTTTTATTGACAAAATAATTCAACAGGTTAAAATTACTTATCAAATTGTGGCTAAGTGAAGCTTTCTTTTAACACAACTGACTTGAGTCAATTTCAACACAGTTGGTGCTGCTCACACTGCCATTACCCATAAAAATTTTAGTAAACTGAAATGTGCCAAACATTATCATTCACAAAAGGCTAATAAACATCTCTGAGAAGGACTTTTACACAGTATAACTTAATGTCATGTCGCATTTGCGCAGGGATACATACTCTCTGCTAACTCCTTCCTTGAACCCTACCGCCTCCTGAAGCTTTATTCTTGGCTTTACAATGGGTTAATCCATTCAGGGCTGCTAACGGGGGATTCAAGAAGCATAACTTCTGAACTCCAAGTGAAAAAAGGGCAGGAATATGGGGTTGAGTCACGTCGTTCCGCCATTTTCTAAGCGGAGGAGGAAGACATGTTGGAACAAAAACACAACAAAAGAGCAGCCATTTCCCAAGCCAGCTCTAGTATCAACCCGAACTGGCCTAGCCCGATCATTTGGGCACCTTCAAATCCACTTCACTGGACAAACCTAAGAACATCAGAGGTGCTGCAGGAAAGAAAGCAGCAGTCAACCTCTCCACGTAGGGATGACCTGCACACGTAACTGCAAAGGAAAGCCTCGGGAAGGGAAAAAATGACGGACGCTAAATGGAGATGAGTGAAACAAACTGAAATTTTCAACTCAACTGGCGAACTAAAATTTACTCGGTGACTCGGGTGACTTACGGTCGTCGGGCAATCACCGACTGCAGGGCACTCAATACCAAGACCTGGCTTCGGCTGGTCCCTTTTGCTGCCTCTCCCCACTGCCCCACTCCGTTCTTCCCTCGGCGGATCGCCTGAGTGCTTACGGGTTCTTACCGTATGTGGGGGATGCCAACCCCACCTTGAAGAATCTTATAGAGTTTGCTCTCGTACAGCAACTGGGGATGCCTGGCCTTCTGAGATTCTAGCTTCACTGCCACTTCCTGCAGGGGAAAGAAGGGATGATGGCATCAACATCCCTATGGATTCAATGTCACTTGGGAGAGGAAAGGAGACATTAGCAAAGCTCCAAGTCACTACTACTAGGACGAAGTGAAAGGCCGGGGAAGAGAAAGCTCCCTTTGTAATTACAAAACGAGGCAACCAGCCTCAAAGGCCTCTTCAGGGGGCAGTGACGAAATCCGCACGTCCTCTAAAGTGCAGGAAAACGATTCATCCAGAAAACAGGCAACCTCTGAACGTAATGAGAGATTTTGAAGGAACCAGGCAATCGGAAACTGTACTCATTGGAACAAGAACCCCAGTAGAATTAAATATAGGAAACACAAAAGAAAAACGGGGCTCTCAGGATTCTACCCTTCTCACCTTAAACACGATTTAAAACACAAAGTTTGACCAAGGGACATTTGTAACAAGCTGGGAAACTTCACAGTCTAGCCAACCTCTCTATCTGGCTCTTTTCCTTTTAGGGAAAAAAGCGGGGGAGGTTCCTAAACCAGGAAATCTGGTTCCCTCTGGATTCCCCGGTGCGTGCGTGCGGTGGGAAGAGGCCCGAGCAGCTTGGGGGTTGGGGGGCGCAGCGTTGGATGAACCCCACCCCGGGTGATTACCTCGCCGTTGGTGATGTTAATCGCCAGATAAATGTCCCCGAAGGAGCCAGACCCGATCTTCCGTACCAGTTTATATTTCCCTCCTACAATGAATTCGGCCTTGGAGCCGCTGCTGCTCGCCATCCTGAGAGACGAAGATGGAGGCTGGGGCCAAGCCCCGACACCTCTGAGGGGAGGACGGAGGCCTCGGGGGCTCGTCCACCGGGCAAGGCTCCGGAGGAGGGCGGCAGGAATGGAAAACGGAGGCCTTTCCCGGCGTAGAGGGCCCAGAATCGGCCAAGGGAAACCCGATCACCGCTGCTCAGTCAGGTTTCTTTTAGCCAGGCCGCAATTCGTGAGTGGTTCTCGCGGTTACTTAGGCTAGGCCACTTGTTTCTGGGAGGCCGCCGCTGCCTAGCTTTCACGGCGACTTCGCGGGCTGGAAAAGGGGCGCGGTGAGTTAGGACGGCGATACCGCTGCCACCACTGCCGCCGGCTCCGGCCCGGGGGGACCCCTGTCACTCCGCCGACGCCGCCATCTTGTTACTCCAGCTCCAGCCAACACAAAATGCCCCCAGTCCCCGGGAGCCGCTTCTTCACGGCGCAGAGCACTCTGGGAAAGGGATCTCGGGCTCTAGCCCCGAAGGGTCGGCAGTGAGAGGAGGGCGGAACCGGATCCGTGAGAGTCGCGGCCCACGCACCAAGCGTCATCGCGTCACCACCCAGCTGCGCGCGCGCACTGCAACGTATGCCGTCTGCGCAAGCGTGGCGTGGCCTGTCCTCACCCCCGCTCCGGGCTTTCTTCCACTTCCGGTCGTCGACAGTACTATTGCTACCTGTTAGTCACCTCGGACCCGCCCGCTCTCTTTAAGGCTGCGGGGCCCTAGGCCTAGAGAGCAAGTCAGGGAGGGGTCACCTTCATTTTTTTTTTTTTTTTTTTTGTGGCGGAGGGAAGCCTCAGGCTTCTTAGGGAGCTGGGTATTGACCTTTGCTGTTTGTTTAAGGCGGTTTTTAGCCTTTGATCTTTCTTGGGCCACTCCTCAGGACTGGCCTTTTCCAGCCTGTTTTCTTTTTGGAAAGAGGTTGTCGCCTCTGGTGGAGAGGAAGAGAAAAGCAGACCTGGGTACCTGATGACGAGTAATTAGAATTCTGCCCTCTACGGAGTATTGGAGGCCCTTCTTTTACAGATGGAGAAAAAAAGGAAGCAGAAATTGCTTTGCTGCCCTCTGTCCTTGCATTGTTGCCCTACATTTGATCTTCAAGGAAAAATCCTAGTAGCTACTTTTTAAAGAGTATTAGTGACAGAATCAACAGAGAAAGTAGACAATGCGTACTGTACATAGGAACAGTTGTTATTCGCCCCCCACCCCCAAAACGAAGAATCATTTCTCGGTAGTGTTGAAAACTATAGTATTGCGGTGATGCAGTCGGCAAGCTGAAGGAGGAGGATCACAAGTTCCAGGCCAATCTTGGCAATTTAAGGAGACCTTGTCCCGAACCGGGCGTGGTGGCGCATGCCTGTAATCCTAGCGACTAGGGAGGCCAAGCAGGGAGGATCGCAAGCTCAAGACCAGCCTCAGCAATTCAGTGAGGCTCTAAGCAATTTAGCGAGACCCTATTTCAATTTTTTTAAAAAATGGTTGGGGGTGCGACTCAGTAGGTAAGCACCCATTAGTTCAATCCCATGTACCAAAAAAAAAAAAATCCAAAATAAAAAGGAATGGCAGTGTAGCTCAGAGGTAGACCACCCTGTGTTCAATTGTCAGTACCTTTAAAATAAATAAATTTTAAAAAGAGCCAGGTTTAAGTATCTTGAGGTTTCCTGGGATAACCACTGTTTGCTGATTTTCTATCGTAGTCATACAAAGTTTAATAAAGTCCTCACTTTGAGGAATAAGGGAATGGGATATATACATTTAAAGGGATTTTTGGTGTAATTGCTAGAGAGTAACTAACAATGAGTAGTAAATGCACGCAAGGTCACAAGTGTTCTTTAAATTACTTTAGGGTCTTCTTTTTTTTTTTTTTTTTTTTTTTTTAGGGTCTTCTTTAAACAACTTCCAAAGTAGCTGAGAAAGCAACGGGTGTAGTTAATTTGTAGAAAATAAATAGAAGCAAGAGAGCTGGTTGAAACTCATGTCAAGATAAAAAGATTAATGGGACTCTTGACAGGGTCCATTGATGTTGATGTGAAACTAGAAATTATAAGTGTCTCCATTTGTCAGGGAAGGAAGATGCCCTTAGTAGCACAGGCATAGGAAGGTAACTTCTGACCAAATACTGATCCCAGTGCCCACAATAACATGGAATTGAGTTGTAGATGAAGCCCCCCCTAAATAAGATGGCCATCATGACATTTCTGGAGAAGACCAACTAAGGTCAAAAACTCTGTGTGAAGGAGGAGTTGAACACCTGATTGGCAGAGTACACAAGATGGTCCCCAGCTCTCCTGGTTAACATCAAACAGTAATAAAATTGGAGACAGCTTTGTCTACTTCATTGTTTTCTGCTTGGAGACAGCCCATTCTCTTCAAAGTGCTTTCTGCTTAAGCCATACTTTGCTTTTACTTTACTTTCACCTTTAATAAAGTTCTCGTATGACTTGGTGTCTGGCTTTAAATTTTTTTTTCATTGGAACAAAAGAACTGAGATTTGGAGTTTCAGTTTCCTGCTTTCCTGTGACATGCTGACGCATGTTCAAATGGTATGGTAGAATGGGGGAGCATGGAATGGACTAAGTGATCCCCAAAGGTCTGAGTATGGACAGGTATAAGTCTAACAGCATTTTCCATAAAGATATTGGAGAAATAAGAGCAATATAATACATTTTTCATTTATCTAATTTTACCTAATTTTCATTTATCTAATTTAGCCTAGATTTTATCTTTCTACATGTCATTAAAATGGCTTTTTATAAAATGGTACTGATGGTAGATAGTTGCTTTCTTGTTTTAAAAATAACTATTTGATAATAAAACGTTATTTATATGCGTGGCCTCCTTTTGGGCAGGGGGAACTGTTGTAAGCCCATGAAATCCCACTTCTGGGACCCACTAGTCTAAATGACTTAGGCTTCTAATTCTGAGATTCTATAATTTTTTTATATGCATTTGCTGTGTATCTTCATTTGTTTCCTACCAGCTAGAGTCACTATTCCAGCACTGGTAATGTACTAAATGTACTAAAATGCTATATGAATGTCCACAGTCTTTTCAAATGTGATTTCAGTAGGATACATCTTAAAACTTTAAATTTTTAAAATTAAGGAGGGCAAACTGTGTGTGCTTTTATGTAGATAATGATGTTTTTATGTGTTGGCTATGACTCAACCTTAAAATTGTGTGTGATTTGCAGTAACTTTCATCCTAAATAATTGAAGAATTGCCTGTTTTTAGTCCTGCTGTCTTAAAGTCACAAATCATTCCATATTTCTTGAATCAGCAGCAGCTTTGCTACAGTGGAAGTCCTCTTTTAAATGTACCAAAATGCAATTGCTGGCTAGAATAGATGAATTCACTAAAAATAAAAGTACTGAATGAAAACTTTTGGCTTTGAGAGAAATTTAGAGATCATCTAGTTCAGTAATCATCACATGTCAAATGCAGTTTACAGTGTTTTCACACATATCACTTGTGCCCTTCCAAAACAACCTGAATTGCCTAAGATCATACGGATTTTGGTGGCAAAGACAGGACTAGACCCCCCACCCCAACTACCTAACCAAAAGAAAGAGAAAAATTTTAGAAAGGGAAGAACACAACTGGGACAATCGCATCTTAGTGATTACTTCTGTGTTCATAGAGAGGTCTAAATGAATAGAAAAAAAACTTTTTTTTTAAGCCTCTAGTATTTATTCAAGGAAAGGTCACTAGTAACCAGCATGTGTCTTAAGTAAAATGATAAGGACAAGCACAAGAAGTTTTAGCTGTATGCTAAAAACACAAGGGTGACCTGCCCCTCTCTAGAGTTTTGGAGTACGAATAAGTAGAAAAATGCAGTGACTTAAAATATGGCATACACTGTCCCTGTTGTTTAACTGTTCCATAGCCTTGTGCATAATAAGTATCAGATAAATGAGTTAATGGAGTGACTGAAAACATGAGGACAAGCCTGTAATCTAAGTGGCTCCTAAGACTGAGACAGGAGGGTTGCCAAGCCTCAGCACGTTAGGCCCTAATCAACTTGGTGAGACCCTGTCGCAAAACAGAGAGCGAAAAGAACTGAGGATCTGACTCAATGGTTAAGTGCCCCTGGGTTTAACCTCCAGTACCAAAAGAAAAGAGAAGAGAAGAGAGAGGAGAGAAGAGAAGAGAAAAGAAAAGGAAAAGAAAACATGAAGACATAAGAAATGTTTTTTTCCAGTTTTTGACAGTGAGAGCAATTCCTATAGCCCCTATTCTCCCCCTTTGCATTGTTCATGGAGTTTTCTTAGATTGCAACATCTGTGATAGCAACTTCAAACACATTTTAGATATCTGCAAACATTTCTTAGTTTTTAGGGAGTTATTAACCATACACTTATTTCATTCTTTGAACTTATATATTCTTTTGTCTCATATGGCTTCTAGACTCTAAAGGTGAGCTCCATGTGTTTACTACCCAACAATATTTTAAAAACCATGCATGCATATAAAATGCTTATTGTTGTTTTTCCTCACAGGCATGGCAAATATTCATTTGAAAAATTTTAGAAAACTTAGATAAATCAGGAAAAGAAAACAAAAATCTCTTAAGAGATAAGTGCCAAATGTTAATAATTCCTCATATAAATGTCCAGTCGTTTCTGTGTGCATGTGATTGGGAAGATCAGATTCTCCCTCTGAAGGTTTGTTATGTGAGTCTTATGAATACAACTGGCAATAGAAAGATTCACAGGAGAAAAGCCATAACAGAAAATGTTTATTATAGTTTTATGTGACACAAAATCCCCAGCTTTTATGCTTAGGTCTGATGAAGTAGGGGTGATCATGTTAGAAATGTGACTGGACAAAAAAGATATAAGCTAATAGGAATAGACTGAGTAGGAAAACCCAACAAGGCCTGTAAAGAATTTTTTTGGCCCCTCAGTTCCAGCAGGGTAGTACTCATTCTGGAAAGGGGGGGTTCTTATTACTTGGTATCAAAAAAGTAGGTCCAAGAATGTCATTATGGTCTCCTCCTAGACAGAAAGGTTGGAGGAGGTGGGGGAGGTTAAAGTAATAATTCTAGTTTTTATGCTGGTTGTGGAGCAAAGGGATTCTGTTTTTTATGGCTGGTTTTGGGGAAAAGGGATTCTGCTTTCTATGATTTGTTTTAGAGGCGAACAAGGGGCAAGAGACAAAAGCGTAGATCAGAAACTTTGTTTTCTGAGGCTATATTTTAGGCCTCCACTATCAGGTGTTGTTCTCTGAGTCCTAGCAGGTATATGTATCAGTATATATGTGTGTATGAATATATTTAAATTTATTTGTTAAAATTAACAGAAAGTGGTCATAGTGTACATTCTGCTTTAAGACCTATGTTTTTTCACTTGATGATTTGTTGAGACATGTTTCCATTTAACTAAAATAATCTTCTAATATATCATTTTCAATGTCTGTTATTAAATATGTCTTGTGTTGATGGAACAAAATTTGACAGTTTTCAGTTGACTATTTCTGTTGTTTTAGACTTTTGCTGGTATGCATAAACCATGCTTTGATAAATATTACTCTGTTTTTTTCTCACGTCCAAAACTAATTGATTAACATATAATTTTGTTTTTGTTTTTGTGAGACTGGGGATTGAACCCAGGGTGCTTTACCACTGAGCCACACACCCATCCCTTTTTATTTTTATTTCAAGATAGGATATATTGGTCAGCTCTTCCACCCTGTGACCAAAATACCTGACAAGAACAAGTTAGAGGAAGAAAAGTTTATTTTGGGCTCATGGTTTTAGGGGTCAGTCACGGTTGGCTACCTCCATTGTCTGGGCCTGAGGTGAGGCAGATCATCATGGTGGAAGGGCTTGGCAGAGGATAGCTGCTCCATTCTTGGCAGTCAGTAAGTACAGACAGAGCTCATTGGTGTGCACAGGGAGCCAGAGACCTACTTCCTCTAGCCATCCCCAACCTGCCTACAGTTACCACCAAGTACATTCAAATTCATTAATCCATCAAATGGATTAATCCACTGATGAGGTTACAGCTCTCATAATTTAATCATTTCACCCTTGAACATTGCCTGTTGCATGTGCTTTTCAAGGTAAAGCTCATATCCAAACCATAATATAGGATTTCCCTAAATTGCTTAGGTTGGCCTCAAATTTGTAATCCTACTGCCCTAGCCTTCCAAGGCACTGGAATTACAAGTGTTCACCACCATGCCCAGCTCTAAGACATATTTCTAGAAATGTTACTAGTCTTAAAACTCCTGGTATCAGTTGGATGGGGTGGTACATGCCTATAATCCCAGCAGCTCAAGAGGCTCAGGTAGGAGGATTGCAAGTTTGAGACAAGCCTCTGCAATTTAACAAGACCCTAGGCAATGTAGTGAGACCCTGTCTCAAAATAAAAAAAAAAGACTGAGGACGTAGCTTAGCGGTTAAGTGCCTCTGGTTTCCAAAATAAGTTAATTAATTAATTAATTTTAAAAAACACTGGTATCATAAAAACCAGCTTCTGATTTTTTTTGGTACAGTTTATGGTAATTAGATCCATATTCATGAGATACTGATCTTCTCACTTAACTTTACAAATTTAAATTCTAATGTTTTTATTCTATCCCCAAAGAGTTTTCTTTTCTGCCAGCATATTGTTATAAACCTAATAAAATTAATTTTGCAATTCCCTTATCCCACCTCCGTTTTACAGTCTCAAGAATTTTGCAAGTTTGTGTGTTACAAGGTTATACCAATGCTATGGAAATGTTCCTTTTATAACAAGCTAACAAGACATTTCTTGTCCATTAATGAAGCATCTGAATTATACATATATTTTGATTCCATTGAAGGAAGTGGGAAATGAGTTTCCTGTTAAAGAATGGTGATCAAGGGGCCCCAATCAAAAATACAGTTAATTAAGAATGAAAAAAGAATAATTTCATGTAATCCTACACATTTTGTGTGAGCTCAAGTCTTCCTACAGAAATAAATATATAAGGTCTTGGGGTTACAGAAGAATTCCATTTGTCATTGTTCCAAAATGAGATTAATACAGACTTTACAGCAGAAACCTTTATTATTATTATTATTATTATTATTATTAATTTTTGGTATTGGAGGTTGAATCCAGAGGCACTTTACCATCAAGCTACATCCCCAGTCCTTTTTATTTTTTATCTTGAGACAGAGTCTCATTAAATTGGTGAGTCTGGCCTGGAATTTACGACCTTCTTGCCTCAGTCTCCTGAGTGGCTGGGATTTTAGGTGTGCACCACCAGGCCCAGCTACAGAAACCTTTTAAATGCTTGAGTTAGGCTTTTCAGTGAACCCTGTTAAATGAGAAAATGTGCTTTTTGATCTATATGATGAGTCAAACATTGCCCTCTACTTTTAGAGTATGTAGAAGACAGTGAAGTTTTCCTAACTCCAAGCAAAATGCCTATAGTAATAATTCTAAAGTAGTGAAAATTATTGTTTAAAATTAGTTTGATGTGGGAGAAGAAAAACCAAATAATCTCTTTAGTTGTGTACTTAAGGGATAGGCTAAATTTTTGTAAGAAATGTGTCCTGACCTAAGTAGTTAGCATGCATAGAGACTGGGGTTGGGTTCCCAGCAAGACCAAAATAGGAAGGAAGGAAGGAAGGAAGGAAGGAAGGAAGGAAGGAAGGAAGGAAGGAGGGAGGGAGGGAGGGAGGGAGGGAGGGAGGGAGGGAGGAAGGAAGGAAGGAAGGAAGGAAGGAAGGAAAGAAATCTAAGGCTTAAATGGTGTTATCTTTGAAAAGAGAAGTCAGAGTCTAAGGTTCTTCCTAGTTTTAAAAATCCTGTTTTACTGAAGATGACTCCTATGGAAGGAAGAAACTAACATGTTCTTTCCCTTTTATAATTTTTTAAAAATTGAGATAAAATGTTAAATTATGATGGGCAGATACTCACTTGTGTTTCCTCAGTACTAAACTGTCGGGAAAATCAGAACTTTTAACATAGAAATAGATGGATACCTAGGAGAGACTTCTGAATTAGAAAAGATTGGAAATTATCTTCCTTTTCAAAATATTTAAGAAGGGCAATAATTATACCTTAGTTTTCAGTATAGCTTTTCCAGGAAGTCAGAGAAGGACATCACTTAAATGACTTCTATAAGTCCCTTTTTGTTTAAAAAAATTCTTGCTTCGATTTTCATAGAGAGAAACCAGGAAGTAACTTATACCCTTCAAACAGTAAAGAAATGAGATTTGACAGTGAAAGATTCACTGCCAGAAGCAGTAGCACACACCTGTAAACCAGGACTGAGGAGGCTAAGGGATGAGGAACACAAGTTGAGGCCTCCTGGCAACTTAGATCCTGTCCCAAAGTAAAATAAAAAGGACAGGGGATGTAGCTCAGCAATTGCCTAGTATGTACAAATACCTGAAATGATTAACTTATAAGGAGAAAAAGTCAGTTGGGTGTGGTGGTACATGCCTATAATCTTATCTATTCAAGAGGCTGAGGTGGGAGGACTTTGAGGTCAATCTGAGCAATTTAGTAAAACCCTGTCTCAAAATAAAAGGGGCTGGGGATGAAGCTTAGTAGTACAGCATCCCTGGATCCCATCCCCAATATTGAAACAAAGTGAAAAATCCAACAGTATGTTTCATAGCCTCTTGGAATACTATTTCCACAAGCCTCTCCCCTTCCCTTCAGAATTATTCTGAAATAATGACTGAAAGGAACATTCTGTAAGATAATATATAAAATGCTGGATATATGTCTTGACAAGAAGGAAGCGCACATCATTGATGTTCCATATACTCATTGGAAAAACTTACTGAGGCCAGTCCTGTACCCCACTCCTGTTATCGGGATACACAAGTGAATTGTAGCAGTTCATCTATTACCCCACTCCTTTTATTCTGGTCAGACTGACTTGACAATATTTAGATAATCAAATAATATTTAAAAATTTCTATCTTAATCATATGAACCATTAATTCCTGGAAATGTGCTCTCACATGCATGACATTTTGGATTATTTGTGTTAGTTATTTTTATTTGGAAGACTATTATTAATGTTTTGGAATTTCTGCATTTTCTATGTCCCTTTCTTTTCTTTCTTTTCTCAGTCCCTGTTCTCTTCCTCTGCATTGTTCATCAGCAAGGGCATGAAACTGTGCTCCCTGTGACTCATTATTGCTCACTGTAGTAATCTACTCTTCTTTGTGAGAACTAAATTTGGAAGACGCTTGAGTTACCATTCCTAAGGGGAGCTGGTCCTGAGAACACATCCTGTTAACTCTCAACTCTCCATACTAATACCAGAAAGCACTGATATGTATCACAGAAAATGGAGTAAGTGCATCACTTGGTCTCAGTTAAACCTAGTACCACTACAGAAAGACTTTCCGCAGTGAACAGGACCAGGATGATAACTGGACAGAAAAAGAACTTGAATTGTAGATCCCTAATCCAGAATAAATGGAAAGTGAGATTGTATTGATATAGCCCTTTAGAGTTCATAAAGTATCTTGTGGTGCACTAAATCATGCTTTTCCTGACCAGTTCTAAGAACCAGGTAGAGCAATTAATGTGTGAGGAAGCTGAAGCTCTGGAAAGGTGATTTCCCCAAGAACACCAGTTTTTGAGAACTTTCTGCATTCCACACTACTGTTCTATGATGTATGTCTGTTCACCTTCACAGGGAGCATGCCCTGTCCAGTTCTCTCTGCCTGTTCTAAATCAGGATCTGAAAAGTTATCAGTGAATACCTCTGTAGGCCTACATTTGACTTAAGTCATTCCCTTTCCAATTTATTCAATCAACCCATCTGCAGCTCAGATGACTGACTCTCAGTGTTTGTGTTCTGCAGCTTGGTGTTTCATCAGGGTCTGGGTTCCTAAGTACTTTTAAGGGCTAATGCCCATTCTCCTCAATGTCAAAGTCTCAAACCCAGAAGCCTCTGGCTCTCTGTCTGGTTCCTGATCCTGGATACCTAGTTTTCTTTATTTATCTCCATCTGTCTCCCCACCAGTCAACCTCCCTAGACAAGTCTGCTTACTCCTGCTTTAGGAGTATTAATTTCTCCCGTCTCTCCTCCTGCCAACCGACCTATTTAAATCTTAGCTACTACCAGACTTTCCAGACCCTCTTTACTTCTTGTCAGATTCTGAACCTGATCTTAACTCCTAAAATTATTTCTTTTATCTTTGGTTCTCTATGCAGGCAGATGATAGACTTTAAACCCTTTCTACTTATCTCTTAGCCTCTCTAACCTATATGGAACTCAGATTATGATATTTTCTTATGTTTGGAATTTCAAAGTTCTGTGATCCTTCTTAGCCTATATTTTACTGTCTCACACTACATCTTTGATTGCCATTGCTCCTACCCTAGTTGAAATAGGATATGTTACAGCTCTTTAAGCCATAAACCTCATAGAAATATAACTCGCTGATGTTATTATTAGGCAATTCAAGTCAAAGGTGACTTTCTCTAACCTTCTTGGTGGAAGGAGACAGGCTGTCAGCTGAAATAGAAAATTCACAATTATTGTCCAAAGCCCAAAATAAGAAATGCTTAACAAATATGACACTACTACAATGGACTTTTTTTGTGTAAACAATTATTTTCAACAAGGTCAACATAGGCTTTTAAATGTATCTCAGGAACCATCAAGATTTCTAGGCTATTTTAAGGCTTCAGAAACTTTCTTCTAATCAACATGAAGATACTGAGTTATCACTGCCATCTATCCTGATTGATATTCCCATGCTAAATTAGCATAAATATTTTCTATAGTTAATGTATATAACACTTTATACAACATTGTTCTTACCTATATTATCTAATATCATACACAAAAAAAGATTTCATGGGGAAATTTCATTGTTTTAAATTTTTAGATAGGATAGATGAGGCTCAGAGATCTTCCTTAATTTGTCCAAGTATACTAAATGAGTTATGGTGCATGTTGTACTTGAACTCAGATTTTATTTTATTTTATTTTATTTCTTTTGTGGTACTGGGGATTGAACCCAGGGATACCCAACCCTGAGATGCATTTCTAGCCCTCTTAATTTTTTTTTTTTTAAATTTTGAGACAGGATATTACCAAGTTGCTGAGGCTTGCCTCGAACTTGTGATCCTTTGCTTTAACCACCCTAGGTACTAGGATTATAGGAGTGTGCCACCAGGCCTGGCCAAATCAAGATTTTTTTTACTTCAAAGACCCTGCTTTTTCATTTCCCCAATCTGCATCTCAGGACTGATAAACATCTTTGGAAAGAAACTGCTCACTTATTTTAAGATTCTGAGAAGATACAAAAACAAATATCCACTTAATAGATTCTAGAACATGCCACAAAAGAATCTCTTCCAGAAATAGACGTCATGGTTTTCAATGATTATACAATGCTGCCATCTTGTGGATATGATCATTCATTACTACTTTAGCCAGGCCTGTGTGTCAGCATGTAGCCAGAATTACCTAGTTGAATCTGAAGAGTCAAATGTTAAATGTCCAAGCAGGTTAAAATAACCCTTGAGGAGCTAGTACATGTCAGAAGATGGAGAAAACTCATGGGGCTTTCCGAAAAAGGTAAATGAAAAGGACCAAATCAGGGTACACTCAAATAATATGTGCAGACAGGAGAAGGGGCCTCTTGTGTACTTCTAAAGCACCCTGTTCTTCCTCCTAGTGCCGCTCCACCACATTGTGTATAATCACTCAACTGGTTTCTCTCTCCCAGTAAACAATGAACTACGAAAGCACAGATCAAGTCCTGTTTATAGTAACATCGGTGTTGTATTCTCAGCCTTAGTGCAATATTTGATAAGTATCCAGTACATATTTTGTGACTTAATGAATAATGGACATAGACAGCAGAGGACAAATTCAGAGTCATGGCAGAGCCAGTTTTTCGAATGTCCAGATCAGTATTCCATCCCCTATGCTTACATATGTTTGTAAGTGGCCAATGTATGTTGGCTACTAAGAAAAACTGAAATACACCTAACCTGCTAGGTGACCAAGAAGGGTGGTCATTAGGTGTATCTCTGAGGCTATGAGCACTGGGCTCATTTATTAAGTTCAATTTTGGATCAGTCACTCCTCCTGTCCTTAAGAAGTTTACAGTCTAGATCTAGACTATACTACTGATCAAATAGGGCCTCTTCTGGGGGTCATTGCTTGGCAAAGACATCTTATTCCAAGATCTGGTCTTAGTATTACAGGGTAAAAATCTCCTTCATTTATGGTTTCAGAATTAGTGCAAACTCACTGAATCTTCACAAAACTATGTGGCAGGTATCATTATTACCCCATTTTGCATCATTCTAAAGTTTACAGATATTTTTCCTCATAGATTATTTTAGTTTTTGTCAATTGATTCTGTAAAATAGGTAAAGATTTTTATATTCACTCTAAATAACTAAAGAAACTAAATTACCAGGTGATGTGGCACATACCTGTAATCCCAGCAACTCAGGAGATCTAGGCAGGAGGATCACATGTTCAGGGACAGCCTCAGCAATTTAGCGAGACTATCTCAATATAGAAAAATAAAAGACCAGAGATGTAGTTCAGTGGTAAAGCACCCCTGGAATCAATCCTCAGTGCCAAAATAAAAAATAAACTAAGTCTACGGCTACTTAGCTTGTTCAAAGTCACAAAGATAAGTACATGGGCTAGTTAATAAATTTTCAAGTTCACTGTCTTGCCTTATGTGACAGACCAGTTTATTCACTCATAGATTCTTGCAGGTTTATCAGTCCAACAGAACTCTCATCTCATTCATGAATGTATATATATACATACAAATCTTCTAATTATAAATATGTATATTCATATTCTTTTATTCTTAAATATTTCAGTGTATTTTTAATAACAAGGGCATTGTCTTTATAACTATAGCAGCTTATCAAAATCAGAAAATTTAATGACAATACAATACTATCATCTAATCCACGGTCCATATTCAGATTTCACCAATCATTCCAATAAGGACTTACTTTTTTTTTTTTTTTTGCAGTTCAGGATCCAGTTTAGTGTTAAGCATGACATTATTTCTTGTCATCTCAGATTTCTTCAACCTGGAATCTTCAGGCTGTCTTTGTTTCTTCACCTTGACATTTTTTAAGACTGCAGGCCAGATACTCTGTAAAATATCCTTATTTTGTTTATTTATGTTTCCACATGATTAGATTCAGGTTCTACATTTGGGGTAGGAATACCTTTGAAGTAACATTGTATCATCTCCTTTGCATCATATTAGGGTTCACATGATGTCAGGGTATCTCCATACTTGGAGATACTAACTTTTAACTGCTGGTGATATTAGATTTTATGTCCACAAGGTTATTCCACTGCAAAGCTACCATTTTGTCTTTGCAATTAATCAGTAATGTGTAAGTAAATATTTTGAAACTATGTAAAGATCCTGTTCCACATCAAACTTTCACTGTAGCATCCATTCGGGTTTTTCTTTTTCTTTTTTCTTTTCTTTTTTCTTTTTTTTTTGGTACTGAAGATTGAACCAGGGGTGCCGAACCACTGAGTCACATCCCCAGCCCTTTTAATAAATATTTTATTTAGTGACAGGGTCTTGTTGAGTTGTTTAGGGCCTCGCTGAGATGCTGAGGCTGCCTTTGAACTCAAGATCCTCCAGCCTTAGTCTCCTGAGTTGCTGGTACTACAGGTGTGCACCACCATAATTGGCTCCCTTTAACACATCACCTTGATTCTTTCACACTTCATCTCTGGTTTAAGAGATCCTTCTGGGATCATCAGTCGCTTCTTTAAGGTGCTCTGAAAAGGCACAAATGTAGAGTCTTTTCTTCTACTGGACATTGTAGTTTTGGGGTGAGTTGGATTTCTGTCACTGCTACTGAAAGAGTACTGATTAATAAAAGGAGTATGGTAAAAACAAAGCAACTTTCATTGAACTGGGCTAAAGGATCATGATGGTAATATTTTAAAGCCAATTTCTAGAACTGAGGCACTTACCTAGTGATGGAGCAAAATAGACCTGAAGCTTCCGGCATTTCTACAAATTCAGAACAAGAGTGTTCCAGAGCTCAGGCTTGTCTGTATGGGGAGGTTATGGTCTTGCTTGTGGGAGGAGGGAGCCAGAAAACTTGACTGGGAGGAGAAAACAGCTCTGCCTGTGAAGGAGAGTCTTTGAAGAGTAAGGAACAGAGATAGAAGCTGTTGGAAGAAAGGAAGAGAAAGAATTAGAAGAGGTATGAGGCAGAGATTTTCAACACAAATTGTAAAACTGGTACAGAGAGAGTTGTTAAGGCAGCAAAGCCAGGGAAACTGCCTGGATCCTGGCTGGCCAGATTCGGTCACCTGCTTGCATAAAAAATAAGCAAAGGATGTAAAAAGAAAAAATAAATTTAATGCAGTTGACCCAAACTGTGGATAAACAGCTGGTTTGTCTCTGTTGGTCCTATATAAGTGGTTACAATATAGAAGTAAAAGCCAGGAGATAAATAAATAATACATAAATTTATATGTCATATTAAAAGTTACATATATTTATAAAATGTATAAATTTATAAACATTTACATATGAATATATATATGAACATGTATTTACATACATAAATACCAATAAGTATTATATAATATTATATATTATATAAATATTATATAAATAACTATATGAAAAATATTACATAAATATATTTATATACATTAATATATAAAAATTTATATAAATAAGTTAATAGTTAATATATATAATTTGCTAAGTTGTGCTAGTCAGAAATATGTCACAGTTTCAGCTTTTTGAATCACCGCCCTGGGCCAGAGGGTAACTTTTCAGTTTTCCATTCTCGGCAGGAGAAAAGTCCAAATGTAGAAAAGCAATTTTCAGGAAGTTGCTTTTAATTTTAAAGGAACTCTTTCACTCCTACTGTGATGTTAAGTATACATCTGACACAACTTACATTTTATCTCAATTTTCCCTTTGCTTAATTTTGTAATTGCAAATGACTCCAATGAGAAAGAAAAAGAAAGGCATGGGAGGAAAGTA
Organism: Sciurus vulgaris; assembly: GCF_902686455.1. Lineage (NCBI taxonomy): Eukaryota > Metazoa > Chordata > Mammalia > Rodentia > Sciuridae > Sciurus > Sciurus vulgaris. The sequence continues at coordinate 62,490,666 of NC_136466.1, read as the reverse complement.
TTATTGCTATAAAGAAGTCCTCTGATTAGTTGAATTGTGTGCGTGTGTGTGTGTGCATGTGTGCATGAGCAAATGAGCATGCTGAGTCTTAACCCAGGACACAAGTGCTCTGACACTGAGCTACATCCCACAGTCAATTAGCTAAAATTTTAAAAGGTTGAGTAACAAGTATAATAACCACCTGTTCAGGTGTTGAGAATATAGCTCAGTTACTGTACTATGCACTTTATACAGATTATCCTCTCATTCTTTCAACTTTGGCCTACAAAATTATTAAACATGACATTTGTCATTTTCCTGCTTGCCCTATCTCCAAATTGCCTTTGTACATTTGAGGCAGTTGAGGAATAGGCTATCCCGAATCTCATTCATGAAAACTAAAAGGCCCTCATATCGGTTTTCCCTGGCTGCTGACTGCTTCTGACCCAAGCATGGCTAATCAGCCAATTCATTCTGGATTGTGGTACTGGAGAGAAGAGTGAAGAGAAGCGGGCAATGCAGAGAATTCCTCCAGTCAATTTTAGCAAACTTCTGTAGTGGCAGTATTACTACAACGCTCGGCCTGAGGCCTGACTGAGGATCCAATCAGGTCCAGACACTTCCTGAAACCCAAACTGAAAAGGCAATGGTGAAAAGCATGAAAAGAACTTTAATCAGTGTGGGCTACACTGGGAAGACAAGGGACCCATGTCCTTGGCACTGTCTTGGGGGCTTTATAGAAAGGGGAGTAAGGGGAGTGGTTGGGGATTTGCATAGCTGGAGGGTTTTTGCAGCTGCCAAAGCAGGTGATCTTGATCATGTGTGGTCTGGTTCATCATCACGTCAGGCTGGGTCATACTGGACCTTGTCTGGGATAAGAAGTTGCTGTTTCCTGGGGGTAGCTTCAACTCATCTTCCTGGAATCCAAGGTGACTTGGGACAAAGCAGGTAGATGCAAAATGGAGGCAGAGACGCAAAGTCTTTAATCTTGCTTTAGCTACCCATCTGACATTTGCAAGCAAAAGGGAAGAGCCTGTGTCCTTGTTTATAGGTAACAGAAGTGAATTGTGGGAGCACAAGGTTAAGGGAATAATTCTATAAACTGGGCCCACTGTGCTGACCCCTGTAAGGGATCCCATGAAAACCAGGCCAGACAACAGGAAATCACATAAGGGAGTTTATTAAGCAAACAAAGTGTCTCCCTGCAGGGTAAGAGAGAAAATGAGAGGAAAAGAAAGGGAAAGAGAAAGGGAGCGCGCTAGAGAGAGTGGAAAAGCGAGGAGGAGAAAGAAAGTGAGTCAGGGGGAGAGGAAAACAAGAGAAAAAAAGATGGCGGGGTAGCTACCCTGAGGCAGTTGAATTCTCCCGGGCTAACAGGGGACCAATGATGGAGAAGGATACTTGCAAGCTGACTGATGAACCAATAGCTAGCAGGATGTTCACAGACTGACAGTAGTTGGGAGGCAGGGAAATGGCTGTAACAGAAAGGGCGGGGAGAGCAGCTTTGTACATTACAACCCCCACAAGCTTTTTTTTTTTTAAAGCAATTTACCTGCAGCTCTACCTGCCTTAAGTCAATCAGATATGTTACATTCCTCAGCAAACAACTTGTCTGCAGTAGAAAAGCAGGCCCAAAGTGTGGATAATGCAAGTTACCTTTAAGTGGGAACGTTTGTGACCCTTACACAGACCAGATCCCAGAACTCAGGGAGGTAAGGATCATTTCCCCTACCTGTAAAATATGTAAAAACATGTGCCAATGAGAACCCATCAGCATAGGCTAAAGTGAACTAGAGTTGTCATGTGCAGTGGGGACTTGAAAGTCTGATGTCGTCCTGCTGTCAGTCAAAAGTCAAGAGACGGAAACTTCTGGGACCTACAATAAAACTGGAGGGCAGGGCTGGGATTGTGGCTCAGTGGTAGAGCACTTGCCTAGCATGCATCAGGCACTGGGTTCTATCCTAAACACCATATAAAAATAAATAAAATAAAGGTATTGTGTCCATCTATAACTAAAAAATAAACAAAAATAACAACAACAACAAAAACAAACCCGAGGGCAGGAGGAACATGCCATCCTTCTCCTGAGAGGACCCATTCTCTCCCTTGAGAGAGTTCCCTTTTCCCTTTTCCTATCCCTTCTAATAAACTCATGCCTGCTCCTCTGAGCAACATGTTTGAAATCTTTCTAGCATGATTGCAAGCATCTGGGAGAAAGGACTGCCATGCTAGCCCCTGCCCCTTAATACCTATTACAGGGGCGTTTAGTATCTGGTGGTAGTGATGGCAGATGGGTCAGTTATGACATCCCATACACAGGGCCAGAGCTTGAGTGGCAGGGCCAGTGGCACCCTTCTTATAGTGTGGTATCTTCTATGGATCTGGCCACCTGATTCTCCTTGGGTATAGTCTTAGTCTGATTCCCCAGCTGTGCTATTGATTCTTTGAGCTTCCCAAAACTCTTTCAATAAATTGCATTTCTGCATCAGTTAACCATCAGAATCAGTTTTTGTTGCTTACAATTAAAGACTCCTGCCAATACATAGTTTTTAGATGATGATTAACCCAAAAGAATCTGACCTCCCTGCTTTTAGTAAAGATTGCTGAATAAAGTGATGGTCAAGTTTGCAAGTGGTTTGAGAGTGCTATCTGGGCTCTCTTTAAGTCCTGTGCACCTTAGGAAAAAGAGACACCCAGGAAAAGACTGTATGTAGTCCCTTGACTCTCAAATGTCTGCTGCCCCACCCCAAGCCTCCTCCTTTTCTGCCTTCACAACTTCTTAATTCACATTCACTCATCCACCAACTCAGGAAACACTTATTTAGCACCTACTCTGTACATGGCATTATGCCAGGCACTGAGAGGACTCAAAAGTTCAACGAACCATAACCTTGATGGTATACTTTTGTTTATTTATTTGCGGTACTAGGGTTTGAACTCAGGGGTGCTCTACCACCAAGTTACATCCCGAGTCTTTTTAAATTTTTTTATTTTGAGACAGGGTCTTGCTAAGTTGCCTAGGTTGACTTTGAACTTGCAATCCTCCCACCTCAGCCTTCTTAATTGCTGGGATTATAGGCATATGCCACCCCACTTATCTCTAACAATATACTTCTGAATTTTGAGCCAGACAAATACATTTTCTTTCTTGTTTTTTCTTTCTTTCTTTCTTTCTTTTTTTTTTCCCTAATACATTGTGGTGAAGAGGGATACTTTTTATCTTTGGGCTAGTGCCACTAGGGGCAAGGTGATGTTCATTTCTTTGTAAATGTTCTAGAAGTTAATCCCAAAAGGCAACTGGGTTCCTTTTTTTTAGAGAAGAACTTTTCTAAGAGTACTTCAAACAAAAACAAACAACAACAAAAAAAAAACCAAAGCAAAACAAAAACAAAAACAAAAACAAAAAAACAACCAAAGTATATAAGACAAACAAATAGCTCTCCCAGAGGATTAAGAAAATAATGTCTCTCTTTTGAAGTTGACAGGCAGATTGCTGCTCATCAAAATATTTGTGACTAGGATGAGAGATGGAGGAACTCCATCACTCAAAATATCCCAGAGTCCTAAAATAAAATCGAAGAAACATCAGTTTCAAATGAAATTGTATCTAGCTTATTTCTTCTTAAATTACCAAATATGTACTTGGGACAGCAATTGCCCAGGGAGTGTTGACACTGTATTTGAAAACACAAATTGTATGAAGTAAAGCAGGTAAAGTGGATGATTCCACAGACCCAGGAAAAACTGGGCAGACACACACATGCATTACGGGAGCATGAAGGGAAAAGCCGAGCATTCACAAGACCTTCATTTCCAAATGATCAAGGAGCCTGATCTAGGAATCAGACTGCATTTGGGGTCAGTTCTTCACTTCACAGGTGACTTTGGACAAATCACTTAACCACTCTAGGACTCAATTTTTCTGTTAACAGTTTAGAATAAATAGCAAAGAGTTGGAAGGACTCTTAGAGATCACCTGAACCCATCTCTGAAGCATCACCAATTAAAACTTTCTGCTTGAGTGATTCCTTTTAGTAGCTGGATTTAGTAGCACATTCTTCCAGGCAAGTGATGTCATTTTAGAAAAGTTCTTCCTCCCCCATACTGAATTGCAATGTTCCCACTATAGCTTTCCTCATCCTGGTGACCTCTGCACTCAAGCAAAGTTAGTCCAATCAATAGCTCTACTCCTTAAAAAGACTCTCAACTTCTCTTACATTTTTCTTCTACAGCCAAACCACCTCTCCTTTTCAATTGCTCTCATCTGTCACATTCAAGACAGGACCATATCCTGGTCTTTCATATTTTTATGGATGTAGTATAGTGGTTAAGCACCCTGAAGCCCTGAATTTGAATACTGGTCTTGTTATTCAGAAGTTGTGTGACCATGAGTAAGTTAGTTTTCTCTAGCACCAGTGTGTGTCAGTTTCTGGCTCTCTCTCTCTCTCTCTCTCTCAATCTGTGTGTGTGTGTGTGTGTGTGTGTGTGTGTGTGTAGCAGGGACTGAACCCAGGGATGCTTAACCACTGAGCCACACCCCCAGCCTTTTTTATATTTTATTTCAAGGCAGGGTCTTGATAAATTGCTTTGGGCCTGACTACATTGCTGAGGCTGGCTTTGGACTTTTAATTCTCCTGCCTCAGCCTCCTCAAGTCGCTGGGATTACAGGAGACCACCACACCTGGAGTCAAGTCTCTCTCTTCTCTCTCTATAATGAGAATAAGTGCTGTGCACACCCTTGCAATCCCAGTGGTTAGGGAAGCTGAGGCAGGAACATCAAAAGTTCCAGGCCAGCTGGGCTCTTTGGCGCAGACTTGTAATCCCAGTGGCTTGGGAGGCTGAGGCAGGAGGATTGAGAATTCAAAGCCAGCCTCAGCAACAGTGAGGCACTAAGCAACTCAGTGAGACCCTGTCTCAAAATACATACAAGGGCTGGGAATGTGGCTCAGTAGTTGAGTGCCCCAGTGTTCAATCCCTGGTACTCCTCAAAATAAAAAATGTTAAAAAAAAAAAAAAAAAAAAAAAAAAAAAAAAAAAAAAAAAAGTTCCAGGCCAACAAGATGCTGTCTCAAAATAAAAAACTAAAAGGCTGGGGGTATGTCTTAGTGGTAGAGTGCCTCTGGGTTCAATCCCCAGTACCCCAACCCCCAACGAATAATTTTTAAAAAGGGCTGTGAATGTAGCTCAGTGGTAAAGCATCTCTGGGTTCAAACCCCAATACTAAAATATAAAAATGAAATGAAAATAATGATACCCATTTCTAAGAGAAGTTATGAATGAGGCAATACAAGTAAAATGTTTAGTATAGTACCTGGCTCTTTGTAATCAATATTACTACTACCACCACTACCAGTAGTAACAATAAACAATAAGCTTTAATGATGATGATAAGAATTAAAGAAGTGGAAAGATGAGAAAAATTAATCTAGTCCATTCCTGACCTCACAAATGAGATTAGGTTGGCTGATAGGAAACTTTCCATACACTTCGCATCATTTACCGTCTTCAATGGTGTGTTCAAAGTGTAGGAGACCAACAGGATGGGGACCTTGTCTGTTACGTTAACTGCGAGGTATCGGTGTCCAGAACAGTTTCACGACAGGGGAGTGAGAGAACTGGACCAACACCATGCCACAGGAGAGGCGGCTGGCTGATTTGGCTGAGATTGTGTACCCCCACCCCGGGGGGACCTGGGGCAAGGACTCATGGGTCCTTAGTAACCAACAGAATTAAATCGAGGCCCAGCCCTAGAACTTAGTGATCTGGGTAGAAGCACAGAAATCCAGCGCTACCGGTGTCAGCTTTCCCGCCGGGTGGTCCAAGCGCTGGCTCCAGTTTGTGAGGTGAAGAGCCCAGGTGAGGAGAAGCGGCTTAATGAACGCACAGGTGGGTGAGTCCTCCGTGGGCGCGGCGAGGCGCCAAACTCTGCCTGCAACGCTCCGCGTTGGCTGCGGGCCAGTTCATGGCTTTTGGGGCGGCCACTGGGCTACCCCGGCCGCGGATGACTCAAGCAGCAGCGGGACAAACAACCTGGCTCCTGAAAGACTACTAACCAGGGTTGGAGGCCTGCCTCCCCCGCGCGGCGCACGCACGCACGCAGAGGCGTGGGCAGACCCGCGGCAGCCGCGTCCTTCACCGGCCTGCGGCGGACCCGGCTGCCCCCGGTCGAGTGGGTGCGGGGATCCGCGGGCTCACCCCTAGCGCCCCGCTGCGCTGTCACCTGGCAGGCGCGGCTGGTGTCGGAGTGGAATCCGGCGGGCACCTTGCGCGTGCGCACGGTGAGTGTGCCGGGCCTGGGCAGGATGGGGCCGGGAGGGGTGCGGGAAACAGCTGCTGGGTAGATCAAAAAAGGGAAGTGGGGGACAGAAAGGCAGGATGCAGTCAGCTTCCAGGTCCCAGCTTGCTCCGCAGCTAGCTTTGTGTCTTGAGTCTAAGAGGGATGCAAGCCACCTGATCCCTGTGGCCCAGTTGAGTCGTTTTACAGGTGGGAAACTGAAGCCCAGGGAGCTAAGCTGGGTTAGTACAAAATAATTATTATTTGTTTATCTCTGCCTGCTGCCGTGAGGCAGATTTTAATAAGAAACCATGCATTAAAACAATGGAAAAATACAAACAATGGTGAAGAACCTTTGCCAAGAAGCTATAATTATGAATAGACAATCGAGGCCAGGAAAAAGAGAACAGAAATCTGTGGTTCATAAGGTCAAGTGAATTGGTGAAGAGCGCTCAGAATAGTGTCCAAATTGGTACTAGAAGCTGGAAGGTGCTGCCTGCCGTAACTTGGGAATGGAGAAGCAGATAGCCCGCTCAGGTACTGGTTCTTAATATTCTGGAGGTCACTGACCCCTCACAAGTAGGTGTCTACTCACCATAGAGTAGTTTACATATAACTTTGTGCAATTTCAGGTTTAACAGGAATGCCTACTGTAAGGAGTGGCAGCTTACTGACGACTCAGAGCAGTTTACTTGCTTCATTAAAGAAAGACAGTCGGTGGAGAAGTAGCTGCTACAGTGAGATAGCATCCAGACGCCACTAGAAGTGTGATCTGGGACGTGTAGTTTAACCTTCTCAAGGTTCAGCTTTATTTGTACAATGGAAATAAGATCGCATTGCCCTCCAGGTTATTATCAGATTTAAAAATGGGTGTAACTCCTGATGCCTGACGTGTAGTTGATGCTTTATAGAAGAGCTGAGACACACAGCCTTGCTAGTGAGCAAAGGAAAGAAATGGAGCTGGAAGCAATTGGACTGCATATGAGATAAAATAAAATTGTAAACATGAAAATATAAAGTCAACTCTATTATGACTTGCAAACAAGAGCACATACCCTGGTGATAATATCCTAAGTAAGAGTGCAGTGAAGCACTACACACAGTATTTGACCCAAAGATCAAATGCTGAAAGTAGAAACTACCAGATATTCCAAAAAGGACTGTTTACTTGCTCCACTACCCCATATGGTTTGTTTTCAAACTGGGACCTGGCAACACCCAATCTTGTCCAGCAATGGAGGCTCACTGAGTTCCTGCCAGGATACAGAGTCATTGGCAGCTGGCTCATATCCCGCTTGGATCAGCAGATTAGTGTGGCAAACAGTGCCTTGGTTCATTCTGCTCTAAATCAAATAAATGGCTTTTTATTTAACTCATGGAGAAGGGGGTGTGTCTTTGGGTGCTGTCAAAGAAGCAAAGTGGCATGTGTTGAGCTTGATTGTCCAAAGCCTGTTGCTTGTTTATTGACCTTCTTAAGAACTTTCAATCTATGGATCCAAAGTTGTGAGGACAGGGCCTGGACAGGCCTTCTTATCTATAAAAAGAACTGTTCCTTAAAAATACTGTGTTGTCTCCTTTTCTCTACCTTCCTAGTACAGCCAAAAAATTATGTCTCTGGGTAAATATGGGTAAATAGCTGCTATTTAATTTGGGTTAAGGCACATACCACCTGTCTGGCGGGTTACATTCCTCTCCATGTATTTATGAAAGGAAGTGTTTCCTCCAGGAGAGACAGAATGTGTGTATATGTTTCTAGGGTATCACTCGCCCTCTTTCTGCCTTATTCCCAATCAGTCATTTCTCAACCCTGAGGAGCCCTTTTTCTTCAAGCCTGGTAACTCTGGTATGTTCCTTCCTTTCTGGCTCTATAGTCTCATTTTGACATTCTTTTTTTCTAATTCAATTTTAGATTCCAAACTGCAGGGTTCCATTGGCCAATACACAACAAACGTGCTTCCCAAATCAGGCAAAGCCTTTGCCTTTTTGAAGGTGACCCCTCTGTTTTCCCCTCCATGCCTGCTCCCTTTCTTCCTCATAGGACAATGTTAAGAGCAGAATTTCTCAAGAAATGATTTACAGACCTCTTATATCAGATTCACCTAGTGGTTTGTTAAGAATGCCCTACCCAAATCCACTGAATCAGGTTCTTCAAGAGTGGGGGCAATAATTTACATGCTTCATTAGTGCTCCTGGTGATTCTTTTGCACCTTGGGTTACCTGTGTTATGTATGGATTGGGGATTAGGCGTGGGGGACTATGAACTCTTCTTTGTGCCTCTGTGTATGGTTTGTCTAGTTATATAATGAGCAAGAGCCTCTTCCATAATTTAAACAAAAAATTTCAAATGTCAAAAGACTGTATATGGGTGGCAAATAAGCACTTGAAAAGGTACTCAGGATAATTAAACATTAGGGGAATGCACATAAATTCCACAGTGAGATATATTGCTTCATGCCTATTAGGGTGGCTAAAATTAAAAAATTGACCACCCACGTGTTGGTTAGGAGGCAGAGGAACTGAACCATGTATTTAGTCAAGGCACGGCTATACTAATCCTTAAGAAGGTGGTAAGGTGAGAAGGTGGTCTTGGGGGTGAGAGGCAGTGAGAAAATGAATGGATGGGTTTCTGTTCACTAGGCAGAGCCTAGAGATTGGCATTGATCAGTGCCCTTTACATTTAGTAGTTTTATCAGTTTTTAGTGCATATTACTGTTCTATCACTGCCCCTGCCTCCTGCCTCCATCATAACATCTTATTCCTTATTTGTAAGGATGGCACAAGAGAATGACAACACTTTCCTGGACTAGATACTCTAGAACACAGCATTCCTTTGTCTACTAATGTATTGAGTTTTCAATAAGGGAATGAGGATAGACTCGAATGACCTGTTTTTTTGTTTTTTTAATTAAAGCGCTAACTTCAAGTGATCTCTTTCCCAGTCCAAGGGCTAACAAACCATTTGTTTTAATCAGGTGGCAGAAGCACAGCTCAGAGTGACTTAGACCTGAGAGGGGTGGGAAATAAAAATGTATTAGCTTACATAAAAACTAAACCCAACCTGGGTGCCATGGTGCGTGCCTGTAATTCCAGCCTCTCCAGAGGCTGAAGCAGGAGGATCTGCAATTCGAGGCCTGAATGGGCAACTTAGTGAGCCCCTGTCTCAAAATAAAAATGTAAAAGGACTGGGGATGTACCTCAGAGGTAAAACCTCTTGGGTTCAATCCGTAGTCCCACAAAAACAAAGCAAAACAGGGATGAGGGTGTAGTTCAGTGGTAAAGTACTTACCTAGTATGTATAAGGACCTGGGTTTGATCCTCAGCACCACAAAAAAATAAATAAGTAAATAAAATAAAATAAAACCAGGACCAAAACAACAACAAAATGGAATCAGTCTCTGTCATGGCTGGATTGTTGAGGTCATTCAGTCTCTCTCCCAGTCTCTGTTCTATTTCTGGAGTGTTAACTACATTTTCAGGTTCTGGTGCATAGTTCTTATTAGTTATTATTATCTTGATCAGCTGTTAATTGCCATCTGCTGAATTTGATTAGATGCCTGTAGATTAGCCAAGGGTCCGTAGACAACTTTTTCATCCACCAGATCAATGGTATTACTGCCCTTTAACAGTTTAACAAAAATAGTAAAACAAAACAAAACAAAACTGGTACCGTTATTGAGGGCTTCCCATATACCAAGGACTCTGTTAAACATTTTATGTAAATTATCTTATGAAATCTAGTAATAACTGTAGAAGGAAGGTTCTATAAGAATCCCAGGAAAGCCCAGCCAATTGTTTGCAGAGTTAGAATTTGATATCAGGTTTTCCTGACTCAAGGGCCGGTCTCCTAACCTTCACAATGCTTCTCACAGTTGTTCCTTAGGATCAAGAAGAGGAAAGTAAGGCCACCAAATAATGTGCCTAGCTCTCACTTTTTCTGAACAGGAATCTTATAATAGTTTTGGTAATGAAGGTAGGGACAGGGCTTTTGAGGTCATCTTTATAATTTTTTCAATCCCAGATCCTACTGGGTTTTAGAGTTCTGGAAGTTCTGTGTATAGGAGCTTCCAGACTATAATAGGTAGCTTACTAACCAGGCTCATCAGCCAGGGTCCCTATGTGGCTGCTCCTGTTTCTATAGATGTTCCCTCTCTTTATTCTTCATCATGTTCTTTTGCTGTCATGGTACTTGAACTTCACCTTTGACAGCCTTTCATGAACCTTCCCTCAGAGTCTGACTAGCAGTCTCACTTCCTTTTTCTCTTTTTTTCTTAAATTGGCTTTCCTCTATAGCCTGGGGGTGGACAACTGAAGGATGCTTATCTTCCTGCCCAGACATTTGAGATCCTGAACTTAAGATGATGCCTTCAGTTTTACTATGAATCTGCTTAGTTCCTGTCTCCATCCAGTTCTGATTGGGCAGAATTAGTTTCCAAGTATCATTTTCCCTTGTTACTTCTTCTGTCTCGAAGGATGAGATAATCAAGATGCCTGTACTGTTTTAGTTTAGTTAGTGCCTTTGCTTTTAGTAGAGTGACACTTGGAGCAAGTCACCAGATACTTTAAATACCCTTTCCTTATTGCAGAGTCAATTTTTCTTGATGTTTGGCATATAGTAGCTGCTTGCACTATTTGTTGAATGAACGTGCAAATGCTCAAATCTCTCTCTGCCAATATGGAAAGAAGAAAAGAGAAAATAGAGAATTAATTCAGTTTTATCTGATCCCAAAGTCAGAAGCAACAGCTTACTATAGAAGCATTAACTATAGTATATTTAATACACTTTTTTTTTTTAGCCTAAATTATGTTCCAGGCTGACTTAGTTTAGTTTTTTTTTTTTTTTTTTTTTTTTTTTTTTTTGGTGGGGGCTGCTGGCAATCGAACCCAGAGCCTTAGAAATGTTGAACACACACGCTACCACTGACCTACACCAGTGACTCCTGATTTTAGTTCATAACTGCCTACTAGAAGGCATCAAAGAGAGCCAAGAACCATAAACTAGTCTGGGCTGATTATTTTCCTAGTGTTGTTCAGGCCCCTGACTGGCCTTAAGGAAAGTCACCTTTCCCTGGGTGTGTTCTCTGAAATAAGCCTCCTTATCAGGCCAGGCCAGGAAGTGGAAAGAGGGTACTCCGCCTGCTCTCCAGGCTGGTAAACTGTGTTTGTCCTGAGAGTGTTGCAAAGATAATAGATTTCTTAAGCTATATGATATTTTTTTTGTCTTTAAACTTTTATTTTGAAATAATGATAACAAACATAAAGTTGCAAGAATAATATGAAGAAGTCCTGTGTACCCTTCCCTCTGGTTTCGCCAATGGTTGTATCTTATTTAAATATAGCATAATATCAAAACCAGGAAATGGGCACTGGCATAATATATGTGTATGGACATTCTATGCCCCTTTGTCTCATGTGAAGACTTTGTGTAACCCCCACCTCATAAAATACAGACGTCTTGCATCATCTCAGGCTTTGCCCTGGTGCTCTTCCTTAGATTCACACCCACCTGCTTTGCATCCCCACCCCTAGCCAGGCAGCCACTCATCTCTCCTCAGTCTCTGTAATTTTTTATTATTAGAGAAATCATACAACATGTAACCTTTTTAAAGTGTTTTTTTTTTTTTTTTTTTTTTTTTTTTTTTTTTTTTTGTGGTACTGGGGGTTGAAACCAGGAGTGCTTTACCACCGACATCCCCACCCTTTTTATTTTTTATTTAGAGACAGAGTCTAACTAAATTGACCAAGTTAGTCTCAAACTTGAAATTCTTCTGTCTCAACCTCCCTATTTGCTTATGCCATAGCACTGGGCTTGTAACCTTCTTAGATTGTATTATTATTATTTTCTTTTTTGTTAATTGATTTAGATGGAATTTCTTTTTTATTTAACATCATTCCTTTGAAAGCCATCAAAGTTGCTGCTGAGTATCAATAGTTCATTTCTGTCATGTGTGGTGGCACACGCCTATAACCCCAGCAGCTCAGGAGGTTAAGGCAGGAGGATCGAGAGTTCAAAACCAGCCTCAGCAATTTAGTGAGAACATAAGCAACTTAGAGAGAAGCTGTCTCAAAATGAAAAATAAAAAGGGCTGGGGAGGGCTGGGGTTGTGGCTCAGTGGTAGAGCACGTGCCTTGCACATGTGAGGCACTGGATTCTATCCTCAGCACCACATAAAAATAAATAAAGTTGTTGTGTCCATCTACAACTAAAAATATTTTTTTCTAAGAAAAAGGGCTGGGGATGTGACTAAGTGGTTAAGCACCCCTAGGTTCAATCCCGGGTGCCAAAAAAGAAAAGAAAAAAGTCACTTCTTTTTTTTTTTTAATTGATTGAACTTAGGGGCACTTGACCTCTGAGCTACATCCCCAGCCCTATTTTTTTTAGAATATTTAAAAAATGTTAATAGACCTTTATTTTTATTCATTTATTTATATTCGGTGCTGAGAATCAAACCCAGTGCCTCACACATACTAGGCAAGCACTCTACCACCGAGCCACAACCCCAGCACCCCAGCCCTATTTTGTATTTATTTAGAAACAGGGTCTCACTGAGTTGCTTAGTGTCTTGCTTTGTTGAGGCTGGCTTTGAACTCATGATCCTCCTGCCTCAGCCTCCCAAGCCCCTGGGATTACAGGCGTGTGTCATTGTGCCCTGTTCATTTCTTTTTTTTAATTTCCAAATATTCAGTGGCATGGAGGTACCATAGTTTAACCATTCATGTGTTAAAGGACCCTTTGATTACTTCCAGTTACTGGATATTGCAAATAAATGTATGTAGGTTTTCATACAGATCTAACTTTTCTTTCTCTGGGTTAAATGCTTAGGAGTGTGGTAAGTATATGTTCTGCTTTTAAAGAAGCTGACAAATTATTTTCCAGAGTGGTTGTGCCATTTTACATTCCCACCATATATGAGAGATTCGGTTTCTCCACATTCCTTGTTAGCACTTGGTATTATATAACATACATAATATTATGTTATTTAATAATTTATATTATCATTATGTTATTACACATTATTATATTATTTAATAATTTATATTATTTATTATATTATTACACACTTTTATTTTTTGTGGTACTGGAAATTGGACCCAGGGCCTTGCAAGTGCTAGGCAAGTGCTCTGTCACTAAGCTGTACCCTAACCCCTCCCCTCCCCCGTGCTAGGGATTGAACCCAGGGCTTCATGCCTGCAAAGCAAGTGCTGTTCTACTGAGCTATATCTGTGGGCCCCTGGACCTTATTTTATTTTGACATAGGATCTCACTAAGTTGCCTCTGCTGGCCTCCAGCATGCAATCCAACTGCCTCATACTTCTGAGTAGCTAGGTGTATACCACTGCACCCAGCCATAATTTTTTATAACATTTTTATTGAGATAATTCATATATCATTCACCCAGTTAAAGTGTACAAGTCATTGGTTGTTTAATATATATTCACAGACCTGTGCACCTATCACCACAATCAATTTAGAACATCTTCATCATCCCTAAAAGAAACCCTATACCTTTTGGCCACACCCCAGTCCTCACCCCTTCAACCCTAGGCAACCATGCATCTTTTTGTCCCTGTGGAGTTGCCTCTTCCAGACATTACAAATAAATGGAATCATGAAATATGCGATCCTCCATGATACCTTCTTTCACTTAGGATAATGTTTTCAAGATTCATGCATGTTGCAGTATACATCAGTACTTCATTCCTTTTTATTGCCAAATAATAGATATTTTTAAAGAAATACAAGTGTGTTTCTTTCCTATAAAAGTGTGTTTATAGCCTGTGTAATATTATATAAGTTATTATATATAACATATATGTTATATTATATACAACTTATTATGTATAACTTATATAATATAACATATTATATAAGATATATAACTTATATATTACATATGTCATATATTATATATAACATATCATATATATTATATATTTTATATAATATATAATATATTATATGTGATATATAATATATGTCATATTATATATTATATTACATATTATATAATATATTATATATCATATATAACATATTATATATGTTATATATAATATAGCATATATAATATGTTATATTTTATATTATATGTAATTAATATGTTATATTATATAAGTTATATGTAATAAGTTGTATATAATATAACATATATGTTATATATATAATATAATAACTTATATTACACAGGCTATAAACTAAAGGATAGTAAAATGTTGCTGCACAGAGCTTTTGCCAGACCTACCTGGAGGTCCAGATGCAATTAACCTAAGTGCCTATTAGTACTCTTTTAAATATTTAGCAGTTTTCAGTAAAGTACCACCTGTTTTTTGTTTTATTGACAACTCTGACTCCTAGAACCTCAACAGCTCTCCTAAAAATTTATTTGAATCTTTCTAAAGAAGCTGTGCACCAGCTAGTGAATATGCAGTTCAGGCTAGGGACAGCAAGGCAGGCCACAACAGTGTTCGGTGACTAGAACACAGCCGTGCTCCAGAACAGATCCTTTCCAGGATTTGCGTGGGCCCCCTTTGCCTCCTGAACAATCTTGCCCTCCTAGACTCAGTTTCATACAATCTGATTCCCTGCTTAAAGCTTATGGCAAAATACAGAAACTTGAACTGCTAATACAACCACAGGAGCCATCCATTTAGCAAATATTTATTACTTGCCATTGTTGAGGCTCAGAGGAGGACACGAGATGAGTAGATACATCCAGGAGCGGTGACCCAGCACACCCCCAGCTATTAGGGAACTAAAGCAGGAGAATTGTAAGCTTGGCAACAGCCTCAGCAACTTAGCAAGTCCCTGTCTCAACATAAAATAAAATAAAATGTCCAGGTATGTAGCTCAGTGGTATGGCACCCCACGGTTCAATCCCCAGTACCAGAGAGGAAAAAGGATAAATAGGTGTTTATCTTGCCTCCAAAAGCCTAGTGTCTAGCCAGGAAGATGAGCCAAGTCATAAATATCCTGAGTCTAAGGTGGTATGGGATGCATGCCACTATAAATATTATGAAATAGTTTAACTAGCTAGAAAATAACAAAGAATAGAACAAATATCCATGTATTTGTCTCCTAGCTTTGTTTAACTTTACATTTTTGTCATATTTGCTTCACATTTTTTAAACAAACAGAACATCTCAGAACATCTCAGACACTCAGCAATAAAAGGAAGGAATTATTAATACACAGAATTTGTATGAAACTCCAGGGAATTGTGCTTATTAAATAAAGCCATTCCTGAAAGGTTACATACTGAGTGATTCTATTTAAGTAACTTTTTTTTTTTTTTTTTTTTTTTTTTTTTTGTACTAGGGATTGAACCACTGAGCCACATCCCCAGCCCTTTTTATATATTTTATTTAGAGACAGGGTCTCACTGAGTTTCTTAGAGCTTCATTAAGTTGCTGAGGCTGGCTTTGAACTCCGTTGATCCTCCTGCCTCAGCTTCCTGAGCTGCTGGGATTACAGGTGTGTGCCTAGCTAAATAACATTCTTGAAATGATATGATTTTATAAGTGGAGAATGGATTTGTGATTACCAAGGGTAAAGATGACAGGGAGCCAAGAGAGTGAAGGGGCAACCTGAAGGATTCCTGGTAGAATGTTCCGCTCTTTGAATTTATCAATGCCAGGGTACTGATTATGATGTTGTATTGTAGTTTTGTAACTTACCTGGGGGGAACTGTGGAAAGGATCCATGGAATTTCTCTGGATATCTCTTATTACTGTATGTGAATCTCTAATTATTTCAAAATAAAAGTTTTAATTTTTAAAAATCTTAAATACCATTGTGCTCCCTTGATATACTCAATTCCTTTCCCCTGCTTCCCTTTTCATAGGTTACTGGTATTCTGAATTTATTATTTATTATTTCCATATCTGTTCTATATGTGTGTCTATCTCTAAGCAATATAATGTATCATTAAACATATTCTAAAAGTTAGAAAATGGTATCATACTGTGTCACCTTCTGGGACTTGTTTTCTTTTTTCCTTTCTTCTCTTTTTTTTTCTATTTTTAATTTATTTTTTGTGTGTGTGGTACTAAAGATTGAACCCAGGATTTCCCTACCACTGAGCTTCATCCACAGCCCTTTTTAAGTTTTATTTTGAGATAGGGTCTCACTAAGTTGCAGAGGCTGGCCTTGCAATCATCTTGCCTTAGCCTCCTGAGTAACTGGGATTACATGCATGTACCACCACACCTAGCTTTTTTTTTTTTTTTTTTCTTCTTCTTCTTTCTTTATGATGTTTGTGGAGATAGTCATGTTGAAACATAAATATATAGTTTATTCAATTTCTACTCTTCAGAATTTTACTGGTGGTATAATTATGTTATTTATCCACCCTCCTATTGTTAGACATCCAGGCTCTTTCTAATTTTCTGTTATTACCAACAATGCTGTTATTAACAATCTTGTCCATATTCTTTCTGTATATTTTTTTTAAATTCATTTTTATTGTAAACAAATGGGATACATCTTGTTTCTCTGTTTGTACATGAAGTAGAGGCATACCATTTGTGTAATCATACATTTACCTAGGGTAATAGGTTTTTATTCATTCTGTTATTTTTTTCTCCTCCCCCATCCTCCACCCCTCTTATCCCTCTATAGAGTCCCTTCTTCCTCCATTCTTGCCCCCTTCCCACCCCCTATATGTGTCATCATCCGCTTATCAGTGAGATCATTTGTCCTTTGGTTTTTTGAGATTGGCTTATCTCACTTAGCATGATATTCTCCAACTGCATCCATTTGACTGCAAATGCCATAATTTTATTATTCTTTATGGCTGAGTAATATTCCATGGTATATATATACCACAGTTTCTTTATCCATTCATCAATTGAGGGGCATCTAGGTTGGTTCCACAATCTGGCTATTGTGAATTGAGTAGCAATGAACATTGTTGTGGCTGTAGCCCTGTAGTATGCTGATTTAAGTCATTTGGGTACAGGTCAAGGAGAGGGATAGCTGGGTCAAATGGTGGGTCCATTCCAAGTTTTCTAAGGAATCTCCACACTGCTTTCCAGAGTGGCTGCACTAATTTGCAGCCCACCAGCAATGTATGAGTGTACCTTTTTCCCCACATCCTCTCCAACACCTGTTGTTGCTTGTATTCTTGATAATCGCCATTCTAATTGGGGTGAGATGGAATCTTAGGGTAGTTTTGATTTGCATTTCTCTTATTACTAAAGATGGTGAACATTTTTTCATATGTTTGTTGATTGCTTGTAGATCTTCTTCTGTGAGGTGTCTGTTCATATCCTTAGCCCATTTGTTGACTGGGTTATTTGTATTCTTGGTGTAGAGTTTTTTGAGATCTTTATATATTCTGGAAATTAGTGCTCTATCTGAAGTATGAGTGGCAAAGATTTTCTCCCACTCTGTAGGTTCTCTCTTTGCATTGCTGATAGTTTCCTTTGCTGAGAGAAAGCTATTTAGTTTGAATCTATCCCAGTTATTCTTCCTGTATATTTGGAGACATTTCTTGAAGGAGGATGCAGCTAGGAGTAGACCTGCCATCTTAACGTATGCATTTTCAACTTTTCTAGATATTGTTAGATTGCTCTTTAGAGTGGATGCAACAATTTATGCGATTATTGTCAGTATGTAAGAATTCTTAGTAGTCTATGTTCATCTACATTTTCATAGACACTTTTAAATTTTGCCAATCTGATGAACATTGTGGTTTTAATAATTCACAGTTGCCTTGTCACTAGTGAATTGATCTTCTTTTCATTGATTGGTAGCCACTTACATTTCTTCTCTTGTGAATTCCCTATTCAAATCTGTATTAACCAAGGTTTAGTTGCAGATAACACACATTGTTCTATTTTAAGCAAAAAGATATTTAAAAAAGGTGATTAGATGCTTGTTGGAAGGTCTGGAGAAGTGGGTCACAGAATGTACTGTAGAGATGAGTCCCAGAGCCATGCTAAAGGAATGGCCCTCCAAAGGAGCTGCTGCCTTCTGCACCAATCAGGAAACTGGAGAATTGGGAAGCTGTTGTCCCAGATGCTGGCTTCAGGATTCCATGACTCTAACCATAATCTATTGCATTGCCAGAACTGTTAACTTCAGAACAATACAGAACCTGCCTGGGTGAATGGATACCTGAAGCATCATCTTTCTTCCTACTTAACTTAGTTCTAAATTCCAGGATCAAACAAACCGTCTAATTGGTGGAACTGACTCTTAGCAGTTAGGGAGTTTGGGAAGTTGGTTTTCAGCTCTCCAGTTTCAGTATAACAGTAAGACCCAACAGGATGTTGGAAGTGATGATGTGTGAACCAAAATATTGTATTCTCAACAGTGTCTTTTGTCTATTTTTCTACCAGATTGCCTTATTTTAATAGTTCTATATATAGTCTAGGTATTAAACTTTGGCAGGTTACTTTCATTAGCAATGTCTTCAATGTCTTCTCCCTTCTCCTGATCTGAGGCCTTTTTTTTTTTTTATTGTAGAATTGCTTGGAAAAGAGAGCATTGTAGTCATATTTATCTGTCAATCTTTGGGGGTTTGTACATTGTTTTGTTGAAGAAATCTTTTCCATCTGGAAAGCATACAAACATTTCGTTTTCTTCTAAAATTTGTAGCATTTCACATGTAATTTTTATTTAAGCCATCTAGAACTTATTTTGAGTGTTATGTGGGTGCTATGTGGGATTGCATTTATTTGTTTTTCTTTATGGTAAGCCTATTATGCCATTATCCCATGGACCATCCTTTTACTAATCACTTATAATGAAACTTCTGTCATATATCAAGTTTCCCTATTCACTATGGTCTGTTCCTGGGTTCTCTAATCTGTTCCATTGATCTTTTCTCCTACCTCTGTTTAATACCACACTACTTAATTACTGTGACTTTAAAATAAATCTTGATACATGATCGGACAAATCTCTCCATCATGTTCTTCAGAATTTCCTTGGCTATTCTTAGCCTTTTATTTTTTCATATATATATATGTGAGAATTATTTTATTACACCTTTTTTTTTTTTAAAGCCTCTTTGAAGTTTTATTGAAATTATATTGAGTCAGTTTGGAAGGAATTTTCATCTTTATGATAGGGAGTCTTCCTATCCATGATCATGGTATACTATTTGTAATTGGTTCTTAAATGTATTTTAGTCAAGTTTTATAATTTTCTTCATAAGTATACATATTTTATTAATATATTTAGGAAGTAAAAATTATTATTTATTGTTACATTATTAAATATTTTACTGGTATGCTTTTATCTTCCTTTAAATTACTAATGTTTATATAGGTATATAGTTGACTTTTAAATATTATTTACTGCAAAATTGTAGAATTACCATTTTTTTAAAGTTTAAGAAAAATTTTTTTCTTTAGATTTTAATTTTTGTCAAAGTTATAGAAGCATGTATTTTAAGGAGATGGATAGTTCTGTTTATTATGAAAAACTGAGACAATTCTACAGTATTTGTTATGAAAAATGGCTTGTTTTCCCTCATTTCCTTCCTGTCTCAGCCACCACCAGGCAATTCCTTCTATTGTTTTTGGTTGATTGTTTTAGAATTTGCCTCCATGCCTTTAAATAGCACATGCAGGGAAGTTTTATACTTTCCCTTGGAAAGCTTAATATTCAAGTCTTGAAATAAAATGGCAGTAGATCAATAGAAGAAAGCCATAACAAACTTATGTGATCATAGTTGTGCCTGTCTGACATGTTGGCCTTCAGCTTGGAGCTCCAGTGGAAGCTACCTGATTTTATTCTTAGGTTTGATGAAGTACACACAACTATGTAAAAAACTAATTGCACAAAAATGGTATGAGTTAGCAGTAATAGATCAAGTAGAGAAACCCAGAAACTGGTCTCTCAGTTGTAGCATTTCTTCTGTAAGGCGATGGAACAGGAGGTTCCCCCGCCCTTTTTCTTTGTTCTGTACTGGGGATTGAACCCAGGAGCATGGTATCACTGAGTCACATTTCCAATCCTTTTTATTTTTTTATTTTAAGACGGGGCCAAAGTTGCTCAGGCTGGCCTCAAATTTGCAATGCTCCTGCCTCAGCCTCCTGAGCAATTGGGTATGCACCACTGTCCCCAGTCTGGACAGGACTCTTTTCTTTTTGGCATAAAAGTTGTTCTAACAACTGTTTTGTTGGTTGATTGGTTTCTTAGTTTTCTATGTATTGTCTATGTAATGATTCCTAATTAAACACCAAATTCTGTACTAATTCAACAAACCAGCTTTCAAGACATTCTAGAATCTTCTGTAATTCTCTAGTCCAGACTATGCCCTCTGCCTGGAGTCAACCATCAGCCTAGGATTTTCCCTCGCCTGTCCTGAGGATTCCTTTGGTTCTTCCTTCTCCAGTGTTGTCACCAGTGTCTTGTGTCTTTCTCTTTCTTATTTCTTTGTTTTTGTGGTGCACATTCTCTGGTAGTTTTCCAAGAACAGGAGCATACAAAGTAAATTCTTTAGGCCTTCAAGATTCTGAAACTTCTCCACAGCATGTTTAGATGTGGAAAAAACAAAAAACAAACTTATCCTGCTTGGAACTTGTAATTCTTAGATGTAAATATTCAAACCTTTTATAAATTCTGGGCAGTTCTTAGCTTTTCAAATATTGCCTCTCTTCACTGTATTTTTTCTCATGATACTGGGGATTAAACCCAGGGGCACTATATCACTAAGCTATATCCCCAGTCTTTTTTAGTTTTTATTTGAAACTTGCTCTCACAAAGTAGTAGAGGCTGGCCTTGAACTTGTGATCCTCCTGTCTCAACCTGAGTCACTGGGATTACAGGTGTGCCCCTGGCTCTCAGCACTCTTTTTAGTATTCTTGCCTTCTAGGACTTGGCTTGTTACATGGATTTTTTTTTTTTTTTTTAATTTGAGCATCCATATTCCTTATAGTCTCTCTAATATTTTTCATACTTTTCTCTTTGTTTAGTAGTCTGAAAAATTTCTTCAGATCTATCTGCCCCTTTATTCTTTGTTTTTCCTTAATATCTTCTTAATCTCTCCAATCAGTTTTTAACCTCAAGACTAAATTTTAAATTTCTGTAAGTTGTTTTAAAAAATCTCTTAGGTCTTATTTTTTGTAATGTCTTTTGTTTCCCTTTTATTATAGTTTCTATCTGATGGTTTGGGATCTAATCCTGCTCTTCATTGCTTTTGCTGTGATCACTCATAGTGGCATTCTTATAATTTTGGATTCCTAACTATCTGAAGAACATGATTATCTGTAGCTCAGGTTAAGCTGTGTCCTCCTGGAGACATTTTATTTGTCTTATAACTGTTATCAGAGTCCTAGGTCAGAGACCTGATCCCAGGGGTTCCCACAAACCAGACCCATTCATTTGCTCCTAAAACCAAACGGAAAAGTAATGGTGGAAAGCAGAAAAATAAGTTCAATCAATATGGCCATATTGGGAAGGCAAAGTGAGATCAAATAGCTCAACTCTGCCATGAGCTTTAGGTTTAAATGAAGGAAGAATTGGGGCAAGGGATAAGAGGTCTTCATAATTAAAAAGTCTTCTTCAAATGGTGGTCTGGTTGATCATTATTTCAATTCTGGTTCTGCTAGGTGGCTCTGGAGAAGTTCTTATCTCTTGAGGGGGGAATTTTCACTTGCTGCTCAGGATGTTTAGCTCACAGACCTGTAATTCTGAAAGAGTGACACAGATCCCATAAGATGATGATCCCTGCTTGGAAGGCAGTCTCATGGTGGGTAATGTACCTCCCAGTGTTCCAGGAAGGCATAGGACAGCAACTGAAGACTTGTGGGTGCAACCCCAGGGGTCTGAGCCAGGAATCTGTAAAAGCTAAAAAAATGTCCCTGCAAACCTTGTCATAGTCTTGAAGGGGGACAAAACAGGTTAAGTCAATTTAGGGCTAATAAACCTTGGGTTAGGGGTTTTGGATAGAGTCCTTAAATTGTTAACATGTCTGCCTGTAGAGCTGGGCAGGTCACAAAGCTTAAGGTAACAAAGGAGATAGATACAAAATGAAGGCAGAGATGCCAGACTTTACATGTTCGCATACGGCATCTGCCAGCCTAAGAAAGAGTCACTGCCTTTGATAAAGTTCCTGTTGTAATTTGCCTTTTTTTGTTGTTTGTTTTTTGGGGGGGCAGTACTGGGAATTGAACCCAGGGTTTCACACATGCCAGGCAAGCACTCTACCACTGAGCCACATCCACAACCCATAAAATTCCCCTCTTACCTCTTTTCATTCAGTCTTGAGAGAGTTAGGGTATTGGCCAATCAGGCTTCATAAGTTTCCTGGCTGGTGGTAAACTAGTGCGTGAGAAAATGAACAAGCTGGGTCTTTAAACAATGACCAGCTTTCATAAGTGAAAAAAGCCAAACACTTAAGCTGAAAAATAAATTATAAAGTAGAATATAAGAGACAAAGTCAGAAGATATCTAATCCCATAAGTCATATATATGTGGGGGTCTTTTTCTTTTAAGCAACTCCACAATTGTGATTTTTCTTTTACTTCCACTATGGAACATTTGCCTTTGGTTATGCTTTCCTGCTGGGTGTTTTAAGACCCCAAGTAGGCAACCTCATGTTGGCCCCAAATAAACTTTTTTCTTTTTTTCTTTCACGGTCAAGGAATTATTCTTAGGACTTGTGAGGAGCTTCTTGGCCCCTTTCATTTTCCCTCTACCCATTATGTCACCTGTGGGGATGGGTTTGGATCTTGCTGACCACATGGCTTCTGTTGGAAGTGTTGGGAGATATTCTCCTGCTCAAAGACCCTCTTTTTTGTAGAATATGCACTGATAGCTACTACTTTCTGGGGTCCTTGTGGTCCCCCTGCTTGGGAGTTTTGGTGACTCACTGAAATAGCAGGGCTCTTTAGAGGGATCGTGTCATTTCCTGGGTCCCAGCTGACCTTGGAGGGCGAGGGCCAAAATGTTGGCTGTCTCCTTAGCCCCTTATTTTTCCTTGATTTTGGCCTCTAAGTAGTTGTAGAAACTCAGAAGGTCAGAGTCCACTGAGGACCCAAACCAAGACGGAAAAGTATTTTTGACATTTTCTGTGAATGTGGGTGGACTTTTTTTTTTTTTTTTTTTTTCCTGACACACCATTTTACTGAGGTGCTTGGAGGTTCCAGATGAATGAGGAGCTTGTATCTTGTCAAGTCCCCAGTTTGCTGAGACTGACCATGCTCTCTTCCCTGCCCACCCCCTCCACTGAAGGCCACAGCTGCATCAGCTGAGCTACTACTCCCTGTTCAGGTCAGTTCCCTGTGCTTTGGGCCTAGTGATTTCCTTAACTCTCTTGCAAGCTCTGCCATGCAGTTAAATTAAAGTTTATTGTAGCTGATCTTGCATTTCTAAATATTTGGAAGTAGGAAGGTTCTTTCAGGTCATCTTGTCCACAGTATTGCCCTGTATATTTTTAAATGTAGAGATAAAGGGGCAGTAGGAGTTTCAGAAAGGTACAACTGGTAGAGTGAGAAGGGGGAGGACCAGGAATGGCCTAAGAGAAGATGAGTGTTAGAGAATAGAGACACAGGGGCACAGCAGATGCAGAAGCACAAAAGCAGGACAGGACTCGGCAGGTGTGGAGAAAAGCATCCCACTGACTTTGGCTGGAGGGGAAATGAGGCTGAATGGACCACTGAGCAGCAGGGAGCTATTAAAGCTTTACAACAGGGAGTGCTGCAATCACAGCTTTGTTTCGGGGAGTTTAAACTAGAAGCTGTTCAGAATGAGTGTGGCAGCAGGAGAGAGGTTTGGATTTGGAAGGGTGATCCTAGAATCTTGGAGAAGTAGTCCAGGTGATAGGTTGTATGTCCTGATGGAAGAGTGGGGTCGGGGGAACCACTGGGAGAGAGAGGACGAGAGGCACTGAACTGAAACAGATGAAGAAATCTGGGTCAAGAGCTAGAGCAAAAATAGAAGTAGAGCCGGGAAAGCACATTGTCTGAGTCCTGGGAAATGAATTTAAAATGTCAGCAATGATCTGAGCTGTCATTGCCTTTTCATATAGTCCAGATACTGCCCCTCTGTGCTAATCAACAGTTGCTTTTGACTCTGTTTGCAGCTCAAGATGTTTTTAGATCTCTTGAATAGTTGTTTTCAAATTAGGGACAACATTTTCACTAGTGCTCCCTGGAAGTGAATCAGGATTGTTTTGTTTTTCCCAGAACCTGAGGACATGGGTGATCCTGGGGCTGATGAGTCTACCTCCAGGCCAGGGAGTCCAGACGAGGAAGGTGGCAGCTCTGAGGACAGACCATTGCTCCATCAGCGGCTGGCTGTCAGGGAGCTCCTGGACACTGAGGTCTCCTACTTGCACATGCTCCAACTCTGTGCCTCCAACATCAGGGGCCGCCTCCAGCAGGTACTTGGGCGGGGCCACCAGTAGCTCATCTTTATAGTGGTAAACGTGGGTCTGCTTACAGGCTTGATGGAAAGGAAGCATGTGGATATGAAGTCTGAGAGTTCCGTTAAGTCCCGGGACCACCATTTATTGGCTATCCAACCTTTAGCAAGACCTTGGATAGCTTAGAGTCATAGTATATTTATTCATGGGCTAATGGGGAGAGGAATAAATAATCCCCTCAGAATTAAATGAGCTAACGGACAAGCTCTTTTTCAGTTTAGAACAAATTGCTGAAACTGACCTACATTTTAATTGTTTCATTTCACAGGGTGACGACTTAGAGAAATCACCACTCTCGTGGGTGTCTATTATAGTGTTTGCTTTTTGCATCTTTTTCTCCCCTAACTTTAAAAGCAATATAGCTGTTGCTGTAGAATTTCAAGTATGTGAGCTCCAGAAGAACAAAGACTTGGTTTAGTTCAGTATATCCCAGTCTGGACACATAATTAAGGGAGATTCAATTAGTGATTTTGTTTTGTGAGTACTGGGGATTGAACCCAGGGGTGCTCTATTAGGACTTATATCCCTAGCCCTTTTTATTTTTTAATTTTGAGACAAATATTTTTATTTATTTTATTTTACTAACTTACCGAGGCTGACCTTGAACTTGCATTCCTCCTGCCTCAGCCTCTGGAGTCTCTGAGATTATAGGTGTGTGCCACCACACTTGGTTCAATTACTGATTCTTGAATTATTGTAAATAACAGAGTAGATAATGTAGAAGGTAAAAGACCTCTATTATTTTACCCTTCACAATAATAGGCACTAAAACAACCATATATGTTGTTTTTCATTTTAGTAAAAATAAGAGCATGGTACAGATGTTGTACCACAGTCAGCTTTCCCACTTGGCATCCGTCCAGCACCCAGTTTGGTGCTGGTGCATATATATAGATGTCCTGCATCCTTTTTAATAGTGGTGTAGCCTGGTTATAGGGGCTGGAGTTTGGAGTGCACCTTCAGGAAATGATGGTAGGTGTCAAGTATGTTAGATCTGGCAAGAAATCTAACTTCCCATTGTCAGATGACAGATGGAGAAACAAGGAGAAGAAAGAAAACAGTTGGCAGCAGACCTGGGAATGAAACCCCAGTTCAGCCTTCCCTCCATGCTGAGTACTACATGTCTTCCTTTCTTCTTGCAGAGTAATGAAAATACCTAGTTTGTAAGATTTCAAATCCTTGCAAACATTCCACTGGAGCAGTCAGTCTCCCCGAGGGTGGTGGGACACTGATGGTGTAAGAAGTTGGGGCTACTCTGCAAAGCCACAAATAGTCCCTCTACCAGACTTCCAGAGACCTCCCCTGGCTTCTTGTTCCTTCCAGCTGCCGCAGGGAGATCTGGATGTCCTGTTCTCAAACATTGACGAAATCATCCAGGTGAGCAGCAGATTTCTTCATGGTCTGCAAGAGACAGCCTCCAAGGAAGAGGAGCAAGTGTATTTAGTTGGTAAGCAGAAGACCTAGGCCTTAGCTTCCTATGGAGCTGTCTTTAGCATGTGGTCATTACAGAACTGGCTTTAGAATTCAAGGGAAGTGCATCTTATTGGGAGTCTGTTTGTGGGATCCCTGAAACACAACATGTCAGGGGCAGTAGGACCTCAAATTGTATCTGGTCCCCATGACCTAATCACCTCCTAAAGGTGCCACCCTTCTCCTTGGTGCAACTGTGTGCCAGACCAGGCTGCTCTGTCTCTTTCCCCCTTCGTTCTCTTCCCCTTCCAGTCCCCAGGCCATGTTATGCAAGGAAAGCCCTTTTCCTATGGAGTAGCAACAGCATTTTGAAAGATTTTTGGACCTCAGCAAGATGTTTTAATAGTTTTTTTTTTTTTTTGTACTGGGGATGGAACCCAGGCAGGTACTCTACCACTAAGCTACATCTTCAACCCTGTAACAGTCGTTTAACACATTTCTTTTTTTTCCTAAATGAGTCAGGACAAGGAGGAGAGGGAAAAGCCTTTCCTTTGATGTCCTAGGTGTTTCTGCTTCTCTCTCTGCTCTCTGAGAATTTCCCTTCTTCTACTCTTCAGTTACTGAAACTCTCTGCCCCTGGCCACAGTGATGTGACAGTTCCTTGAACATGTTCATTTTCCTGAGGATTTCCTTATGTTGAGAGAATGTAGAAACCGCCCTAGGCTTCCTGGCCAGGTCTGCGCTAGCTCCCAGTGGAGATGCTCTGCAGCTGGCTGACTGTCCCACAGATCCTCCCCACCTACAGCTTTGGGGTCTTCTTTCCTGTCATGTTCTTCCTGACCCCGGGGCCTTCTCACAGGAATTATTCCTGAGGATTCGCTGGACTGCACCAGTGAAGGTCCTGGGATGGTGATGTCACTGTGGGGAACTTTGATGAAAACCATCTGATGGTCCTAAAGGAGGTTCAGGTTGGAGGCCCCCAGTCTTTGACTTGGGCAGACAGAAAGGTCAGCTGTATTTCCTATGGCCCTGGTTCCCACCTCCCTGTTGTGATTATATATTTGCCTTCACTCTTACCACTTCCTCACTGCTGGGCCCCCAAATACTCTTTGGGTTTGCTTTGATTTTTTTTTGGTACTGGAAATTGAACCCAAGGGCACTCTGTCACTGAACTACACCTTTAGCCCTTTTTGTTTTTATTTTTATTTTTTAGAGCACTTTTAGACTTAAGGAAAAACTACTGCAGTCCCAAGAGTGAGAGCTACTCAGAAAAGTAATTTTAATGAAGCATGGCTCCCTTCTCTCTCTCCCTATTGGGCTACCCCCGTTTCCCTCATTCTTCCCACCCTGTCCCTTCTGCACACTATAGCTAACCAATCTCATTAGCTTTTATTTTAAAACATGGAACACCTCATGAAATGCACTTCACTCTTATACAGGGGCTGTGCTAATCTTCCCATGCTGCTCCAGTTTTAGTGTACATGTTCCTGAAAGTGAGCAGAAATTAGATCACATCACCCCTGCTCAAAATCCTCCACTTGCTTCCTGCCACCCTTGTAGAATGCAATCTGAACATCTTAAGATCTCAAGTAAGATTAGCACACCTTACTGCACCTCACTTCCTTTGGGGCCCTACATGAGCTGGCTTCAGTCTCCTGTTAATTTCCTCCTTTATGCCTTTGCTCATTCTGCTCCAGCTGAGCCCCCTCCTGCAGAGATTCCCCTGCCTTTGAGCTTTGTCTTTGCTCATCCTATGCCAGAAAACTGCACTTCCCCCGAGTTCCCAGGGCTGGTTACTTCCAGTGTCTGATAGATGAATGCTCGCTTCCTTCCCCAAATAGAGTCCCCACCACTCTCACTCTTTATTTGACTCTGTTTTAATTTGTGGCACTCATCACTACCTGAGTTATGTAGTATTCAGTCGTCCCTCATGGTCTGCAGACGGGGTGTTCCAGGACCCCCTCAGCTATCACAATCCATGGTTGTTCACACTACATAGATAGGTGATGTGCTGCATTACTTGGAGAATAATGACAAGAAGAAAAGCCTGTGTGTGTTTAGTATAGACTCATTTCTCTTTTTGAATGTTTTTGATCTCTGGTTGGTTGAATTCATGTATACAAAACCCATGGATATGGAGGGACCTGTATTTATTGTCTGTCTACCCCTTCTAAGCTATAAACCCCTTGAGGCAGAGCTTAGCAGAGTGCCTGGCACATAGCAATAAATAAGCAGTTGGTCATTATTTGGTGAATAAAGTTTATTTCAGGTGCTTTACCTGTATTATTTCTCTCTCTCTCTCACACACACACATGCATATACACAGAAGTGAGTACTAATTTTATGCTCATTCTATAGAGGAGAAAATGCAGTGTCAGAGGAATGAAATACTTCCCCAGGTTACATAACTGGGGAAGGTTTGCCCACGTGCTGGCCCTAGTTCTTTCTAACCCCAAAGCCTTCACTCACTCATCACTACCTGTATCACACCATGTGTGTCTCATGGGGGTTCCTGAGCACATGTGCTGCCCAGGGTTAATCATAACAACTAAATGAGCTGATGGTCACGAGTGTGTTTTGTAAGCTATAAGGCTCGTCTAAATGTGGGCATCAGTGCTATTATTGCAGCATTTATAGCTACTGTTTACTAAATATAGGTTGATGATCCCTAATCTTAAAATCCCAAACCTGAAACTCTCCAAAATCTAAAAATTTTTGAGTGCTGACATGATGCCACAACTGGAAAATTCTACACCCGACCTTCTGTGATGGGCCATGGTCAAAACACAGGCACACTAAAAATAGTGCATAAAACTACCGTCAGCCTATGCATATAAGGTCTATGTGATGCATATATGAATTGTGTTTAGTCTTGGGTCCCATCCCTAAGATATTTTATAATGTATATGCAAATTCGTTGTGATCCCACGATTCTGATTCCAAGCATCTTGTATAAGGAATACTCAAACTGTACTAAGAGGTTATGGCCTGGTCACTATACCATTGTGTCACTCAGTCCTTTAGCAACATTACAAAACACATGAAAAGACAGAAACATGAGGTCATTTGCCCACAGCAACATGCTGGTAAAGCCTGGCAGTTTCACTGCAGAGTTGGTGGTTCTCCTTCTGCTTCCCTCCTCAAAGCCAGAGGACATGCCTTTGATAACCCCTTGTTGCTTGTCTGTCATTAGGTAAATTATTTTTGGAATTCCAAGAAGAGTTTGAGCGAGTCTATAAGGTCTATTGTGCCAGCTATGACCAAGCCCTGCTGCTGTTGGAGACATACCGGAAGGAGCCAGAGCTGCAGCAGGAGATCCAGAGCATCATTGAGGCAGTGGTGTGAGTAGCATTGAACCCTTGCTCTTGGCCCCCTGACCCTGAACTCGGGACAGTTCCCATCTTAGCCCTACTTAGGGTTCCTCATGCTGTTTTAGGAGTGTGTTAATATCAGTATCTGTACAGTCAGCACAGGCCAGGCCATGCCGCTGAGACAAGTGGCTCCCAAATCTCAGTGGTTTCAAATGGTGAAGGTTGGTATCTTTTTTATGCTCCATTTCAGGCTCTTTCCTTTATCACCCTTAATCCAGGAGGCATGCTCATAGCAGCAACTGTCTGGGGTGTTGGCAGAAATTATGGCAAGGGAAGAAGGAGCTCTAGAGGTCAGTCACTGGTATTAAATACTCTGGTCCAGAAATAACACCCATTGCTTCCACAGATCATTTGCTCTGTCCACCTGCCAGGAGGCAGGGAGCACCATCCTACCATGTGTTCAGAGGCAGAAGAGCAGAAACACTTAGTGAACAGCACTCATGGCTACTATAGGAGGGGCAGTGACATGGTGGGAACCAGGGGTTGTCATCAGTGAAGTGGGAAGCAGGTGCGTATCACCTCAGGTCCCTTTCTACAAACAGCTAAAGCCCTGCCATGCGTAAAAGTGTCAGAACTATCCCCAGTTGCTTCATAGCCCAGAGCTGGCACCCATGTGTACACACTCCATATAAAAAAAATGCAGGGAAAGTATTTTTTAATTTAAATTTTTGAATGAATAACATAGTTATATGAGTCAAAAGCTGTAAAACATAAATATTAATGTAGCAAAAGAATCTTCCCAACCCTGTCCCTTCATTTATCCAATTATACCTGCAAAATCAAGGTAACCGCTTATGTCTCTTTGTATAGTTCCTTTTTGCACATACAAGCGATTACAAATATATACATTTATTTTCCTGACTTTTAAATGAAAGTTTTATCTTTTAAAAAAAAAAATTTGTGGTACTGGGGATTGAACCAGGCAGGCCCTTGGCAGGTATTCTCCCACTGATCAACACCCCCAGCCCAGGTTGTGTCATTTAAAAACATCTCTTTTATTCGTATATTTCCCTTGGAGGCCTTTCTATTTCAACAGTTAACATTCATGGCGCTTTGACCTTCAGGCACTCTTCCTCCAGGTGGCTGAGGTAACTGTTCTCTGAAGGGACAGTTGGTTTGTTTCCATTCTTTTGATTTTGCAGAGGGAGCTACAATGTTTATTCACAAACCTAAGTCATTTTACTTGGGGCGAGTATATTTGTACGTTTCCAGAAATGGAATTGGTAGTTCAAAGGAAATATGTGTGAATAATTTTGATAAACTTAAATTTCCTTCTGTAAAGGCAAGGTCAGTTTATATACCCTTCAACAACAGATTAGGTTGTCTGTTTACCCACAGCCTGTCCAGCAGAGCAGGGTATCAAACTTTAGGATATTTGTGCTAGGATGGGTAAAAATGGTGTCAATATATTTTTAGACCCTGCCTGAAAAAATAAAAAAGGATTGGGGACATGAACCGAGAGATGGGTTCAATTCCTGGTACGAAAAATCAATAAAAATAAAAATAAAAGTCAAAGAATTAATTAATTAATTAAAAAAAAAAAAAAAAAAAAAAAGGATTGAGGGTTTAGTTCTGTGGTAGAGTGCCCTGAGTTCAATTTCCAGTAAAGACAAAACAAAAACGGTGATATCTTCCCCCAGGACAAACTCATCAAATAGAGGTAGTTGAAGGTCATTTTCTAGAAATCAGAGTAGTATAGGAAGGATAGAGTTTTTAAATTATTATTATTAATTCATTTTACTCATATATCCCTTTTACACCCAAGAGAAAGGAAATGTAGATTCAGGTCTTTGCAGATGTGATTATCCCATGGGGAACCTTCAGCCTCCTCCCCTGCTCCTCTCTCTTGTCTCCCTCTTTCCACCAAAGTCTCCTTCTCAAGTATCCAGATCCTAGCTCCTCCCTGCCACCGAAAAAAGTCCACTCATTTTCCCCTCATGGGTCTTACAAATGTAGGCTTTTGCAAGGATCACTAAATACGTTTCTGTAGGAATGAGGCCGAGGGAAGCGAGGCGCCAGCTGTGGGACAAAGGAAGCCTGGAGGCTGGTGAAGGGAAGCTGGTGAAGGGAAGCACAGACCTTGTGGGAGCTGCTGCAGCACAGCCTGGGGCATCGCTGCTCTCAGGTAGCTTCTGCTAGATAACCGCCCCAAATACAGTGGCTGAGAACAGATGTTTATTTAGTTCACACTAGATATTAGGCATATTAGTAGAGAAACCGGGCTTAGCCAGTGGTTCTTCTGGTCCTGGCTGAGCACTCCCATGAATCTACAGTCACCTGAGGTCAGCTTTGCTGATCTTGGATAGGCTCTGTCTTGAACTGGGACATAAGAACCGACTTACCTCTGGTCCCCTGGACTCCCGCAGGCTGGCTTGTTCATGGGGTGGTCACAGGACTCTAGGGTAGGGGGACAGGCAAGGCCTGTGGGAGTCTTGTTGTCACTCAAATCAAGTCCCAAGGCCAGTCCAGGCTCAAGGGGTAAGGGACACATTCCCCTTCTTTTTTTTTTTTTTTTTTTTTTGGTGCTGGGGATCGAACCCAGGGCCTTGTGCTTACAAGGCAAGCACTCTACCGACTGAGCTATCTCCCCAGCCCCACATTCCCCTTCTTGATTGGAGTGGCTTCAAAGTCAAGTTCAAAGGATTTTGGAAATTGGGAGGGAAACAGTTGCAGCCATTTTTGTAAACTATCTGCCTCTATAGCCATGTGGGACTGTGAGTCCCCTGTGGCCTGAGTCTCTGATTTCTCATGGGAAGATAGAAACTTGGATGCAACACCTCCCAGGAGTTGTGTGTTGGCATCTAGTTCAGATGTGCTAGAAGCACCGGGAGCCCTGTTGGCACCAAGGCTGCCGTTTGTCTCATCCTCTACAGTCTAAGCTTTTCTCATAGGCCCTGGAACTGGGCTGCTGGTGGCGGATCTGGCAGCCCCCTTACCATGAAAGAGCGATTTCACATCTCAGAACCTAGCTTCCTTATGGGGAAGGTGGGAGTAATAACAGCACCTCCTGGAGCACAGACACAGGGCACACAAGTGACACTTGATAAGTACCAGCTACTCTAGTTATCTTGGAGAGGCAGGGATCGTATTTTCTCTGAGACCACACTGGTTTTCAACTCTATCAGTTCCAGTGCCCCCTTTTTGTGACAAATATTAAATGCATTTATTATCATGAGATCCTGAAAAAAAATCTTATTTATATACATAACTGTAAAAAAAAATCAATATAATGACTTAACTGTAATACAGAGGAGAAATAAAAGGAAAATAATCGCTAATGAACGAATACATATTTCAGTGTGTAAATATTCAGGCATGGTGACACTAGAAGATATAATGAAGCAATCAAATGGTGCATCTACTTAATAAGGTTGAATTTAAGAAAAGAGCAGTCTGGAGCAGTTCTGTTCAAGGAGCACAGGAAAATGAAGGAGCAGAGAGTGCGTGTGCCCTCCGGCAGCAACTAGCAGTGAAAACAACTGTGATTTCCTTGCATACCATAAGAAAAAGAGGAAAAGAACATCATGGAAGCACATAAAACAGGACCCCCTGGGGAGGCAGAGAAAATGAGCCAGGGGGATATTCTTGCACATGACCTGAGTCTTATGTATAAAAGGAAGTGGCTGGTAATTTCCAGTGTTATGCTATGTGACTGGATACAGTCCAGGTGTCACAAGCATATTTTGGTTTTTGAAATCACAGCAAGTTTCAAGGCTTATGTTCAGGCTCTGGATATTCAGAGGGACATGTGAAATGAGGAGCTATTCTTGGCAGTGCCAGCCTGTGCATGCAAGACATCCAGGTGCCTGGTCCCTGCCCAATAAATGCCTGTATCCCCAGGCCTGCAAGTGTACAAACTGCCCTCAGTAAGAACGTCTGGGTGTGCCAGTAATGAAGTTCTTCCTGTCAGAGTGACTTTTGGTCTCCTCCCTCTTAAAACAATGGTCTTGGCTCTCTTGTTTTTATGACCACAGGATACTTCCCTGAGCTTGGCCAACTAGAATCACACCTGCCAAAAACTGTCCTTTCTCAGTCTGTCAGGATAGATAGTACCTCTAATTAGGAATCTTTTCTAATTTTGCATCTTTTAGATTCCAAAATGCATGCTGCCCTCTACCCTTTATTTGGGTGAAAAAGCAGGGTGTTCCAGTTATACTTTTCCACCCACCATGGTGCTGTTGGGTGGGGGAACCCAGGACCTCATGCATGCTAGACAAGTGCTCTACCACTGAGCTACACCCCCAGCCCTTTCCTGTCTTTTAAGGCAGCATTTCCCCTGGAGAAGTCAAAGGGACCACAGACTCATCTTTGCGGCCGGAGGAAGCTCTCCATGATAGGGCTGCCCTGGAGGCTCTTTGTAGAGGTGGATTAAGTGTGACACCAAGCACCCGAGTTCCAGAATGATGGCTGAGGCAGCAGAGAAAGCAAATAACCTGCTTCGTTTTCCTTTATCTGCTAGTTGTGTTTGTTTCGAACATAGAGATAATATGTACTCTTTGAAAAAACGAGACCATACACAGATATATAAAGTAAGAAGTAAAAGTCCATTCTCCCTTCATCTCCCAGTAGTGAACATTTTCCATTCAAATTTTCTTCTGTATATTTTACAAACAAATGGATAGATAGACAGGCAGAATGTTTAAAAGACTCCTACACATTCTGTTCTAGAACTTTCTTTTTCACTTAATCATCGTCATGAATATCTTTTTACAACAGTGTGGATAGTTCTCCCATGTTCTTTTTTATGGCTGCACAGAGTTCCTTCCAGGACAGCCATTAGATTCTGGTTTATTCAGTCATTCTCCTGTTGATGGATTTTGGGTTGTTTCCAATTGTTTGCAACCACAGAGTTGCTGAGTAACTTCTACTTTTATCTTGGTTTGCTTGAACCAGTATTTTTGTGGGTGGATTTCTAGGCTGGGGTTGATGGAGCAAAGGGTTTGTACATTTCACAAATTGCCCAGGGGATGGCCCACAAGAGATTGTAAAAAGCCCTCTTTCCTCACACTCACTCAGCTCTGCATATTAGTTTTCAGGGTTTTTTTTTTCCTCCTCTATCTGAAAGGCTATATAAAAGTTTTCTCCCCTAGGCATAGTGATGCATGCTTGTAAACTGAGCTACTGGGGTTGAGGGGGAGGCTGAGGCAGGAGGATTGCAAGTTTGAAGCCAGCCTGGGCAACTTAGAGACCCCATCTCAAAATAAAATTTTAAAAAGGACTCAGGGTATAACTTAGTGGTACAGTGGCTACCTAACACCTATGAGGCCATATATGCAGTCCCCATACAGTCAAATTAAAGAAAGCATAATAAAACAAATTCTCTTCAAATTACCTTAGAAAAGCTGTAAATGTGAATGGCTGCCAGCATTCTGTAGTAACACCATGATGATCGTGAGGAAGGGACGGGATCATCTCTTGAGGACCCCTCGCCCTCTGATTTGCAAGGTGGCAGTTGTCCCCAGGAGGCAATTGGCTCTCTCCCATGGAAAGCAGGCCCAGAGGATGGAGCTTTGCAAATATCTGCCAACTGTTTCCACCTCCACTGCCCACAGTTAGCCAAGCTCCAGGACACCCTTGGTGAGAGCAGATGGACAGTGTAGGCATGTCCTGACAGGAAATCCCACCCTGCCTCCCCACCCCTGCAGCCTCCGAGGGGGCTCCCACCTGCTCTGTCTATTCTTAGCCTCATGGATGATCTTTCCTGGACCTTTGGTCTGGAGACTTTTCCTTGAGAAGAACAAGAGACAGGGGCTCCATGAAGGAGGGGCCAGAGGGTGGTCCTGAGTAGCCCTCGTGAGTCATCTTGGAGGAGGTACGCTTGGACAGCTGCGGTTTGGAACTCGGGGCGTTCCTGGCTGCTGGCTGTGATTAAGGAAAGCGCAGAGCCCCTCCCCAGCTGCTCTGAGACCTGATGAACTTCTGGATGTCACCCAGCCATCAGCAGTGCATTGGCACCATGAGGTCTTCCTTTTGTTTTATTTTACTTTATATATATATATATATATGTATGTATATATATATATACACACACACATATATGTGAAATATATTTACAACTAAAAATACATATTTTTAGTTGTAGATGGACACAATATCTTTATTTTATTTATTTATTTTTTTATGTGATGCCAAGGATTGAATCCATTGCCTCACACATTAGGTAGTGCTCTATTACTGAGCCCTAGCCCCAGCCCCTTGTTTTACTTTTTTAAAAATAAAAAATTTCAGATCTATATAAAAATAGGACAGTATAATGAGCATTCACATGCCTACCACCTAAAAGGAGCAAAATCTAATATTGTGCTTCTTGGTTCATCTTTTTTTTTTTTTTTTTTTTTTTTTTGGTACCAGGGATTGAACTCAGAGGCAACCACTGAGCCACATCCCCAGCCCTATTTTGTATTTTATTTAGAGACAAGATCTCACCGAGTTGCTTAGTGCCTCGCCATTGCTGAGGCTGGCTTTGAACCCGCAATCCTCCTGTCTCAGCCTCCCGAGCTGCTGGGATTACAGGCGTGCACCACCATGCCTGGCTTTATCTATTTTTACACTAAACTATTTAAAGGACGTTACAGGTTTTATGACTTTTTGCTCCTGACTACTTAAATGCAAAGCTAAAAATTAAGTTCCTCTTATTGTAACCCCCTCCCTTTTTTAAGCAGCAGACCATTTTATTTAGTGAAATATAGTGTAGAAACCAACAAAGAATTGTGCTTAAGACGTATCCAAGTAGAGATGCCAAGCAGGCATCTGGCTGTGGGGACAGAGGCAGAGATGTGGGTTTGGGATGTATTTAAGGCCGTAGGAACAGAGGAGGTCACTAAGGGAGAGTTGGGGAGAGGAGGCCCAGGACACTCCAGCAGTGGGGAGAGTCCAGCAGAGGAGGCTGAGTGTCCTGAGGAATGGGGAGAAAGGGGACTGAGGGTGTCTTTGGGGAAAGCAGAATGTGTTTCAAGTACGAGGGAATGGTCAGTTGCGTCTGCTGCCGAGGGGCTGAGGAAACTGAGGGCAGAGGATGGACCACTGAATTCGGTCCAGATGAGAGAGCAAGGCCCAGGACTGGCACCTCCTGCCTCACATCTAGACCTCACAAATTACAGATGAGGACCCTGAAGCCCACAGGGGAGAGTAACTTGCCTGAGATCACAGAGTACGTTAAATGGCAGAGCTGGGCCTACAGCCAGGTCCCTTGGCTCCCTGAAGGGTGGGCGCTACCTGCCTAATACCACTCTTCTCCCTCAGGCCACAAGCGGGACCTTCAGGCCTCAGTTTCTTACTGGTAATTCCTCTGCAGAGGATTACGAGGTACCCACTGCTACTGCAGAGAATCCTGGAGAATACACGCCCTGATGCCAGTGCCTACCCCGTCCTACAGAGGGCTGCCTCTGCCCTCCAGGATGTGAATGCCAACATCAACGAACACAGGATGCGCAAGGAAGTGGGTAAGGACTTGGAGCACCTGGGGATCCGTCAGTGAGAATGCTTCTGTTTGCAGGAACAAAAAGAAACAACTCATTTCAAACTGGCCTCACCAGGAAAGGGCATGTATAGCTTGTATAAATTCAAAAGTAATGTGGGCTTTAGGTAGGGTTTGATCCAAGTAGTAGCTCCATTTACCTTTAATGCGCTTGCCTCTGCTCTTCACTGTGTATTAGCTTCATCTTCAGGCTGGTTTCCCTCAGAGTAGAAAGTGCTGTTATGTTCCAAGACTCACATCTGCATACCTTACCCTCTGGGATAAAACAAAGTTTTTCTCCCTTAGCCATAAAAATTAAATTAGAACTTCATTCTGATAAGACCCAATTGGGTCATAGGCTCACTATGAACCAATTACCATGGTTAGGAAAATACTATGAACTGATTGGTTTAGGCCTGGGTATGTGCCCTTCTTTGAACTCATCGCTGTTATCAGGAGGATGGGTTTGTATGGCTTGGTTTACATCAGTCAGCAGCCACTCCTTGAGCCAAAGTGAGATCAAACCTGTCCAAACCACATGGCTGCCACTCTGTGGAGAAGAAATGAATAAATGAATTAAAGAGTTAAATAGATTAGGGGGCAGAGGTGGGAGGAATTTCTACCTCTCAGCTTATTGCAATAGAAACGTTTGGAAAAGAAACAGTGTCCCAAGTATAGAGAAATTCAGCTGCACACTGAGTATTTAGCGAATACTTCCTTTTATAATAATTATTATTTTAATTTCACAAAAATGCATGGGGTGCAGTGCAATAATTTAATATGCATATATAATGTGTGAAGATCAAACTGGGAATGATAGCTGTTTTGTAAGAGTTAACTATGCAGATTTTCCCTTCATTATCTTCTTTGATCCCGGCACTGACCCACTAAGGTAGGCCCTGCTGGCCCCATTTCACAGTTGGGTAAGATGAGCACTTACCTCCTCTGCTCCTGATCACAGATGTGACACCATGCCGCACAGCATTTGACAGCTTTGCATGTCCTCCCCACTTGCTTCTCCATCCAGGTGCAGAGGTCAGAGAGGAGCAGGAAGCCTGAGTCAGGGGTGGGCATGTGGCTTCCAGCTGGGGGCCCAGGTAATTGCCTCTTACTGGGTTCTTTTTTTTAGGATGTCCCTTTGTACCTGCTTTCTTACGTGATCTTCCCAGTAATCTCAAGAGGCGGCCAGCCTCATTTTATAGATGCGGAAACCGAGGCCTGAAGGAGTGGTAACTTGCCAAAGGCAAGCAAAGTCCAGCTCTTCATCCAAGGCTTATGGCAGGGACTGAGGACCTGGGCACAGCTTTCCCTGCATTACTTTCTGGGTTGGCGAATGTGACCCCAGCCAGGCACATCAGGGATGCTTGTTCTCATGGATCAGCCAGAGTCACCTGAGGTGCCTGCCTTCTTCTCTGTTGGTACAGCCTCCAAGTACACCAGAGTGGAGCCGCTGAGCCTCCGGGAGCGGCTGGCCCGCATCAACACTCACACCCTCTCCAAGAAGACTACCCGGCTGAGCCAGCTGCTGAAGCAGGAAGCAGGACTGGTGCCCAGGGTGAGCATGGGCAGAGAGGGACAGTCATCCCTGTGCAGTGGGTGGGCGAGAGGCTTAAGCTCCTTTTGGAAGCAAAGCAGCTGAGACTGAGATTGAGGTGCCCAGAAGAGGACCTCTGCCCGATTCTGAAGAGCCAGTGTAGGACTCCTCTTTGTCAGGGACTTTGTCACAGATAGGAGAGCTAGGCTTTGGGTCGTGACAAAGATTCAGCCTCAAATAGCTACCAGTAACTATTTGAACCAACATTATTTGATTTTTATAATGAAGTAGGTGTTTTTATTGTCCCTATTTTGCAAATGAGAAAGCAGGCTCAGAGAGGGTAAAACACTTGCCCATGGTCACACAGCTAGGAAGCTAATGAACCAACTCATGCTTCTGTGTCTGATTCTATGGTGTGGAGGCAAAACTATTGAGCTGCACTGTCTTTTAACAGTCCCATTCAGCTTTGGGGCTGCAGGAACCTGATGTGGTTGATGGGTCTGTGGAAGATGGTTCCCAGTGAGGACATGGGACAAGGGAGCTAGTCATACACTGCCCCCATGTGGCTCTTCTCAGCCCTCTCATGCGTAACTTTACTTTCAGACAGAAGACAAGGAATTTGATGACCTAGAAGAGAGGTTCCAATGGGTGTCCCTTTGTGTCACCGAGCTGAAGAACAATGTGGCTGCTTACCTGGATAATCTGGAGGTGAGGACCCTGCAGGATTAATAACAGATGTGTCTGACTGGCGGCAGCACAGGCAGGCACCTCAGCCAAGGACCAGCTAGCCCTGGGGCATCTCTCACTGGGCAGGGTCAGAGTTCAGTGGGGTCCAAGCAAACCCAGAGCGACCAGTACCTGGATCAGGGGAGAGAAACTCCAGAGCAGATAGCGGACAGGCAGGTAGCACTATTGAGTGTAGAGCAGGGAAGCAATAGGACCCAGCAGGAGCCTGACATCCAACAGTCTGCCTATGAGACATTTTCAGTAGACTTAAATACAGTGTTTGAAATTTGGAGGCTGAGGCCTGGCGTGGTGTCACACGCCTGTAATCCCAATGACTTGGAAGACTGAGGCAGGAGGATTGCGAGTTCAAAACCAGCCTTGGCAACTTAGCGAGGCCCTAAGCAACTTAGTGAGGCTCTGTCTCAAAATAAAAAGGATTGGGAATGTGGCTTAGTGGTTAAGCACCCCTGGGTTCAATCCCCAGTACCCTCTCTCCCAAATATTAAGGAAATTTGGAGGCTGAATGAATGAATGAATGATCTAAAGGAGCAGCTGCTACTTGGTTCTGGCTGACGGTTGTTGTGCAGGAATGTGGGCCCAGTGTGGCCAGCTCTTCTGATTTTAAGGGAAATATACCCTGGAAATCCTGACATGTCTATGTAAGCAACTAATTAAATAAAATTTTAAATGTTCTGCAGGCCCCAGAAAATGTGTCTTTTTGAACCGAATTCAGCCTGCAGGGCCACTGGTTGCATGCCACCCAGAATGTCACTTTTCTTAGCCAACATGCCCCTTTTCCTGTCACTGGTGGTGACTCATTCTGTCCGCATGGCCCCCTTGGCAGTGGTTACCTCAGTTCCATCCATTGGCACAGACAAGCTTGGTC
This sequence comes from Sciurus vulgaris, assembly GCF_902686455.1. NCBI lineage: Eukaryota > Metazoa > Chordata > Mammalia > Rodentia > Sciuridae > Sciurus > Sciurus vulgaris. Next base: position 62,450,653 of record NC_136466.1, on the reverse strand, counting down.
AGGGTGATAATGGGCTCAGTGGATAATGGTATTTGGGGTGGCCTTATTGGAAGTCTGGGTCCACACTTCTCTTTGTGGGGGTTAGAGGCCCCTGCAGGCTCATGCTCCATCTAGAGTCCCTAGTGCAAGGATCTGAGCAGTTAGGATCCTACCCTCTCACAGTGAGGCCAAAGGGGCGGGTGCTTACAGCCAGGTCAAGAAAGAGGAGGAAGGGACTGCAGGTATTGAGAGAGACCAGAGGGATGTCTGGCAGTAGAATGAACATTTGGAAGCATCCAAGCTGTGTTTGCTTAGATGTGGGACTTACACAGCTTATATGACAGATGCAGTGCTGACACTGAATCCCATAGTGAGAAAGGGCTTCTGTCTTTTACCCTCCTAAGGAGTCAAGGAGAAGCCTCTGGGTTGATCCATCTTTTTTTTTTTTTTTTTTTGTCAGGGGAATTACTGGGGATCTAACCCAGAGGGCACTTTCCACTGAGTTACATTCCCTAGCCCTTTTTTATTTTGAGACAGGGTCTTGCTAATTGCTTTAGGGCCTCCATAAGTTTCTGAGACTGGCCTTGAACTTGCAATCCTTCCACCTCAGCCTCTAGAGTCGCTGGGATTATAGGCGTGCATGCCACCACACCCAGCGGTGCTGGTCCATCTTTAACAAGTGTGGAACAGGTCAGAAGTTCAGGGGTCTTCAGCGGGCAACAGTATCCAGGTGAATTTATTAACATTGTTTCATTCTTATATTCATGTGTCTATGACAGTTATTACTGTTTTTCCCTTTGTGGTAGCATCAAAGTATTTTTTAATGCATTGATTTAAATAGGAATAGATAGTTGGAAAAGTATTAATAGAAATACGCAGAATGTAGACATGGGATGAAAATCACAGGTGGTTTGCAAACGCATGAAGTTGGAAAGTGCTGGCAGGGGGAAAAAGATGTTGACTCAGTCTCAGGAGGAATTCGTAATCACCCAAGATGTGCAGGGATAGAACAGGCTGTGTGCCTGCTTGTCGTGGGGGGTGGGGGTGGGGGGTGCAGAGGGCCTGGACTACTCTTCCGGAGCCTGGCTGCAGGGGATTCTGGCGGAAGATGACTGTGATGAGCCATGACTGCATGTCTCCTGTTGACCCTGGGCGCAGGCTTTCCTCCGCTTCCGGCCGCATGAATGTGATCTGGACGTCCCTGGAGGGTCTGTGGAGCAGTACAGCAACCTGGCCAGAGACCTTCAATGTGAGACCTTCCTGGTGTTTGTGAGTGGTACTTTTCTCCTTTCTTTGTCAGGCAGGTAGCAGAGCCTACAAGGATGATATTTAGAAATCAGGCACTTTACAAAATTGCCACATCCATAACTGCTCTGGTCAGCAGGGTAGGGATTACTATTAGTGCATTTTCTGATAAAAATAGCCCCAGCTAATGTTTATTGAGCCTCACTCTCTGCTGGGCACTGTGCCAAGCCCTTTACATTCTGTACCTCATGAACTTCTCAGCACATGCTTTTGGGGGTGATACTATTAATAGTTCCATTCTGCAGATGGGAGCTTGAGTCTCCAAGGATGTGACCTCTTGGGTTTTTTTATACAGATGGTCAGTAGTGTGCTGGGGTCTGAGTCTCAAAGACTGTGCTCTTGACTATAACCCTATGAAAACATCTTTTTCAAGATCTTTGCACAATGATGATACTAAAGTGACATAAAATGGGTGCCTCTTCTGTGTCAGGCACTCTGGTAAGCTCATTACCAGCCATCCCTGTGTTTCAGACCGAGGCCTAGAGAAATGAGATAATGTGTTACAGGCCAGAGCCACTTGGTGGAGTGGGGACTGGAGACCAAGCCTGCCTGCCTCCAGAGCCCCTTCTCCCAACCCCTGCTCCCGGCTGCCTCCCTTCCCATCTCCCAAGCTCTTCTCTCTCTGCAGAAGCAGCGGCTGGAAGGCCTGGTGTGGAGGCCACTGTGCAGCTTGGCCAAAGCCTTGGTTGGCCCTCAGAACTTGATCAAGAAGCGTCTGGATAAACTACTGGACTTTGAGCGGGTAGAAGAGAAGCTGCTGGAAGTGGGCAGTGTGACCTACGAGGAGGAGGCGGCCCGGCACACCTACCAGGCACTCAACTCCCTGCTGGTGGCTGAGCTCCCTCAGTTTAACCAACTGGTTATGCAGTGGCTGGGCCAGATTCTGCGCACATTTGTGGCCCTCCAGAAGGACCTTGCAGAGCAAGTGCTGCAGAGAGCAGAAGGCTGTGTGGCCCAGGTAAGGCCACTGGACTCACACCTCTGGGGCATAGCCAGGCAAGGCCCTGCCCCGGCAGCCAATCGATTGTGGGAGTGCCATGGAAAGAGGTCGGGCCTTCCAAACAGGCTGTTGGGTGCCTAGGAGAGGCAGCAGAGACCTGCTAGATCTCTCTCATGCCTGTTCTCCCTCCTTAGTGTAGTCAGACCATGAAAGCAAGGAAAGTCTGCGACTCCAGATCATCCCAGGTTCTGGGAGTCAAGCAGACAAAGCTTTGTTGGGAAAATAGAAGACTTGGGACCCATCCCTAGGTGACAGAAACAAGGTCCATTCTACATAGTCATGAGTAAATGTCTCAAACTGGTGCTACTGCTAAAACTTTTAGCCGCCACCTCCTGGAGAGCTCTTGTTATGTGCCTGATTGGAGCACTTTCAGTGCATGATCTCATTTAATCCTCACAACAGCCTCAAAGAGGAGGTAGTATTGTTATTAGCGTCCCTTTTAAAATAAAGCAGCCAAGGCCCAGAGAAGTTAAGTAGCTCACCCAAGCGACACAGATAATGAACCCTGGTGGTTTTGTTCCAGAACCTGGTCTCTGAACATGGTGCTCAGCTTGTACAGGAGCTCTCAGCTGAAAGCATAAATAGATTCCAGAGAGGTCTGCACAAACCTCAAAATGCAAATTTTCAGTTTAAAATGTTGAGGACTGGAGTTGGTACAGGAAGGAGCACCTAGCTGCTTGCACATCTTGCTCTGTGTTAACTTAATTTGAGCTGAATGGCACTCAGGCCAGACCTTGGGCACAATTGCAGTGTTCCTCATGTGACCTCCATCTTCTGTCTTTCATGTTACCCTGCTCAGCTTTCCCCATCCAATCCCTTCCATTAAAATTCCCCTGAGATTTGCCTCCTCCTCCTCCAACCCAGAGCCTCACTCTGCCCATGGCCCTCCTCCCTCCAGCACACTGTTTCTGAGTGTGACCACGTTTCCTTTGCCTGGACTCCACCTCAGTCTGGAAGTCCCCTCCATCGTCCCCCGGGCTGTTCACAGAGCCTGGCACACAGTGCGGATGAATGAGTCTTTCCACGAAGCTCTCAGAATTGCTCATCCCCAGTGGGAGACTCTATCCCCCCATCCCTTCTACTCTGCAGCCTTTAGGATGTTCGCAGCCCCGGAGTCTGCCTCCTACAGAAAGGCAGAGGCTGTTTCTCCTCAGGAGGGCTTGCACCATGGCTTTTTCCTCTTTTTGCCCCTCTCAGCATTTAGCACTGAGTTCTGTCTGAGTCTCCCTTTTTGAATTGAGTTAGGCCTAGCCCTCTGCAGAAAGAAGCATTTCTCTTCCCCACAGCAGAGGCGTAAATCTGGCTAGGTGATCTTTTCATGCTCCTCTGGCCCTCTGCACCCCCTGGCGTGGAGTCTGGGATGTGCAAGACTGGGCAGTGGTTGGGACCAGTAGGGGGAGGGCAAGTTTGTGACAGCAGAAAGGAAGTGCCTTTTCTGATTGATCCTGAACCAAAGACTGTTGGGGCCTGCCAGGGGTTGCTGCCAGCCTGCCTTATCTGTGTCCAGTGGTTCCTTCCCTGTGGCAGCTAGGAAAGGCCTGCATAGCACAATCCTCCATCTTTTCACAGTCTGTGGAAGAAAGGCTGGAGGTCAAATGAAGAGTAATGAGCAACCACTCGGAGAGTTGACTGTGTCCCTGTTAGCTGGGGGGCCTTATGCACTCCTAACTTGTCTGATGGGAATGCAGAGATCCCTAATGGGGTCAGGGTCTCTGGACAGAGTGTTACTCAGAACTCCTTGTGTTACAAATAACATAACCCCAAGCCAAACCAGCCTGAGCATGAAGAATGTATTGATTTGCACAAGCAGAGTTCCAGGAGGGGCCCAGGCTCAGGCCATGCTGGACTAATAATGCTGTCAGGGCCGTTTCCCCTCTCCAGGTGGGCTTTGTTTTCAGGCAGGGTTTTTTTTTTTTTTTTTTTTTTTTTTTTTTTTTTTTTTTTTCTCTGCATGGTGGGAGAGGTGGCTAGGAAGACTTCCAGGCTTAGAAAATCCAACAGAAGAGTGACCAAGCACAGCCTTTACTTACTAAGTCTGATGTGAGGGTCTGATTGACTTTGCCTCGTCCTTTGTCATCCATTGGACCAATCACTGTGGCTAGGAGGAAGGGATGCCAGGACCAGCAGTCCTGTGGCTGGAGCACCATGACAGGCACTAGCGCCTGCCCTACACAGGGAGACTTTCTTAAAGGTGACCAGGACAAAAAGGCCTGGGGTTAGAGTGTGGGTGGCCAGGGGCTTCTTGCCCCCCTGTCCTGCAGCAGGCTCTCTTGACAGTGTCTGTCCCACTCAGCTGCCCCACCACCACCTCTCTGAGCCAGCCTTCAGGAAGCTGGTGGAGGACACACTAGGCCAGACCGGTAACCAGCTTCGCGTCTATCAAGAGAACTTTGAGAAAGTGCTGCCACCTCCCACTGCCCAGGTAGGTGTCCCTCCCCACTAAAGACTCTCCAGTTCTTCACCTGCCACTCGGGGAGGGGGCTCAATTCCTTTTATCCCCTTTTCTTTCCATTTCCCCCCTCCCAGTATTTTCTGTTACTCATGGAACTATTTTCTCTTCTCTCCTTTCTCTTTGTGAAATGCGGCTGGGTGGACACATCCCCCCGACACAGATCTCCTCTTCATGGCAATGAGCATAGGGACAGCATAGGACTTGGGGGTCAAGAATAAGAAAACCAACATGTTAATATGGAGTGAAATTAGATAAAAGGATGGGAAGTGGTGATGGCATCCCATACCTGGAGCTTCCTCAAAAATTTCATCAAAATGGGTCCTTTTCCCTGACTCCTTTCTGATACCAGCTCAAAACCAACATTTGACTTTTTTTTTTTTTTTTTTTTTTTGGTGGTGCTGGGGATTGAACTCAGGGCCTTGTGCACAACATTTGAAATGAGTAAAAAGTTTGAATAGAAAGTCATTTAAATTTTATTTTTTTTAAGTATTTTTAGTTGTAGAGGGACACAATACCTTTATTTTATTTATTTATATGTGGGCCTGAAGATCAACCCCAGCCCTAAATTTCTTTTTGATATAGTAGTTTTAAATGGCAAAGGACACTGTGTTATTTCCATAATGGTTTAGAGAGCTTTGACTGACCAAAGGTTTTTTTTTTTTTAAATATTTTTAAGTTGTAGATAGACATAATACCTTTATTTTATTAATTTATCATTATGTGGCAATGAGGATTGAACCCAAGGCCTCACGTGTACTAGGCAAGCACTCTACCACTAAGCCACAACCCCAGTCCAAGGCTGTTGGTTTTTGTTTGTTTGTTTGTTTTTTAAGCGATCTACTCTAAAATATAAGGAAAGGGTGTCTTCCAGTCCATCTGAGGAATACGCGCAGGTGGTCCATGTTTCAAATCACTGGTCATCTGTGGGGGAAGGGACTTCCAGAGCATGACGAAGCCTGGACTTGAGAACACAACCTGTGTTGAGTCACAAGTGACATGTGAATGGGGGATTGAGGTGGCACCAAGATGCCCCATGATGGAGAGGAGGCCCAGGGACAGAGAGAGGGATGAGTAAGGGCCAGCAGAGCCGGGCAGATAAAGTGGCCTTCACACCTGGTCAGAGGGCAGAGGGCGGCAGGGACTAACTTCTGCCTCAAGTCAGAAGGCTAACTCCTTGTCCACAGCCATCCACAGCTGTCCCCACCTCCCACCCCACAGCAAGGGCAGCCCACCACCCTCAGGTCAGAGGTCTCATGGGGATGGACCCTGAACTTGGGGAAAAGGGAGGGGGACAGAAAATAGAGAACAGTAGTCATTCAAACTTGTCCGGACAACCTCTTAAAACAAATTAAAATAACGATTTTCTTACTAGAGAAGAAGTCTATCCTTATTGTTGAATAATTAGGAGACACAGGAAAAACAAAAAAGAAGGAACACATGGAAATATCTATAATTCCAGTGTGTGTTGTAAGTTGGTAGAAAGAGACTCACCTGTCCCAACCTCCCACCCCGCCACCCACATAGAGCCCTCCGAACTCCTGGCTGACTTGGCTAAGGGCGCAGGGCCCAGTAGAAGTGAGGTGGCCCCTGGGATAGGAGCCACCCTAGTGGCATCTTTACGAGCCCTCTGGGGCCTTGCAGGGGTGCTGTTTTTCTCTGCACAGGGAGCAGGACAGACTTGAGAAAGAAGGCAGATGTCTGCTACCCACTGGCTTTTACACTCATGCTAACTGCACCATTCTAAAAAGCACCATCCCAGCACAGTGTTCCAAAAAAAGCTGCCCCAGCCCTCCTCTTCTGTTTAGAGATCTGTTTAGAGACATGGGTTGTCTTGATTCTCTATTCCTGTGTGTGTGTGTGTGATGCTGGCGATTGAACCCAGGGACTTGGCACTGGCTAGGCAGGAGTTCTACTATTAAGTGGCATCCTGTCCTGATTTATGTATTTATTTTTTTACATTCCTGGGGTTTGAACCCAGAGGTGCTCTACCATAGAGCTATATCCTCAACCCTTTTTATTTTTTATTTTGAGACAGGGTCTTGCTGAGTTGCCTAGGCTAGCCTCAAACTTGCAATCCTCCAGCCTCAGCCTCCTGAGTCACTAAGATCGTAGGTGTGTGCCATGGAGTCCAGCTCCTGTCCTGATTCTTATTCTTTTTTATTGTTATTTATTTTTTGGGGGGGGGGTGGGTGCTGGGAATTGAACCCAGGGGCACTTAACCTCTGAGCCACATCCCCAGCCCCCTTTTTCTATATTTTATTAGAGATAAGATCTCACTGAGTTGCTTGGGGCCTCACTAAATTGCTGAGGCTGGCTTTGAATTTCGGATCCTCCTACCTTAGCCTCCCAAGCTGCTGGGATTACAGGCGTACACCAGCACACCAGGCTCTGGTTCTTATATTTAATCCTGACTCTGCATCCCCAATCCTAGGATTTCTATACCTGAGAAATTCCAGAACTTGAGTTAGTATTTTAGAGAATCCCAGAAGTTGCAAGTTTCTCTTGAAATGCCTTTGGAAGCTAAGAGCCAACCATCCACTAGCTAGGGTGCAGTTGCCCTGATGGGGATGGGCCTTCAGTGACAGAGGCAGGGTGGCCAGGCCCCATGGCTTCAGCACGTGTAGGCAGCAGCCTCGATACTTAACTCAAACCCTGTGTCGGTCTCTGTCTCCACTCTCCCCAGCCACTCCTTCCAGGCTCTGAACGGCAGATGCAGGCTCTCCTCAGCAGGTATGGCCCCGGGAAGCTATACCAGGTGACAAGCAACATCAGTGGGACTGGGACTCTGGACCTGACCCTGCCACGGGGCCAAATTGTGGCCCTCCTTCAAAACAAGGACACCAAGGGCAACAGCAACCGCTGGCTGGTGGACACTGGGGGTATGTGTGCCTTCTGGGAAAAACACCCAAAGTTGGTAGGGAGACAGGCTCTCTAGTGGGACGAATTCTGGCTGTGAAAATCCAGGATGGGAATGAACACAGGTGATAGATGCAGGACCTGGGGCACAGTCAGCTTAGTGTGACTCAGTGGGGTATGAAATGCCCAAAAGGGGAGTTCAGTCTTTCATTGCAACATGCTTCATCAAGCTCCTGTGTTCTGGGTACTTTGAAAATAAGACAAGGGCCAGGTGCACTGGTGTATGCCTGTAATCCTAGCCTCTTGGGAGGCTGAGGTAGGAGGATCATGAGTTTAAAACCAGCCTCAGCAATTTAGTGAGGCCCTAAGCTACTCAGTGAGACCCTGTCTCTAAATAAATTATGAAAAAAGGGCTGGGAGTGTAGCTCAGTAGTTAAATGCCTCTGGGTTCAATCCCTAGCACCAAAAGCAAATCAAAACAAAAGGAAATAAGACAAGGACGCTGCCTTGGGGATCTCATAGACTCAAGCGGAGAGAACCTCAGCAATATTGTGACAGATGGAAGTCTTCATAGAGAAGGGATACCTGGGTACTACCTGCACAGACGGGAGCCTGATGTCCAGAACCAGGGCAGAACCAGGGCGGTAATGAAGCCGCCTCCTCTCTGCTGGCCCTGGCCTTGGGTGTGCTGCTCAGGCCTGGGTGCCCCTGGGTATGACAACAAATGGCTCAGCAGCCTGTTCCAAAGACAGGCATGTGACCCACAGGTAAGGGTTTCCCAGGACTATGGTGAGAGGACACACAGACCATGGTGTCCCCCTTCAGACACTGTGTTATAATTGTTATTTAAGTGTTTTAATGTGTATTAGAAAAAATATAACAAATCCATTAGCCCATGATGGTATTCATAATATTGTGTAGAAGAAGGCCAAGTTTTAAAGAGTGAGTCAATGTTAAAAATTAAGAAAGTGGTATAAACACACAGAAGTCACGGAAGAGTGCTCTGATGACTGACGTGGGGAGACAATGAATGTATGCCAAAGCCAGACCTGGACCTGAGGACGGATGTGGGTCCCGGCCCTGCCACTTACCTAACTCTGTGAGTCCGGGGAAGTCACAAGCTTCTCTGAGCTCAACCAACTCAACGTAAGATGGAGATCATAGCATCACCCCACCTCGGGAAGTGGTGTGAAGACTGAATCATGTGCTGGTCCGTCACCTGGCAAGCCCTCCGGAACTGATGCCTGTTGGTAGTGACAGTAACCAGAACAGCACTGGAGTAGCCGCTGCATGAGAAGGAGCAGGTCCTCAGAGAGGAGGGAGGCAATCTCCGCCTGGGGGAAGGCACCTGGGGAGAGGGAGCAACCTTGCTGTGGTCAGCCACTGGAGCAAGGACATGGGGCACTGGAAAAGCAGTTTTCATGCCAGTCCAAGGGAGAACTTTGTATTTCTGTCAGCTGTTTACAATGGAGTGGGTTGCCCCAGTGGGGAATGAGTCCCCAATCACTGGGGGTAAGCAAGCAGAAGCTAGAAACAGTGAATGCAGAGTGGGAAGGGAGGCTCGGAGGGTCCCACATGACCCTCTCAGGTCCCCCGGGTGCTGAGAAGCTGTTGGAGTTTCCCTTTGCTTAACTGGATGGATAGGTGGCCTGTGGCTGGTAATCTTCTTCGTGTTCCCTAGGACATCGGGGCTATGTTCCTGCGGGCAAACTGCAGCTGTACCATGTTGTCCCCAGTGAGAAGGAGCTCAGAGGACAGGCAGGGCCACACCAGGACTCCCAGCATCGGACACCAGAGCCCACTCCAGCCCCTGTGTGCTCCGTCCCAGCTGTGACCCAGGTGAGTCTGAGAGAGGGCTGTGAGCTTGCCTCCCCTGGGCCTCCTGAACTGGGCCTTGGATTTTCCTCTTCTGTCCAGGTTTAGGCTCCTGCTACTTCGAGAGGTCACCACCCTGTGAGGCCAGGCCTTGATCAGTGACCATATCAATGTCTGGCCAGGGGTGCAACCTAGAGGAAGGGACCTCCTGCTCCTGCCACATTGACAATAGAGAGCTAATTGTAGACCCCATCAGCTGGGTGAGCAGGATTCGTTCATTCATTGATTATTGGCCAGCCACCGTGGTAGATAATACACATAATGACGAACAAAAGCAAGTCATGGTCCTGGCCCTCCTCAGTCTTATAATCTGGGGAAAACAATGATTAATAAAATACTTGCATGGATAACTATAAAGTTAACAGCAGGGTTAAGTACCAGAGCCCTAAATGTGGGGAGCTTTTTCTGAGAAGAAGGAAGCTTTTTCTTAGGAAGGGTGAGTAGGAATTAACTGAATAAAGGGTGTACCAGGTTGCAGGTGACATGAGCTCTCCAGGAAGTGTGCATAGCATATGCAAAGGCAGTGACGAGAGAGGGCTGGGTTATGTGAGGGACTGGATGAAGCCAGAGGGTGAGGAAAGAGTGAGGGGCAGGGTGGGGTGAGATGCTGCTGGCAAGGTGGGTGAGAAGAGGCCTGCAGGGTCCTGGAGCCTTGGCAGGGACATCAGTCTTTCTCATAAAAGCAATGGGAAAGTTGGGCGCGGTGGCCCACACCCGCAATCCCAGCACCAGAGAGGCTAAGGCAGGAGGATCACAGGTTTGAGGTCAGCCTCAGCATCTTAGAAAGACCCAGTCTCCAAATAAAAAATAAAAGGGCCTGGGATGTAGCTCACTTGTAGAGCACCCCTGTGTTCAATCCCCAGTACCAAAAACAAACAAACAGAAAAGGCCGTGGGAAATATGAATACCCCTGCCCGTGGCACCATTATTCATAAGAACCCAAAGTAGAAACAACCCAAATGTCCATCAGCAGCCTAGGTAGGCAGACAGTGGACTATTATTCAGCCATAGAAAGGAATGAAGTACTGTCACGTACTACAGCGTAGATGAGTCTGGAACACGTGATGCCATGTGAGAGATGCCAGACACAAAAGGCCACATACTGTGGATTCCACTTACATGAGTGACCCGCATACTCACATCCATAGAGACAGTGCATTTGTGGGCAGGGCTCAGGGGAAGGGCACAGAGAGTGACCGCTCACTGCTATGGGGTTTCTTTTTGGGGTGATGAAAACCTTCTGGAATTAGATGATGATAATGGTTGCACTTATCTGTGAATCTACTAAAAGCCACCAAATTGTCCACTTTAAAAGGGCAACATTGCTGGGCATGGTGGCACAAGCCTGTAATCCCAGCAGCTTGGGAGGCTGAGGCAGAAGGATCACGAGTTTGAAGCCAGCCTCAGCAACAGTGAGGCACTGGGCAACTCAGTGAGACCCTGTCTCTAAATAAATAGGGCTGGGGATGTGACTCAGTGGCCAAGTGCCCCTGAGTTCAATCACTGGTACCCCTCCCCTCAAAAAGGGCATTTTTTACATCTCAAAAAAAAGGGCATTATTTACATCTCAAAAAAAAAAAAAAAAAAAGCCACTGAAGGGTTTAGCTTTGCAGGGGTGGAGTCCTTGATGGGACAGCAGCTGGGCAGGATCCTTGTGAGAATGGATGAGTTGGCAAAGCTGGAGGGTAATATGATGAACGTCCTGAATTGGGGGGTGTGCTCCCAGGTATCAGCAGCAGTCAAAGGGGAGCTGCACAGGTAAGGGATGAGTGACAGAAAGAACCCAGCAGACAGGGGTACCCAGAGGTGCTGAGGACAGGCCGCCGATGTCTTGGCTAGCACGCTGAGGAGCCTGGAGCTGCCGTATGAGCTGTGTGGACGCTAGGGGAAGCAACCCTGCACAGCTCCTGCTGCATCCATGCGAAGGCTCTGGGCCAGCGTCCTTCAGCCTTAGCCAGAAGTAGTGCACCACGGCTGCCAGGGACTCACAGGGCTAGAGGCCCTGACCGCCCAGCTCAGCCCCAGCCCAGTTTTTCTGGGGAAGGTCATCACTGCCTCCCAGCTCCAGCCAATGCAGGCAGTGTCTCAGGGAAGCCCCACCCTGGGCTCAGCTCCCCAACACCCAAACACTCCAGCTGCTTCCTTTCTGTTCCTGGGGTGCTCAGTGAACTCCCCTGGGATCCTCCCAGGCTGCATCTGGTTCCTCAGGCTTGACCATTGTGACAACAGCAATGGAAAACAGAACTGAAGTAGCCTGGGCCCTTACTGTGTAGCAGGTACTCTGAAGGCTCCGTGTGCATTCATTCATTAAATTCCCTCAGTGACCCAGGAGGTAGAATATACTTTCTCCCATTACATAAGATGATGAAACAGAGGCCCAGAGAAGTTAAATAGTAGTTTAATAAATGCCCTCCTGTCTAATTTTTTTTCTGCAGTTCAATGCTTTCCCTAAAAAGTAACCACATTGTCCAAACCCCTGCCTCTAGGCTGGGAAACTGGGCTGCATGAATGAAACCCTTGGGTCTGGGGAGGTTGAGGCTGCTGGACTGACTCACCTGCTCTGAGGTCATAGCTGTGTAATTTTGAATAAGTTCCTGACTTCTCTAAGTCTCAATTTCCTCCTCTGAAAAAGTGGAGCAAATAGAATGATAGAATTGTGAAAAACAAGACCCAGAAAAGTCCTGGAGCAGTGCCAGCTGCCTAGTAATTGCTTGCTGTGGTACTAGCAGATGTCGTTGTCTTTGGCACAAAGGACATGCTCGGGAGGCAAGGAAAGCCCAGCAGTGGGGACTGGAGTTGGGTAGAATGGGAACAGGATGAACATCCTCTGGGGGTTGACCATTGCCATTTCACCCCTGTGTGTTTCAGGTGGTAGCAGTGTACCCCTTTGCGGCCAGGAGCAGCCACGAAGTGAGTCTGCAGGCAGGCCAGCCTGTGACCGTCTTGGAGGCCCAGGACAAGAAGGGGAACCCAGAATGGAGCCTGGTGGAAGTGAATGGGCAGAGGGGATATGTACCTTCCAGCTTCCTGGCCAGGGCTCCAAGTCCAGCTCCATGGGGCTGGACTCTGCCCTCTTAGGGTGCCCTCTGCCGTGTTGTCAAGGGATGGGAAATGTTTAGAGGCTGTGATGTGGTGGGAAAAGAAGCAAAGAAAATGCAGAGGTGGAAGAGCTCAGGCCAGGATGAGTGAAGGACATCCAGAAGGCAGCAGGGAGAAGTGGCTGAGCCTGGCAGAGTGCCAGGTGGGGTGACCACCAAAGGCCCCAGCCAGGATCCTTCTGTGTCTACTTTAAGAAGTCTTGCCAACCTGCAGTCACAACTCCCTAGATGGCAGGTCATGGCTGATTGACCAGGACTTGCCATAGCTTGTGATGAGTCTTACCTTTGCTTCCGTCCAGGCCTGCCCACAGAGGTGGGCCACCAGGTCAATGTTACCTGAGTGCCACGTGGCTGTAGGGTGGGAGCCCTGGAGAAGTCCAGAGCTGCCTCGCCTGACGGTTCCAGCATGTATCAGGGGTTGACCAGTTGTCTTTTGTTTCTCCATGCCGTGAGCTGAGTTTTCTGGGATAGTGAACCACTGGGAGTCCTCTCAAGTGGGAGCCATGTGTTTGTCTAGCCAGGAGACTCTTGGCTGGACCCTGGAGGAGATGTGACCAAGTCACAGTTCTGGAATGTGTGTAGGCAAATTCAGGAAGTGGTTCCCAGGAAGTGGGGATTTTGACAGCATGTTAGGTGGGGTGTGTGAGGCTGTTGGCAGCAGTGTACAACCTTGTTTTCTCTGCACTTCGGGACAAAGGGACATGCAAATCATTGCAGAAACTCTGTGAGGTAGGTGATTACAGACCTTGTGGGTGGGGGTGAGGTAATGGCTTGGTTTCCCATTTCTAGGTGGAGGAGCCCTGGAACCCCCATGCTCTGAGGCCCTGGAGGCAGCAGTGGGTGGGAGGTGAGCTGGCTGTGGGACTTAGACATGGGATACAACTTCAGCATCCCACCCAGAATGACTTAACTCACACGGCTGTGAGAGTGACATGAAGCTCAGGATGTTGAGGCTCCTTGTCAACCCTGAAGGGTGATACCAGGGCAAATGCCATCAGTGGTGTGAGGTGGCCCCAGCCATTGCTGGCCCAGGTTGGTAGTCCCATGCATCCCATGCCCAGCCCATGGCAGCAGACATGGCTGATGACATAGTGTTCTTTCCTTCAACCCAGGACCTGTCTTGAGGTCCTTCTCAACAGTCATGCGGGGATCAACAACAGGAAGACCTTCTGAGAAATGCGCTGTTAGGAGAGTTTGTGGTGCAGATGTCGCTTACCTGCATAGACTAACAGGCTATGCCAGTACTAGGAGATATGATCTTATAGGACTACCGTCATACACAGTTCATAGTTGACATCTTGCAGCCCACAACTGAATTACATGGTGAATAAGTCATCCCTTTCTCAAACCTGGGAATTGAATCCCCTCGGCAACATTTCTGCTCCAAGAAGCCTGACCTGCTGGGTAGTGCTGGGGGCAGCGACTGAAGGGGCATCACCTCTGGGCTGATGCTTTGGGCTAGGAGTCACTGCAAGATTTGCAGAAAGGGGAAAGCAGATCTGTTGTGATCTTCATATGCCTTGCAGGTTTGGAACTGACCCTCATGAGAGTGTATATAAAACACAGTTTAAGCCAGGTGCAGGGGTGCACACCTGCAATCCCAGCAGTTTGGGAGGCTGAGGCAGGAGGATCTCGAATTCGAAGCCAGCCTCAGCAACTTAGCAAGACCCTAAGCAACTCAATGAATAAAATACAAAAAGAGGACTGGGGATGTGGCTCAGAGGTTAAGCACCCCTGACTTCAATCCCTAGTACCAAAAAACAAAAACAAAAGAAAAACCACACAGTTTAGATATATTTCCAAGAAAGCATCAGTAATATACACAGAGTGCCTAATGCTGTTAGCCCTGTTCTAGAAGGCTGTTGAGAAATACCTGCTTGTCTGTGTCAGACAAGCTGTAATGTGCCTCCTCTGGGCTTGTTAAAGCATGAAGACTGCATAATGCAAGAAAAGCTCAGTCTCCACAATCCATTTCCCAGCCCCAAATACACTTCACAACACACTTTTGCAGCATTTTCCTTTTCTTTTTCCTAGTCAGACTTCTGATAAAAATTGGAGTCCTAGAGAAACAGGTAATAAAGTAGGAAATCCATTTGTGGGTTCCTCAGGAACTTGCTGATAGCCTGCTGTGTGCTGTTAGCCTAACTCAGGGCTTCTCAGCATGGTTGCTCTCTCTGGCTACCTGGGCAGCTTTAAATCATGATACAAGCCAGGAGCCCACCCAGAGAGGCTCATGTGACTGACCTGGGTTGTGGCCCTGGCCTCAGCACTGCAGGAAGCCCCTCAGGTGCATCTAATGTGCAGCCAGGTTGAGGACCCCTGCCTGGACACACAGTGGTAGACAGATAGCCCTGGGTCAGAGGTGGGATGGGGTGAGGTAGGAAGTGCCCCATCTGAGCTTTGTACTAGCTGTTTAAACAGGCAGCTTTAGAGGCAGTTTGAAATAGGACAGCCTGTTCTGTCAGGTCCCAGAATGTATATTTATTAAGTGCCATTAAAGGGGACTGAAACAAAATTGGATGTTCTTGTAGGCATAAGGGAGAAAAATGAAATATGCTTGGAACCAAGGCTATCTCATGAAGGGAAAATAAAATGTGTTCAGTAGCATGTGGGTTATGGTTTCTCATGGGCCAGTGGATGAGATTAAAAGTCACTGAAGAGTGAGAAAGTGCATATGGAGAAGATGGAAAATGGCCTATATTTTCTCCAGGGGACTCTAATGTGCCTTCTTTACCCCCAGATGCCTAGAACCCATTGCACTGTGTCTTATTTCACTGTTGGGCTATCACGTGCTAACTTGCTAAGATACTGCTTCCAGGAGTTGAAGACTCATTCACAAGGGTAACCTTTGCTCCCTGTAGGGGACTGAGACCTCTTTAACCCTTTGGACTCCAACTCAGTTTTGGACATGAACATAAGATTGAGGTAGCCAAGGGCTGGGATGTAGCTCAGTGGTAGAGCACTTGCCTAGCATGTGTGAGGTCCTGGATTCATTTTCCAGCACTGAAAAAAAAATAAAAAGATTGCAATATCCAAGGAAAGATGAATGAATTCTTGTTTGATGTGAGGAGCACTAGCTCAGTGAGTAACTGATGTGAACTGCTGGAAATAAAAGACTTCAAAGATGACAGTGTGTCTGGAATTTGTGACTTGAACCATTGGGTAGTCAGCTACCCCAGTGGGCCATGTGTTCACTGGACACTTGGTATCTATAAATATGGCAACTTCTTTGTCCACATGTTCATGTGAATGTCTGCTGAACAGCCTTGGTCCCTCCAAGAATCGAACACTGATGCTGGAAATACAGCATGAAGTCAGACAGCTGGGGTCCTGTCCTTTCAGAGCCCACAATCTGAGGGAGACAGACCAGTCAGTAGTCAGGTACACAAATGTAAGGGTCAGGATAGGGCAGTAATAGGCGCTCAAGGTAGGAGATGGCCTCTGATTCAGACTTGGTCCTGATAGGCCTCCTAGAAGGAGTGTTATCCAAAAGGAGATTCAGCAGGCACCTAGACTTAGGTGAAGGTGGTCAGAAGGGCACATGGAAAGGCCAGAGGTGATGGTGGCGATGGCAGGTGCCAGAGAACTGGAGCACAGGCATTGGCACAATTCGGGTCAGCCTGGTAAGGGGCTGCGGGTTTTATTCTGAGGGCAGTGGGGAGCCACTGAAGGGCTTGAAGCAGAAGAGTGGTATCCTGAGAATTTTATTTTAGGAAGATCACTAGGCTCTGGCTGTATATCTGATGTGCCCACAGGAGACTGGCCACTCCACTAGGACAAGAAGCATTTATTCCAGAATGAATGAATAAATAAATAAACAAGTAAGCAAGCCTCTGCCATGTGCTTTATGTAATAGATGTTTGATACATACTGCTTTGACAGACATCATGGAGGGGATGGGAACACCAAAGCCCTGCCTTTAAGTAGTCTCCTGACTGGCTGGAGATGGACAGCATCAAGCAGCTTTCTGTCCCTCAAGGGCTCAATGCCATTGTCACTAGAGAGGTGCCATGGGTCAGGCTTATAGGTGTTCAGCAGCAGGGAGATCTGAGAGGGCTGAGGGGCTCAGGGATGGCTTCCTGGAGGAGGTGGGGCAGGTGCTGGTTTTGTGGGATAAATAGAATTAGGGAAAGCAGAAGAGACAAAGTCCTTCTCAGGCCTGGGGAAGCAGTGTGGCAGGTGAAAAGTGCCCAGCACTTGGACATAGAAAACCTGAGTCTGGCTGGGGATGGTGGTGCACATCTGTAATTCTAGTAATTCAGGAGGCTGAGGCAGGAGAATAACAAGTTTGAGACCAGCCTCAGCAACTTAGTGAGACCCTGTCTTATTTGAAACTGGTTGGTGATATAGCTCAGTTGGTAAAACACCTCTGGATTCCCAGTAATAATAATAAACAACAACAACAACAATAATAACAACTTGAGTCTGAGTTCTGCTTGACCATAAGGCAAGTAGCAAATGCACATATTTTGGTTTCTATATGTGAAGAAGTTTAATGAGACATCCAGCCTGCCTGTCCTCCCCCAAAGGGGCCCCAGTAAGCGATTCCTGGCTCGCTCCACCACGACCTCATTTCTAATAGGGAAGAGTAATTTTAGGAAGTGTGGCATAGCCTAAGCTACTCTGGACTAGTGACAGAGTTGGATCCCATTCCCCCCGTCACAGGGACTAGGGTCTTCCACAATCTATTTACTTAACCCTCCTCATCGGGCAATTTTCAGACTTACCTTTTGTTTTCTCATCTGTAAAATGGGTACAACAATTTCTTTTCTTCCAGGATTGTTAAAGATTAAATGAAACAATCAGTGAAAAATGATCTTGCAGAGAACCACGAATATGCATCATGGAATGTGTTAGCTGTGACCACCAGGTGGCAGCAGGGTTCTGCTCATCCTCTGAGCAACGGCTGGGAAGCCCCTCTGGGGTCAAACTGCAATACCCATGATGCTCAGCAGGGAGGGCAGAGAGAGGAAGGACAAGTGAGAGACATTAGGGAGTAGTGGGGACTGTGTTGGACCAGAGGCTGCTACACTAAGTCTAAAGACTTGCAGCTTCTTGGTTGCAACCAATGACTGCCACATCGAAATGAGACCTAGCAGTACCTCATTACTTTGATTTTTCAAAAGAAACCAGTTTTTGTTTGTTTATTTATTTGTTTTTATATGAAATCTTATGTGTGGAGGTTGTGCAATCTACACAGCCCCTTTTTTGCATCAGCTGCCTGAAAGTGGGCGACTGTCCTGGATGGAGAATCTTCACTGAAGAATTAGTTTCACATCTTCCTACTTCCTGTGAAATGCCTTTCTATGTCCTCACTTTACTCATTACTTCATCAGACATTCACTTGTGTCCTTTAGTTCTGGGTAGCTTTGTTTCCTTTTATTTTATTTGTTCCTGATGTTGTTATTGTCATCTTCAAATTTCTACTAGAATGTTGGTTGTATTTTCTGACCTACCAGTGAGGACCCCGTTGGACCTATCTCACAGCATTCTTTGGAGGAGCAAATGCGATGCTGATATCAGTCACTTAGCCCAGCACTGGGTTCTTTAGTACTCAGTATCATTATTACAGGAACTTCAGAAGGGATGCAGGAAATTTGGAAGAAGGTTTGGAGGCCTGTCTGCCTCCCTGTGTATGGGCTAAGAGCTGGCCACTTCTGTGTAGAAGTCTCCTGGTCTGTCTGCCTGTCATCAGTCCTCAGGGAGCTGGGCTCCTTGAGGGTCTATGAGTGGAAACTGAGCTCTACACAGTGGCTGCAGGTTTGGGACAGTCCTGAACCCCATGCAGTTTGGACAGAGGGAGCATAGAAGCTGCAGCCACACCTCCTGAACATCTCCTGGCTTCCAGGAGATTTTTTACTTGCTCTCTCTCACACTTGTTCTTCAGGGAGCCATACTTCCCAGGCTCTTTGCCCTCTGGTTACCTCGTAGGTTGGGCCTCTGGGAGGCACTGGCCAGTAGAAGCCAAGGTATTTCCCTTTATCTTTGCTTCATGCAGCATCTCACCAGTGGCTGGTCTCCTCTGTGATCCCAGCTTCTACCGGACAGCACTCCTTCATGGACCTCGTTCCCATCTGGCTGTGCTTCCAGTGTCTGTCTGGTGGCCCCAGACCCTGGGCACCAATAACACTGCCTCTTCCCTATGTCCCTCCAGGCCTAGGGGCTGTGATGTCTTTTTAAAAATCATTATTATTCTGGGGATTGAACCCAGGAGCACTTTATCACTGAGCTACCTTCCCAATCCTTTTATTTTTATTTTGAGACAGGGTCTCACTAAGTTGCTTAGGACCTGGCTAAATTGCTGAGATTGGCCTCAAACTAGATCCTCCTTCCAAGTCCCTGGGATTATTGGGTGCACCATTGTTCCCAGCTGTAATGTCTATTTGCTGTTGATAATCTCTGGGTTGCTACTCAGATCTTCTTTCACCTGCATAACCATAACCTTTTTTTTTTTTTTTTTTTTTTTTTTTTTAGCAGTACTGGAGTTTGAGGCCTGGGGTGTTCTACCACTGAGCTACATCCTCAGCAACCCCTCCTCTTTTTATTATTATCATTTTTCTTTTGGTACCAGGGATTAAATTCAGGTGTGCTTAACCACTGAACCACATCCCCAACCCTACTTTTACTATTATTATTATTTTTTATATAGGGTCTTGCTGAGTTGCTTAGGCCTTGCTAAGTTGCTGAGACTGGCTTTGAACTTGCCATCCTCTTGCCTCAGCCTCTGGAGCCACTGGGATTACAGGCATGCGCTACCGGCCCGGCTCCCCTTCCATTTTAAAAAATTTTCTTTTGAGGCAGGATCTTGCTAAATTGCTTAGGTTATTCTCAAACTTGTGACCCTCCTGCCTCAGCCTCCTGAGTAGCTGGTATCACTGGTGTGTGCCACCATGCCTGGCTAGCCCACTCTTTATATTAAACCTCTTCTATTCAAAGTGCATAGAGTGGCTTTTGCTTTCTCACTGCACAGTGACCGATAAGGCCCTGGGGTCCAGGGAGGGACTGTGTCTTGGCACTAGGGCCTCCCTTGTGTGTCTGCCTCTCTCAGCATGCCCAGCCCTTGGGGGAGACAGGTCTGTCTGCACCTTCTCTGGATCAGGGATCTGTCAGCCCTCCCCATGCAGGGATCCTCGAAGTGCCCTCAGCTGCATTTACCCTTCAGGGCCAGTGGTTGTAGGAATCTGCAGAGCTGCCCCAGTCTTGACCAACTGAGGCTATTACTACAGGGCCCAGAACAGACAGACATGGAGAAAACCCAAGGGCACTGTGCTGCAGCAAGGCTTTGGGCAAGGTCCCATAGCCCTAGAGGAGGGGGGACGATCTTCCAGCCATGGCACTTGAGCAGCATCTGTATCAGGCCCTGACTCAGGAGGGGCAGTGAGCTCCAGGCCTTGGAGATGGGAAGTTGGATGGAGCTTCTGACCAGGGAGGGCTGTTCGCCTTGATTCCCAGGCCCATCAGCAGAGCTTCAGAAGTGGGACTAGACTAGCCCATTGACAGCAATAATAGCAGCTTCTTTTCTCTGCTCCCAGTGCTGTTGGAGGGTTTACATGAGAAATCCACTTTGCATGATTAATCCAGCGCCTGGCACAGAGGAAGCTCTCAAGAGCTACAAGCTCAAACCAAAAATCAAATTCAAATCTCAACAGCAGCCAGCCACTGTGGACCTCATTCTGCAGGCATCTCCGGAAACAAGCAGTTGGGTTTGAGCCCCAGGCCTCCCGCTGGGGCTGGGCCAGGGTTGGGAATACAGGTTCAGTTGCCAGGGCCAGAAGGGGTTGAGTCAGGTGAAGCGGTGGAGGGAGTGGGACAGCACTGTGGCCCTGGGGCACGCTCCCCAAGTTGGGTAGGCAGCAGGTGTTCAGTAGGCAGTTGGAGACCCAGTGGGACACTTGAGGACAAGCCTCTTCTAGTATCCAGGCTGGACAGAAGTCAAAGCCAGGTCCCAGTGTGGGCAGCAGAGTTTCAATTTTTTGGAGGGATTCAAATACCAGGCTCTGGAGACTCAGGTCCCTTAAAGATACAGAGATCATGGCCGGAGGCAGAGGAGGATAGCGTGAGAAGTTAGGGTTACATTGTCAGGACAAAGGACTGTGTTCTGGGCCCTGGGGTGACCTGGAGTGGCTTAAAACCCTTCCCTTGAGGGCAGGATGGTCCTGGGGAGACCCAGGTGCTGGACCTAGGAGAGGGTCTAGGGCTGAAGAGGTGGAGGCAGTCAGGAGCCCAGACTTCCCACAGAAGACGCCTGAGTTCAGCTCCTGACTCTGTGCTCACCAGCTGTGTGACGTCCATGAAACAAGTCAGTGAACCTCTAAAACCTCTCTTTCCTCTTTGTGGGTAAACCAGGAAGTAGTCCTACCTCAAAGGGTTGCTGAGATGTGGAAAGGAATCAAGCATGGGAGCACTGGGCTGTGTATCCCGTACGCATGAGGCTTAATAAATAATGGACCCTTGGTCAAACAAGCCAACTTTGTCCCCTCCCACCCCTTCCTAGCATGCCTTCCACACTGTATAGGCAGCACCCCCAGCCCCTGCCTGTTCTCTTCTCTGGGTTGACACTCCATTACCTCCACCCTTTGTCCCAGTGCTGTGGACTTGAACCCCCACCACATGCAACTCTGAAAATACCCCATCGCTGCTTGAGTTCTTTCAAAACGGAAAGTAATTAGATATCTTCTGAGGTCAAAGGTCATCCCCCTGAGAATGTAACTGTGGCCATGTCCTCAAATACTCTCTGGTGATTAGAGTTGGCCGTCTTGAGTGACTCCGGCTCTCAGGGCCCTCCCCTCTGCTGACGGTGCAGCTGTGGACACCTTGCTGATAGGGTGGGCATCAGAATAGTAACCATAAAATAAAAATACAAATACAACATACACACACACACACACACACACACACACACACACACACGGAAAACACCTCAACATCCTTCCCTTGCCACTTCACAGACCTCTGAGATCTCAGGCCAGAGATTCCAAGGGTGGTGCTCTCCTTAGAAGCCATGGATCTCCCACCTCCATCTTGAGAATCACAGCCAAGATCAGATTTTTGTCCAGATTTACTTTCTATAGTTTGTGTTATGAAGATAATGTGCTTTTTTGTTTCGTTTATTTGTTTGTTTGAGGTGCTGAAGGTGCTAGGCAAGTGCCCTGCCTCTGAGCCCCAGCCGTAGCCCTGTTTTTCTTAATGTACTACGATATGCCTGAAATGCTTTTTTTTAAAACTAAAACTGAATGTTGAATCTGAATGATCTCACTTCATCCCCCAAAAGTCTGTCCCACTTCTTTAACCCTCTGTAAAGTGCAACACCAACAAATAACTCACCCACCACCAGGACCCCAAAGACATTCTTCCCAAGGTCATCCTCTCTTTGTAAATTGTTCACACCAAAATCCCAGGATGACTTCCGATTCCTCTCCCTCTCAGCTGCCCACATCAGTCCTTCAGCCAAGACTGTCCACTGCACCTATCTGAAGTCAGTCCCCTCCCCACCTCCATCCTCTGTGTTGCCTCTTCCTCATCACCTGCTTGGACTGCTGTCCTCACCTCCTAAGGCCTCTGGTCCCACCCTGACCAACTCACTCTCCAGAGTGATTCTTCAAAAAAGTACATTAGAAATGTCTCTCCTTCATTTAAACCTGCACAAGACCCAAACTCCTGACTTTGACCTGTAAGGCCCTGCACGACCAGCCTGGCCTTCCATCCCACCTCCTGTTCCATCTGCCCCAACTGCCATATTCCAGTCACACACTGACTCTCTCTCTTTCTCCATCGCTCCAATCCCATACCAGATTCTGGGCTTTTGCCTTGGCTGTCCCCTTTCCTGGCACACTGCCTGTAGGTCTTAGCTGAACATCAGCTCCTTGTGACACCTTCATTGACCACTGAGTTCAGGTGGCCCCCAGCCTTCCCTACCCAGCCCTGCACTCAGGGATGAACCCACCTGTCTTATTTTCACTACAACATAGTCCACTCCTTATTTTCTTGTTGATTCATTTCTTTCTTTATTGTCTGATTCACTCATTTAGAATGTAGATTCCTTGAAGGTAGGGACTTTATCCATCTAATTCAATGCTAAATT
The DNA here is from genome assembly GCF_902686455.1 of Sciurus vulgaris. Lineage (NCBI taxonomy): Eukaryota > Metazoa > Chordata > Mammalia > Rodentia > Sciuridae > Sciurus > Sciurus vulgaris. The sequence goes on along the minus strand of NC_136466.1, from coordinate 62,428,007 downwards.
CAAATAATTTGGGGAATAGACTTACACTAAAAAATAATTTGCAGTTTATCTGAAATTCAGATTTAACTAGGTGTCCTACCATTTTATCTGGCAGCCCTACTCAAGACCCATGATCTCACATCTTGGGGACATGGACCTAAGAGAATGAAACTGGCATGTGAAAGGAAGGAGAGGAGGGGGGGGGGGGTGTGAAAGGCAGACAATAAGACAGAGTCAGAGTTAGACCCACAGGTACCCTCTGACAGCACCTTAGTCCTGTAGTTCAGTGACCTAAGGTCAGCTCTACCCTTGCCTTTTCTGTGGTTTGTTTATGGGGACCAATAAATTCCCCTCTTACTTTAAAGCACTAGCCAACATTTGATCATTTGTGTGTGCCTGGTGCTAGGTCAAGCACATTGGATGCACCATCTTTTTATATGACGTTACCTCCCTATGATTCTGAGGAGTTACTGTCTTTCTCTCTTCAGAAGGAGGACTGAGGAACAGTAAATTTAGTTTGCCTAAGTCCAGAGATGCTAAGCAGCAGAGCTGGAATTCAACCCCAGAAAGTTAGTTGCCAGAGTGCTTGACCACTACTTGAGGTTACTGTTTGTTGTAACCAAAGAGGTCGTGAGCAGCAATCAGTAGAGAAGACTCAGTAGACAGCAGAATGGAGTGATAGGTGGGCTTTGGGGACAGACCTTGAAGGATCAAATAGAAGACCTCCTTACTTTTCCTTTTGGGAAGTTCTTTACCTTCTCTATTTCCTCTTCTGTAAAATGGAGCTGATAATAATAGTAGGTCTATCCTATGCTTGATATGGGAAATAAATGTTTCACACATGCAGCAGTTAGATAAAGTAAGCACTTAAAGCTTTTTATTATTTTTCTTATCAATTCTTAACCAGCACTGATCTGTACAGAGCAAGTGCTCAGGGTACCTTGATGGGTAATGATAAGACTGGAGAATATTCACTAGAACCCTAATGACCTGCGGGGTGTGGTGGTGCATGCCTGTAATCCCAATGGTTCAGGAGGCTGAGACAGGAGGATCACAAGTTTGAGACCAGCCTCAGAAACTTAGTAAGGTCCTAGCAACTTATGGAGACCTAGTCTAAAAGTAAAAAATAAAAAGGTCTGGGGATGTGGCTCAGTGGTAAAGCATCTCTGGGTTCAATCCCCAGTACCGAAAAAAAAAAAAAAAAAAAAAAAAAAAAAAAGGAAAGAAAAAGAAAGAGCCTAATGACGTTTTTATTCAACACTTACTTCATGCCAGGCATTGTACTGAGCACCTTCCACACATCTCAATCTTTACAATAGCCCTGCCTTGTATGCATTGTTATTCCCATTTTAAAGATGATACAACATGCTTGAGGCAATAAAGTGACCAGAGAGGTTCCAGAGAGAGGACCAGAGCTAGAATCTCAACCCTGGTCTATAAGAAAGGACATAGCCCTGTGATTGTGTTTGCCTTAAGGAAGCCAGGAAGGAACTGATTCCACTGAGTTTTTTCCTGTGGCCTGTTTTGATTTCTTACCATTCTTTCACAAGCTCCTGTACGTCCTTCACAAATGCCCTGCCAGGGGCACACTTTTCCATGCACTGCTGTCTCCCTAGACGGATGTAATGTGTCCCATGCTGTGAAGGAGGTCCAGAGGCTGAGGGACTTGCCAGTGGCCACCAGGAATTAAGAACAGAGCAGGTTCTGCAGCCATCTTAATCTGACTCCAGTCCATCTCTGTTCAGTGTGCCCAAACCACCTGGCATTCCCCAGATTCCCCCGAGAGCGCCCCCTTTGTGTCCTCCCCATGCCAGTGAGTGCTCTTGTCTGATTCCAACAGCTTCTGAATACACCTCCCCACTCCAGTTCATCCTGCCATTTTTTTCCTTCAGTGCTGGCAGTTGAACTCCAGGCTCATGCATATTTGCCATGTGCTTTGCTACTAAGCCACACTCACTCCTATTTAAAAAGAAAATCTTTTGAGACATGGTCTCACTAAGTTGCAGACATTGGCCTTGAATTTGTGATCCTCCTGCCTCAGCCTCCTGAGTTGTTGGAATTATAGATGCACACCTGGCTCTGCCTTCCTTTCAGTCTTCAAAAGACCATCATCACCAGGGTCAGCTTCAGACTCTGGACTTTATCCCTCTTTACAGGGCTTGCCTTTTTTTTTTTTTTTTTTTTTTTTTTTTAAGGACCTGGTTAAATTGCTGAGGCCAGTCTTTAATTTGCAATCCTCCTGCCTCAGCCTCTCAAGTCACTGTAATTACAGGTGTTCCACATAGAGCCTGGCTTCCCAGGGCTCTTTCCAAACTGTGAACTCTAAGCCATCTTTTAAGTCTCAGTGACTGTCACTTCCTCCAGGAAGTCTTCCTTTTGGTTCAGGTGTCCTTCTCCCCCTGGGTTAAAACTGCCTTTTAATTACTGAGTCAGCACCAGGGACAGGGTAGTGTTTGTCTGGTTCACAGTGCACCCCCAGAGCCTGGCACTGTGCCCATAAACGGTAGGTGCTGAATAAATGAACAATTGCAAGGATGAGGGTTCCATTATTCTTGCTGTTATTGTTATTGTTATTATTTGAGTTGGCACCAAACTCTGGTTGCTGCACAAGTTTGCTTCCAAGCATATCCCCTGAAGGAACAATGGAGGAAGGCAGGACCCTTGGCTCAGGCCCCACCCAGCCCACATGCCTACCTCTTGGCTTTGCAGGCCTCTCCCCACTGCAGCATTCTCTTGTAGAATAAAAGGATCCCAGCCCCTTGTTTGACTGTGGGTTCTGAGTGGAAAGAAATACTACTCTTCCTTCACCAAGAAGAGTTTCATGCAAGAGAGAGGCCTTTCTTGCTGGTGAAGGGAGGGAGACTGGGGCCTCAGCCCCATTTCAGGATGGCCTCAATTGGCCCTGAACTGACTAATAAAGTGTGAAATTGACTTCATCCTCCACCACGTCTCCCAGCTAGTGTGTCCCTGTAGCATCTCCCTCTGCTACAGCGGATGCTGCGCTGCCGCCATCCCTTCCGTCACTGGCAGACAGGAGCGTCATCAACGCCCACGCAGCCCTGGAGCCCAGAGGCTCTGCAGAGCCCGTGAGTTATTTGGCCCAGGGCCAGGCTAGGCTTTCGAAGCCAGAGAGTCCAGAGTGCATGTCTGACGCACCTCTAAGCCAGCTACGGGGTCTCCTGTGCCTATGGACTCCTCTGGCACGGGCTGCTTCTGGTGGGCGGGGCTGGAGGCGGTGACGGCATTAGGTGACGCCTCAAGCCCCCACCCCTGACCATGGCACCAAATGCACCAGGGTGATAAATCAGAGCCACGGGGCCCTCGGAGGGCAATGAGATCCCAGAGGTGTGCAAAAGGAACTCAGGGAACCTCCAGGGGGGTCCTAGGGGCTGTTTGGGATATGATGGAAGGCCCTCCAGCCCCTTTTCCACCAGAACAGAGCCATTTTGGGGTCTATTTTGTTTACTCAGTCTTGTTTAAGATCTCCTAGGAAGGAAGGCATTTGGTGGCTCCAAGGAGTCCTAAAGCCAGGGTTGTGTTCAGATGTCATTCCTAATCTTGCCTGGGAACCAGAACTAGCTGCTGGTGGTAAGGAACACAGATTCTGAGCCCTGCAGCACTTTTGACTGTCAGCATCCATTTCCTCCTCCCCTGAAGGAGCAATCCCTGCCCCACTCTCCACCACTGTAGATTGCAAGGAGACCCTGCTTGGTCCTCTGAAACTCCAGGGGCAAACACCTCCAGGCCTGCCTAAGCCTAGGCTGAGTGATCAGCCCAGGGCCAAAGCTAGGCTGGAGCTGCAGCCCCCAGGATTGGTCAGAGCTACAGAGGGCGAGATGCTTTTCTCTCAGAGGTCCCAGCCAGTGACTGTCAGTTTGGAACTCCTGGCTAAGAAGAAAGCCAACACAGGCAAATCAGGACAAGGAATGAGAGAGAGAAGGAGAGAGACAGAAATAGTGATAGTCAGGTGCAGGGGCACATGCCTGTAATCCCAGCGACTTGAGGCTAAGACAAAAGAATTGCAAGTTCGAGGCCAGCTTCAGCAACTTAGATTCCCTGTTTCAAAAAATAGAAAGGGCTGGGGATGTGACTCAGTGATTGAGTGCCCCTAGGTTCAATACCTGGTACAAAAAAAAAAAAAAAAAAAAAAAAAAAAGAGTGATAGAGGCAGATAGGCAGACACACCTTACCTCCTAGGAGCACTTGGGTTCGGCCTGCCTTAAGTTTATTCCCCTGGGCTATTCAGATACATGAGCCAATAAATCCCACTCCCTTTTTCCTTCAGTCAGTTTGACTTGGGTTTCTGCTGCTTGCCATGGAGGGAGTCCTGATTCATACATAGAACAGAACCCATCTTAGGTCTGTTGAATCACGATCTCCTTATTTCTCAAAAAGCTTCTCATGACATTCTGATGAAATTTCACTACTCAGGTTGGGGCTGAGTAAACCCTGAGCAGTACAGGCCTCTTCAAGAAGGTGGAAAGAGGACCAGAGCTGCTGGATAGTGTCTGCCACACGACTCCTGCAGTCCCAGGGTCTTTGCTATAGTTGGGATCTCAAATGTCCCATGTTTGTCCATGTGGTGAAGGCTGGGTCTCCCTTGCTAGTGGGGGATGGTAGAACCTTTAGGATGTGGAACCTAGTGGGAGGTCCTTAGGTAATTGAGGGCATGTCCCTGAGGGAGGTTGGGAGGCCCTAGCCTCTTCCTCTTCCTGTTTCCCTTCCAACCACTAGGTGAGTGGTTTTGGTGTACCACAGGCCCAAAGTGATGGAGCCAACCGAAGATGGACTAAAACCTCTAACCGTAAGCCAAAATAACCCTTTTTCTCTTTATAAGTGTTTATCTTAGGCATCTGTTGTAGTGACAGAAAGCTGACTAACATAGCCTTCTCTCTCATTCTGGACCTAGGTTCCCTCTCTCTTTTTACTAGTTGTGGTTCCTGATAGAAAGTCATCTTCCATGGCTCCTCATCCTTCTTTCAGTCCTTCCACAGCCAGTCAGGCATCCTGAAGAAACACACAGGACTAAAACACTACCAGGTGTTCACTGTGGCCTGACTTCTGTCTTTCCTATTGGATTGGTATCATTTGCTGGGTGGCTGAGAGGGACCAAGACAGGGTGTATGGTGGTGGGTCCTGCTGTCTCCTGCTTATCACCTGATTCCCTGCTTCTAATCAAAGAATCCACATTGTCCCTTAGGGCCTCAGCTTTTCCACTGTCATGTGGGGTAAGCAACCCAGATCCCCAGAAAACCCCCAACTCTCTTGGGGTTTCCTCTCCTGCCTCCTGGGGCATGAGACTTTGGTCTGTTCAGTCTCTGTGTTCAGCACCTCTTCCACAGGATGTGGTTTGTGATGGACAATAGTCCCAGGCTGTTCTGTGAAAATCATTTCCCAAGCCTTGGGCTCAGACTCCTAGGGGGTGAGTTCCATTTCCACAAACTGCAAGATTTGAGCCTGGAGTGTTTAGAAACCATTTCGCAACTTTCTGGAGGAAAGCTGGTCTAAGAATGAAGCTAACCCAGAAGACAGAGTTAGAGAGACCCTAAGCTACTGGAGACAGCAGAGTCTGAAGCCAAAACCCCTGTACCTTTCAGTCACAGGAGTCTTGAGTCCCTTTCCTGGTTGAATCGGTCTGTGTTGGCATTCCTTGTAACTAAAAGGCAACTAGTATAGTATGTGTTTTTGAAAAAGCTGAGCTGTGCTCTTCTGTGACAGAGACATGATGTGTAAAGGGGAATCATGGCAACAGGCTTGGGCTGTTAGGCTGGAGCCACATGGTGGAGGGCCCTGGTGACTCCACGATGGGTCATCTGGTCTCTGAGGCCACTGGAGGATGCAGGATCTCCTGAGGCCAGGTGATCCCAGGACTTTTCAAACAGACTGAACTTGACCCTGAAGGATGAAGTTAATGTTTCTGCAGCTGCTCATAAAGTAGAATTCTTGACCTGTAGCAGGACACATCCCCTAGGCACGCTTTGGCCCAGAGGAGATTTGGGCTAGTTCTGCATAAAAGCTGTTGGCATTTATTAACTGCTCCTGAGGGTCCAGGGTGGTAAAGGCAGGGAGAAGCCCAGCACAAGCCACGAGCAGGACTAGAGGTGCCAACAAGGGCGTCTACATCCTCTTAAATTGTCCAGACGAGGATACAGGCTGGCAGAGGAAGGGAAAGCCCAGATTCCCTCCCTTAGAACACCTGCTTCCAGTAATGCAGCCTGAGCTTCTATTCACTCTGGTCAAGCCACATTATGCTTTGCATTTAAATGGATGTCACACATGTGACATATGTCCCTGGTCACCTCGTCTTCCAATCCCTTTCCCACCATGGAAGAACCACCTTTAACTACTTTTCAGGACTCCGCGAGTCAAAAATCTCACAGAGAGGACTCATCAAAGAGGAGACAAGGGGTGCCAAAAATATGCAATGGAGAAAAGATAGCCTCTTCAACAAATGGTGCTGGGAAAACTGGAAATCCACATGCAACAGAATGAAACTAAACCCCTATCTCTCATCCTGCACAAAACTCAACTCACAATGGATCAAGGACCTTGAAATCAGACCAGAGACCCTGCATCTTATAGAAGAAAAAGTAGGTCCAAATCTTCACCGTGTTGGCTTAGGATCAGACTTCCCTAACAGGACTCCCAGAGGAGATTTGGGCTAGTTCTGCATAAAAGCTGTTGGCATTTATTAACTGCTCCTGAGGGTCCAGGGTGGTAAAGGCAGGGAAAAGCCCAGCACAAGCCACGAGCAGGACTAGAGGTGCCAACAAGGGCATCTACATCCTCTTAAATTGTCCAGACGAGGATACAGGCTGGCAGAGGGAGGGAATCTGGGCTTTCCCAGAAATAGCACAAGAAATAAAAGCAAGAATCAATAACTTGGATAGATTCAAACTAAAAAGCTTTCTCTCAGCAAAGGAAACTATCAGCAATGCGAAGAGAGAGCCTACAGAGTGGGAGAAAATCTTTGCCACTCATACTTCAGATAGAGCACTAATTTCCAGAATATATAAAGAACTCAAAATACTCTACACCAAGAATACAAATAACCCAATCAACAAATGGGCTAAGGAAATGAACAGACACTTCACAGAAGAAGATCTACAAGCAATCAACAAACATATGAAAAAATGTTCACCATCTTTAGTAATAAGAGAAATGCAAATCAAAACTACCCTAAGATTCCATCTCACCCCAATTAGAATGGCGATTATCAAGAATACAAGCAACAATAGGTGTTGGAGAGGATGTGGGGAAAAAGGTACACTCATACATTGCTGGTGGGACTGCAAATTAGTGCAGCCACTCTGGAAAGCAGTGTGGAGATTCCTCAGAAAACTTGCAATGGACCTACCATTTGACCCAGCTATCCCACTCCTCGGCCTATACCCAGAGGTCTTAAAATCAGCATACTACAGAGCTACAGCCACATCAATGTTTATAGCTGCTCAATTCACAATAGCCAGACTATGGAACCAACCTAGATGCCTTCAATTGATGAATGGATAAAGAAACTGTGGTATATATATACAATGGAATATTATTCAGCTATAAAGAATAATAAAATTATGGCATTTGCAGGCAAATGGATGAAATTGGAGAATATCATGTTAAGTGAGATAAGCCAATCTCAAAAATCCAAAACACGAATGATCTCACTGATAAGCGGATGATGACATGTAATGGGAGGTGGGAGAGGGGCAAGAATGGAGGAAGGAGGGACTGTATAGAGGGAAAAGAGGTGGGAGGGGTGGGGGGAAGGAAAAAAATAACAGAATGAATCAAACATCATTACTCTATGTAAATGTATGAATATGCAAATGGTATGCTGTTACTCCATGTACACACAGAAACAACACGTATCCCATTTGTTTACAATAAAAATAAATTTAAAAAAAGAAAAAAAAGGAGTCAAGAAAACAGTTGTCATTCTTTTTTATTCTTCAATAGGGGCACAACAAAACAAAAAGGAAACCAAGTGATGCCACACTCAGGTCCCCATCATCACCTGATATAGTCAGTGCATTTGTTCCTGCCAGAGCTTCTGGAAACAAAATCCCTCCATCCAGTTATCCCTCCATGCTTCCACCATCTTCATCGGAGCGTCTCACCAGAAAAAAAAGTTAGCCCAGTTCAGGATCAGGGACCACCTGATTTTCTTCCAACCAAATCCAAAACACAAATGTTTGATTCTTCATACACATGATCTCATTTGTTTTTATTTACATAACATAATGTCCAGAGCTTTACAAAATTAACATCTTCAGTCTTCAAAACAATCCACCATAACAATCACTCTCCCCATTTTACAGAAGAAGAAACTGAAGCACATACAGTTTCAGCAGCCTTCCCAAAGTCATAAGATCTGCAAGTGACAGATCAGAAATTTGGACCTGAGTGGTTTGCACCCTTAAACCTGTGCTAAGGGTTGACGAACTCTTTCTGTAAAGGTCAGATGGGTTTACACACAATCCCCACTGCACTCCTCATCTCTGCCCCTGTAGTGCAACACAGCCTTAGATGACACGTGGTTAATGGGGGTGGCTCTGTGCCAACGACACTTTATTTATGGCCTCTGAAATTTGAATTCATGTCATTTTCAATGTTATGAAACAGCACCTTTCTTTTGACTTGTTCTCCAACCATTTAAAGTCCTACAATGCATCTTTAGTTCCCAGGTTGTACAAAACAGGTGGGGCCATATTTGGCCTCTGCCTGTGCTGGGCCCCTGTTCTCACCTGGTCCTTGAAACGTGCCCTTACCATCTCCATCTCCCAACATCAGCACTGGTGTCTGAAGAGGCTGATGACTTGATCAAGGTTACCCAGAGAGGAGGCAGAGCGTCAGCATTTGCACCTGGCCCTGGAAGCGTTGGGGCAGGTGGGCAGGAGGCAGGGCTCTGCTGGGGGTGACAGTGCTGCCTAACTGGGTCTGAAGACATCAGTCTGCCAAGAGCTGGCAGAACATTCCCCACCTCACTCCCACCCCAGGAGCTGAATGCAGTAGCCTGAGGCCCCTCTGCCCTGATCTGCCACTGCGGTTCCATTTTCACACCCTCCTGGGATTTGTAGGCAACAGAAATGCTCTGCCTTCCAAGCCTGGAGCCAGAGCCCCAGAAAAACCCAGAGGCTGTCTTGCCTTGATCTGATCTTGTCAACCACAGCCATTAAGGGAGGGCACACTTGATCTAAAAGGGCCCTGAGATGCCACTTGTGTGAACACTGCAGCTCTGGCTTAGTGGGGAGGGGAGAAGGGAAGGAGAGCAAGCAGAGGACAGGAGAGAGAGAGGGACAGAGACAATCATAGAGTCAGGGAGAGATGTAGGCACAGGTGTAAACACCCCACCCCCCACAAATACACACATCCTTTAAGAGCTGTTTTTCTGAACCAGAAACCTATTACCTCATTCCCCAACTCTGCTGACACAGAAAAACCAATAATGCAGCAGGAAATCTCCCCATGTTACTGTTAATACATATTTGTGTTTTCTGGGTTTCTGCAACTTTAATTTCATTCAAACCAATAAGCAGGCCCCTGAGGTGGGCAGTGAAGAGATGATTTACCCGAGGAGAGATGTGGGGACTCAGAGAGCTCCAACACCTTGCTCAAGATTTTACAGCAAGTGCCAAGCATAGGGGTGCATACCTGTAATCCCAGAGGCTCAGGAGGCTGAGGCAGGAGGATCAAGACTTCTAAACCACCCTCAGCAACTTAGCGGGGCCCTAACCAACTTAGCAAGACTCTGTCTCAAAATAAAATATGAAAAGGGCTGGGGATGTGGCTCAGTGGTTAAGTGCCCCTGAGTTCAATCCCCAGTACCAAAAAAAAAAAAAAAAGGATTTTACAGCAAGTGCCAAACTGGGACCAAATATAAAGACTTCTGACTTGTGGAGCAGAGGTGTAGCACAGCACCACACACATGCACATATACAAACACACATGCACACATAACCACTCCTGACTCCCCGTGCAATACTAATCATCTACACACCATGCCCAGAAACAAAGGGGATCCAGTGACAAATCAGAAATTTGAACCTGGGTAGTTTCCACCCTTAAACCTGTGCCAAGTGTTGGCAGACTTTTTCTGTAAAGGGCCAGAGAATATTTTAGATATTGAGGGCCACATACAGAGGAATGTGTTCGCTCTCTTTCCTTCAAAGTGAGCCCCTAGGGTCTCTCTGGCAAGGAATGAACAGTGACAGGAGCAAGGCAGTGGACAAGCAGATACATGATATCTGTGGCCATGCATGCTGGAAAACTGTGGGATGGTTTCAATGGCAGCTAGGTGGATTACAGCCAGTAGGAGATTGGTAGCTGAGGGATCCTCATGGTTCAGTTTTCATGTACAAGGATGCTATGTCACATGATTTTTTATTACTCAAATTGTGTGACTGAAGTTCCCTTCCACCACTTCTGAGAATGACTCCCTTCCCCAGAATAACTCTCCCTGAATAACTCTCAGGGCAGTTTCTTAGACCAAAGGGTCAGTTTAATTCCTACTTTCTGAACGAAAAAAACTAGGAAGCTTCATCAGTAGGTATCCTGCAGTTGATGATGTTGCCACAGGGGGGCACTGTGGAAAAGAAGCAGTTTGGTTGCCTGGAGGCAGGAATCTGGAAACATTAGGTCTCCAAGACCTGTAGGCCCAACCCCAGGTTCAGTGCCTACCCCATAAAGGAACCACTTCATGGGTCAAGGCACATTGCATTTGGCTGGTCAGAGTGCTTTGTGAAAAGGAAGGGACATTTCTAACACAACTATTGTGACTCCATGACACAGATCTGGACAATTCATGTTACAGCTCATTATTTACATGTACACACTGAAATACAAGTGCTTATCTCCCCAGGTTTACGAACACTGTGCTAAATGGCTAGGTTGGGACTAGTTTTCAGGCTCACTTCTAAACTGTCCCTCCTGTGTGCTTGCCCTTTCTGAAATACACAGAATTCATTCCTCCTCTTGAAGACACCCCCCTTTCCATAAAGAGAGATTGCCTCTCCCCTCTATCCTGGAGCAGGGCTGGTTCTTGGCTCCTGCACCCATCGCTGGCCTCCTCTACTTGAAGTCAGAGGGGTCAGATCCTTCCTCTCACCTCTTGGAAGTCAGCAGGATCTAAAATGCTCTTTCCCAGGACTTTGACTCTGGCATGAAACTGCAATGGTTTCTGTCCCGTGTTCCATTTCAATAGCAGTTGTGGGATGGGGGTGGGGAGGCTGTTGATAGCACCTTAACCTATTACAGACAATAGCAGCTTCTCCTGCTTCCTGCTTCTTGGTCCTTCAGAGTGTCCTTAATTCCTGCTTACCGAAGCCAGCTCTTCTCACCTCTCATCAATTGTGGAAGCTTCTATCGACCTTCAAATTAAACCCCTTCTCTTTGGTTTCTGGTGCTTGCACGAAGAACCCTGTCTGACTCAACCCCCAAGATTTGCCCCAATTTGTTCCCCAGAAGGATAATTTAGGTCCCCCAGGAAAAAATCTCTGCCTTGCCTCATATATAAAATAAAAATCTTCCCCCAAATGAAGCCTGAAGCCAGGCACCATGCCTGTAACCCCAGTGACCTGGGAGGCTGAGGCAGGAGGACTGCAAGTTCAAGGACAGCTTTAACAGTTTAGCAAGCCCCTCAACAACTTAGTGAGACCCTGAGATTATTCACAATGTGAATAAAATGTTAAATCCCTCCCCCACAAAAGAAGTCTAAGGAGGTAGCTCAGTGCTATAGCATCCCTGGGCTCAACTTCCAGTACCCTCCCACCCCCCAAAAACCCCTAAAATATGCTCCCAAAATGTGAGCAGCATCAGCTCAGGGTGATGAGATCCCTGGAGGGTTTCATTTTCCTCTTTTTGCTCATTTGTGTCCTCTGAAAAAATTTTTTCCATGTTCAAAAACTCCTGTTTACGTGTGTGCTTCCTTCATTCCAGTTAGAGAAACAGACACCCAGAAAAGGGCTCTAAAGCCCTTTGCATCTGGAAGGAGTGAGGCAGACCCCTGCAGGGGCGTCCTTGAGAAGGAGACTGGGGCAGTCTCTTGGCACCGCCCACTGGTTGTTATCACCCCATGGGAAGGTGGAGTTATTGACAGAGCCCCAGCGATATCTCAGTTGGTTTTGCTGTGTGCATAACTCAGGCAAGTCCTTGCCCTCCTTGACCCCCAAGTCTCCCACATAGATGGCTAGGGGATAGAACAAAGTGACCTCTAAGAGTCCTGCTGCCTAATTCTGGGGTCTTGTGGAGGACCATGCCCTGATGAGAGAAACAGTCCCTGGAGACCCCTGGAATCCTGCCCTCTGGGTGGGAGGTATTTTCAGGTCCCACATGGTCAGAACTCTCTGAGCCCTGCATGACAAATATCTAACAAATGAGCTTAAGCACAAAAGGGGAACCCATTGGCCCCTGTAACTGAGGTGTGGCTGGGTCCAGGGACTAGACAGGAATCACCAGGACTCTATCTCTTCTTCATCCTCAGGCAGATTCTTCCATGCCAGTCATCAGGAGCTCCAGGTTTACCTTACTAGCTTCACACCACTTTTCAAGGATTCTTGCAAAAACTCCTAACCTGACACTTTTTGTTTGGATACAGCTAGTTTTATTTTGTGTATTTTATGTTTTGATCACAATTAAAATTTCAAACAATGCATAAAAGATAAACAATTGCAAATATGGTTTGTTCTGTTTAGATATACATGACAGTGGAGTGTATTTTGACATATTATACATACATGGAGTATAATTTATTCTAATTAGGATCTCATTCTTGTGGTTGTACATGATGTGGAGTTTCATTTGTTCTGTATTCATGTATGATCATAGGAAACTTATGTCCAATTCCTTCTACTCTCTTTCCTATTCCTATCCCCCTTCTTTCCCTTCATTCCCTTTTGTCTAATCCACTGAATTTCTATTCCCCCACTTGTTGTATGTTAGTATCCACATATCAGAGGGAACATTAGGCCTTTGGTTTTTTGGGATTGTCTTATTTCACTTAGCATGACAGTCTTCAGATTCATTCATTTATCAGCAAGTGTCATAAAGTCATTCTTATTTGTTGTTGAGCAATATTCCATTGTGTATATATAGCACATTTTCTTTATTCATTCATCTGTTGAAGGGCGCCTAGGTTGGTTCCACAGTTTAGCTATTGTGACTTGAGCTGCTATGAACATTGATGTGGCTACATCGCTGTAGTTTGCTGATCTTGAGTCCTTTGGGTATAAACCAAGGAGTGGGATAGCTGAGTCAATGGTGGGTGCATTCCAAGTTGTCTGAGGAATCTCCATATTGCTTTCCAGAGTGGCTGCACTAATTTCTGGCCTGACTCTTGCTGTACTACATTAGGTTCCATGCCTACTGCAGAACCAATCACTCGGTGGGGCTGGGGGATGGATTCGGTTGATTGGCCATACTCGGGTCACGCTCCCGCCCCTGCTTTGGGGAGGTAGGGTGCCAATCACCCAGCATGCTGGCTAGGAGCTGAGCAGGGGCAGTTACTCAGTGCCACACCAGGAGCTGTTACAGAGAGGGAGGGGACACTGAGAAGAGAACACCCAGAGATTCTCTTACATCATCAGGGGTTGCTGAGTGTGTTCCCTGGGCCAGATACATCAACATCCCATGGAGACCATTGGAAATGCAGATTCACAGGGCAAGCCCTACAAGTTCTGATTCCCACCAAGAGAGGGGGAAATAGCCACAATGGACTGAATATGTTCCAAAAATATTGTTTGTGTATTTATTCCATTTAAATCAGATGTGACCCTGTGATGCAGGTTACACTAAGTCGAAATGTAACTGTGAGGTAGGCAAGGTTAAGTAGGAATATGAACTGTAAGGTAGGTAGCATTACATCAGAAGCAACCTGTGTGGGAGGGAATGTTAAATCCAGAGAAGACCCTGAGGTCAAGGGGTAAACTGACTTGGGCTGGGATTCGGGGCAGGGCCCTCTCGTTTGAAATCAAGGCCTTTATTCTCCACTCATGCCGTCTTCCGAGACGTCATGTTTCCAGTTAGGGGTAGAGGAGCTTGGGGAAGAGTTTGTAGGTGAACCTCTGACGTCACTTTTTGTGGAAAGAGCACTGGCCTAAATCAGAATTGGGCCACATGGACAGTTCCACCCTTGATTAGTTGTGTGACCTCAAATGAGTCACTTGGGTGCTGGGTCCTCAGTCTTCCGTTCTGTACAATAGACCACACTAGTTGACACCTAAAGTCTCGTTCAGTTGTTCCCAGATATTGTCAGGAAGTTCCCAGCAGATTAATCTGCTTGCTGGGGTCTTATGAGCCTGATCTGAAGCACTCCCATGTTCCGGCTTGACCAGATATTATGCTCATTCTGCTTGTTACTTACGAATAGAATTCTTGTTGGATGAGGTGGTACCTATCTGACACTTAGGAAAGATTGAAAGTTCTGCCTGTCTCAAAATAAAATCCAAAAAGGAATGTAGTTCAGTGGTAGAGGACTGATTGGTTTGGCCTGTGTAAAGGCCCTGAGTTCAATACCAAGCACCAAAACAAACAAAAATATTACTCCTAACCTAGTGGAGGATTCCTGATTGTTTTTGTTTGTTTGTTTGTTTGTTTTTTCCTACGAGGCTTAGAAAACAATGCAGCTCAGATAGAAATTCTAGTACAACTAAATATTGGAAGACTAAGAAGACTCCATAGAATACTTGTAGAGTCTCAGAACATGTTTTCATAATTCAAGACTGCAAAAATGAGACTGCCCTGATTCCATCAACATTCATCAGAACCCGCTGCACAGCTCTGTGCTGGGAAGCGAAGAAGACAGAGATGAATGAAGGGGCCATACCCCAGCTCCAAGGAGAAGAGCCACAGGTGCAGGCATGGCCCTCTACTCAACTTCATTACCATCAGGGAAATGGAAATTAAAGTGCAATGTTTGGGGCATAAAGAGAGGGTTAATGCCCAGGGCTGGCGTGGGCGGATGGCAGTGAGCGCTCTGGTACACTACTGGTGGACAGAAAATCAGTGCAGCTGTTTTTAGAAGGCAACATGCAATAGCTCCAAAATATTTTAATGCCTGTACCTCTTAATCTAGCAATTCCATTTCTAAGACTATCCTCAATAAATGCTTCCTGCTGGGCATGGTGGCACATGCCTGTAATCCCAGTGGCTCAGGAGGCTGAAGCAGGAAGATCACCAGCCTCAGCAATGTAGTGAGGCCCTAAGCAACTTAGTGAGACCCTGTGTCTAAAATAAAATATAAAAAGGGCTGGAATGTGGCTTAGTGGTTAAATGACCCTCAGTTCAATCCCTGGTATGAAAGAAGAGAGGGGGGGGGAGAGAAAGAGAGAGAGAGAGAGAGAGAGAGAGAGAGAGAGAGACAGAGAGGAAAGAAGGAAGGAAGGAGAGAGAGAGGGAAAAAAAGAAGGAAAGAAAAGGGAAAGGGAAGGAAAAGAAAAGACATGAAATAACCTAAGTATTCATCAATAAATAATTGGCTGAGGAAATTGTGGTAAAATGTACTGGCATGGAATAAAATCCAATGGCGAAAATGAGGTGTGTGTGTGTGAACTGATGTGGCATGATCTCTAAGATACATCAAAAACTAAAAAAAGGAAGGTTCAGGAAGGACAGTGTAGAGTATGCATCTCTCATGTAAAAAAATGGTAAGAATGCTCATGCAGA
This sequence comes from Sciurus vulgaris, assembly GCF_902686455.1. Lineage (NCBI taxonomy): Eukaryota > Metazoa > Chordata > Mammalia > Rodentia > Sciuridae > Sciurus > Sciurus vulgaris. The sequence goes on along the minus strand of NC_136466.1, from coordinate 62,412,374 downwards.
CTAGCTTTTTATGTGCACAGAGCAGGGATTGGCAAACTGCAGTCCTCAGGTCAAGTCCAGCCTGCGTCTGTCATGGGGCGGCCAGTGAGCTCAGAATGGCATTTAGATTTTTACATAGTTGAAAAACAGTCAAAAGAAGAATTTGAGGCACAGGATAATGACATGAAATTGAAATTTATGTCTAAAAATAAAGTTTGGTTGGCACCCAGCCACACTTATTCATTTTTGTATCGTCTATGACTGCTCTCTCAATGTAATGACAGAGATGATTAGTTGTGACAGAGACCATAAGCCTGCAAAGCCTAAAACATTTACAACCTGGCTCTTCACAGACTGGGTTTGCTGATTCCTGGGCTGCCTTTCTGGAAGGAAATACTGAACTGGTGCCCAGCAGGCTGCTCTGAGGGGGGACTAGCAGCAGGGAACCAAGGGTAGGAGTGAGATATCTCACCAGGCTCCCTTTGGGACCTATTCAAAAATGTCAACAAAAGCTGTAGGTTCATGTATGTGAGTATCTCAGGATGTATATATGTAGAAAAATATTTTCAGCAGCTATATACTAAATGGATAATGAGGTTACTTTGATGGAGAGAGCCGACTGCAGAGAAGGGAGTCAAGTGACTTAGGTATTGTTGCATATTGTTGCAATGTTTCAGAAGGAGAATCACTTAATGTATAACTTGTGCAATTAAAAGTAAAGAATGTAGGCCAGTCGTGGTGGTGCACACTTATAATCCCAGTGACTTGGGGGGCTGAGACAGGAGGGTCTCAATTTCAAGGTCAGCCTCAGCAACTTAGTGGAGACCCTGTCTCAAAATAAAATATATTATTTTTATTTCATATAACATCCTCCAGGCTCTCTCACATTACTGCAAATGATGGGGTTTTGTTCCTTTTTATGGGTAAATAATATTCCATTATGTACATATATTTTCTTTTTCCATTCATCTGTGGATGGACACCATGGTTGAGTCCATATCTTAGTTATTATAAATAGCACTGCAATAAACATGTGAGTACAGAAAATAAATAAATAAAAAGGACTAGGGTAAATCTCAGTGGTAAATCTCCCCTGGGTTCAATCACCAGTACCAAAATAATAAATAAATAAAAGAAAGAATGAATTCATTAAAGAGGAAAAAACAAGGTGCATTCATAAAACTAGCCCTCGTAGTACTTTTAGAGCTGTGTGTTCTGCCAGGGTTGCTCACTATAGCTCCTGGCACAGGGTGTGGCCCACCCCAGGCTACCACAGTGCTAATCTAGTTATAGAATGAACACAGCTGCTCCAGAGATGTGGGACAAGAGTGAGAGTGTGCGCAGAGGACCGCGGAGTTCAGAGTGTGCTGGGCTGTGCTGGGCTGGCGTGGGAGTGGGCCTAGAATGGGGGCACAGGGACATCATCCCTGATGCCTTCCTGGCCCAGGGCTATAGTTCTCTGTGGTCTGCAGGCACCTTGGTGGAGGACTCTAATGAGTGCCTGAATTTGCTTTTCCTTTAGGGCCTCTTGAAAGACAGGAGGGAATCTAGCTGGGGCTTGTGCAGTCCCAGCTGTCACTGCCGCTCCTTGGATGTGCCCTTCAGCAAGCACCATCTGTGGTGTCACTGCTCTCTGGTGGGCAAGAGGGACTCCTGCCTGCTGTCCAGGGCTGCAAGAATCCCCTGCCCAAGGATCAAGCCTGTGGGGGCTTCAGCAAAACTACACGGAGGACATCCTGGGCAGCCTGGCTCAGGGGACAGCCAGGAACAGGGTGTCCCACACACGGACAAACTGAGGATGCCTCTTGTTTTCCTCCTGCTCACTCCTTCTTTCAGAAACAAGGCCAGTATTTTTATTTAGGGAGCCCTTTATGGTCAGTCCAAGTTATGTGGGTGGATCTGACCCAACCTTGTATACAAGACGGCACATGGTACAGGCCTGGCCAGTCAGCACATTTCATTTACCTGGCCACAGTGATTGGTTTAGAGAGGGGCATGTGACCCAAGCTAAGCCAATGAATGTCATCCCTAGGATTTTTGCTGGTGCTCTCAGGAGAGAGGAACTATTGGTGCTGGGATTGTTACATGCAGAGCTATGCTGAGAGCTGCTGCTGGACTTTTTGCCACTGTATAGAACCAGTGACTGAGGACAAAGCTGAGATAGAAGGAAGGGGTGCTGAAACTTAGAGGCTGGTTCCTGATGATCTCGTTAAAACTGGATCTCAGTTGTGTCTGCAGTCTTTATCTACCCTTCCCTCTTTTCTTAGGCTGCTTTGTGTTGGCAAGAGTTAGGGCTGAGGCTCAGCACTTGTGGAGCCTAGCCTAGCTTCAGCCAGACTCTGCACATTTCATGGAAATACCTGCTCCCACTGCCAGCTGCTCACTCTGCCCCACCAGGCTTTGCTGTGTGCATTTAGGGTCCTCTGGTACCCTACCCCGTGGGCTGCTTCTCTGGCCTGCTGATTGTCCAACTGTCTTTGGGTGAGGTGTCTGACCCGCCTAGTAGTCCATTCTTCTAAATTCCAGTCTTTGATTATCCAAGACTGCTCTGTGTGTGTGTGTGTGTGTGTGTGTGTGTGTGTGTGTGTGTGTGTACACGCGCGCGCGCGCATGCGCCCGTGCACCTGCCGTTTATGTTTGAAATGCAGAGAGCGTTTTTGTTCTTTAACCTTTATTGAGCACTTCCTGTATGCCAGACTCTGTGCAAAGAATGTTTTATGCATAATCTCATGTAATCTTCTCAATAACCCTATCAAATATGTTTTATGATTATTTTATGATTATTTTCCCTTTTCAAGAAATGGGAAGCAGTGGCTTAGGAAGATGAGGTAACTGACCTGAGATCAAACAGATGAATCACATCTAGGATGAGGCAGGGCTGCGCCCAGCCTTGGGAGGGGCCTGACCCCCGAGCCTTTTTCTGATCACTGCACCTATGCTGCTAACCTGAGTGGACTCCAGGATCACTTTAGTGCAAGTGCCCATTTCAGAACCTCCCTCCCTTCAAACACTGAGAAGGCCTGAAAGATGCTTGGCTTTTCTTTTTCTTTTTTTTTCTTAGCATTTGTTTGTTTGTTTGTTTGTGTTTGGTGCTGGGTACTGAATCCAGGGGTGCTTTGCCACTGAGCTATATCCCCAGTTATTTTTATTTTTTATTTTGCCACGGGGTCTCATTAAGCTGCCGAGGCTGACCTTGAACTTACTATCCTCCTGCCTTAGCCTCTAGAGTTGCTGGGATTACAGGTATGTGCCACCATGCCCAGGGAAAACCACTTGGTTAAATAAATGCTCTAATGGACCCTGAGGCATGAAGTCCCCAGAACCTCACCCGGACAATAGCCACTGTCTCCCCAGCAAGGACTTTGGCTCTAGAAAGGAGTTTGGCATTGCCAGATCTATTCTTGCAGGAGCCAAAGTTCTGGCCTGGCTGAGGAATGATTATGACACAAGACAAACATCTCTGCTGACAGAAGGAAAAGGGAGATCAAGGGCATAAGAATGAGCAACTCAGGCAGGAGAGGAAAACAACAAATTAAAGAATAACATCATTCCACTCTTCAGGGGGTGGTTGTGAGGGGATGAACTCTTCAAGGTAAGAGGTGTAAGCCAGGGCCTGGGAGAAACTCAGATTCTACACGTTTTCTTCATTTTTCCCTGAGAAGAAACGAGTCTCATGGCCCCAAGGATGAAGTTCAAAGTTTTAAAGCTTATCACCCAGCAGGATCTGGCCGGGCTCCCTTGAAGCCTGGTTTGTAGGCATGCTGCCCTCTCTGCATGGAACGCTGTCTCTTCCCTTCCCTTCCTTTGCTTGATGAACTTCTACCCTTGCTTCAGTCTGAGCATGGCTGGCACTTCCTCTGGGAAGCCTTCCCTGACCACCAAATCTGGGTTAGGCGCTTCCCGGGCTCTCACCTCACTTTCATGTATCTCTATTGTAACACTGGTATTTTGTGTTTGATTCACACCACTATACTATAAGGTTCCAAAGGAAGACCCATGCCTATCTTGTTCCTCATCATACTCTCAGCACCAGACACTCTATAACAAATCAATGAATGACACATGAGAGAAAGTGTAAGAAACCGAACAGCAAGCCCTGGGGCAGATACATGCAGTACTCACTGTGACCACTAGGTGGCACACCGCCATGACGTCCCTGATTGGATTGGGCTTGGAGTGGGGGTGAAAGTGAGGGATGAGCAGTTAATGGGATAAGGCAAGACTCCCCAGTGGGCCTCTAATCTTCTCCTTTGTGAGCCCACAATTTGTGTGTACGGAAATACTTGCTCAGGTAATTCCCTCAATCCAGAACCTCATTCTCATGCAGGGGTACATCAGCATGCTACATACAAATCAAATGCTTTTCTGCAAAAAGATTCTTGTTTTCCTTATCAAAGAGTGGGTATGGTTATGGTTGTTGTTGATTGCTTGAAATGGTTGTTAAAGTTGCTTTTTCTTATTACTGTTTAGGAATTAGGTGGATACTGTGACTTTTAGGATCTGAGCCACCATTGAGTCCAGTCTTCCATTCAAGTTTATCCAAAACCTCTATTTTTTGTCTTGAAAATAAACACAAACACACCACCTCCCCAGCAAGGGCCGGCTGCTTTCCCCCTAAGCCCCACCAGTCCCACACTATTATTGGAATGGTGACATCATTCGCAGAATTTTTTCCTTTGGTCTGGACACGGTGGTGCACACCTGTAATCCCAGCAACTCAGGAACCTGAAGAAGGAGGATCACAGATTCGAGGCCAGCTCAGCAATTTAGAAAGACCTGTCTCAAAATAAAAAATAAAAATGGCTGGGGAAGTGGCTCGGTGCTTTAGTCCCCCTGGGTTCAATCTCCAGTACCTCCCTAAATTTTTAAATTAGAAAATAAATGTAAAAGATTTTCCCGTTTTGGAAGCTAATGAAAACCTCCATGTGGCATAAATTCAGTAACTTGGAGCCTGTAAGAAGACAGGAATTGAGGGTTGGCCTAACAAGTTAATTCTTGATGACCGGTTGTTGTTCCTGTGACTGTTAAATAACCTCTCTGTCCCTTCGCTTCCTTATCTTCCCAGTGGAGGCAGCAAGACTGCCAGGGCTGGCCCCACCGAAGGCCTTCTGAGCCTCCTCTTTGTGCATATATTTGACTTGGAGCTGGTTCCAGACCAGTACAGTCACAGTGAGAATTTACAAAGGCCTTTGGCAATCTTGCTTCGCCAGGCTCCCTGGCCGATGCCAGTCTTTGCCCATTACACTCTCCTATCTGAACAGAGTGGGAATTATCTGGAAACAGCCTTATTTGTATTCCTACCATCCAGTCAGGATGACAACCATAAAGATTGCTTTGTGGCTCCTTGAGCTGTGGATTGAAGGGTGTAGAGCAGAGGTCGAGTTGGTCCAGGGCCTTGCCCCAGTGTGACCCAAAGAAGGGTACATTGGTAGGGAGGCCCAGCTAGCATCCAGAGTTCATGCAGCCCAGGCGGGCTGTTTCCAAGTGGTGTGTGTCTGTGTGTGTGTGTGTGTGTTGGGTAGAGGGATGGATATGAGTAGATATGAACCATTCAATCACAGTCCTTTTCTCAATGAGGACGTCAAGGGCTTCCTGAAAAACAGGTTTGTTGTTAAGCTTCATATGAGATTGACAGTGATTTGCTTGGATAGGACGCCAAAGTCACAGGCAGCAAAAGAAAAAAAAAAAAAAAAAAAAAGAAAAACTGGACTTTAAGAAAAATTTTAAAAATTTTGTGTATCAAGACACTATTAAGCTGGGCACAGTGACTCATGCCCATAATCCCAGCCACTTGGGAGGCTGAGGTTGGAGGATGGCAAAGTCCAGGCCAGCCTCAGCAATTTAGTGAGACTCTGTCTCAAGAAAAAATAAAATAAATAAAATAATATAAAAATAAAAAGGACTGGGGAGGCAAGTCAGTGGTAGAGCACTCCTGGGTTCAATCCCCAGCCTGCGGGAAGGATGTGAGGGGAAGACACTATACACAGAGTAAAAATGTGACCCCACAGAATGACAGAAAATATTTGCAAATCACACATGCATTAATGAATTAATACCCAGAATATGTTAGGAACTCCAGAAACAACAACAAATCATATCTAAAATTGAACAGAAGACTTGAATACGTATTTCTCCAAGGAAAATGTGCAAATAACCAATAAACACATGAAAAGATGTTATTTCACATCACTAATCATTAGAGAAGTACAAATCAAAGCTATACTGAAATACAACCTTGCATCCATAAGAATGGCTTAAAAAAAAAAAAACAGAAAAGGGAATGAAGAAATAATGAAATTTTATGAAAAAACAGTAAATAACAGGTGTTGGCAAGGATGTGGTAAAATTGGATCCCTTGTACACTATTGATGGAAATGTAAAATGGCCCTCTGTTGAAAACAGTATGGTAGTTCCTCAAAAAAATTAAAAATAGAATGTGCTACCACATGGATGAGCCTGGATGACATTATGCTAAGTGAAATATGCCAGCCACAGCAAGACAAATACTATATGATTTTACTTATGTAAAGTACTTAAGAGTAATGAAGATCACAGAGACAAGCAGGACATGGTGGTGCACACCAGTAATACCAGCTACTTGGAGGCTGAGGCAGGAGGATTGCAAGTTTGAGGCCAGCCTCAGCAACTTAGCAAGATCCTGCCTCAGAAGTTTTAAAAAGTTGGGGGGTGGGAGACTGAGGATGTAGCTCTGTGGTACAGTGCTTGCCTAGCATGCTGAAGGGCCTGGGTTTAATCCTCAGCACTGTTAAAAAAAAAAAAAAGCACAGACAATAGAATGCAACTTTTTTTTTTGGAAGGAGACTGGGAAGTTATTGTCTAATAGGTACAGAGTTGCACTTGTATCAGATGGAAAGAGTTCTGGAAACGGACTGCGGTGATGGCGACACAACATTACGAATGTATTCAATACTGCTGAACTCTACACCTAAAATGGCTAAGGTGGTGAATTTTATGTGTATTTTAGCACAATAAAAAAATTTAAGAAGTGAGTTCAGTAATGAGTTCATTGTCATTGAATGGGTGGGTGCTTAAGTGTTGAGGGGGTGGAACAAGAAGAAACGAGACCAGGTCCATGGCCTCAAGAACCTATAGTCTAATCAGGAACGCAGAGTATTAATAAGCCAAGAAGATTAATGGCATCGTGCAGGCTCCTTGTCAGTCCAGTGTTATCTGAGGCGATATGTCCTTTGAGATTAAACAGAATTGGTGGGAACACTAACCTCCCTCATGTGGGAAGCCCAGTGCCCTCCAAAGTCTTCTCTAAGTTCCCAGGAGCCTCTGTCCACCTTCCTGTGTCCCCAGGCCTGAGGTTCAGCAATCCCTGAGGTTGTTTTGAATCCAGGGCAATTTTTCCCTGTTTTCTCTGAAAACTTATCGTCCAGGGATTTGAGTACAGCCAACTTTACCAATGGCTTGGTGTGGTCAACAAGGCTAGCAACTGTAATCCTAGGCAGAGGCCTTAGGCCACCTAGCCTGGCTCCTCCCTGGCCACCTGCCTCTACAGACCCTAGTTCTCTGTGTGGATGACTGAGCTGCATGCCTTAGAGTCTGTTTTCCAGGTCACCCCTGGGGCTACCCAGGAATGCAGTTCTCTTTGCCCGGCCTCTGTGTTATTTGGAGCAAAGGATTCTCCACCCCATTTGTACCTAACTCCAGACCCATCTACTTGGCATGTTATGACTTTGGAAGCTGCCTTCTTCTTAGGATCTCATCTTTACCTGTAGAGGGAAACTGAAAAAGGCATTGTAATCTCAGTCTATTGTTTCTCTTCTACTAGCTTTTTCAAGAAAGAAATCATCCACAAATTTATTTTTCCATTAGTAAGAATTTTATCTTCCCTCTTAGCAGAAGTCATTATAGTGAAGTTGGGCTTTAAATGACATTATTTTCTGCCTGTGTACTGTCTCATTCATTCATTCAACTAACAACCAGTTTCAGCAGAAGGTGGATTGCTAGGGGCTGGAGTGATCCGGAGTGGCTCCATGGGAGGGGCAACTTCATAGGAATTGACCTGGGACTTCACGACTGGGAGGGGCAGGATTTAGTTAGAACAAACTGAAGGGCAGGGTGGGTCAGATGTAGGAGTGGGGATTGACAGGTGCAGGCGATTGATGACCCCCTCTTCAATCAGCAAGGGTGAGGTGTGGCCCCACGTAGATGTGGCCCTGTGCTAGACACTGCCCCAGAGATGGCCAGCAGGCGCAGGCGGCTCTGGCAGGACCTGAGAAATGGGAGAACACAGGGTCAGGTAGGGAGGGAGGTGCTTCAAGGAGACTAGAGAGGCGGCCAGGAAGGATGTGTGGGTGCTGGTGAGGAGCTGTGCTTCAAGCAGAGGGAGCTTTGTTCATGAAATGCCCAAGACAAGAGGGAGCCTGGTGAGGAAAGGAAGCACATGCAGCACGGGCAGTCTACGAGAGCTGGGTGGGATGGGTGAAGAGCAAGGCTGCTGACCGCCTGTGTGGGGCAGGAGGGGCAGGTGGGCGGGGGAGGCCTGAGAGGGAGGAAGGGAGCCACCCTGAGGCCAGGGCAGAAGAAGAGGGGTTGGAGTAATGGAGCCACGGAACCAGATCTAGGCTCTAGAAAGGTCCTGGACTGGACATGGAGGATTCACGGAATGGACGAAAAAGGGAAGCAGAGGCGCATTTCGGAGGGTGTTGCAGCAAGACCATGGAGCTCTGAGGCCTGGGGGAGGCTGAGGGCTCGGGTTAGAGGGGAGGATGAGCGCAGGTGGGGATGGAGCCTGGAAGCCATAGCAGGAAGTCAGAGACTTGCAAAGGCATCTTCTGAGGCAGGCCGGGTCCTATGGGGCTGGGGAAACCAGCCGGGTGGAGCCCGCGTTGCAGTGGTGGATCCTCTTCTCCAGGAAGCGGGGCCCCACGTGGGTTTTCCTATGGTGAGATAAGCCCACTGTCAGGCGGCGGAAGATGAGCCCGACCCAATGCTCGCTCAGGGAGAAAGTGTCTCCCCTTCCCAGGTCCCCTTCAGCCCCTCAAAGAGAAAGCCTCCTTGCATACTAGCTAGTCTTGAACACTTCTCTGGAGCCTCTTAACCTTTCTTTTTCACAAAGAGAGAGCAGGGCTCAGGCTCAGAGGCTGCAGCCAGCAACAGTGTCTGGGATTTGATAACATTTTGTTGCATTTATTTTTATGGCTGCCTTCTATTTATGGTCAGTGAAACCAGATTTCCAATTACAGCAGTGATATCAAATTTTGTTTTTCAACAAAGGTACTGAAGCTTAAGGGGGAAAATGGACACCTTTAAAAAATACGTTAAGTAAATAGTGATACAGGTGACATGAGGACAAGGCAAAAACCAGGAGGCGAGGACTTGAATGACAGAAGGCTAGGAGACACCGCGATAGGAAGAGAGCACTGGGTTTGGAGTCCAGAGATATGTGTAAGTGTGTGAGCGCTTGTGCCTTCCTCCTGTCCCTTGTTGTGGCAGCTTGTGAACACTATGGCTAGGGAATGACTCCAGGGACCTTGAAGAGAAGACCTGTTCCCAGGACATTCCTTCTCTCAAGATCACAAAAGGCGAAAGCTCCACCTTGGTCCTCCAGCAGAGTCTTGGGAAGAAGGCATGAGATGAAGGTGTGGGGTGAGATTAATGGACATTTTATTTGGAGAAATTTTATTTATTTATTTATTTATTTATTGGCTCTTTGAAGAAATGAAGCTTAGGGCTGCGCATGGATGTAGCTCAGAGGTAAAGTGCTTCCCTTGAGTGTGTGAGATTGCATTCCCAGTACCCCATTCACCCCCACCAAAAAAAAGAGGAAGAAAGAGAGGAAGAAAGAAAAGAAGGCTAAAAAGCAAATCTCAAAGATAAAATAAGATAAGTTGTCCAAACACTCCTAGGTAGACTTTGCCCTCCTGAAACCATGTCTCAAAACCTTGCCTTGGGAACCTCAGAATCTGGTGTTGGCCCTGCACAGCTCCTGGGCACAGGACCTGTGGTCAGCAAGGGGCAGGGCCTCTCTGTGGCCCTGGAATTGCCGCTGTTGCAAGACCAGACAGAACTCACTGCCCTCTTTCTTCTTTTCCTTTCAATCCTTACGTGGGCGGATGTGTTCCCGCCTCCTGCCCTGGTGCCAGACTCCAGCTCAGAGGGTTTCCTCAGAGGGTGACTCCTCAGCTAGGGAGTCACCAGAGTATAGTGCATCTCTTTGTTTTTGTGCTTGTCAGTTGTCACCTGCTGGAAGGTAAGCCACCTGAGGTCAGAGTCTTCTTGTCATCTGTATCCCATCATCACCTGTGTGCCAACATTTTTGCAGGGCAGAATCGAGAGGAAATTGGAAATTGACTTTTTCTGGTTCCTGTGAGCTCATAATCCATAAAAAGTATTAAATAAATAATCCTTTTAAAATGAAAGTTAAAAGTGTTTAAAATCACCTTAACTTTCCTGAGGTTGGGGGTACATGCCTGTTAATCCCAGTGACTTGGGAGGCCGAGGCAGGAGGATTGCAAATTCAGGATCAGCCTTAGCAATTTAGTGAGACCCCCCCCCCCAAGCAATTTAGAGAGATCCTATCTCAAAATAAAAAATAAAAATGGCCTGAGGATGTAGCTCAGGGTTTGATCCCTAGAAATAAATAAATAAATAAACAAACTATTAAATGAATAAATATTACCTTGAGTTCAAAATCTAAAGCAGTACTTAAGGAGCATTGGTATGCTTTCATTAGCTACCCAAGTCGCAAAAATATTCCATTAGTGGTGGGACCTGGGACAAGAGGGTTCCATATGGTTCCGTGGGACAGTTAGGCTGGAGGAGGATGGTTTGCTCCCATTCGCTCTCAGGCTAATGCGACTTAATAAGTGGAGCTGACTGATGCCTGATTTTCACACAAAACTGTCCACATCTTTGCATAAGTTCAAATCCTTGTTCTACCCCTTGGTAACCATGGGATATTAGCAAGTCACTTCACCCCCTTGGATGGGGATAATAATGGTGCCTCTGTGGTAGGGCTATTGTAAGAATTATCCACCGGAGCAGGGTATGGTAGTGCATGCTTATAATCCTAATGGCTTGGGAGGCTGAGTCAGGAGGATCATAAGTTCAAAGCCAACCTCAGCAACTTAATGAGGCCCTAACCAACTTAGCACTACCCTGTCTCAAAATAAAATATAAAAAGGGCTGGGGATGTGGCTCAGTGGCTAAGTGTCCCTGGGTTCAATCCCTGGTACCAAAAATAAACAAATAAATTATGCAAGTGAATGTAAAACTCTGAAAACAATACTCTACAATAGTATGTGCTCAATAAAGATAAGTTTTAATTATTTATCACATCGCCCCTTTCTGTGATGTGGTGAGCCTGGTTTCAAGAAGATAAAAGTAGTGTAAATTATTTTAAGGGGAAAATATGATTTACTGTTACTAGCAAATAAAATGTACACTTAAAATAATGAGATAATTTCCAAGAGACACATGTTGTCATCAGCAAGCTGGGGTCTCTCTCCTTCACAGTCTCAGCAATTTTCCTAAAGCTTGTGGCCTCTGTTTATACATTCTAAGCACCCGAGAAGCTTTTCTAAAGTTAAGTGTGGCTGATTTTTGCTTCTCCATAGGCAAACACAAGACTCAATTCCCTAAAATCCAAGAGTTATAGCTCCATTTTTTTTAATTCAACAAATTAAAAGTAAACTAGATTTATAATTATTATCTGAAGGATTATACTTTGAAATGTAATATACTGATTGTGGCAATTTACAGAGAAAATCAACTTATACATAATGCATTTTTATGTCTTTAAATTAATAAAATGATTTTTGACCTAGAAAGGGATTGCACATATTTCAACTCTTCCTTCACTTTCCATCCTTCCCACTCCATCTTTTTTAAATGCAGCAGAATCTTTGCCCCAGGTGTCAATATTAGCAGGGATCTTAATTTCTGCTCTGAACTTCTCCTTATACACACTGACCTCCTCTCTCTCTCTCTCTCTCTCTCTCTCTCTCTCTCTCCCCCTCTCCCTCTCCCTCTCTCTCTCTCTCTTTCTGGTGTTGCTGGAAATTGAACCCAAGACCTTGCACGTGCTAGGTGAGCACTCCACCACTGAGCTCCTTCCCCAGGCTGGACCCAACTCCTCCCTCTAAAATTCAGCTTCTGACTGGAGAAACCAAAGTCCCAGGTGTAAGGACATAGAAGACTAGCTTGAGTGTCTGCAGGGAATAAGCTACATTTGCTCCCTGTCAGAGGTACCCTGCCTAGCTGTTCCTTTGAAATTCAAGGTAACCTCACTCCTTTCCACCTGTTAAAAATGAAGCTGAGCTGAGCAGAGTGGCGCAGGCCTGTAATCCCAGTGTCTCAGGAGGCTGAGGCAGGAGGATAATGAGTTCAAAGTCAGTCTTAGCAAAAGCAAGACACTAAGCAACTCAGTGAGACCCTGTCTCTAAATAAAATACAAAATAGGACTGGGGATGTGGCTCAGAGGTTGAGTGCCCCTGAGTTCAGTCCCTGGTACCCGCTCCCAAAGAAAAGATGCAGCTGAGTTCTAGAATTTTAATTTCCTTTGTATATCCTACTGCATGAATCCCCATTTTGTGGACAAGGAAAGGACACATGGCATGTAAGATGACATTTCCCAGGTCAGTACTTCAAAAGTGTTTTGCTTTGTTTTGTTTTGGGGGCCTACTCTGGGCCTGGCTCAGCGTTAAGCACATGGGCACAATGATGAGGGAAGTAAGTCTGTGTTTTTCTGGAGCATGACTATCTTTATCTGTGTAATGGGAATAATAATCATGCAATAATGACTCCAGGGGTCTTTGGGGACCAGCTGAGCTAATGGACATGTAAGTGCTTTATAAAATATTAAAGTAGTCTACAAATAGGAAAAATGATCAGGTATAGAGTAAAAGATGTTTAAAAAGAAGGTTTAGTTTTTTGCACCATTTATTGAATGATCAACAACAAAGACAGGCAATTATTAAGCACCTACTCTGTGCCAGCTGTTTCATACACACATTTTACACACAACCATCCCCCAGAGAGATTTTCAATCTCCTGCAGGAGGAAGGGTGTCTTGCCTGGGCCCCACCATTGGTGTGAGTGGGAGAAGGAATTTGAACCACCTCAGGGGACACTCACACAGGCTCTGGGGGCAGAGCTTGGGTGTGCAGGAAGGAAGGTCAAAGGAAGGTGCAGGAAGGACTGAAAGGAAAGCAGTGCATCTTCCTCTGGATCACAGAGACAAAGACAAGGTCCCAAAAGCTCCAGAGAACTTCTCAGAAAAGAGACAGGAACTATCAACTAAGGACAATGACTGAAGGTTTTGAAAGAGTTTCTAAACCTACATAACTTCCCCTTATTGGTTCTTCCATCCTGCAGGCCTTTTGCTACAGGGAGAAGCAGTGAAATCCAACCTTCAGTCTGCTCATATTTATTAAGTGCCCATTATGGTGCCAGGTAGTTACAAGGAGATGGGTCTGGGAATGTTTCTTCAGAGACAGGAGGAAGTAAGGAGTTGAGGAGTCCCCTTCTGCACTCACTGTGGTTGAGAAGGAGAACACAAAGGACCAAGAGGCCAAGGGAGGATAGAAAGAGGAACGGAAAGCCAGTGGTCTCCAGGGCCCTCAGGGAAGAAGAAAAGGGGAACACAGGGACAGAAGCCCGACCTGGGGTGGGCTGAGAAGGGAGAGGACTTGGCCCTGTCTCTGCAGCTGGCTGCCACAGAGCTGAAAATGGGCTTGGGCTGAGCGTGTCCTCCCTGGCCCTCCAGGCCCTCAAGTTTCTCTTCCTCCTCCCTCCTCCCTCCCTCTGCTCCATAAGGGCCCACTCTCATTCTCAGGGAATCATAGGCTAAAAATAAACACTTGCCACCAGATTTGGGGCCCAGGGGGAAATTGTTTCAACAGGAGTCTTGTGGAGAGTGGGATGCGGCTGGGGCAAGATGGAAGGGGTGACAGTTCTAGGTCTTAGGACCCCCAACTGGTGATGTAAATAGTCTCCCCACCCCCAATCTGGCTCTTTCTAGCCTTCAGCTCCATGACCTTCTACGGCTGGGGCTATTTGGATTCCAAGTAATGTCACTGTGCCTGCTGGAGAGATAGACATGTGGCAAAAAATAGCTTCACCCCCTCGCAATATTCCTACCATAACTGGACACGGCGAGTCTTTATCAGTCCAAAGGCATTCTCCCACTGGAGCAAAGGTGCTTTTCTGGGAAGGCAGAACCCGTGACTCCTCAGCCCAGGGAGGACTTCATGGGGCTCTTGTTACCCATAGCATTGCTGGAATCCTTTGGAAGAGAGTCCAGTTTTCGGGGTGGGAGGCAGGGTGGGAGGTGGGGGCCAATGTCAACTGGCAGCACACATCTGTCATCTAAGGAACCTTCCTGGGTCTTAGCTGTCCTCCACTCTCCTGCCTGTGTCACACTGACAAACATAATTCCACTCCCAAATCTTACTTGATGGTTTCAGGGAATATCACTGCACTGAGTCCCTGCCTAGACTTTTGTCTACAGGAATCCAGAGCTGGTAGACCCCTCTCTGGTTCTGTGTTAACTCCATATTTGGCTACATAGAGACAGCACCTCCAGGGTCAGGGGCTCTGGTGCCTCTGATAATATTAATAGCAACAACACTAGCTTCCAGGCACTGAGCTCTGCTGGTGTACCAAGCATTTGAACATGACTTCACATGACTTTATGGATTCTCATTTACTCCTTACAACAACCCTAGAAGGCCAAATTGTAATATCATATTCATTTTCCTGGTGGGAAGAATCACAAGAAGGACAGTGCCCCTTTGCACACTCAGGGTGAGTGACGGAGGCCTGATGGTTTGCACCTGCCTGGTTCCAGACCAGGTACACTGAACCTGAATACCCAATATGCTCTGTTTCAGATGGAGGACCCTAATGGAGCTGAGGGGAGTTGAGTACCAAAAATGCCCAAAACATTTCCCTGGAGAGGTATCATTGTGCTCTGTCCACTGCTGTGTCACCAGTCCCTGCAGGTGCCACATAGCAAGCTTGAGTCCCTGTGGCCTCTCAGGATTTTGCACACACCATTCCATTTGCCTCTAGTGCCCTTCCCTCTGCTCTGACCTTGGTCAACTTCTTCCCAGAGGTGAAAGAAGTTTCTGGTTGCAGACAATGAGAAAAAAGGAGGGAAGAGGACTTGGAAGCGAATAACTGAGTTAGAATGACAATATCATGCATCACCTTTAATCTGTCTTATTTTTAAAATAACCTGCAGAAACATTGACTTTTTTATGAATGTCCAATTCTGTGAATTTTAACTTAGGTGCAGGTTTGTATAACCACCACCACAATCAGGATACAGAGCAGTTCTGTCAGCCCAAATCATTCCCTTGAGTTGTCCCCTTAGTCACAGCCTTTCCCAGCCTGAGCCCTGGCAGCCCCCACCACCCCCGGCCCTGGGGGCTCTCCACCCATTCCTCTGGCTTTGTTTTCAAGAAGGTGTGTAATAAATCAGGTAGCAGGCCATCTTTCCAGACGCTTCTTTCTTTTGTTCAGTTGTCTCACTAGCAGTAGTTCCTACCTTTTTTCTGCTGAGTCGCTTTCTAGAGCTGTGAATGTACCATGGTTCATCTGTTCACCCATTAAAGGACTTTGGAGTTGCTCCTAGTTTGGGATGATTATGAATAGAACTGCTACAAACATTTATGAACAGGTTTTTATGTGAACTTAAGTTTTCATTTCTCTAGGCAAATTACTTAGAAATGGGATTGCTAAATTATATGTTCGGTGTAGGCTTAACTTCATAATTAAATTCCAGAGTGGCTGTACCACTCTGTGGGCCAGCCAGCAGTGTGGGAGGGGTGTGGTCAGTCTGCGTTCTGCCAGCATTTGGTAGTGTCAGAGTTTGTGTTTTTGCTGTCTTCCCCTCCTCCTCCTCCTCCTCCTTTGCCATTCCCACTGGTGTATCGTGGTCTGTCATTGTGGTTTTATTTTGCACTGACCTAATGGTTAATGCTGCTGGATGTTTCTAGGTGCTTGTTTACTGTCATTGTATCTTCTTTGGTGAACTGTCTGATCAAGCTTTGGGCTTTCTTAATTAGGTTGCTTGTTTTCCTACTGTTGAGTTTTGAGAGTTTCTTTTATATTCTGCATATAAGCATGTAAGTCCTTTTTTTATTTTTTATTTTTATTTGAGATGATTCGTGGTTCTTACTCTGTTGCCATAGAACTCCTGAACTTGAGCGATCCTCCTGCCTCAGCCTCCTGAATAGCTGGGACTGTAGGCACTCATTACCATGCCTGGCCTATATATATGTCTTTTTTGAGATATATAATTTGTAAATATTTTTTCCATACTGTAGACATTGCTTAAGATGTCTGTCATAGAGCAAACATTTCTAATTTTGGTGTTGAGCATCTTGATTAGTTTTTTCCCTTCTAGGTCATAATTTTGGTGTCATATCTGAGAATTTGGCTAATATCCTTTTTTGATCACTTTCTTTGTGCCAGCCCTCATTACATATCCATTTAACTTTCACTATAATCCTATGAAGTGGCCACTATTTTTATATCACCTCATAGTACTAGTGGGGAAACTGAGAAACAGCTTAATTTCCCCAAGACTAACCCAGCCTTCAGTGGCAGAGGTGGGATTCGAACACATGCTTCAGGATCCAGAGCCCACCCTCTTTGCCTCCAGGATCAGGTTGAGTTGCTGCCCATGGAAAGTCATCAGGGCAAGGAAGTTGGGGAAATTTACTGATTCTAGTATTCTGTTCTTATCTTAAATGCCATCTCCCTCAGGGAGATCTTTCCTGGCCATCCCATCCAAAAGAATCCCTCTTTTCCCCCTGTCTTCCCCCTGTCCTTCCCTCCCTCTTCCTTCCTCTTAACTGAGAATGAATCTCTCCATGATGCATTCCATTACCTGAAATTTGTTAGTTTTCTTTTATTATTTGTTTTCTTCTACATAACATTTTTTTCTTTCCTACTTCAAGTTCATCTGGGTGAGAGCAAGGACCTTATCTTTTTATTTATTTATTTTGTATTAGGGATTGAACCCACAGGCACTTTACCACTGAGCCCTATCCCCAGTCCTTTTTATTTTTTATTTTGAGACAGTCTCCCTGAGTTGCTGAGGGTCTTGCTAAGTGGCTCAGGCTGGCCTTGAACTTGAGATCCTCCTGCCTCAGCCTCTGGGTCACTGGGATTACAGGCTTAAACACTGCACCAGCACAAGGACCCACTTTCTCTGAGTTTCTAGCCCAGTGCCTGGCACCAAGTGAAGATTGACACATACTTGCTTGTGGATGTTAGTGGATGAATGAATGCATGGCCGAGGTGTCTCACTTAGGGAGATTTGGCTCCTTAAGCAGGAAGGAGCTGCTAATCAGGTCCTGACTGAAGAGAATGGAAAGACATTTTCCATAGGAACATACTTGTTTGTGTGTGCAGACATTCTGGGCAGCATTTGTGTTTAAAAAAAGAAAAAATACAAAATAGGGCTGGGAATGTGGCTCAGTGGTTGAGTTGAGTGCCCGTGAGTTCAATCACCAATACCAAAAAAAAAAAGAATATACACATATTTATGCTAATATTTGCATGGAATATCTCCAGAAGGACACAAAAGAAGCTGGTGTACTGATTGCTTTCCAGGGATAGAACCGGGCTAGAATATTGGCTAGGGTGTTAGGGAGAGATGAGACCTACTTTTCACTATGTACCGTTTTGTTCATTTTGAATTTTCTACCATATGCATGTATTACATATTCAGAGCAGATATTTCTTTTTTTTTTAAATAATAATGATTTAAGATCTCTTCCCCTAGGAGGCTGGGCAGCAGCGCAAGCTATGAGGTTAATCAGAGGAAATTGTTCACAAGACAATTAGCATCTTCTTTCCAACCAGCAGCTGATTTGTAGGAACTGAAGCAGGGTAAATGTGAATGCAAAAGAAGGTTTTGTATGTCTAGACGGACAGGTAACATTCATTGAGTCATTACTAAGGAGCAGTGTTTATCAATTAATGTTTGTAATGTAATGCATGCTCATTGCAACAATTCAAACTTCAAGGTGATTCTGAAGCAAAATTAAAATCCTCTAACCTAACCCAACAAAACTCCTTTAATGCACACTAGAAAAAAATTGTTTTTTTCACTCCTGGGAATTGAATGCCGGTCTTCAAGCACTGAACGACATTCCCATCCCGTTTTATTGTTTAATTTCAGAACAGGGTCTCGTTAAGTTGCTCAGGCTGGTCTGGAACTTGCAGTCCTCCTGCCTGGACCTCTGCAGTCACTGGGGTTATAGGTGTGTGCTACAGCTTATAACTAGAAATTAGATTTTCTTACTTTTTTCTTTGCTTAAGTGTTCAGGGTGATTTGACTATACGTAATGTGTTTGTTTTCTATAAAAATGATATCAAATCATAGACATTATTCTTTAACATCTTTTTTCACTTCAGAGGTTTCCACATGGAATCACCTGATTTGTTTTAATATACAACTGTATTGATGGAAGCAAGAACTGTATCGTTCTTTGCTATTACAAAGACATTGCAAAGAATATTCTTGCACCTATCTATGATTATGCATTATTATTTTCATGTCCAAAGATTGTCACACTTTTTTTTTTTTTTTTTTTTTTTTTTTTTTTGTGGTGCTGGGGATTTGAACCTGGGCCTTGTACTTGTGAGGCAAGCACTCTACCAACTGAGCTATATCCCCAGCCCTGTCACACTTTTTATAACAATATTTTGGAAATTTTTTCCTAAGAGGTTGCAATTTTTCACAGTCCAACCATGGCATGATGATTAAGTTGGTTTTCTCCCAATATCAGCCATAAATGTTAACAATATTTTTCACTTTTTGCCAATATTAGGAGACATACGGGAGCTCATTATGGAATTTCCATTCCCTTACTTATACACATGTTGGTGACCAATGTTCATTTCCTGTTCTGTCAACTATTCACAGTCTTTGTCCCTTTTTCCACTGGTTCATTCATATTTTTTCCAATTAATGAGCAGGAGCATGTTAACACCAGGAATAGTAAGCCTTTGCCATGTGAAGTTGAAGTATTTTCTCCCGCACTCTTATTTATCTTTTGACCTTGTTTGTGGTATCTTTTGTTGTACAGAAATTTAACATTTTTATGTAATCAGATCCTTCTATTTTTTTCCTTTCTAGCTATTAATAACTGCGGATGTTTGTGTAACCCTGTAGTTTTCATACTGGGTTTCTAACCTTAGGGTTTCATGGGGATGAATGAATGTCAAGGGGAAAGGAGTGACCTGGCTGTTGGCTGTTGGGAACTCACCACCACCCCTTCCCCTGCTCTTTATTGGTCTTTCCCTAGGCTCTGGAGCTGGAATTATTGGGCCAGGAATTAACATCAGTTCAGGCCTCAGTTTCTTTCTTTCTTTTTTTCTTTTTTGTTGTTTTGGAGATTGAACAATTGAGTTGCATTCCCAAGCCTTTTTACTTTTAGACAGGGCCTCACTAAGTTGCCTAGACTCACCTTGACCTTGAGATCCTCTTGTGTCTGCCTCCTTAGCAGCTGATTACTGACATGTGGCATTGCACCTGGCAGGCCGTCGTATCTTTGTTTTTTCGTCCATGAGATAAGGATTTTAGAGCAGTGCCTGACCCTGGGATTGTGAGGAGGCTTCAATAGGTTGATACATGGAAGCCACCACTGCATTAGCACTTGCCATGTGCCCAGTCCTGTTTTAGGCTGTGTACATGCATGTATTCTCACTCAGTCCTTACACTATCTGTGTACCCAAGAGGCCAGCAGGATTAGTTCTGTTTTACCGAGAATGAAATTGAGGCTCAGAGACCTTAAGTAAGTGGCCTAAAGGCACAGGCGTTGTGTGATTGGAACCAAGATTTATACCTCGGTCTTTTTTGTTTTGGTACCAGGGATTGAACCCAGGGGCACTTAACCACTGAGCCACATCCCCAGCCCTTTTTTGTATTTTATTTAGAGACAGGGTCTTGCAGAATTGCTTAGGGCTTCACTAAGTTGCTGAGGTTGGCTTTGAACTCAAAATCCTCCTGCCTCAACTCTCAGAGTCACTGGAATTATATAGGAGTGCACTCCTGTTGTACCTGGCTATGCCCTGGTCTTTGTGTGACTTCTTATCTTGTCCCCTCTCTTTGCCACATTGATGCCTATTGAGCACTTAGTATGTTCCTGATCAATGCTAGGTAAAGGTGAGTCCCAGTCTCTTGATACTTATAGTCTACTGAGTGAGGAGACAGTGATCAACAATCAATTTCAAGTTGTGGTTAATTGGAATTGTGCACTAAGCAACTAGAGACAATAACCAAAATTGCTAGTTCAGATTGGAGGATCAGGAGAGGCCTGAGAAAATTCTGTCTGACCTTAGATATAAAGAATGAAGAGAGCAGGTTGGGGGAAACGGTGGCATATCAAGTGTGTGGGCTTTCTGACAGAGAAAGAGCTCAGCAGCCCCCAAGAATGCGGAAAAGGTCAATGTGTTGGGAAAGCAGACTGTGCGAAGGCAGGGTTTGAGATGGGGAGGTGGGTGCCAGGCAAACCAGACCTCTGTAGGATGAGACAAAGTGTGGACTTCACCTAAACACAATGGAAAGTCAGGAGGGTTTAAGAAAGGAAATGCTGCAGTTTGATTGTGCTTTAAAGACATCACTTTGCAAACACATGCTTCATAATGAGGCAAGTCTATTCCTCGTAGATACCCAACAAAAACGCATACTTGCATGCACCAAAAAAAAAATATATATATATATATTGGTAACAATCCATTACAGTTTGTAGAAGGGGTATCCTCCCCCAAAGCTCAGGTGTGAGACAATGCAAGAATTTTCAGAGGTAAATGATTTGATTATGAGTTGTAGCCTCATCAGTGGATTAATCCACTGATACAGATTAACTGGGTGGTAACTAGGAAGGTAGGGTGTTTGAAGGAGTGGGTCCCTGGGGCCGTGCCTTTGGGGTTTGTATTTTTTGAACGGAACTCTTTCTCTCTTTCTGCTTTCTACTTGATATGTCCTGAGCAGCCTTCCTTTACCACACCCTTAGCTATGATGTTTTGCCTCACCTTGGACCCAGAGCAATGAGGTCAGTCATCTGAACCTCTGAAATTTTCCCTCCTCTAAACTGTTCTTGTTGGGTCTTTTGCTCACAGTGATTCAAGTTTTCAGTGTTTTGACTAAAAACAATACCCTTTTTGAAATAGCCCCAAGCCTTGTACAGTGGCTCACACCCATAATCCCAGCCACTCAGGAGGTGGAGGCAGGAGATAACAAGTTCCAGGTTAGTCTTAGCAACTTAGTAAGACCCTGCCTCAAAATAAACAAAAAAGACTTGGGATGTAACTCAGCGGTAAAGTGCCCTTAGGTCCAATTGCCCGTAAGGTGGAAGGAAGGAAGAAACGAACATAGCTCTAAACCATAAGCCACTCAAATGCCTCTCAGAACCTGACTGAATAAATAATGAGACTGTCATACAATGGAATAGTATAACACAATGAAAATGAACAAGGATAAGCACAGCAGCATGATGACGCTCACAGACACAGTGATGAGTGGACCCAGCAGATATAACACATGCACATCGTATGAGTGCATGCGTATGAAGTTCAAAAACAGACAAAACAATCAGTAGTGCCAGAAGTCAAGATAGGCGTTGTCCTGGGGCACAAGGGGCACAGGGTGGGCTTCTGGGATGCTGATGATGCTCTGCTTCCTGATTCAGGTGTTAGATCCACAGGTGTGTCCAGTGGAGACAAACTTGTCAAGCTGAATCCTTACGACTCATACCTGATTCTCTACTCGTGCTCATTCCAGTCAATATGTGAAGTCAAACTGGAAATGGGACAGGTGACAAAGTAGAGCTATTGCAGGATCCATGTGAGTGGTGGTCAGCCAGAGGGGTGGTGGCAGCAATGGAACCATGAGCATGGATAAGGGACACATGTTGAAGAGCCCCCTGGGCTGGAGACGATGGGGGCATCAGCACTGCTTCTGCTTGGAGCACCTGGGTGGCTGGAGGCAGAACTCAGAGGTAGAAGGTATGGCAGGGGAGGTCAGAAGAAGATGGCAGAATCCAGCACCTTAGCTCTGGACATGTGAAATTCACAATGTTTCCAAAAGGCAACGTTGTTGGAACAGCTGCATGTATAGGTGTACAGTAAAATTTTATTTATTTTGAAAAAAAAAAAAAGACTTTGGTTGCTTAAGAGAGAAATAAAGTTCCCTAGCCCCTTTCTTTTTACAAAGCACTTTCACTTCCATTATCTTGTTCCATTTAATTTCATGACAAAGATACTTGTCTGTATGGGAGGCATGGTATGGATGAGTTGGGGAATTGTGTGCCCTTCTGTAGAAATTAGAGCTATGACCTTGTGAGCACTGTCACTTGAGCAGGCCATGTCCATCTACGAGAAGAGAGCAGGCCTGGGGGGGAGTACCGGCCGTCCTGGGAAAGATGGTTGAGGCCGGTCACTCTACAGTGGGCCTGAGCAAGAGGTCTGAGACCCAACTAGCATGCAGAGAAGGTCTCAGTCTCAGGAAACCGGGACCAGCCACAACTGAAAGAGACATGGGCTCTATTACTTTTTTTTGTTTGTATTGGAGATTGAACCCAGGGATACTTTACCACTGAGCCACATTCTGAGCCCTTTTTATTTTCTGTTCTTGAGACAGGGTTACACTAAATTGCTTAGGGCCTCGATAAATTATTTAGGCTGACCTCAAACTTGCCATCCTTCTGCCTTAGCTTCCTGAGTCGCTGAGATTACAGGCATGTACCACCATACCCAGCCTCCATTACCTTTTGATTGAATCTCTATCCTTCTCTCCCCCTGAAGAACAGGGATCATGTCTCTCCCCTGCTATAATCCTCCAAAGATCCCCATTACCTTTAGGCAAGAATCTTTAGCATAAGCCTCTGGGCCTAGCTAGGAGTATTTGCCACTTCTGCAGTCTTATCTTGGGGGTGGGGAGGAACTGGGAATTGAACCCAGAGACACTGCCACTGAGCCACATCCCCAGCACTTTTTATTTATTTATTTTATTATTTATTTATTGGGTACTGGGGATTGAACTCAGGGGCATTCGGCCACTGAGCCACATCCCCAGCCCTATTTTGTATTTTATTTAGAGACAGGGTCTCATTGAGTTGCTTAGTGCCTCACTTTTGCTGAGGCTGCCTTTGAACTCCTGCTTCAGCCTCCTGAACTGCTGGGATTACAGGCCTGCACCACTGCACCCTGCATTTTTTTTTTTTTTTTTTTTTTTTTTTTTTGAGACAAGTTCTCTATAAGTTGTTTAAGACATCACTATGGGGTCTCTTTAGCGCAGACGTTCGCCTACCGGCCGGCTTCGAGCAGCAGCCGAAGCTACTGGGGCCGGAACAGCGGGCTGGGCAGAGGCTGGAGTGGGCGCTGAGGCAACCGCCATGGCGTTTCTCAAACCTCGCGACCAGGAAAAGCAAGTCAGCTCGATGAATTACTTTATTTGGAGGAAAGAAGATCTCAATAAGTACAGAGAATTTTAAAGTTGGAAGGGCGAACTCTGTTGGAGAAGCTGTTCAGTCAGCAGGAGAACGGGCTTCCAGAAGAAGCAGAAAAATTTTGCTCACTGATCATTGCCATGAGTCTTCTACCTCCTCGTAGTGACTGCTTCAGGGAACCATGTCATCAGAATGCCCAGTCAAGTTTTGCTCCATTTGATATATGAACTGCTTGCTTCCTTTCCAATCCAGACTCTCAATCTGCTATTTTGGAAACTCCAAAAAAAAGTTCAGATGCTGCCTAGCAGATGATGTATGTTTCACAAGAGCCTAAGTGACTGACCATAAAGTGGATACAAGGAACTAGAATTATCAACCTACTGTGTGCTGATGGAGTTGGTGCTAATTGAACTGTGTCCTGAGCTGAGAACTCATTTAGATCATCTTAAAGCTGCTCAAGTTTGAGACTGCACAAATAAACCACCAGAGAAATGTCTGTAATAATAGACATGAAACGTTTTCCTCTTTTCCACAGAGGGCTTGACTGAGAACCATATTGATTTTTATTTTAGTTACCTCCCTCTAGTTTTATGTGAAATAAGCAGAATTGGGGGGAGGGGTCTTGATGCTGTGGTAGACAACAGAAATCTTAAAAAACCTGTTTATTAATTTTTAAGTAATAAAAATACTTCAAAAGTTCAACAATACTGATTGCAATACAAATGTTAATATGTGATGAGGCCCTAGGAAATATTTTAAATATTTATGAAACGGTTTTGTTTTACAATGAACTATGAATATTGTACAGTTAATTTCCTCACTGAGGATTCTGAACATTCCTGTTATTTCATGTGTACTGAAGAACATTGTTGTGCAATGCTTTGTGTAAAGTTATTGTGAAACCTTTATTGTCTTTTTTTTTTTGCCAAAGATTTCCCATAGTTTGAAGCATTTGAAGCAATAAAATATAAAAAATCAAAAAAAAAAAAAAAAAAAAAAAGACATCACTATGTTGCTGAGACCAACCTCGAACTTGCAGTCCTTCTGCCTTAGTCTCCAAGTCACTGGGATTAAGGGTGTGCACCACCACACCCAGTTTATTTTAAATTTCAAGATGGAATCTCAAACTTGTGATCCTCCGGCCTCAGCCTCCAGAGTCACCGGGATTACAGGTGTGCACCCCGCACTGGCATTCTTCAGGTTCCTAACGGGTTCTTTTTGTTTAAGTCAGGCAGGACTTTCTATTGAATGCTCTATGTTCTTTCTATTTTCCAGCCTCTGGTAGGCTTCGTCCTGTGTCTGGGCCACTTGTTCACTCTTCACTGGACTTTCCAGTGCACTTCCTTCAAGTCTCAGATTAAAGCCAGTTTTTTTCCAGGAAGGTTTCACACTCCCTGAGCAGGATGAGCTGCCGCCCGTTCACCCAATTCGCCAGCACTGTCCTGGCATGAACCTTCACTCCTCTTACAGCGTTGGTCTTTGCAGAGTCTGGGAGCTCCAGTGCCTTGTCCCCCACTGCCACCCAGCACAGAAGTCAACACGGGGGGTGAGATGGGGGGCTCGACCCATTTGTCCCCTGATCTCCCAAGCTGAGGACTGTGCCCTGTGCCCTGCTATTGCATGCCACGTGTGTCCTCAGAGCCATGCTCTTCCCTTGCCTTCAGGGCTAACCCCTTGGGATCCAAACAGTGACCCTGAAGCTGAGTATTCTTTTGTCTACACCCTCAGGTCCAGCAAGACCCTGTGTCCGCTGTGCACTCGGGGACTTGACCTTGTGCTTACAAAATGCCCTGCAAATTCTCATGATCATGACTGACCCCACACCTACTTTTTCAACAGAATGCTTGGGCACAGTTTATGGGCAGATTGGACCCAAAGCTTGGACCTCCTCCCAAAGGACAAACAAGGGTCAAACACTGGGTCAACTCAGTCTGTAATAATGTAACCCATGAAACATCCAATGACGCTGAAAGAGGCACTAGGCACAGGACATGGAGGCAGTCCTTGAACACCCTTTGCCATAGTAAACCCCCCCCAGAAATCCTTTCTAGCAAAATAATTCATGAGAGCAAAAATGAATATATGAGGATGTTTACCACAGCATTGTACATCTCAGTGAAAAAAACAATCAGGATAGCATCCACAGGTGATTGGCCAAAAGTTGAAATCCAGATAACACCCTGTTACCATTAAAAGTGATCTGGGCCTGGCGCAGTGGCACACGCCTGTAATCCCAGCAGCTTTGGAGGCTGAGGCAGGAATACCGCAAGTTCAAAGCCAGTCTCAGCAACGGAGGTCCTAAGCAACTCAGTGAGACCCTGTCTCTAAATAAAATACACAAAAGGTCTGGGGATGTGGCTCAGTGGTTAGGCGCCCCTGGGTTCAATCCCCAGTATCAAAAAATAAGTGATGTGCATGTTATTATGGTCATGAACCTATATCCATGATACACTGTGTGTGTGTGTGTGTGTGTGTGTGTGTGTGTGTGTGTTAGCAGCTGTTCAGTAGCAAGTGACAGAAATTCATCTCAAAATGAAACGATCACAAAGGAGGATTTGTTGGTCCATAGAATCTGTAGGAGAGTTGACCAGCCAAGGTAGGGAAGGACCACAGTGTGGTTGGATCAAAAGAACAACTGGAATCCAGGATTCCCATGGCTTGGGGACCCCCTCTCCATCCACTGCCCTTCCTGGCCTGTCAGCCTCTTCCTGGCTCAGTTCAGATAGTGTTATGCTGCTGGGGGCTGTGATTGGCCTAGGTTGGGTCAAGACCTGCCCAGGGGCCAATCAAGGGAGCAGGTACCTTTGACCTACTTTGGGAGCCACTGAATTAAACAGAGAAGGGGAAGATCAGTACCTAGGAAAGAGAGCAGGTCTGATAACCTCATTTGCCTCCCACCTGTTGAGAGGAATGGAAAACAACACTTAAGGCACCATGAGTTCCCATTTCAGTAAAGATAGGAGTCAGGGGTACATAGTGGCAAAATTCTGAAGCTATTCTAAAATGTTTAAAGTGGCTTTCCTGCAGCTGGGCTGTGTTCTCGATAATGAACACCAATTATCTGTGAGATTAAATTTTTGAAAGAGAAATACTGTATTGACCTCGTCTTGGGAACATCCACTCAAGCAGCCTTCCACGTGTCTCTCCCTCTGTCAGCTCCTGTTGGATTCGAAATGCAAGGAATGCTGGGAGTTGCAGCCCTGATTCTTGTCTCCAGTTGTCCAGGCATGCGTCTAAACCAATAAATGGATATTCACAGGGGCCCAGTAAAGTGGTGGGAGGTGATTTTTCCTGGAGACACAGTGACCACTAAGGGCCATATCCTGCCCTCCAGAAGCTCATGGTCTGGTGGAAGAGAGATGAGTACATAACCAGCTCAGAGCAGAAGTGTGAGCAATGGGTTAGGAACATAGAGACCAAGGGACAACCTGTTCTATTTAGGGGGATCTGGAAAGATGGTCTTGAGATATTGGGTATGAAATGGGCATGGGCCCAAGAGCGTGCACCTTATTGGATGCAGAGGGTTCACTAGCAGGCTCTGGAGTTGGCAGGTGGTGGGGTGTGGCAGGAAGTTGGAGAGGCCAATGGTGAATTTCATTCATGATGTATTTAGTGAGCATGTACTATATGTCAGGCTTGGACTAAGGCTTGCTTAGCATAGGAAGAGCATTTGGGTCTGGAGTCCAGAAGGCCTTGAGTGCTATTCTACAGCTTTTTTTTTTTTTTTTTTTTTTTTTTTTTTTTTTTTTTTTTTTGGTCCTCTCCATGGAAATCTTTAGTAAAAGGCAAAAGATTTATAGGATCTGAAGAGAAACCAGAGTAATCTACCACTTTCCCAATAAAACAAAATCGAGATTAAAACGTGGGTTTTAATTGCTTCTCCATAGGAGGAATCCAAGTCTTCCTCACGCAGGGACCCTGAGCAATGTGAGCTCATGTGCTTCAGGGAAGAAGTGGAGCAGGTGTTCCAACACCCTGATTCCTGACTTCCTAATTCTACTGAAGTTCCAGAAAAACTGGGGAAGAGGACCTCTGGGTAACTCTCTGAGGTGGTGTTGCACAGGCCCAGGTCCTAGCTGGGCTTTGCAGTGGAGGCCTAGAGCCACCATCAAGAGTGCTGCCCTCTCATCTCTGGGTCTCTGGAGGGACTCTGGGGAAGGGTGATCACTGGTGTCTGAAGTGTCTTTCATGCACTAAGTCGAATGACCTTGGCCTGAATCGCTGAGGGTTATGTAAGATTAGGTAGCCACTTAGTCAAAAATAGCTTTCATGCTGACTCCAGCCCACAGAACAGCATCCAAGTGAAGGGGACACAGATGAGCCAGAGCTGAGCACGCACGGGGAAATTCCCTCCCTGGTCCTCACCACTGGAAAATCATAAGAGTGTTAGATGGGACTTACAACTGACAGGTGATGTTCCATGCTTCTCTGTTTAGCAGCAGAAATGTAGCTGTTTACTGAAGCACAGACACCAAAGGAACATCAATATTGAAATGTGCAGCAAATATTAAAATAAAAGATAGTGTGGTAGTGTGTGCCTGTAATCTCAACTAATTGGGAGGCTGTCATAGGAGGATCACAAGTTGAAGGCCAGCTTCAGCAACTTAGAGGTCCTAAGCACCTTAGTAAGACCCTGTCTCAAAAGAAAAATATAAAGGACTGGGATATATCTCAGTGGTAAGGTGCCCCTAAGTTCAATACCCTCCCCCTAAAAGTAAGTAAGGGGTACAGCAGGCAGAAACAACAATGAGCCAGGAGTTTTCAGATTTGTAACCCCCATTGACTCTCTAAAGACAGCTGCTTTCATTTATTCATTCAACAACAAATCCTGAGCAGTTATGTGCTAAAATCTGTGCTAGGACTGGAGACACAAAATGGAAAGATACTATCGCTACCCTTGTGGAATTTTGGCTTATGGTAAGCTGTTCTGTCCCTCATTCTAGTGATAATTTACGTTTTCTGAGGACTTTCCTGTGCCAGGGACTCTGAAGACTCTAGATCTACATGGTAAACAAGCAGTCTCTGGCCACATGTAGCTTGCAGTCTAGAGGGAGAAAGAGGCAAATAAGAGACCAAAATAGATAAAATCTCAAATGTCATTGCAATAAAAATTCCAACGAAGATTTGCTAAGACCTTTCCAGGTCTAAGAGGAAGACATCTCTGTCAACTGAAACTGATGCCATCCTGTCCAAAATTTCTGCCCAGTGAAGAAGCATGTCAGGGCCCCTGTTTTCTCCCCCTGGAAGTGACATTGGGGAAAAGCAATTTGAACATCCCTGCTGTTCAGAGTGGGTGTTGGTCTGATATTTTTGGAGGAAAATTTGGCAACATTCATCAAAGCTTTAAAAGTATGCCTCTCCTTTGACCTAATAAGTTCGCTTCTGGGAATTTATCCAAAGGAAATAATTGGATAAGTGCACAAAGATGTGCATTACAAAGCAGCTCATGGCATCCTTCTTTCTGATAGTTAAAAATTTGAAATGACCAATATAGTTAATAATAAGAGATTGTTGAAGCAAATTGTAGTATATTCAGTAAGAGACATAAAATAATTTTTGACCTCTGTATTACTAACATAGAAAAATGTCCATGATAGGTTACGTTAAAAAGCAAAATTGGTTTAGAAAGTTGTGTATAGGTTGGGGGTATAATCTCAGTGAGTATTTGCCTAGAATACATGAGGTCCTGGGTTTCAGCTCCAGCACCAAAAATAAGTGAGTAAATAAACAAAATAAATTGTGGGTAATAGTACTAAAAAGAACAAAACACCTGGGAACAAATTTATTTATTTATTTATTTAGGGTACTGGAAATTTAACCCAGGGGTACTGAACCACTGAGCTACATCCCCAGTCCTCCTTTTTATTTTTTATTTTGAGACAGAGTCTTGCTAAGTTGCTTAGGACCTCACTAAGTTGATAGACTGGCCTGAGCCTGAGATCCTCCTTTCTCATTCTCCCAAATTACTGGGATTACAGGAGTGCACCAGCGCATTGGCTTTAGGAATAAATATAACCCAAAGAGATGCAAGTCTTGTATACCAAAACTAAGAAACAAAAAACAAAACAAAACAAAACAAAAAGAGTTGAGCGTAGCATGTGCAAACTTGAATTCAATCCCCAACCCTGCAGGAAAAAAATTTAAAAAAGGTAGTGAATGGAGACCTAAATAGACATTCCTTACTCACGGGTTAGGAGACTTAATTTTGTTAAGCTAGCAATACTCCTTTAAATAATCTGCAGATTGAATGTAAACCATATCAAATTCCCTAAATCTCACAGATGCCATTTTGCCGAAGTGGATAACGCTGATAATCTAAAGTTCGTTTGGAATTGCGAGGGATCTTAAATAGCCAAAAGTGTCTCGAAAAAGAAGAACAAGGCATGAAGACTCATACTTCCCAATTTCAAAGATTACTACAAAGATACAGTAATCAAAATCATGTGGCACTGGCATAAGGATAGACCCACATAGATCAAAGGAATCAAATTAAGAGTCCAGAAATAAACCTACATAACAATGACCAACTGATTTTCAACAAGGTTACCTAGATCATTGGATGGGGACAATCCAAAGACAGCTTCTTCAACAGTGCTAGAACAACTGCATGTTTACGTACCAGAGGATGAAGCTGGACCTTACCGCACATCATGCCCCAAAGTTAATTCAAAATGAGTAAAAGACCTAAATATAACACCTAAAGCTCTGGAAGCTCTTAGAAGACAAAGCTTTATAATCTTCGATTTGGCAACAGTTTCTTAGACTAAAAGAAAAAAGAACAATAGCAACAAAAATTGATAAATCAAACTACATCAAAATTTAAAGTTTGCCAGGCAAGGTGGCATGCGCTTATAATCCCAGAGACAGGAGGATCAAAAGTTTGAGGCCAGCTTTAGTAGCGTGGTGAGATTCTTAGTAACTTAGCAAGACCCTGTCTTGAAATAAAAAGGACTGGGGATATAGTTCAGTGGTAAATCACCCCGGGTTTAATCCCCAGTACAAATAATAATGCTAATAATAAAATAAAGAAAAAAAAAAAAGGCTGGGGGTGTACCTCAGTGGGGGAGTGTTTGGATTGTATGTAGAGGCCCGGGGTTCAAGCCCAGGGTTTGGGGAGTGGGGAGGAGTGAGCAAAGACCTTGAATAAATATTTCTCCTAAGAATTTATGCAAATGGTCAACAAGCACATGAAAAGATGCTGAATGTCATTAGTCATTAAGGAAATGCAGTACCAAACCACAATAAGACGTCACTTCATACTCACTAAGATGGCTGTGGTAAAACAAAACAAACACACAAACGGAAATAGCAAGTGTTGGTAAGGATGTTGAGAAATTGGAAGCCTCATACTTTGGTGGCGGAGTGTAAGACACATAGCCACACTGAGTAGAGTTTGGTGTTTTCTCATAAGCTAACCATAGAATGGCTATGAAGTCCCACTCTAACTATAAACCCCAAAAAATTAAAGACAGGTGTTCAAATAAAAATGCTTGCATGTATCTTACTACCAGCACTAGTTATGGTAGTTAAAAGGTGGAGATAACCCAAATGTCCTTCAAATATGAATGGATAAATAAAACCTGGCATATCCGTACTATGAACATTGGCTAGAAAAGGGAATGAAGTACTGTCATGGATAACCCTTGAAAACATTACGCTAAGAGATAGAAGATATAAAAAGCCATACATTGGGGCTGGGGTTGTGACTCAGTGGTAAAGCGCTTGCCTAGCATGTGTGAGGCACAGGGTTCGATCCTCAGCACCACATAAAAATAAATAAGTGAAATAAAGTTATTGTGTCCATCTATAACTCAAAATATTTTTAAAAAACCATATATTGCATAATGCATTTATGTGAGAAACCCTGTGTACACAATCCATGGAGACAGAAAGTAGATTACTGGTTGCCAGGGACTGGAATGGAGGGAAAAGAGGAGTGACTTGTGGGGTTTCCTTCTGGGGTGATGAAAATGTTCTGGAATAGATAATGGTGATGGCTATATGACATTGCTAATGTACTGAATGCCACAGAATTGTATGCTTTAAAAGGTGGGGAAAATTGTGGCTTTTCCAAAAAAATGGCTGGAACAACAGACTAAAAACTTAACAGCAATTATTTCTGGGTGAACAGTAGTTGTGACTTTTTACACTCTCCTTTTTTCTTTTTGTACTACCTGAAAACTTTATCATAAGCATGTTTTTCATTAATAATCAGAATGAAAGAACATCATAAGCTGGTTTTATTTTAGAAATCAAGAAGGAAAAGAAGGAAGAAAGGAATGGAAGAAAGGGAAGGGAATCCCTGACCTCACCTCCTCTTCTCACCTCCCTTTGGAGATGCAGCTAGGCTTCTGTCAGGATGGGAACTGGGCAGGTTTCTGGATGGCCCAAGAAACCATCCATTTCATTACTAAAGAGGGCACACACATATATTTGCAGATGCAAAGATACTCTGCCCAAATGAACAAAAACCAGCAAGAATGGTTTTTCCAAAGGAAGGCCGTGGGGTCGTTTGGAAACAGAGAGGGAGGGAAAAGGACTTTTCACTACATAAACTCTCTCTCTGCCTTTTGATTTCTTAGCATGAATTTAATACTTTCAAAGAGATACATTTTTCCTGCTTTATGTTGTAAAACAAGTTTCTGAATTATAAGCTCAAAGATATTTAAGGGAAATATATTTTTTTTTTGTTTTCTGGCCTATTTTGTATTTACCACATTTTTATAACAATTGACATAACTTGACAGGTAAAAATGGCAAATATTTCATAGCACACTGGAACAACCAGAAATGTTTAAAGTAAAAACAGAATGTTCCTTCCAGCTTACTTTCAAATGGAAAATATATTTCTTAGAAAAAGTATTTGAAAGTAAACATAGGGTATTACAGAAATAAATTTTCTATAATGCTGTCTATTATTTTATGTTGGAAAAGGTCCATGATTAACTGAGTTTTAAACATAAAGCTATGAGTTTGGGGCAGCTGGTAAAGCAGTGCTGGCCTGACCTTGACCTTCATGGAGTCCCTTCTGGCCCTGCTCTCTGCAGCCTTTTTGGCACAGACCCTGGTCCTTGCCTGTCCTGCTGCCCTCATGGGCCCTATGCAGCCTGCCAAGCCCAGCCCTCAGGACTCCCTGTGCAGAGCCAGGGTGGGACAAGGGCAGGGGGCTTCCAGATTCCTCCTGGGGGGTGGTGCAGGGGCTGTTTTGAAGCTCTGTTTATCCAACAAACACTGTTTTCACTTTGATAATATAGTCCAAGAAAAATAAAAATTTTTCAAAAGAAATTTGTATTCATGGTTTATGTTAGGTTGAGCAAACATTATTTGTCCATGTTAAAGGAGGGGTTGAACAGGTTGGGAAAACCAGATGGAGGTGGAGAAGTGGGCCAGCTCCTGAACCACCCTCTCTGGCCCCACGGATGTGGATGCCATGGAGGGGCCTTAAGGTTTGACTGCCCATCCCCTCCCTCGCGGAATGAGGAAAGCACAAGACCCTCCCCTCCCAGCCTCCTGTGCTCAGGTCTGCCATTGGAAGATCTCCTTTGGCTGCCCCAGGATCTAGGATCAAGGATGCAGAGCATTTCTGCCTGGGCTTGTTTTCAGAACCTTTCCCCATCTTGGCTTCTCTGCTCTGCTGTTCCCTGCACATTACAGAGGTGATGCTAGGTCAATGAAAGTGGGCCAGTAGGGAACTTGCCGAGATCTTTGGGGGCTGCTCCAGGCAGGCTCTTACTGCCCCCAGTAGCTCCTCTACTTCCCGGAATCCCTCTCTCTCTGAGAACCATCCTTTTGCATTATCAATTCTGCATTCCTATTTAATTAATTAACTAATTAATTAATTTGGTACTGGGGATTAAATCCAGGGGCACTTTAACACTGAGCTATATCCCCAGACCTTTGTTATTTTTTAAATTTTGAGACAATGTCTCACTAAGTCGTTGAGGGTCTTACTAAATTGGTTGAGGCTGGCCTCGAACTTGCAATCCTTCTGTCTCGGGCTTCTGAATCCCTGGGATTACAGGCATGCGTCACTGTGCCTGGCATGCATTCCCATTATAAAACAAACAAAAAGTTCATTCCCCCCTCTGAATTTTAAAAATACATCATTGTAAAAAGTAGAAACAACTCATCTCACTCCCTACCAACAAAAGTCACACACACAAAAGCCAGGCACGGTGGTACACAATGTAATCCTAGCAACTCAGGAAGCTGAGAGAGGAGGATTCCAAGTTCAAGGCCAGCTGCAGCAACTTGGCATGATTGCCTCAAAATAAAAAATAAAAAGAGCTGGAGATGTAGCTCAGTGGTAGAGAGCCCCTGGGTTCCATCTGGTATACCTCCAAAAGTCACACAACCTAAGAGAAGCTCTATAGTATTTT
Source organism: Sciurus vulgaris (assembly GCF_902686455.1). Lineage (NCBI taxonomy): Eukaryota > Metazoa > Chordata > Mammalia > Rodentia > Sciuridae > Sciurus > Sciurus vulgaris. The sequence continues at coordinate 62,378,575 of NC_136466.1, read as the reverse complement.
GGAATATTTCATTGAAGTCTTTGAAAATAAATCAGAGTTTTTAAAAAACTGTTTTATTTAGCTGTAATCATTCCATACATCAGTTTTTATCCTTTTTAAACCATCTTAATAGAAACCTATTTTTCATGTGCTTCCTTCCACTCCTGACTTTGATGTGCTTTTAGCTATGTAATCATGGTCAACCCCTCTGTGCAGATAGTTTCCTTATCTGCAAAATGGGGATATAATACCAGTATCTACTTTACAGGGCTCCTGAAAGGATTCAGTGGGATAATGCAGGTAAAATGCCTTTGCCAGCAATACGATGCAATAAACGTTAGCAATCCACCCATTGCTAACACAGACGTTTCATTTTGCTGCAAGCACAAGGCAGGCCACATCTCCCACCACTTTGTCTAGAGCCTTGTCCAGATTGAGATTCATTCCTTACATAAGTTTTCCAGAAATGGAGTCACTGCAGCAAAAGGGTCTGGATCTCTTTAAAGTTCTTGATTCAGATTACTATTGACAACTCCTTCCAGGAGAGGAAGAATTCTGGTTTTAAGTGTAAATCTGTTGTCTGGGGGCAGGAAATTGAGTCTCTTTCCCACCAGCTTACAAAGCTCTAATGGTATGAATTTAGAGGGTTTCCCTTTCCGAGCAAATCTGAGTCTGATAAGGCATCTCAACATCACACCGGTGCCTGCTGGAATAACCTGAGTTTCACTCTCCGTAAAACTAGAGCAAGGATCTTGCCCAAGGTGTGGTGAGCAGTAATCAATGGCTAATGGCTGGAGCTGACTTTTGTCCTCTTGGTCATAAAAGACCTTTGAATTGCTTGGCCACTTTTGAATTTCTCGGGAAAAGTGATAACATGAGGCCAAAGTTCATACCAGTTGGCAGGACTACCTCTCCCCAGCACACACAAAGCTGGAGGGAGAGAGGAGATGACCACAGTCCCATGAGTGTTGGGTTGGGCTCTTTGGGATTGGGGTCACTGGGGTAGGAGATGTTTCCCTATTGATCCTCCTGCATATCACACCACAGAACATATTCCCAAGCTTTGTTTATCTATCAGTCTTGCCAGACACAACTGAAGGGTGTTAAGTTTTTTTTTTTTTTTTTTTTTTTTTTTTTTTTTTAATATTTCTTTGTCAATGGACCTTCATTTTACTTATATGCAGTGCTAAGAATGGAAGCCAGCGCCTCACATGTGCTAGGCAAGCGCTCTACCACTGAGCCATAACCCCAGCCCGAGTGTTGTTTTGATACATGGTAAACTGAGGACTCAGTCAGGCCTGATATGAAGGACACAGATCAAAATCATGCTTGTCCCTCCCGGATCACCACTCAGCCTCCCATCTACACTTCCCAGAATGACTGAATCAAAATTTCTAGTCCCTGGGTCTGGACATCTGCATTTCATCAAGCTGTTCAGAAGATCTTATCACGTAGCAAGCTGAGGCAGGGAATATGGTGACCTACACATCTGAATATCTGCTCAGCTCTCCTCTGTGCTCAGACTTGGTCCTCAGCTCCCACACTTCGGACTCAAACCTCAGCTCTTAGGCTTCAGTCCACCTATGCAGCTCCCCGTTCAGCTCTCACCAGCACCACCCACCACCCCAGCACCAGTCACCTGGGCAGTTTCCGGGGCCTGAACAGGCTGGCCTTTAGAGAGCCACCTTGTTCTTGCTGTTCTGTGAACCTGGTGAACTCCTTCCCGACACTAATGCTCCAACTCCAGATCATTGCCACATATTTGTGAATCTCCCAAATCTCTTTCTGTCATTGATTTTGAGTTTCACCCCATTGTAATCAGAGAACATACTTTGTATGGTTTCAACCCTTTAAAATTTACTGTCATTGGTTTTATGGCCTAGCACATGGTCTATCCTGGAGAATGTTCCATGTGCACTAGACAAGAATGTGTGTTCTACTTTGGTTAATTGGAGTGGTCTAGAGATGTTTATGAGGTCGAGCTGGTTTATAGCATTGTTCAAGATTTCTGTTTCCTTGTTGCTCTTTTGTGCCTCATATAACTTTATCTCTCTGATGGAATAGAAAGCAAATGCTTCTTTGAAAATCGATTTCAGTGTACTTTCAAGATTCAGTTTGGGAGTCCTGACTATCAAGTTTGACTATCTGCACAAACTTAATCACTTTTATGAGCCCTGGGTTAATCTAGCATATGAAATATTGGTTAAGGCTTGGAATACAAAATCTCAGTGAAGGAGGGTTCCCATACTTGACCCTCCTTGGTCATGTGATTCCAAAGTGAGGTTCCAGATAAGCGAACCCTGGATCACCTATAAAATCAAGCCAATGTTTCCTTCCTTTTTTCTTTTCCTTCTTATTTACTCCCTTTCCTTCTTCATTTTTCCTCTTTCCTTCCTTTCTTTCTATATATCCACTACCCTTTTTATCCAACCATGTATCTATATTCCTTCCTTCCTTCCCTCTTCCCTCCCTTCCTTCCTTCCAGTCATCATCCTTCTTTCCATGCGTCCACTCATCCATCCATCCATTCTTCTTTGCTTCTATCCACCCACTCACCTTCCCTTACCTCCTCCCTTCTCTCACAACCTCCTTTCATTTCTTCCCATTCTCCCTTCCTGTCTCTCCTCTATCAACTCTTCTACTCATTTTTAGCAATAAAGTATCAGGCATAATTCACTACCTGAAACATCCTAGCTCAAGGTAAGTATGTTGGGAAAAGTCTTGTGGTGGTGAATTGGAATGAAGGACCCTGATTTCTAATCTTCCTTTCCCACCCAGGAATCTGCAGAGTGTCTAATGGTGCTTCTTCACTCACAGACTTCTATGAAATACCTGTTACGAGCCAGATATGGTGCCTGGCATTGGGAATGAGTAAGACCTGGTCTTATTTTCAGGGCCAAAAGATGATAAGATAGCCCCAAAGCACCACAGTATGGTGTCCCATGTGGTCAACAGAGCAAGGCCCTTCAGGAGGCAGTTTGAAGAGGTTCTTGGAGAAGTAAATGTTCCATTGAGCCTTGAAAGATGAGCATTTTTAAAAATTTTATTTCATTGTACACAAATGGGGTACAACTTTCATTTCTCTGGTTGTACATGAAGTAGAGTCACACCATTTGTATAATCATACATGTACATAGGGTAATGATGTCTGTCTCATTCTATTATTTTTCCTTGCCCCCACCTGCTCCCCACCCTTCATTTTCCTCTATACAATCCATCCTTCCTCCATTCTTGCCTCCTCCCCTGCCCCCATGTATCATCATCCACTTATCATAGAAATCATTCAACCTTTGTTTTTTGGGATTGGTTTATTTCACTTACCATGATATTCTTCAACTCCATCCATTTACCTGCAAATGCCATAATTTTATTCTTCTTTATGGCTGAATAATATTGTGTGTGAGAATCAAATGAGCAATAGCATGTGAGATTGTGAAAATGTAAAAGTATCAGAGAAAAGGAATGATGTTTATTGTTAAGATACTCTGGTAAAAATGTTTTCCACTAATAATTAACCAGTGTAGGAAAGGGCTTTGTCAGAAGCATTAGCAAATCTCTCTTACGATTAAGACATGCTTGCTATGGTTGGAATCAGGCGCTCATGAAGCCATGAGTCAAGGAAGGGGAGTTCTTCAGAGCCTGGGCTTCATTGTCAGACTCACTGGGCTTCTAGTCACTTTTTATCCATGTGCTCATCTGTGGAATGGGAATGATAATGCAAGGATTAAGTGAGATGGCAGTTGTTGGGGTTGGTAGCCCAGGGAGTGTCGGGACTGTGAATGAATTATGGGCTTGTTTGAGCAATGTCAAGGCAGGGGCATTGCTCTTCTGAGAAGTCTTGGTGAAACCCCACCCATGGAGACTGCCCAGTTTATGCTGACCCCCTGCCCATTGACTCAGAGAGCCCTGGGGTGGAATGCAGCGGCTGGGAAGGAGAGGAGGTGAGCATAATCTGCTAAGCCCCACGCAAGTTGTCTTTGCGATCTCCTTCCTGTTTTCCTTAGGAAGTCCTTCACTCTGAATCCCATTGGTGTTCCTACCCATTTAAATAAAGCACACAGTCTCCGTTTTGTGCTTAGGTCCAGGCTCCATCAGCGCCGGATCATCACACTGTTCCCCCTCTTTTCACTTACTTTGGAGTCTTTTCTTTATTTCTTAAATTTCTCATATCTTTAAGATTTCTAATCTGACTCACTGCCCTAGTTTGGGGAAACTGAATAAACATCATGCCAGTCATGATAATAGAGAGGGCTCTGTAAATATCAGTTGCTCTGGTCATGGGAAAGGAATTCAGAGACCAGGTGCCTCAAGGTGGCATGGATTTATGTTTTCTTCCTGAAAAGATGCTTTTCAGCTGCCATCAAGAAATCAGATAGAAATGACTTGGTTTTTCTTAGACTTTACCTTCCTTTTTAGTGAAATCTCTCAGTATTATCATGAGAAAAGCAAGATCTTTGAAAATTATGATATGTCTGAGCCTCCAAGATGTTCACCTCCATATTGTTTATCGTGGAGATGAAGGAGGCTGGAAACGACCTAGATGTCCAAAAATAGGAGAGTGTTAAATAAATTATAGGACTTATCTCAATGAAATTGTGAGCAATGGCTGGGCATGGTGGCACAAGCCTGTAATCCCAGCGGCTTGGGAGGCAGGAGGATTGCAAGTTCAGAGCCAGCCTCAGCAACTTAGCAAGGCCCTAAGTAACTTGATGAGACCCTGTCTCCAAATAAAACACAAAAAAAGGGTTGGGGATGTGGCTCAATGGTTGAGCACCCCTGAGTTCAATCCCTAGTACACTCCCCCCAAAAAAAGAGGAAGAGAGAAAAAAAGAAAGGAAGGAAGGAAGGAAGGAGGGAAGGAAGGAAGGAAGGAAGGAAGGAAGGAAGGAAGGAAGGAAGGAAGGAAGGAAGGAAGGAAGGAAGAAATTGTGAGCAATGAAGAATTAAGGTCCCATGAGAACTAATATTTTTCCCTCTTTCCCTCTTGTTCAGTGATGAATCCCTCAGCATCCAAAACAATGCCCACCATTTAATACTCAGCATTTAAATAAATGGGTGAGGAAAAATGAACTTCCAGGGGGTGTCTGGCTGTTGTTTTGCTGTGTGGGGTAAAGGTAGAATGGAGGAAACGGGGGCTGTTTTGGAGAGGTTGGAGTGGGGGGCAAGAAACTTAGACTAAGAGAAAACAGTGAGGGGGATGTTTGTGGGCACTTATTAGATGGTGAGCAATATAACTCTCTCCTTTGTGGCCCACAAAGTATTCAGTAAAATATACATCGCCTGGCAGTTCTTCGGGATTGGATGTATGTTTTTGGGAGGGTGAAATGAAACACAGAGACTGGCCTCAACTGGAGAATACCCAGGGGCATCCAATTAGATCAAGTGTCATTTAATGATGCGGAAAGATGTTGACAATATATTGTTAAAAGAAAATAATTGGGTACAGAAGAGGATATGCAATTGCAATCCCATTTTGGTTAAAATAGAAAAACATCTGCTCACATCTGGATTGTAAGATGAAGGATTTTTTTTTCTCTTTGATTATTCATGCTTTATATTTTTCTTTAATCAACATCTACTGCTTGTAAAACTGAAAATAATGTGAAATGTTGGATGAGCTTGAGCTGCCCTTATTGGGTTTGACTAGCTGGTAAAGAAATTGAGCTCGAGGTCAAGCAACATTGTCAAGGTAAAGCCCAAAATGAGTGGCCCATTGATTTATGGCCAGTTCAGTGACCTTTCCACTTGACCAGGAAGAAAACATCTCCCTGTAGTGTTTGCAGTGCCTCAGATGCATAGTATCAGAGAGATCTGAAACCACTGGACCATGCCTTCTCCCACACACTCCTTTTTTCTAGATTCCAGAGAATAGTCATCCTCCAGGAGAGTCTCCATGGTTCCAAGTGCATTCCCTCTTGTCCCATTTCAAAGGACACTCACCAGGCTTTCTTTTGCACTTCAGGTCAGTAACATGACCCTCTGGGCAGAGAAGCTCGTCAGCAGGATGGGCTGTGAAGCCTCTTGCAGATCAAGCCAGTTATAATCTGTGACTCATATCTGCAGATAACAATTTTTCTTAAAGGTGTCTGTTGAGTGATAAGGGCACACAGAGAGACAGAGACAGAGAGAAAAACTGAGAAGCATAAAATCACAACCCTGGAACTGAAAGGTCCTGTAGAGATCACCCATATCATGACTGGCTAATCTGAGAAAACTGAGATTTGGGCTACATAGACAGAGCCAGAAACCAGGGTGGTGTGTAAGGGGGTTGCTCCCTAAACATCTCTCTGTTCCGTTCTTTCCTTGCCTCTTCCCCGACTCCAGTCCATGGGGAGACCACAATACCTACTAGCTGGTCTCTCAACCCACAGAAGGTCCTGTGAGCTAAGTTGAAACATTTGGACTTCATTTTGGGGCAGTGAGAAACCGTGAAAGGATTTTAGACAGGAGACCAATGGGGTCAGACCTGAATTTCAGTTGGTAGTGTTTGTTTTTAAATTTTAGTTACCACCAAGAATGTGTAGTAGTAGTATAGTGAGTTTCATGTGCATTTCCCCAATAATTAATAATACAGAACATCTTTCCACTTTCTTATTGGCTATTCATATAAACTAGAAATAATTTTAGCCAGATTACAGGCACAGTCCTATAATCCCAGCGGCTCAGGAGGCTGAGGCAGGAGAATCACAAGTTCAAAGCCAGCCTTAGCAACTTAAGTGAGAACCTGTCTCTAAAAAAAAATAAAAAAAATAAAATAAAAAAAAAAAGGGCTGGGGATGTGGTTCAGTGGTTAGGTGCCCCTGGGTTCAATCCCCAGTACCAAGAAAACAAAAAACAAAACCCCCCAAACCAAAACTAGACGTGGTTTTAAGGCAATCTTTTCTGTTGTTTGAAATTTCTAAGATGTTTATTGGTTCATTCAGTTTAAAAATATTCCATGATCCCTTACTCTGTGTCAATCACTGTGAGATCTGATGTACTTAAGACGATGAAGAGCCAGCCCTGGCCTTGATTTGTCTGCAGTATAGTTGCAGGTGATGGATACTTAAAAGAGAAAATTTTCTCTCTCAAGGAGTTGGTGCTCAATAGAACTAAGCTCAAGGTACAGGGAGAAATAAGGAAGAGCACTCTCCCCAGCAGGGTGACAGTAGCTGGTGGAGGTTTGGGAGTGTTCAGAGCCACCCTGGCTCTGACTGCGACATCACAGAGATGTGGGCATGTGGTCCCTCATTTTTCACACACTCACTGAGCTCTTTCTGTGGACCAGACACGTGCTGACCTGGAGGGCGACCATGAACCCACATGGGAACCCTTGTCCCTGTCTAAAGGACCTTATTTGAGGGCTATGTGTTCACTTCCTTGCCTCATGGTAACTTGTGTTTTAAAAAAAAAATCTACGTATCAAATAATGGCTAAGTAATTAGAGACCATCAAAACAGATTTATGCTAATTGTAATTTTCCATTTATGCTTGGTTATGATGGCTTCATTTGACACATATGTATTTACTGTGCATTCCATTCTTCTTTCAAAATATTTCTAGTTGTAGATGGACACAATAACTTTATTTTTTCTTTTTATGTGGTGCTGAGGATCGAACCCAGTGCCTCACACAGACTAGGCAAGCACTCTACCACTGAGCCGGCCCCAGCCCCAATTCTTTATGCAGCGGTTACCTCATTAGTCCCCACGATTTGTAAGAGTGGTCAGGCTTGCTTCTGTCTTTGAAAGCAAGAGTCAGCTTAAAGGAAATTTTTTGAACTAGAAAACAGGCCCAAAGCAGTTTAACAGTAGAACCAGTCTTTGAATCTCTGTCTTGGGACTCTACTTTGAATAGAATTTGAGAACCATTGGCATATTTTAGTATAATTTTAAGATTAAAGTACTAACTATAATCAGTTAAAATTAAGGTCCCAGGGATTATGGCTTGCAGTATTTTCTAGGCTTTTCCAAATATCTTCCCAATTCCTTCATTCAGCCTTGGAGGCTATCCTGAGGCCAGTGGGATAGGTTGCACAGTGAGGCAGAACCCAGTCCAGGTTTCCTGCCTTGGCACTGTTGCTTGGTGAGAACGCTGCCTCTGGGTGCTCACTGACTTGCTCGATCATTCCCTGTTCATCTGTTCAGTCCACAAACATTTGGTATGGTGAGTACTGTTGGAGGCAAAGGTGTGAGGGATTCGGGGAGGTGACACTCAAGAGCTCAAATCTCAGCTTTGCCTCTTCCCAACTGAATGACTTGGCAAGCAGCTTAAACACTTCAAGTGTCAGTTTCCTCATCTGTGAAATGGATGACAGCACTGACATTGTAAAATGGTTGGAAGCATCGAAGAACAAATGCATGGAAAACCCACCCCTCCAGCTCTGGAGTTTGCTGTTTATTTTTTTATTTTTATTTTTATTTATTAATTTTTTTTAACAGACTGCATTTTGATTCATTGTACACAAATGGGGTACAACTTTTCATTTCTATGGTTGTATACAATGTAGATTCATACCATGCGTGTAATCATACATGTACATAGGGTAGTACTGTCTGTCTCAGTCCACTATCTTTCCTTCCCCCACCCCCTCCCACTCCATTTCCCTCCACACAATCCAAATGTCCTCCATTCTTCTCTTACCCCGCCCCGCCCTGCTATTTATTGAATAAAGGAAGGAATGCAAACACTTAGTTCCCTGCTGGGCTCATAATAGCACCGGACAAATTATACAATGACCAGTTTTTCTATTTAATAATTGCACTTAAATTATTTTTATGAATATCAAATTAAAGGAAATTTTGGTAGAGAACATTTTCTCTAAAATCTGAACTCAAATACTCTTTTCACCTCTTTATTCCCATTTGGAAATTGCATGAAGATGATTCATTATTAAGAGCTGAAGCAACTTTAATTTACCTAAAGGTAAATTCTTTTATAAAGTTCATCACTCAAACACACTGATAGTTTTCATTTCTTCACAATGCTTTGCAACATTTATCCAGACTTTTTTACACTGTTGGAATCAGAATGACTCTCTTCCTATTACTTTTTTTTTTTTTTTTTTTTTTTTTTTTTGGTACTGGGGATAGACCTGAGGGATACTTTTATCACTGAGCTACATCTCCAGCCCTTTTGACTTTTTATTTCGAGACAGTGTCTTGCTAAGTTGCTTAGAGTCCCACTAAGTTATTGAGGCTGGCCTCAAACTTGTAATCCTCATGCCTCAGCCTCCCTAGTCCCAGGTATTACAAGCAGGTGCCACTATGCCCAACTTGTGTTACTCTTTTTAAAAAAAAATAATTAAGTTTTACTTTAATTATTTAGTAAATTAAGTTGCTGCATTAACACTATGCTTGTGATTTGTAATGGTGCCCTAAGATTCTACTTAGTGAAATCCATCAGTAACATGGGAGCTTAACTCAAGAAGGGAATCATGTCACATTATCATCCATCCCTCAGTATGCTCAGGCTATTGATTCCAGGGCCCATTGAGGATATCAAAATCCAAGGATGCTCAAATCTTTTTTATAAAATGGCATCGTATTTGCACATAACCTAGGCACATCTTCTCATATACTTTAATTCACATCTTGATTACTTACTATACTCAGTACAATGTTAAACCTATGTAAGTGTTGTTGTACTGTATGGTCAAGGGAACAATAACAAGAAAAAAAGTCGGTATGTGTTCAGCACAGGCACGATTTTTCCTCTGAATACTTCCTGACTATTTTCAATCCATGTTTGGTTAAATCCCTGGAAGTTTAAATCTGGGAATGGGGAACTTGTGGATATAGAACCTGTAGATATCGAGGTCTAGCTTTAGCTTATATAATCCACAAATCACTAAATGTTTACTATATTGCCTTTGAGAAACACTATAATCTTATAAGATAAGGACTAAAATTATTCTGTTTTACAGATGAAGCAACAGAGGCTCAAATTACTCTATTGACTTGCCAAAATTCATACAGCCAGTGCTTTAGTGCTTTTACTATAGCCAATTGGCCCCTGAAGCAGTGACTTAAAAGCTTCAACGACCACTGACTTCTTCATGATTCTGCAATTTGGACAGACTTGGTGGAGCTGGCTTTTCTCTGCTGCCATGGTTCCAACCTGGGTACTTGTACGGTGGCTGGAGAATCCAAGATGGGCTCCCTCCGATGCCTGGTGCCTCAGCAAAGGAGGCTGAAATGGCTAGGGGCTGGCTGGGTGTCTGTGCATTGTGGTTTCTCATCTTCCAGGGCTTCTTTTTCTCCTTCCACGTGCTCTGTACAGCAGATTAGCTGGATTTCTTTCCATGGTGGCTGACTTCCTAGAGAGCAAAATCCAGGAATCCTAAAAACCATCCCAAGAGTTGGCCCAACATCTTTTCTGCTTATCCTCTTGGTCAAAGCAAGTCACAAAGCCAGTCCAGAGGGAAACAGACCCTACCCTTGGTGCCTGGAGGAGGAGCAGCATGCAGGAGGATGGACGGGACTGGAGGCTGCCACGTTTCCAGTGGCAGAACAGGCTTCCCACACCTGCTCGACTCCGGCTCCAAACTCAGTCCTCATGCCTGCTCCACCTCAGTAAACATTTTTGCCTAGCTAGCTTTTTTCTCTTCCTTTCACTGATTTTTTAGGGTGAATGCCTAAGAACAGGGAGACTTGGCCAAAGGACAGGGACACTGTTGGGCTGATGCTGAGATAAGGCCAATTCTGCAGAGCAAAATCTCTTTAAGTACTGTGTTACTTATGTCTTTTTTTTTTTTTTTTTTTCACCTCCTCCTTTCTCTTTACAAAGGAGACCTAGGTTTAATTTTATTCGTTCTATTGTTGCATCTGCTTTAGTGGAGGAGATCTTGGCTCCTGCTATGAAAAGCCTCCTCACGACTTCTGGGCAACAATAAAGTCAGCAAAAAGGCGTGATGTTCAGCTGCTCCAGGGCTGTGCAGGACAGTGTCCCCTGTGGATCAGGGGCACGTGGGGAAAGTAATTTGCTGAACTTGACTTTTTACAGAACTCGGGAGGTAATGGAAGGAATGCAGTGGCTTAGACTTACCAGTGTTCAGTCCTCCCTCTTGAGCATAGCATGTGTCTTTGCTTGTTGTCCCTGTTTATTCTTGTCATCCCATGTCTTATCCAGTTTAGAATTTGTCCAGAGCAAAAGCCTCTCCATGTAGATAATAAATTACATGATCATCCTCCCTGTCACCGGCACTTGGACAAGTTATTTCTCCTAGAGTCTCAGTTTCCTCATCTGTACAATGGGCCTGGCTATCTGTTTCACAGCAATGTGATGACTTTGAAATGTGATTCTTTAACAGCATCCTCAATGAGGCAGGAACTGTCTTGTGCCCTGGATCAGGAATCTGAAGTTTCCTTATCCTCCTACTTTTCTTGTCTTACAAATAAATAACCAAGATAATTTGAGAGATTTAATTTATATCAGGTTGTCAGAGAGGGTCTCTATGAAATGAGGTTTGAAAAAGGCATAGGATGAAAGCAGGCTAGAGGGGAGTTGAGGAAAGAGCATCTGAGGTCAAGGGAACAGCAGGTGCAAAGGCCATGAGGCAGCAGAAAATTCACTGTAGGAAAAAGAATGGAATTTATGAATAGGGTCATGTTCTTTAACAGTGAAGAGCCAGCCCAATGGTAATTATCCTACTAGAGGATTTTAAAATGCTTGCACATCCTTTACCTTAAATGATACTCTAAATAATTGCAAAAAGATTGGGGACATAGAGCAAATAAGTATTATTAATCCTGCTTATGGAACAAAAAAAAAAATTTTTTTTTTTTTTTTTTTTTTGGTACCAGGAATTGAACCCAAGGATGCTCAACCACTGAGCAAAATCCCCAGCCCTTTTCTTATATTTTATTTAGAGACAGAGTCTCACTAAATTGCTTAGGGCCTTGCTAAGTTGCTAAGGCTGGCTTTGAACTAGAGATCCTCCTGCCTCAGCCTCCCAAGCCACTGGGATTACAGGCATGCGCCACTCACTATGCCTGGCTAGAACAAAAAATTCTTATGAATTGTCTATGCATATTTTTTTCAAAATGGTCCCACTATACTTTTATACTTAAATTTAATTTGACATATCTCCATTATCTTTTATTGCATTTGGTGATTGGAATCTCTTGAGAACCAGAGACATCTTTATATATATCTTTCTATTATGATATTTAATTCTGCGGTTAAGTTCCTCATGTGTATTGCTTTTGGATTCATATTTGAAGATATATTGGTTTATAGTTCTTTTCTCTTTTTTTGTCTAGTTTTGGTAACAGAATAATACTGCCTTCAGAGAACAAGGTAGAGAATAAGGTAGCAAGTGTTCCCTCGTCTTCTATTTTTTGGATGAGGTTGGAAAGAGTTGGTATTAATCCTGTGAATGTTTGATGGAATCCCCAGTGGAGTCATCTGGGTCTGGGCTTTTCTTTGTGGTAGTGTTCTGATTACTAGTTCAAGCTCTTGTTTAAGGCCTATTGAGAGATTCCATTTATATTTGAGTAAGTTATAATAGTTTGTATTTTTGTAAGAATTTGTTCATTTTTTTTCTGGATTTTCTAGATTATTGCTATGAACCTTTCTATGTCAGTAAGATCGGGAGTAATGTCCCCTCTCCTATTTCTTATTCTTTCCTCTTCATTGAAGTTTTGTTTATGGTGCTGGAGATTGAACCCAGGAGAATTTTACTAGTAAGCTATATCCCCAGCCTTTAAAAAAAAATTTTTTTTTTTTTAAATTTTGATATAGGGTCTTGCTAAGTTGCTTAGGGCCTTGCCAAATTGCTGAGGCTGGCCTCCAACTTGCCATCCTCTTGCCTCTGCCTCCCAAGTTGCTGGAATTATAGATATGTGCCACCAACCCCCGTGCTGACTAAAGTTTTATTAATCTGGTTAATCTGTTGAAAGGAGCAATTATTGATTTTATTGGTTAATGTCGGCTCAAATTTTTATTATTTCCTTCCTTGCTTTAGTTTGAGTTTGCTCGCTCTCTCTCTCTCTCTTTTTTTTTTTTTCCCCTAGTGTCTTAAGATGAAGGGTTACATTATAAACCTGAAATCTTTCTTCTTTTTTAATAAAGCATTTCAGGCTATAAATTTTCTTCTGTCATGTATACTTTTAGAGTAGGGGGTATCTTATTATACCCTCTCCATTCAACCTGAAAAGGTTGGAGTAAAACAGCCAGGTCCAGATGCAGGGAGCCTTGTTTGGTACTGCTACTGCTACTTGCTGAATGGCCTCTGGTGAGTCCCAGTCCCCTTCAGTCATAGTTGTGTCTTATCTATAGAATGAACAGGCTGCACTGTAGCATCTCCAGGAGGTTTGCAGTCAAGATGGTTTGGAGGGAACTCCTGTCCAGCTCATCTCTATCTTTGGAGGGGACATCTGCTGTTTCTTCCTCCCTCTCTGGCAAAGGCACCTGCTTTCTCTTTGGGGAGACACCCTCTCCCATATTATATTCAAACTTTCAAACTTTTTTTTTTTTTTTGCCCTCTGATTCCTCTGGTAATTTATTTTTTATTTGTTCTTTTTCGTTATACATGAAAGTACAGTGTATTTTGACATATCATACATACATGGAGTATAACTTCCTACTGTTTGAGGTTGTACATGATGTGGAGTTACACTGGTCGTGTATTCCTATATGAACATAGGAAAGTTATGTCCAATTTATTCTACTATCTTTCCCTTCTTGTAGTTTATGAGAACCTATGGATGCTCTTTAGATTGATTTTTTTTTTTCTTTTTTTGGTACTGGGGATTGAACTCAGGGGCACCGAGCCACATCCCCAGTCCTATTTTATATTTTGTTTAGAGACAGGGTCTCAGTGAGTTGCTTAGCACCTCGCTTTTGCTGAGGCTGGCTTTGAACTCATGATCCTGCCTCAGTCTCCCTAGTTGCTGCGATTATAGGCGTACACTACCATGCTTGGCTAGATTGATGTTTTTAAAGGTATAATATATATGGCATAGGGTCTAAAGAAAACCAATTGTCAAATCATTAGCTATCAAATTCTTAGTCATCAATTCATAAGAAAAACATTTGTGTTTTAAAAATGTATGTAATTCTTTACTAACACATTAAATAACAGGATCTAGTTGGTCTAATGATGCAAATGATATTTTGACATGTCTGTAATAACTGCAATGCAATATGAAATATCTGTGATTTCTATTGATGACAAATTTAGATGTACTTTTAGGCTTCTTTCTTTGGTGTTAGGGATCAAACTCAGGGCCTTGCATGTGTTAAGCACACACTCAAACACTGAGCTATATCCCCAGACCACAGATATTTTTAATACTATTGTAACTTTTTGACTACATTCTATTATAACTTATATTTTTAATGCTATTGGACTTGTTGACTACATTCATAACAGAAGGAAATGCTAAGTTTAAGTCAGAGATTAGTAAAAAGAGATTAATTTTTTTTCTCATCCAAATTAATGGTACTTTAAGAGACCCTGGTTTAAGGGATATACAGGAAACTGTTCCACTCCTGCATTCTGAAGTAGACACGTAACCCAATATTAGCCAATCAGAGCACAGACTGGCCAAGGGATGGGCATATGTACCAAATGGATGCAGAGTGAACTGAAGACTTTTGCTGGACATCCTTGTGGGTTCTTGCGGAGAGGGTTGGGCGTGGGTCGGGAACACATCACCTTGCCATCACCAGGAGAGAATCTGCCTCCTGATGAAAGCTGGCACAGAGGACAGTGGAGCTGGGAAATGAGCATCCACATTCTCCTGACAACACTCCTCCCCTTTCATGTGTTCACTATGGGAGCCAATATGTTATCTGTGAGAGCCAGTTTGAGCAGAGGTTTCTGTTCATTGCAATCAAAAGAGTCGCAATTAATATAGTCCCACAAAACTCAGCAGAGTGCCTGGCACAAAGTAGGCTGCTCATGAAGGAATGATGAATGAATTTCAAACAAGGCAACAACATGATTAATGTTCTTCACTGAACACATACATGCAGATCTGGCTTTGTTGTGTATTTTAAGATGAAGACTCAAAGCAAGTTTTCCAAAGACTTTTGGTGGCTGAATGAACAAAGAAGTCCATCCATTGTCACTATTTTCTAAATAAAATCTGCATATTTTTCTTTTTTTCACATAATTGTCTTTCAATTTGTTCTTCTTAGATATACATGACAGTAGAGTATATTTTGACATATTATATACACATGGAGTATAACTTATTCTGATTAGGATCCCAGTGTTGTGGTTGTACATGATGTGGAGAGTCACTGTGGCATACTCGTTCCTACATGAACATAGGAAAGTTATGTCTGACTCATTCCACTGTCTTTCCTATTCCCATCCACTCCCTTCCCTTCATTCCAGCTTTAAAAAAAAAATTTTTTTTAGTTGTAGATGGACACAATACCTTTATTTTATTTATTTTTCTGTGGTGCGAGGATCGAACTCAGTGCCTCACATGTGCCAGGCAGGTGCTCTACCACTGAACCACAACCCCAGCCCTGTTCATTTCCCTTTGTCTAATGCACTGAACTTCTATTCTTCCCTGCCCCTGCATATTTTTCACTGATGTAACCAGGACCTCATGGCCATCTAGAGAAAGCAAGTCTAGAATCAGGATGGACCCACAGTTACAAAGCAAGTCCATGCTACACTCACATGGGGGAAATAGCAGGCAGCCATTTAAAGGACAAAATACAAGAAACTAAGGGTAAGATTTCTGAATTTTTTCATCTAGAGAAATGATAAGGTATGTTTAGCCTGATCTGAACATTACACAATGTAATCATGTATTGAAACATCACGAGGTGCTCCATTAATATGTATCTTTTTTTTTTTTTTTTTTTTAACCCACAGGTGCTGAACCACTGAGCCACATCCCCAACCCTTTTTATTTTGAGACAGGGTTTCACTAAGTTGCTGAGGCTGGCCTAGAACTTGCATTCCTCCTGCCTCTCCCTCCTGAGTCGCTGGGATTGCGGGCACGCACAACCATACTTATCTAATATGTAAAATTTTTATGTTTTAGTACCAGTTAAAAATAAATGTAAGTTAAAATAAAGAAAGAAATAAGGTAGATCTGTATATGCTAATATGGAAAGACTTCTAAAACACACTATGAAGGAAATTTCAAGATACTAATTACTGTAAGATTCCATTTTTGTAAAAACAAAACTTTGAGTTTCTCTATAAACACGAATGAGTCTAAATTGAAGAAAAAGGTCTGTAGGGCCACTCCTGAAACATTAATAGTAGGCATCTCTTATGAGAGAGTGGTCATAGACACTTATGCTTTCTCTGTTTATAATATGAGGATAATATAATTGCGTCACCTGCATAATTTAAAATAATTTATAATTTTAAAATGAAATAATAAAACAACTCTGACAAAGTGGAATAGTCTCTCTCAACTTTTTTTTTGTTTGTTCACTTGTTTGGTACTGGGGATGGAACCCAGGGCCTCATGCATGCTAGAAGCACCCTGCCACTGAGCTACAACCCCAACCCTCCACTTTTTTTTTTTTCCTGAAGTGTCCATCAGGATTTCTGGGGAAGCTGTGAGAGCAGGACTGTACCCATGATGCTCCACTCCACCCTTGATCTGTCCTGCTTGTTGGTGATGCTGAGCCCATGATGTTATGCCATGCCTGTAAGGCCACGCCTCTTCTCTGGGATTCTGCAGTCCTCCTGACTGCTCTAAGAGCCCAGGCGATTACTCCCCATGTAAAAAAAAACTCCTGGAGTGGCCTAGTGACCTGGATTCTCCTCTCAGTATCCTGACTCCAACCGCCTCTGCTGCCAAACTACACATGGTCCAGATGACTTTTCCTGCAAATGAGAGAGGGAATCAGAACATCTCACAGTTCAGGCAGAGACCCAGGGGAGATGCGCACCTGCAGCAGGTTTGGGATGGCTGATTCGGTTCAAACCCATCGTTGTATAAAGGGAAAATATGAGTCTCAGAGTGGAAAAGATATTTGTCTTCACCTTCTCCAGTTTCTGGTCCCCCAACTTTCTCTATTGCACCCTACCAAATTGCACAGCAACTTTCCTCTCCTCTGTACATTGTGGAGACCAGAGCTGAGCTACATGAGAAGACTGCATCATGCTCACTGTGGAGCGTGGTGCCTGGTGCCCCAGAATTAAAAAGTGTTTGTTGAATCAAAGTATGTATACACATCATGCTTTCCCATGTTCTGAACTGAACTCTTAAGAAACACTCCCCCAAAGGAGCATTGTTGATGCTTTAGAATAATGAATATCAGGTTCCAAGACTTATGTAAAGTGAACTTGATCACACAAAATTCTGGGTCAGGTAAAACAGATAAGATGATTTTCCCCAAGAAGAGTTTTTTCTGAAGATCCCAAAGCCAGTAAATGACGGTGAACTAAGGTATTAGTTCCATCTACTTGTCTTATTTGATAGGTCTACTAAATTTTATCTAGTAGAAACTACATGTTATTTTGTTGTCCTTTAATATTAAGTGATTGTCTTTTTAAAATGTTGCCATTCTGGTTTACATATATGTCATATATCATTCTAATACAGATGTAGGAATACCGTATATGTTCAACAATAACCTGGTAGAATTTGCCTCTCTATTAAGAAAAAAATACATCTCTGGGTCTCTTCTCTCCATTTATTTAATGAGTGTAAGAAGAGCCCTATTTAGGATTTTTTTGTCCTGTAAGAGATAAGAAAAAAGTGAATGTTTTTCTTCTCCTACCTGACTGACACGTCCATGCTTTGTGCAGTCACCTATGAGGCTGAGGAGGGTAAATGTAGAACAGTCCTTACAAAACTCAGAAACAGTCCTGGCTGACTCAAGAGCACTTTGTGCCCCTCACCCTGTGGATTTGGAAACCCTTTAATCATTTGTAGAATGTGATAGAGAAAGCGAGCAGTTAAATGTTTCCCCAAATTTATTGGTGAATTCACAGATTACCCCCATAGGAAGAAGAAGGCATTACCTTATTTATGATAGGCTTTCAAGAGTCCCTAACTGTGAAACCCTTACATGACACTATCTAGGCAATATCTTTCCAAAGGATCATCCCTGAAAAGAAATTTGTCCTATGGAAGCTGCCTGAGCACTACACATATAATCTGGAGACCTGGCTTCCAGTTTTTTTTTTTTTTCCTTTCTCAGGGGTGCTTGACCACTGAGCCACATTCCAGCCCTATTTTGTATTTTATTTAGAGACAGGGTTTTGCTGATTTCCTTAGCACCATGCTTTTGCTGAGGCTGGCTTTGAACTCTCGATCCTTCTGCCTCAGCCTCCTGAGCCACTGGAATTATAGACCTGCACCGTCGTGCCCCGCATGGAAGCCTGTCTTGTTCTGCCGCTGAGGGTCCATGTGGCTGGGTCACCTTCCTCTACCTTTATGGTGAAGCAGGCGGATAGCATGCTTTCCATTGCTCCTTGACAGTTCCCAAGTTCTGTCACTCAATGGAAGGTGGAGATGGCTTTCAGAGTGAACAATGAAAAGCAGGTGCCCTTTTAGTTTCTCTTGGCCAAAGTCCCTGCCTCGTGGACAGAAGCTGGGGAATTGATGAATGCCTGACAATCTGGCCTGGGCCACAGAATCACAGAGTCATGGGTCACTGGCAGGAAACCTCAGTGACTATCAAGACCCATGTCTTCCCTTTCTCATTCAACAAAAGTTTACTAAGTAGTTATGCTGAATAGAAACACAGGAAGGGATGGTGGCTGTTGAGTTTATTTATCTGTGACACCTAGTGCTGTGGCTGGCACATAGCTGGTGCTCATTAAAATCCATTGAACGATGGGTAGTCTTCTGCAAAAGAGTCATCTAGGGGAGCCTGTTAAGTCTGAATTAGAATCTCTGGTAACAGGGCCCAGGAAACTGTCATGCCCTCCAGAGTTTGAGAACCACAGCCATAGTATCTGAATAAAGCATCTTTCTATTATCAGAAGGTAGAAAATGGTGATGTTTTCATGTTTGAGCATTTGTTGGTAGAGACTAAAATAGTCCAGCCAAACACTGTAGGTTGATTTTCCCCTAGCCATTGCTGTGGAGCTGGAGAGCTCTGGGCTTTGTGCAGAGTGTGCTCAGGGCTCACTTTCACTACTCTCCCGGGAGGCAAGGCCAATAAAAGGCAGAGAAGGTAGAAGTGGAGCCACACAAAGTCCAAGTTTGGCATTAATATTGCCCTTCACTTGGAAGTCATAAAATAAGAAATGTGCCACCGTTCCAGTCTCCCTGGGGCAGTTCGCTGCACAGATCTCAGTTCAAATCTCAGCCGCGTCTCTAGCTGCTTGCACTGGAGCTAATCACTTTAACCCGTTTTAAGCTTTTGTTTTCTCAGTCATAAACTGGACACCATGATTCACCCTGCTGAGGGATGTTGAAAGGATTAGAGAAATAGTGAGCTCAGGTGTCTGGCACACACTCAGTTCGGAAGGGCTGCAAAGATCTGGCTGTAAACTGCCAGCACATCTGGACTGGGAGGTCTGCAGAGTCTCCTGCAGCCTAGCTCTTTCATTTCCCAGGGAAGAACAGTCAGCGAGGGCAGAGCACAGGCAAACGGCTCAAGATTGTCCAGTACCTGAGGTTTCTTGAGGGTCTTCTTTTTGCGGTGCTGGGGATCAAACCCAGGGCCTTATGCTTACAAGGCAAGCACTCTACCAACTGAGCTATCTCCCCAGCCCTCTTGAGGGTCTTGAATCTCAAAGAAGAACTTCGGATTCCTGCATGGACTGGAGAAGTGACTGGCTGAGACTGAGGGTGGCCCGGGAGGAAGGAATTCCTGGAACAAGATGCTTTTGAAAGGGAAGTTGGATAGCCCAGGTGAGGTGCTTTCTCCCTTGTTTCTTGCCAGTCAGAAGCCTGTTCCAAGGATGCAGAGACTGTGAGAAAATCCCAGATGCTGGGCATTTTGTGACTTTTCTGTCAACACTGCTGTTTTAAAAACAAAACAAAAGCCTCTGGGCAAGTGGTGTTGAGGCCTTCCCTGGTGAGGCTCTGAAGAGTGCAGCAGCTCTGCAAGGCCACGACTGGAGATGCCTGGCCTGCGGGACTCTCCAAGTTTGGTCTCTGGATTATAAAGCGCACAACACCCATCAAGAGCCAAGCTGAATAGGGATGCCCCTGGAGACTGTCTCACGGGACTTGGATTCTGGTGTCCAGCAGCAAGAGCAAAAGAGGGCTTTGGGAGAGTTCAAGTCCTTGGTGCTCATGGTGATGATGATGATAGTGATGATGGGCACTTCTTATCTGCCAGATGCAAGGCTGAGCAATTTAGTTGACACACATTGTTTCATTCAATCTTTGCATTTTTAAATTTTTTTTTGCTTTTTATTTATACATGATAGTAGAATGTATTTTGACATATTATACATACATGGCATAACTTCCCATTCTTGTGGTGGTACACCATGTGGAGTTACACTGGTTGCCTAATCATATAGGTTTCAGTCAATGTTTACAAGATCCCTAAGGGGAGCAACACCATTGCTGGAATTTTCTCACTAATCTCTGTGTCCTTGGGACAGGCTTCTGGCTGGCAAGGAACCTAGGTGAGAAGGCACCTCGCCTGACTTATCCAATTTGCTTTTCAAAAGATCCTTGTACCAGGAATTCCTTCCTCACGAGCCACCCAGAGTAACCATTTTATAGATGAGGAAATTCAGACTCTGAGAGATTAAGTAAAGGACACTTTTAGTTTTATGTGAAAGAATAACTTCTACTAGTTCACACCAAGATTCAAGTCCAGGTAAGTCAGCAGGCTCTAAGCGCTGGGAGGAAGGCAAGCAAGTAACATCAGTGGTGCCTTCAAGGGATTTATATTTATCCCCATTTTTACAGATGAGGAAACAGGACCAGAGAGCTTAGCATTTTTCCTCCTAGGTCAGGCACTGTGCCAAGCACTTTACATATATTATCTCTTTGATCATCATAACATCTCTATGAAGTAAGTAATTTTATGATCCCCATTTGTATAAAATGAGGAAACCAACGTCTGAGACCAAATGACTCGTTGGGGTTCAAAACCAGGCAATTTGACTCCATTGCCTAAGCACTTAACTTCCTGAGTGACCAATACTGCAACAAGATGTGGCGGAGACTGAGGGGTGTTGGATCAGAACCCAGGACTCCTGACTCCCAGTCCAGTGCTCCTAGGCTAGATGTAGGCTTTCAGTTGGCATGCGTTGTTCCTTAAAAGCATGCTGGCCTGAAGCCCAAAGAGTGAAATCACACCCTGCGGTTCTGGGAACCTCAGCCTGGAGAAGGAAGCTCTGGCTCTGCTGTTCAAGTCTGAGCAGGTGTGCTGGGGAATGTGTGTTTCCTCCTCTGGCTGGAAAGGAGGCCTTGCTAGCTGGGCAAGGTGGGGCAGTCCTTATGAGTATAGGGCGGGAGTAGGGCAGGAGGCAGGCGTGCCCAATAAAACAGGCCTCCATCTTCCCGCCTTCACCAGGTGGTACCTTACCTTCTGCATGGCAGACTGCAGAATTTGATGACAGAGCTCCAGGCTGAAGTGAGGAGGCCTGAGTTCTGGGTCTGGCTCAGGTACTCAACCACCCTAAACCCGCCACTGTCGTTTCCTCATCCGTGTGCATGGCGGTGTGGAACATCAGTGTCCTCCAGCTTTTTCAGAGCACACATTATTTATTAAACACCATTATGAAGATACACCAAACTGCTATGGAGATATACCAAATGTAGAAGCAGACTTGAGGCCTGCTTTCTTGGGTCTCAGAGTCTAATAAGGAGAAATTCAAAGATCAGATATTTTCACTGAAACAAACTGAAAAGTGGAAACTGACCAATATTCAAGGAAAGGCTTCTAGAGCTAAGGGAGCCCATGATGATGGGGATGGGAGGAGAGAGTTTGGTTTGATAGTCTGAAGGGTGGTGGGGAAAGATGCCCTGAAGATGCCTTTACTAGGTGAATGACTGCTGGGTGTAGAGGCCCATTGTGAGAGGTTTCATCCCAGGAACTGGAAGGTCAATGGGTCTGGGGAAGTTGGTGGGAGCCCAGTCAATTCAAGACATTGTTGGCTATAGTAAGACAAGTCATCAATTTTTTTTTTTTTTTTTTTTTTTTTTGGTGGTGGTGGGGAAGGGTGGCCATTGAGTGACACTGGGAGAGATATGATCTGGTTTAGCAGACTATGGGTCAATGCATTCTTCAAAAAGATAAAAATGCCACCTCCTCCGCGGAGCCTTCTCTGATTTCTCTGCCTTTGACTTGTGGTATCTCCTTCCCTCTCTGGCCTTGCAGCCTGGGTAGAGAATCTCAGGTCTCGGAGCTTCCCCCCGACCCTGAGATTGAAGCACATTGTGGTTTCAAAGAAGATTCTATGCCTCCTTGAGCCTCAGTTTCCCCAGCAGAAGCAGGTTGTCTCTCAGTGCCCGCCCAGCGCTAACGCAACGTGATTCGCTCTGGCAGGAGTGGGGGGCTGCCCGCATTGCTGCGCAGGCATCCGGCTGCTGGCTGGGGCACCGCCACCTGGCTGCGGGTGCTTTCCTCCCTGCTGGGGGCTGCGGGACCAGGTCGTGGCGCCAGACGCTGCGCAGGAAAGTCGGGGTGCGACCCCTGGCTCGCGCGGCCGCGGTGCGGCCCCGCCCCCGCAGCTAGAGGCCCTGCGGCAGTCGGGACCCGAGCTCCGCCCTCCGCCTCCCGCCGGCCTCGCTGCCTCCTCCCTCGCTCGCTCGCTCCCTCCCCCCGGGCCGGCTCGGCGCTGACTCCGCCGCACGCTGCAGCCGCGGCTGGAAGATGGCGGGGAACGACTGCGGCGCGCTGCTGGACGAAGAGCTCTCCTCCTTCTTCCTCAACTATCTCGCCGACACGCAGGTACGGGCGGCCAGGGCCGCAAGCCGGGGCCGTAGTGCTGAGCTGCAGGGGCTGCAGCCGCAGCGGTGGAGGTAGGCATGCAGCGGTGGGTGCACTGGGGAGATCGGGGGTTCCAGGCTGCAGAGCCCCCCTTCTACGGTCTTGCGATGCGCACCGTTACAGGGGTAGGGAACTGGAGGTCTCCCGGCGCGTGCTGGAGCACTGGGGGCGCGCGACTGCTGAGAGGGTCTAGCCTGGGCCACCTGGAGTCTGCCCCCCCACCCCGGGCAGACTTGGGGGCACCGCGCTTCCTTGGGGAGGTGGAGCCGCGCCAAGGTGTGGGGGACCCTCAGGCTGGCGCGGGGTGCCGTAGGCGCGCCCTCAGCGCCGGCACTTGCTGCCGTACTTTCACGTGGACTTGTGGCCCCGGCACAGGCGCTTACCCCCACCCCCAGAGACTCCTTGTCTACCAGCCACCGGGCCCCTAAGTGCTGCTCTTGGACCCCCATAGCTCCCCACCCGCGCCAGCAGCTCGGAGTTTTTCTGCCAGTTGCGGGCTAAGGGCTTAGGGGGTCTGCGGGGCACGTGGACATGCGGGCGGAGATAGCGCCTTCCTGGTTTCGCTATTCCGCGGAGCCCCCCGGGGGCAAAGCAAGGCAGGATGGGGAGGAAGGACTGTCTGGGGGCGCCTGGGTCCCCCTGCGGCGCGCGGCCCCGGCGCGCGCTCCACGATGCAGGGGGAAGGGAATTCGAGGCGGCGTCCGGGCTTTGGGTGAGCCGGGGAGCCCCACTGGCGACACGCGCGTGACAGGAGAGGTTGCTCTGGTGTGCCGGGGGAGGGCGAGTAAGCTGGTGTTTTGGAGACCCGGGGGAGGGTACTGCTGGGACAAGCAGTTACCGAAAATGTCTGCATGAGGCGTGCGCGCCCCTCACCCTTTCCCCCCTTTTCCCCACTCCATGCCTGTTGCAAGCATAAAGTTTGGCTCCAGAGTTGGGGCTTTTTCTGCGGGCGCCCGACTGCGGGTCACCGGGAGTCTGGAGATGCTGTGGATCCTTGGAGGAGACCCCGGATGCGGGGACACGCCTGGGAGCGGAGAGGGGCTGCCCGGCGGAACCGGGCGCGGCTCGCGGGGGCTGGTTTGGTACCTGGAGTGGGAACGCTGGTGCCGGCCCGTTTTGCATAACACGGGAAGGGAGGGGGAAGACGGAGGGGGGCCGGGAGGTGGGAGGAGAGAGGGAAACTTTGCTTCTTGTTATAATCTGCCAGTCTTTGGGCGGTAGCAGCTGTCATGGGACCGGGTGGGCGGGGAGAGGCTTGCAAGCTGACTCCTTGCGGTGAGACGCGACTTGGAGGGAGACGCAGCCGCGGAGACGTTCAGCTCCCGGTAGACTCCGGGTGGCGACTTCGGGCTGGTGGCTAGGACGGCGCGGCGTCGCGGGGTGTAGCGGAGAAGAAGCCCGCCACGCGCGGGAAAAGGCCGGTCTTGGCCCTCTGCAGACACCGCTGCGTCCGGGATCTGCGGGGCCGTGTGGTCGGTGGCAGGCGCTATCGGTTGGGTTCTTGGCAGAGGCCGAAGGGGCTGGTGGCGTGTGATCGCGCTTGTCCAGGTCGGGGGCAGTGTTTGATGAGCGGGCTGTGCGCGCGGGTGTGTGTGTGTGTGTGCACACGCTGCGCGCGCCAGGCGCGTACCTTTACCTCTGACGAAACTGCGGTGGAGCTCCCGCCGCCGTCACCCGGCTCCGTCACACGCCCCGCGCCGGTGTCTGCTCTGAAGGCGGGTCCCAGCCTTCGGACCTCCGGAGACGTTAGTCTGGGACCATAAGGACTGATTTGGGGACGGTGACGGTGGAGAGTGGCTCCTGGGAAGATGTTGTCCCCAGATCTCGCACTTGCCTGAGGTCGTTTCCAAACCTCTACATTAAGACGCGGGTGAGGGAGGCCTGAAATAGACCGAGAAGACTGGTTCTGGGATTCGCCGCAAGAATTGTCCGCTCTGGATCGTGGGTTTTAACTCCATCCTCATTGGCTCACCAATAATTAATTATTTGCCCTTTTAGCTGCCAGTTAGACTGCCCCGCAGGGCTATTTCACCCGAGGAAACTAGAAAATTGGGTGATTAGTTGTCAGCAGAAGCAGTGCAGTGAAAGTTAATCTGGGACGTTTGCTTTTTTTTTTTTTTCAAACCACGTGACAGGCCGAGGATCTTATGATGATCTTTGCCGGCCCAAGTTGGGAAATGTAATTGATAGGATGAGCTTTGCTATCACCCCTAGAAGGCTCAGAGAGCCCTGCCGGAAGAGGACCTGGGCGGGCCATCGGGGCCTCCTCATTTTACAGTTGGGGAAAGAGGCTGTGGGGAGTGAGCGGTTTGTACAGGACCACTCAGCCAGCGGGTGACAGAGCCACCCAGGACTCCTGACTCCAGGTCCTGTGTGTTACCTCGAAATAGCACTGGACTTGGAGTCAGAAGGCCTGAGTGGAGTCACCTTCCCCACTCTCTGGCTGGGTGACCCCGGAGCAAGCCATTGTAACTCTCGGAGCCTCCGTTCCTCCCTCTGTCAAATGGGGCTGGTGGTGCCTGCAAGAGAATCCAATGGCTGGTGGTGGGGGTGAGCAATGTCTGTATGTGGGATGTCTGGTTGTTGCTGTTGTCTCCTTTTCCCCCTAACCCTTCTCAGACCTTTCCTTTCTTTGTCTCTTGCCTTGGGAGGGTTGGGGAAAGTGCATAAAAAGGTAAATTCGTTCATTGTCCTGTCCAAAAGATTTTTGTTGTCTTTGGTGTCTAATCTAGGGCTACATTAGAGGGAGAACTTGTTTAGGAGACTCAACTTTTACCCATTGGGGCCAAAGTACAGAAATTTAGCAGAACAAGGATTGTGAAAGTTTCTTGGAAAGTTTTAAAAACGCATCTCAAAGAACTTTGGACTGGTTTCACCTTTGTTCAGGCTATGCCCCTTGCCCACCTACCCTGCATGGCCTTCTCCTCTAGTGGGCCTTCCCTGCCCTGCTTTCTCTCCTGGTTTTTATAATCTGTTTTACAACCAAGTTCTTTATTGTATGAGTTCTGTGTCCAGTAAGATTATAGATGCTAGAATTAGGCCCTTTATTTCTTTGTGCAGGCATGACACCTGTCAGCATGCTGAGCCCTGTTCTTTGCTCAGCTCTTGGCTAGGCACATGGATTACACACAGAGGCACAGCTGGGCCTTGCCAAAAAGAAGCTCCCAGGCTGGCAGGGGAGACAGCTGGGCAGTGAGTGTAGGGAGAAGGAATGCAGAGGGCTGCAGCTGTGGGCAAAAGCCTACACTAAATTTAGGTTGTTTGAAGTCACTTGGGGATCAGTCATGGAGGCCCAAAATGTCAGAGATGGCAAGGACTTTATAAATCATCTAGTCCAACACCTTATTTAAAAATAATCATGGAATTGTTAGAAAATTTTACTGCCAAGGAAAAGAAAAAAAATAGAAATATGTAATCACTGTTAGTTTTCATTATATTTCCAGACTTTTTTCTTTCTTACTCATATTGACCACTTTTTTTTTTTTTTTAAGTCATTCATTCTGTGTATACCAATTTGTAACTTGGACTCACACTGTATTATAACTTGCTTTTTTCCCCTTTAAATAGTATGCTTGAACATTTGTCCAATAAATATTTTACTTAATATCTTAATATTTTAATGGCTCTATGGTATCTCATTGATTTTGTTGAGGGTTGAACCAAAATATATTCAACTAATCCTTTATTTTTGCTTACTTAAGTTGTTTGCAATTTTAGTTTATTTTTTGCTATTGTAAGCGATGCTATATGAGTATCTTTGTGTGTATGCCTTCTTTCCTTTGTTTAAATTCCTAGAAGTGAAATTACTACATCAAGGGAACTATGCAGGCATTTGGTAAACACACATCTGATTGCCTTCTAGAGAGTGTACTAATTTACACACTCCCCATCAGTGTGTGGGAATGCTGTTTATCCATACCCAGATAAATCTGGTATTTGTATTTTTACCAGTCTGTTCATCAATAAATTGGCATCCTTCTTGTTTTAATGTGTGTTTCTTGGATACTTTGTGATACTGAGCTTTCCCTCATAGGATCATGGGGCGCTTGTGGTTCTGTCACTTGCAAAGCTGTGTTTGTGAACTTGGTGCATTTTGCAATTGGTATCTGTCCCTGAGTTCTAAAGCTGGAACTGAACACTCAGAAGGGGCCCTTGCCTCTTGAAGACTTGGGAAAACGACTTGATGTCCTAGTGCCTCCTGGCCAGATCTGGAATATCACTGCCTCCACGGCCCTTGAAGCCAGGGCCAAGCTGCCAGGTCATAGTTCTTGCCATGTATAGCAGCAGGTTGAAGTGTAGCCCTGGCTGGCTGCATTCGCCATTCTGCGTGAGACCAGAGGAAGTAATTTCTTCACCTGAACTCAGCTAGGAACACATTCCCCAGAGACCTCCGCTCTACTTTCACTGGGCTCCCTGACTGGTGCTAATGATCAGGGTGCCTAAGAAACCCAGGAAAGGCAAAGGCCCAGCAGCTGGGCCTAGGGGGCCCATATTTCCTCTTCACCTTGGGGCCTTCCTCTCTCCAGCTGGTGCAGGCCAGCCCTGAGCTCCACTAGGCCATGGTATGAGTCACCTTTTTTCTTCCCCCTCTGAAATAATAGAAGGAATACTGGCTTGAGTCAGAAGCAGCCTTGCAACTGGGCCTTGGGCTTGGAAGTGAGGTCGTGACAAGAACATTGCAGCATTCACAGCTGTCTTCTTCATCCTCATCATCAGCGACAGCTGAGCTCCTCCAGATCACTGCACTCTGCTGAGCCTTTTGTTTGCACTATTATATTTAATTCTCACAAAGATGCTGTCTAGTGTAGGTGCTCCTTTACAGTTTTACAGATTTCACAGTTTGCAAGAACTCACTGAGTTGCTGAAGAGTACCCGCCAACACTGCCTTGGAGTAAGTCGAAGAGCTAAGATTAGTGGGTGATGACCCTACCTGACCCCAGACTCCCAGAAGAAGTAGACTCTCTGCTTTTTTTTTTTTTTTTTTTTTTTAATCATTGTTTTTCTAGCACTTGGGCAAATAAAGGCACATTTTATTTAGAGAAGAAGGCAGAACTCTGAAGTCCCTCTGCTTCTCTAGGCCTCAGTTTTGTAATCTATGGAATGGGTATAATAGGTCTTTGCTCTCAGGGCTGGGAATAAAATACTATAATGTATATAAAATGAGCATTGACCTGTTGCCTTTAAAACTTGGAATTCTCTCTTTGAAACACTTTAGAAGGACTACTATGCCTGCAATCTTTTTTTTTTTTTTCTTTTTAAATAAATGTACATGAGAAAATTTTTTTAGTTTGTAAGAGCAATGGAATCCAAATAAAGTTACTTGAAAGAATGTACATGGTCAGTTCTTGTCTGTTTTCCTCCAGGGTAGTCGAATGGATGCATCAGATCCATCCCTTGGACATTCGATTGATGTAGAATTATTAGGATTGGATTGATCTTTCTGTTCTCTCCCCTTCTTATGGTCTAGGTCCTGTCCCATTCATAAGTGAATTCTTATAATTACTATTAGACAGATCTTTGCCATATTAGACTTTGCCTTCTCCCATCTGTCTTTGGACCTGATAGCAGATCAGTCCTCTTAGAGTACATGACTGATGTCACTATTTAAAAAAAAAAAAAAAAAAAAAAAAAAAAGTTAAAAATTTTAAATTAAATTTTATTTTTTTGGTACTGGGGATTGAACCCAAGGTGTTTAACCACTGAGCCACATCCTCAGCCCTTTTTATTTTGAGACAGAGTCTTGCTGAGTTGCTTAGGGCCTCACTAAGTTGCTGAGACTGAACTACTTTGATCCTCCTGCCTCAGCCTCCTGAGCTGCTGGGATTACAGGTGTGTGCCACTGTGTCCAGCATTATTATTGGTTTTTTTTTTTTTTTGAAGAGAAGCTTTAAGTTCACAACAAAATTGGGAGGAAGGTACAGAGATTTCTCATATATCCCTGCCCACAGCACACAGTCCACTTCCCCCACCAGAGTTGGCCACTTGTTACGGTTAATGACCCTATGTGGACACATTGTTATCATCCAGAGCCCACGGTTTCTGGTTGTGTTCACTCTTGGTGTGCATTCTGTGGGTTTGGACAGGTGTATGAGGACCCGTATCCCTCACTGTAGTAACACACACAGTGGTTTCACTGCCCTAAAAATCCTCTGGGCTCCACCTGTTCCTACTTCCCTTCATTCCTGGCAACCACTGATCTTTTTTACTCTCTCTATGGTTTTGCCTTTTCCAGAATGTCATATAGTTGAAATTGTCCAATATGGAGCCTTTTCAGATTGACTTTTTTTCTTACTAATTTGCATGAAAGCTTCTTCATGTCTTTTCATGGCTTGATAGCTTAGCTCTCCAGTACTTTTAAATTGAAGCCCAAACTTTTAAACCTGGTTTTCAAGGGCCTTCAGGTTGAAAAGTATCCTTTAATCATGAGTTATCTAATTTCCTTAAGTTTTAAAGCAGGACTTTACCACTTACTAGCAGTGTGACTTTGCTCAAGTGACTTAACTCCTCTGATCCCAGTTGGTTTATATACAAAACTGGAGATAACAACAGTGTATTCTTTGAGGCCCACCCCGGAATAGGCCCTGGATTTTCCTCCTGGGAGCAGGGGGATTGACTCACACTGTTCTTTGTTGCCTCCTGTGTCTGTATTTCCACACTTTTGCACTCATCCTGTAAGACCCAGCTGCCCCGCGCTGAGGGGTTCCTTTCTCTCACTCCACCCCAGCTGCTCTGGCCCAGCACGGCAGTGCGGGCAGTGCGCAGGCTGGTAGAGTGCTCTGGAGCCACCTGATGTGGTTGAGTCTTGCTTTTGCACCCTGCTGGCTGTGAGCCTTCAGTGGATCAGATACCTGAGCTTCCTTGTCCTCATCTGGGAAGATAATGGAAAACAGTGCTTGCTGGATGAGATTGTTGGGAGGAGTGGGTGAAAATCAAGTGACACCCTGGGCTCAGGTCACCTCACACATGCCTGACATACACGGCACAGCTCGTGTTCATACCATTGTGTCCTTCAGGAAATCTCTCCAAAATGTTGAGCTCTGATGGATTTTGTGGGATGCGTCCACCATTTTGCGCACATCGAGCAGGCAAGTTCCTGGCACAAAGCAAGCATAGAATATGTCCTCCCTGAGTGAGCGAATGTGCTAGATGGAGCCTCTTCAGGGCACACAGTCCTTCTCACATCTTCAGTCTAAGTGCCTGCGGAGAGATGGACTGATAAGTGCCAGGAAGTGAACTGGAATCTCCTTGGCCTCCGCCCTCCTGTCACGTTAATGCATTCAGATTCTACCTGAACTTTAAGCCCAGCTTGAAAGCCTGTCCTCTGAGATACCCTTCCAGCCAACGGTCCTGGTCTCTCATCCATCCACACGCTGTGCCTCTCCCTGCCCCGAGGCTTCTGGACCAGCATTCAACCAAGGCTCTGGAGGGCGAGAAAGAAGTGTTTCCATTCCAGATCCACATGGTGGTTGCCCATTGAACAGATGAGTTTTAGCGCAGAGGAGCGTTGTATGTTTAGGCATCATGTGCTCTGAAAAAAACTTTTTGTTATATACATTCACCTTGGAGAATGTCACCTGTCCCAGAGTAAACAATGGTGAGACTGCATAGTGAACCGCCAGGCACTGCCATTGAACTCTGACCATTATAGACTCCTGGCTACGCTGATTTCAGCTGCCCACTTGTCAAGTCTCATCCCTGAGAGTGCCGTGTATCTATAGACTTGCCTTTTTCATATTTTGTTTAGAGACCGGGTTTCTCTGAGTTGGTTAGTGCCTCGCTAACTTGCTGAGACTGGCTTTGAACTCGAGATCCTCCTGCCTCAGCCTCTTGAGCCTCTGGGATCACAGGTGTGTACCACTGTGCCCGGCTATAAAGAGACTTTTTAAAAATTTTAATTGTTTGTTCTATTTAGTTATACATGAGAGCAGGATGCATTTTGATTCATTGTTCACAAATGGAGTACAACTTTCATTCCTCTGGTTGTACACGATGTAGAGTCACACCATTCGGGTAATCATACATGTACATAGGGTAATGATGTCTGTCTCATTCCATCATCTTTCCTTCCCCCAGTCCTTCTCCTCTCCTCATTTCCCTCTACACAACCCATTCTTCCTCCATTCTTCCCTTAACCCTCACCCGCCCAAGTTCCATATCAGCATCCACTTATCAGAGAAAACATTCGGCCTTTGGTTTTTTGGGATTGGCTTATTTCACTTAGCATGATATTCTCCAGCTCCATTCATTTACCTGCAAATGCCATAATTTGTAAAGAGACTTTTGATGCTGTGTCATGGGCTTCCCCCAGTAACCCCAGAAGGTTGTTTTTTTCCCCCATCTTGTGAGTGATGAAATCGAGATACAGAGAGGTTGGATCGGTTGCACTGGGTCTCATAACTGGTGAGTGGTTGACCTGGGACTTGAAGCAACTCCCTCTCTGGCTTGGGAGGGCCCTTGAACAGCAACAGATTCAGCTTGCCTTTCTCAGCAGAGGGGGCACCGAGGTGCCCAGGGAGGTCCCAGCCTCTGACTCCCCAACCAGTTCCTGCTCAGCATCAGGACATGGCTTTGAGAGAGGGGCAAGGTGGGCTAGCCCTGTGAGAGACAGTGGGCAGCCACTGGGATAAAGTCCACTAGCACCCCTGGACAGGCCACATTTTCCTCTTGCTTTTATTGTTACTGAATCCCAAAGGCCCCACCTGCACCTCTTTCAGGTGACTGGATTGTCTCATTAGATGCTCAGGACTACTCAGTAAAAGAAGCAGGACCCAGGAAGGGGGCAGGGTGGTCAACAGACTGGTTCACAGAGCTCAGAGAGGAAGGGCCTGTCCTAAGGCCACACAGCTGGGCATAGTTTGCAGGGTCACGGTGGCAGCTAGACCCCCCATGTCGCTCTTTTCTTAGGACAGAGACTGAGATGCCACCTGGTCTAGAGTAGACTGTAGAGACTTTTACAAATGGGAGGAAAAAAATCATTGATTAAATATCCCCAAAGCCTTAATTACTGCTCTGTGTATAAGGTAAGAAAACAAGCATTTGGCCTAATCATTTAGGTGACTGAGAGGGCTTTGAGTTCTAGAGTCGGGCTTCGTTTAGGCTAAGTCAGTCCTGTGGCCTTGGCACAGGATTTCTTTGTGTCTTCTTAGTGTTCTCATCTAAAAAATGGGGCTGATGTTTATTTATTTATTTGGTGCTGGGATTTGAACCCAGGGCCTTGTGCCTGCAAGGCAAGCTGTCTACCAATTGAGCTATCTCCCCAGCCCCAGGGCTGATATTTTATAGTACACATTTTAAAGGATTTTGGTGAAGACTAATTGAGTCAGTGCCTGTGTAAGGTATTTAGAGATGTTCAAACAACAGAGCCCGTAGTATCAGGGTTTGAACCCAAGGCTGTTCTGCCACTACAACCTCAGCCCTTTTTTTTTTTTTTTTAATTTTTATTTTGAGACAGGGTCTTGATAAGTTGCCAAGGCTAGCCTCAAATTTGTGATCCTCCTGTCTCAACCTCCCAAGAAGCTGGGATTACAGGCGAAGGCTACTTCACCTGGATGATAAATATATTTTCTTTCATTCTCATTCTTCTTCTTCTTCTTCTTCTTCTTTTTTTTTTTTTTTTTTTTTGGTACTGGGAGTCAAACTCAGGGCCTTGCACATGCTGGGCAAGCACTCTGCCTCTGAGCTGCATTCCCAGTCCTACTATTTGTTTTTTGACTTTGAACTCTAGGTCCTTGATCCTGTCGAGGCTCTGAGGTTCCTGTTAGAGTATTTTATTTTCTTCCCCTGTACTTTTAGGGGAACTGAAGAGGAGTCCCATCTCGCCTTAGCAAATTTTGCAATACTGACTTCTAGGAAACTGAATCTAGTTAGATGCCACTTGAAGAGGTGAAGAAATACAGGTAGTGGTGAAGAATTCTGAACTTTGGAGTTTGCCTGAGTTTTCTCAATCAGGGCTGTTCCACTTCCTAGCTGTGTGACCTTAAGCAAATGTCTTAATCTCTCTGACCCTGTTGCTTCATGTACACAATTGGGGATAATAATAGTGTGCTCTTCTTAGGATCACCTTTTATTTTGGTTTTGTATTGCTTTTTGGTATTGGGGATTTAACCCAGGGGTGCTTAACCATTCAGCTACATCTCCAGGCTTTTATTTTTTAATTTTATTTTTTTATTTTGAGACAGGGTCTCATTAAGTTGCTTAGGGATTTTGCTAAGTTGCTGAGGCTGGCTTTGAACTTGCAATCCTCCTGCCTTCAGCCTCTTGACTTGCTGGGATTACAGGCTTCTTAGGATAATTTAAAGTAATTGCAGAGGGCACAGAAAGGTTACAGCACTGCCTGACATATAGTAAGCACTCAATAAATGAAGATGACAATGACAATGACTTATAAAATATGAAATACACAAATGTCAACTTGAGCTTGCAGGGAATTGAAAGTGCCTTAGAGACCATCTTGCTTATGTTCTTACCTTTAAGTCAGCATACAGACTGGAGACAGATGAGGGATGCCTCCAGGGCCCCCATCAGAGGCAGAATATGACCCCCTGCTGCTGTCTGTGTAGCAGGGACTCAAGTGTCTGGGACCCGCTGTCTGGAAACTCAGCCAGGCGAGCCTTGCTTGGCTGAGATGGATGCTCCCGGACAGCTCTGCAGTCGTATTTTGTCCCTGTATTGCCTGGCAGAACACAGTCATTTAGCAGAGGGAGAGCGAGGAGCCTTAGAAACAGGCCCTGAGCAGTTGCAGCAGCCGGCCCACGAGTTGCTCCCTGATGTTGCCATGGCAAACAGCCTTGGCAACGTGGCTGCTCACGCCTTTATTTCTGGTTGCAGGCTCCTTCCGGGGAAGTGTGGTACCCAGAACACTGGGGAGGGCCCTGCCCTGGCTTCTTGGCACTGAGGGTGGCCTGGCCTTCATGCTGCTAGCGACCCCACACAGCAGCCCCTGCTCAAAGCATCTGCAACCCACCCTGCATGGACTGCAGAAGCAGACTCCTGGGTAGGACAGTGGGGATCCCAAATGCCCTTCCATCCAAGTATCCTTCTATTTGTCAAAGCTTAAGTGTGTGTGTGACCATTCCACTGTACCCTCACGGCAAGAGCAGAACAACATAAGCTGGACACTGGCCTTATCTTCAATGGTATCCTTCAACAACAGTGGTGAGCAGGAGGAGGACAGTTAATAACTGCTCACTAACACTTTGAAGAAGCCACTCTGCCAGGCCCTGTGCTAAATTCTTCACATGTATAATCACTTTTAATCTCAGTGGGATGATCTCTATTATCCCATTTCACAGCTGGAAAGACTGAGGCTGCTCCCAGAGTTTGTGGCACTGGTGCTGTTCTGCATGTCCTCTCCTAGACCAGGCAGATCCTGGAGCTCCTCCCATGAAGTATCTGCTCTCCTCACTCCTGTCATTTCCAGCCGTATAATTCAAGGCCAAGCTCTAGTGCCACCTTCTCTGATTCTCCCCTCTCAGAAGTGCCCTGTTCTTTGCTCTGTGACTTTACGCTGTTACGGACTCCTTGCATTCTTTGCCTTTTGCCCTGTCCTGTCACTCTGGTGAGGGATTTTTTTCCTTTGTGGTTTTTGGTGCTGTGGATCACACCCAGGGCTTCCTTCACGCTAAGCACCTGCTCTGTGAGCTGCTCCCCTTCCTGTCCTGATGAAGAGTTTGACTTGGCAGGCAACAAGGACTGTGCAGCGCTTTTCACCACCACTCTCATCATCGTTAAGAGTAATCATGCAAAACAACCAGCAGTTAGAGACTCCCTAGTATGTGCCGGGACTTAAGCAAGGACCTTTAGGTGCATTGTCCTGTTGAACCTTATCCATCCAGTGAGGTCAGTATTGTGATGCATTAGGAAACAGAGGCTTAGAGAATTTCAGTAATTTTTTTCCAAATCACCTGAGCAGGCAATGGGGGATGGTGGTGCTGGGATTTCAACTTAGGTCTGCCTGTCTCCAAAGCATATGGTACTGACCACTGCAGTGTGGCTAATCTGGCTGAGAAAGGACCATAATGGGGAAGGGGGTGACTAGAGGCATCCATGGTGGCGGTGTGCGTGCGAGCCTCTGTGATAGGGCTCATGGAAGTGAGTTGGATGTGGGAGAGGAGCCCAGCCAAGATGGGGTGCATTGTTTGGTTTGGAGGGGTTCATATTGGGAAGGTATCCATTTACTCAGGACCCACTGTGCACAGTTCTGTCCCCACCCCTGGTCTTCTGAGCGTGGTTAAGTGCAACACTGCAGTCTCTGTTAACAACCTTTGTTTCTGTTCTCACCTTTCTCTCTTCTCTACCCAATCAGCCCTTGAGCACCCTAAGGAAATGGGACCTCAGCAAGAGGGCTTCCCATCAAGTCCCTCAGGGCCTTAACAGTTCCAGGCACACCAGAGACCTTCAACAGATACTTGTTGAATGACTCAAAGAATGAACAAATGCTGTTTGATTTTTTTCAGAAAGTTCACTAACCATTTGCCTGGCCCCGTAGGCTCCTTCTCTGTACTTGGAGCCCTGCTATGATAAGTGGGTGAGGAGTGTGGGGGCATTGTACAAGGGGCACTCTACCCTTGTCACCAGAGATAAGCCTTGCACACAGAGGACTCAAAGGCAAACACTTTGTGGAGCCTCTAGAAACCCCTATCAGAATACCCCTGCAGAGGGCAGGGCTTTGTGGAATGTCAAACCCTGTCAGGAATCCAGCCAGTGACTTTGGCCCCACTGGGGAGGGGCTCAGAGCTTCAGGAATCGCAAAAGTGCAGGGAGGTGCTTGGTCAAATGTCCCCATGTTCTAGGGAGATTGAAACCAGCACCTTACACGGAGCCTCATGCCCATGGCCCAGCTGCTTACTCCAGAGGAAGTGGCCTCAGAAGAAAGAGGAGTCCTGGGAGATGAAGGGGTGAGAGAGAACTCAGGGACCAGTGAGCACAGTCTCCAGCCCAAGAGGGCTAGCTCCACACCGTGTTGACGTGTCCTTGCTTCCAGGAGTTCCCTTGTACGTGCCGCCCCTTAGCCATCCTACTCTCACAGGCTTGCCAGTCATGTCCAGGCCTCATGACAGGAGAGGCAGCTAATCTGTTCTGCTAGCATGATTCCGTAGGCCTGGGGGAAGGAATGAGGTGTTACCTATGGACGGCTGCCCTGGTGACTTTAAGGGCCTCACTTAGTGATGGGGCAAAGGAGCCCAATACCACCCCCTGATTTCTGAATGTTTTACCATATGAAAGTACAAAGTTAATTGGCCATAAAAGCAGTGTCTCATGCCTGAGGAAAGCTCTGTTCTGCTCAGTGTTCTCTGAGGGAGTGAGGATTGTGCAGTATATTTTAATATTACTATAAAAAAAGGGAAGTCTATCCAAAGCAGAAAAAAGTTTAGCCTTTGGAGTTACTTATAAACTTTGCTTACTGTGAGCACTTATCCCTTCATAATGCCAGATGAATGAGGAATTAGACCAGCCATAAAGCTTTCTTTGAAAGTTAACACAGTCTGAAAACGAGGTATTGTCTCTCAGATTTCTAAGGCTGCATGGGGGAGGACAGTGTGCGGCCGGCCGTTGGGTCCACTGATTGGCCTCAGAAGACAGGGTAGCTTAATTAATGGAGCTTGGCTTCAGAGTCCACCTGTCTGGTTCAAACTTTAGCTTTATGACTTTTTTAGCTGTGTGATCTATGGAGTTAGGTAGCTGCTCTGTGCTCTAGTTAGCCGGCTCCCAAATGAGAGTAATAATAGGACTTACCTTCCAGGCTTGGGAGAGCTAATCAGTAGCTCTCAACCACAAGTGCACATCAGAATCGGCTATGTAGTTAAAACACTCATAATTACACATCTGAGGCTGTCCCAGACTTTTCGAATGAGAATCTTTGTGTACAGGCCCTTGAACTTCTGTTTTAAAAAGCTCCCTCCAATGACACCCCTGCTCTGGTCCTAAAAGCTAGATACTATTTGTAGAGTGTCTGGCACTAACTCTGTTGGTTCCCTCCTCTCCTTGTTTTTTCCACTTTAGTTCAGAGCACAGGATAGCATTTAGTTGATGAATGACCAGGGGACAGATGGAAGCCACGTTACAGTACCTGAGTAAAGCAGGGTAACTTCCTTATCCGCTGGCATTTCTGTTTGATTTTCACATCAGTCCCGTGTGGTAGGTAAGAGGTAGTGTTCTCATTTTACAGATAGGAAAATGGAGTCCCACAAGGTGACTCGATAGGATGCTACAGCTAATTTGTTTTCAGATATTTATCTTTATCCCATATCTACCTTCCTCAATCCCCAGCCACAGCCCCACATGTGGGGCAGCCTATCTGAAGAGGGATTACTTTAAGAGGTGGGTGGGTTGAAAGAGGGGGGAAAAGAGGGAGCCAGAGGGAATGTACACCGTCTACAGACCCTTAGGCCCATAGTCATTTGATTTATCAGGACCCTTAGGGATTAGAGGGTGCTGGTCAATGTCCCAGGCCAGATAGTAGTTTAAGGGGAGCAACAGACTGGAGACCACTTCTATGCTCAGATCACAGCCCTCAGTTCCCTGTGTGGCTGTGCAGAGCAGGTTGGTGGGGTCAGGGGTCTGCGCACGGGTACACAGAGAGCCCTTTGCTATTCTTTCTGCCCTAAGGCTCTTTGCTGAAATGCCCCCTCCCCTCCTTTAGGTCCTTCAGTGCCACCTCCTCAGGAGGCCTTCCCTGACCCTGCTTCTCCCACCACCATCCATTCCAGGACCGAGTTGTCTTTTCTTTGAGGCATGTCACACTGTGGGACGTGCAAGGAGATTCCACAAGGGCAGTGCTGCCTGTGTGGCTCCCGCTGCGTCCATAGGACCTAGATGGGGGTCCTGCACCTGCTGGGTACTCACCCCATGTTTTCTTTTCTTTCCTTCCTTTGCCCTCAACTGATTTTTTTTTCCATTGTGGCAAAATATATGTAACAAAAGATTCACCATTTTAGCTATTTTAAGGGCACAGTTCAGTGATATTAAATATTCATGATATTGTACAATTGTCACCTCTATTCATCTCCACAACTCTTTTCACCATATAAAACTGAAACTTTGTATCCATTAAATAATAACTCCCCAACAGGGACAACCACCTTCACACTCCCTGTCTGCTCTGACACCTTTAGGTGTCTCATGCAAATGGACTCAGACAACATTTGTCTTTTTATTTTTATTTGAAATAGCTTGTTTCACTTAGTATAATGTCCTCAAAGTTCATCCGTGTGGTAGCATGTGTCAAAAATGTTTTCCTTTTTAAAATGGAAGGATGTTCCTTTGAGTACAGGGACCCACATTTTGTTTCTTGTTCATTGGTGGGCCTTTGGTTTTCCTGTTTTAGCTATTATGAATGGTGGTGCCGTGAACATGAGTATAAAATCTACTTCGAGACTCTGCTTTCAGTTCTTTTGGGTACATACCCAGAGGTAGAACTGCTGGACCCTATGGCTGTGCTATTTTTAGCTGTCTGAGGAACTGCCATACTGTTTTCCATTGGCCACACAGTTTCATGTTCCCATCCTCCATGCCCTAGGCTTCCAGTTTCTCTACCAGCTTCCCAATACTTGTTATTTTCTGTTTTTTTTTTTTTTTTGACACTAGCCATTCTAATGGGTCTGAGGTGGTCTCTTATTATAGTTTTGATTTGCAGTTCCCTCATGATTGAGCAGTTTGTCTTGCACTTATTGGCTATTTGCAGATCTTCTTTGGAAAAATATTCAAGTCCTTTGCCCATTCTTGAATCAGGTCTTTTGGGCTTCTGTTGTTGAATTCGAGTTCTTTATGTGTTCAGGATATTAATCCCTTATCAGGTGTGTGATTTGCAAATCTTTTCTCCCATTTGGTGAGTTGCCTTTTTAACCTGTGAATGGGGTCTTTTGATTCATAAAGTTTTAAAGTTTTCATGAAGTCCAGTTTATCAATTTTCTCTTTTGTTGACTATGCCTTTGATGTTGTGTCCAAGAAAATGATTTAATCCAGTGCCATGAATCTTTTGCCCTCTGTTTTCTCCTAAGTATTTTTATAGTTTTAGGTCTTTCATTTAGGTCTTTGAACCATTTTGCACTAAGTTTTGCTTATGCCATTAGGTAAGGGTTGAGTTCATTGTGGTGTACCACTGAATATTCCTTGAATGAATGAATGAATGAATGAATGAATGAATGAGTTAATCCCTTAAGCTGTACTAGCCACTGTGCTGAGCTCATTTAACCCTTCTAGCAATGCCAGGAGATTAATACTCTCACCCTGTTTTTCACATGAGGGACCTAGGCTCAGAGGGAGTGTGGCAGTGCTGGGGGATATGACTCCTTTGTTGACCATACCATGCAGAGGTCCCCAGGGGCCCAGCAGGCTGGAGTGATCCAGGGTCCTGCCTCAGAAGTCCTGCCCCAGTGCCCCAGTGACCTCACACCACTTTCTCCCTGGGGTTGGGCAACAGCTCCTCCCTGTCCTTTGGGTGTGACCTGGGTACCTGTCCTGCAGAGCCCTGGGCCTCCAGTCCTCTCCAGCTTTTGCTCTTTGTCCTAGTGGCTGAGGGAGAGG
The DNA here is from genome assembly GCF_902686455.1 of Sciurus vulgaris. NCBI lineage: Eukaryota > Metazoa > Chordata > Mammalia > Rodentia > Sciuridae > Sciurus > Sciurus vulgaris. Next base: position 62,339,248 of record NC_136466.1, on the reverse strand, counting down.
CTGCCTGGCTTGTACTTTCTGGTCTGTTCCCTGACCCCCCTCTGCAGGAATGTGGCAACCTTTTCCTATAGTCTGTAGCCTTGCCTTCCTGGGGGTGGTAGGGGCAGTTTTGGTGGTCCTTGGCCAGGCACTGTAGCTAGAAAGCCCAGAGGGCATTTAGGGTGTCTTGGGTGGAGACTGCTTTGCCAGAGTACGTTTCCTTAGAACCAGAGTAGACCCAGATTGGGCCTGATCAGAGTAGCCACATTGGTCAGTGAAGTCCTGGGGGGATCAGGGTGGTCTCCAGGATGAAGAGCTCAAGGTCCAGGGATGTCAAAGTGACAGAAACAAAGGAGAAGGGAGAGGGACCTTACAGTCCACCACCCCAGAAGAAGAAAGCCTTCATTTGCTCAGAATACCCAAATGTAGATGTTTGATGATCCAGTTGTGAGAGAGCCACGGGAGGAGGAACTGTGTTCGTTCGCTAGTTCCAGGTGATGAGCCCACACTGGTTTGGAGGGCCAGAGTAGGTAGACTAGAACAATGGCCGAGAACAGCCCTGAGTCAGATGACAACAGGGTCTACCACTAGCAGCTGAACGCCATAGAGCATGTCACATACTCTGCCTCAGCCTCAATTTCCTCACCTGTGAAATGGGGTAAGAATATCCATCTCAAAAAGAGGTTGAAAAATGAGCAGATACAGTCTCTGAAGAGCTTAGCATGACATCTGGGTGTTGTTATTATCATTAATAATGACTAATTACCAGTGCCTGGATGGTCTGATGACAGCTTGTGGAGGGAACTGGTAGATTCCATGACTTCCAGAACTGTGGACAAGTATTTGATTCCTGATTCTTTTTCTATCCATGAAGCACTCACTCACTCGCTCTGCAGAAAACTGGGGTTGCAGATCTGAGAAAGCCTTGCTCCTTGCCCTAGAAACGGATCTGCAGAAAGCCCTGGAGGGTGGCCAGTGTAGAGTGTCCAGACAGCTTTTGTAGCAGAAGGGTGTTGAAGGATGAGCAGGAGCTGGCTGACATGGTGGGGGAGGGAAGGCGCAGCCTGTGTGGCTGGTGCATGAGCAGTGGGTGACAGGGTAGGCGGCAAAGCTGGAAGAGCTGAGCTTCCTGGAGGACTCCAGGGAGGGTGCAGAGCAGGATGAACCAAGTGTCTGGAAGAATCACGAGTAGTGACACTAAGCTTTCCAGCTCAAGTCCCAGCTGGAGGCTGCTCTGGAGAAGTCTTGGGAGGGTTTCAGAAGGAGGGTGACTTTGAGAGTGACTAGGTTTTCCCCGGGCCTCACAGGCGGGTGGAATGAGTGGTGTCACCTGTGATCGGCACAGTTCAGTGCAGGTCCTAAGCTGAGTGGAAGTCATGCAGGGATTTGCACTAGGATGGACCGGAAGGGAGGGGCACAAGTTCTCTTCCGTAGTCCTGACTGAAGTCCTTGTCCAATAGCACGATACTCTCCATTGTTGGTACCTGATGGAGAGGGAGAAGGCTAGTTTATGGAGTAAGCCCTCAGCAAATTTAATGATGATGATAATTATTGCCATAATAATTATGACCACTACTGTTAAACCTCATAGCACAGTGCTGTGAAATTCACACGGCACTTGCACATCCATGATTCATATCCCTGTGAGGCTTTTCATTTCCATGGCAGGTGAAGAGCTCAAGGTCCAGGGGTGTCAAAGTGACTTGCTCAGTAAGGTCACTATTGCAGGAACTTACCAGGAATGTGGGGCTTTTGACCCCTCAAGTCTGCCTGGTGGAGGAGGGATGGTGTTTGAAAGGAGCCCCTGAGCCATTCCTGTCCAGGCCTTGCCTGGGCTGAGTTCCCCAGATTATCTCAAATTCTCCTTGGAGCAATCATCCCCCGTCTTTCTGGAGTTGCAACATCCTCCCATTGTGTGATTTTGTAACAGTTGCAACTGTGAAACTCCCCCAGAAAAATGTAACTTCCATTGATTCCTCCTGATTGTGAGTTGGGGAAGGACAAATAGAATGTTGCAGCTGCTCTGGAGATTAGCACTGGTCTCGGAGAACACTGCGCCTGGGAGTCTGGAGGGAGCCTCCCTGCCCCACTGTCCCTCTTTGCCGTGTGACCTTGGACAAACCTTGCCCCTTCTCTGGGCCTGAGTCCCCTCTCTCCCATCTCTGCCATCTGTGTCTCATCTTTCTATATGGCAGCTGTTTTAGTGTCACAAGCCTGAGATTATGAATCACCCGGCTGTGTGTCTTTGGTCAGTGCTTCCTGGAGCAGGACTGCCAGGTACTAGAGAGGGAGATGACTTTCTGCAGGCAGATGGAGCCCGGGAACAAGCCCATCTAGGATGGGTGATGTGTTTCCCCCACATGCAGTGGCAAAGACAGTTGCAGGTGCTTAACTGCCCAGATTGGATCCCCTTTCCTGGTGACAGGTGCTCACGTCTCTCTGAACTGCTCTTTGGAAAAAATTTGTCAAGGGATCATGTGCCAAAAACAGTGGGTTGGAAGGAGGAGATAGCAGAGGAGGAACTCCAGGCAAGAGAATCCCCAATTCCCAACCTCCCCAGTGAATCATGGAACATTGGATAAGTCATTAACGGGGGTGGCAAGATTGGGTGAAAATTGGGAACTTTGGGCCAGATTTTTTTTTTTTTTTAAAGAGCGAGTCATTCAAAATCCTCCACTGACAGATTATATTTAAAATGATTTCTTCCTTTTTTCCCATAGTACTATTTTGTCTCTATTGAAAAATTATTTTAATCTATAAAGCCAATTGCCTTATAACTCTACTCTCTGTTTTAGTTAAAAAAGTATTTTAATAGGGGAGGGAAGGTGTTCGTGAACTTTCAGATATCCTGGTGTGGGGGGTTCTCGACTTGGCTGGGGGTGCTCTTTGAGGCTCAGGATGGCCATTCTTTGGACTGTGTTTCTGGTGCCTTTCACACAGAGTTGCTTGCTCAAGTATGAGGTCTGTAATTATTTAAAGAAGGCTCACATCAAGTGGAAAAAGAGTGACCACAGTTACCGTACTGTGTGGCCAAGAGGCAATCCAACCCCAGAGGTACCCAGTTCCGCCCGGCCCTTGCCAGCTGTGGGATTGTGCAGCCGGGTGAGTTAGGTGTCTGTGAGCTGACAGGCAGGTCCAAGTGTACTCAGAGGGTGCCATGCGGGCAGCCTGGCCCCACTTCAGCCTGGAAGGTGAGATCTGCCCATGTCCAGGGGAGTCTGCACTCTGTGCTGAACAAAACAAGTTAATGTACAGGCAATTTTATCTAGGAAATGGAAGCTAAAAGTTATGAAATTTAAAACAAAAAAATTTACATCCTTAAAACTCAGACATTTGTTTAATTGTACCATAGTTTATCATCAAGCCCAGAGTGTTTTGGAGAAATTACTTCTTGCCTGAGATTTTTATTTTATATTTTGGTTGTTTTGTTCAATGAGGGGAACATATATTTTTAAAAACTAAAAATTAATATTTCAAAACATCTTTTAAAGTGATATTTTAAACATTTCCAATGGTAGGAACTAATTTGTCAGAGAAAATGAGGCTGTCCCTACCCCACTGTGCCTTCTCTTTAGGAAACAGTCACTCTTAGCAGTTGGTGTGTTTCAACTTTTCTTTTCTTTTGGTAGAAATTATGTGTGTGTGCATGTCTATTAAGTATATTATGTGTTTATTTTTGTTACTGGGAATCGAACCCAGGACCCCACACGTGATAAGCAAATGAGTTTCACCTCCAGTCCCTGAACTGTAATTTTTCTTGTTGAGAAAGATAGGAGATGCTAATTTATTGGAAGTTGAGAGTATACAAATAGGCAAAAGAAACAAAATAAAAATAATCCCAGCACCCAGAAGCAACCAGTTATAAGCAGTGCTTTAAAAAAAAAAAAAAAAAAAAAAAAGGTAACTTTGTAGGTTCTATATCTAGTCAAACTTCTTCACTCCTTGAGCACACTCTTCCTGCTTCCCAGCCCCCATTTATGGACTGATTTCTGCCTAAGACCTTGAGATGGAAAGAACAAGACTGTAGCCCTAGTTTATTACACACCATGTGACCTCTTTGAACCTCTATCTCCTCCTTCATAAAATGGGAACAGTCCCTGCTTGCTGTGAGAACACAGTCATCGTGGATCTGGAAGCTCATTCTTAGACAGGGTTATAAGCAGAGGTGCGGATGGGCTGTTCCTTCAGCAGCCTGTGCACACCATGGCCTCTGCTGCTGTTGCCTGTTGTTAACTCCGATAATACCTGGCTTAGACAATATCAGATCACCTCCAAGTCTTTCACATGACCGCTAGCCATTTACCTCAGGCTTCAGGTACCCTCAAGGTGCAGCTTTGAGGCTACACTGTATACTGCATACTTTTGTTGATGGGTACAGATCAAGATAAACAGCCTTGCTGGGAGGGAAGGCATTCAAACGCAGGCATCCTGATTTAGAATCTGTTACTCACCCGGGTTGCTGGAAGTGTTAACTGATCTACCTTGTGATGCAGACTGCAATTGGAGCAGACCCAAGGGGAAGAAACTGGTGAGGGTCGGTTGAGGGGGGGGGGGCAGGCCCTCTCCCCCAGGAAGAACCAGCTGCCTGATCAGCTAATTTTCATGCCATTTTTAGCATACACCATGGTTCAGTGGTAACGAGACAAATGGACTTGCTTGTATATTTATTTTGAAAATGTAATAAAGGCCCTGGTTTAAAAAATTATAAAAGTTACAAATGGAAATCATGCCTTGTGTTCCCATTCTTGTGTTTCCATCCCCAGAGCAATTCTGCACCTATTTCTAAGGTGTTCTTCCAGAGATAAGCCACAGACACAAGCAGATAGATGGTCTGACTTCCTGCCTCCATTTTTTTTTTTTTTAATAGCAACAGGAGCAAACTAAGAACAGCTTGGTTTGTGCAGCTTGCATTTTTCCATTTGCTACTTTGCAAAGATCTTCTCATATCAATATGTAAAACTCCACCTCATATTTTGGCCTGAGTGTTGGTTTAGTCCTCTATTGGGCTGTCAGGTTAGTCCTAATTTTGTGCTGCTGGTCTGCAGTGATATCTTTGTAGGGCGTCATTTTGCACACATGTGACTTTATAAATACCTGAGAGGGGAACTGCCCAGTCCAAGGTTGTGTGCGTTTTAAATTTTGATGAATATCGTCATATTCCTCTAGAGTTCCTTAGAAGATTCCATCAGTTTGTTTCTGGAGAAATGAATGACAGATTTTGTTTCTTCACGTCATCCCCAACCTGTTATGTTATGCAACTTTTTTGATCTCTGTCAATCTGGCGTCCCTCTGGAGTTTTGATTTGCAGTCTTTCCGCATGGTGAAGGCTCACTTGTGTTTGCTTTCCTATGAACTGCCTGTCAGGCGGTTGATTCTAACTTTATTGATTTGTGCTGGTGAGCTTGTTTTACCCCACATAACCTAATATGACCCTGTGCCCTTTTTGGTGCCCCTTTTCCCTCTGGCAGCTCTGTTTGGAGTAGAAAGTTCTCTGGACTGGGCCTAGGGTCTCGACTCTGGGTCACCACCTAGCTGTTGTGGGAGTGTGACTGTCCCTTAAGCAGAGCCCTTCTTTCCTGCTCTATAAAGTGAGTATGTTAGTTAGACAGCAGAATTGTTGGATTAGACGAGATGCTGCATGTAAAGGTGTTTTTGTAAACTGTAGAAAGCTGTCACAACATAATATCACGTTAATATTTGCTTGATTTCTGATTGATTTGATTTTAGATACCCAACACCTTAGAGCTGAGTCATCTGGTTAAACTGGTAGAGAGATGGAGGCCAAGAGAAAGAAGGTCCTTTCAGAGTTCACGAGGTAATGAGGCCCTGATCTGTCTTGCTCTCGTAGGAGTCAGGGGCCACGCGTAGTTTCTTCAAGAGCATTCTTATTTTCACGGTAAAGGATTCCACCTTCCATGACAGCATTGCCGTTTCCTGGCTGACCTTTGGAGCTAAAAAATGCCCTGTTCAGCTAGCTGTTAGCTGCAGACCCTGCTCAGGTGGTTTAACTTTTGTGGGCCTTGGTTGTCTTCTTTGTGGAGGGCACAGAACTGTGGAGAGGGTCATTGAGGCTATAGTACCAAAGTCTTGCCCATCTAGCACCTGCTGGGGGCTTGGTACATGGTGTCCTTAGTATTGCTTGGCTTTGCAGGAGGTGTGGCAGCCTGACTGGCAGAGTTTAAGGTCTTGCTGGTTGTTTGACCATGGGCATGTTACTTCCCCTCTCTGAGGTAGTGACAGGAGTCCTGTTTGAAGAATCAGTGGGTTTTGTATATTGAGTACTTAGCACACTGGGGCTACTTCATGAATTAATAAATGTTATTTTAAAAAAAAGCGCTTACTGATGTGCCTGTTAAGTGCCAGTACTGTCTAGATATTGGGGGTTTAACAGAAAAGAAGCAGGACCTCTGGCCTTGGGGCCCAATGTGGCTTCTGCTGTAGATTCCGTGGGGCCCTTCCTAGAAGCTGTAAGGCACATGCCCTGAGGAAATTTGGGAATTCTTCCTGTCCCAGTAGGCTCTACAGATCACTTCCTATGAGATGCTGTTTTTGTTTAACTCTAGGAAACTTGACTCGGCCTCCATCCCGCCCCCTCCCCTGCCACAAGTGGCTGGGCCTTCCTGGCTGGCCTGTGAGTGGAGGCCACCTGAGATTCCTTGCCTGCAGTCTGTACTCCCTGTGATCTGGGGGCTTGATGGGTACTGCCTAGGTAGGGTCTGGCTTCTGGACCTCTAGACCTGGGTTTCCTGGTTATTAATTGTCCTGCTTAGGGAAACATGCTGCCTGTCCTATCTGTTCTTAATACCTGCTTTCTAGGCCCCAACCACTGTGCTTGGACCTGGGTACACAATACTAGCTCACTCCCAGGACTCTTCTTGAGCTGCCACGGGCGGGGGAGGGGGCAGAGAATTTGCAAGAGGATTTCAGCTAGGGTCAATGCTTTGAAGACAATAAAAAGTCAAGGACATGTGATGGAGAGGGACTGCCCTAGAGAAGGGTGTCCAGGGGCCTCTCTGCGGTGATGCTTATGCTGAAGGCTGAGAAATCAAAAAGGAAACAGTCTTTGGGGAAAAAGCATTCTGGGCAGGGGGAAAGCAAGTGCAAAGGCCCTGAGCTTTGGAGTTTGTCATTCTTCACAATAGGGAGGCTACAGAAAGAGCCCTGATGTGTTGGAATATTTGTTCAGAGCAGGTGATGTGCTAGGTACAAATGTGTGCTGGCCCTACCTGAGAGGATGGCGGAGTCAGCCGAGAAGTGAGTGCATAAATACATTTTGGGCCATCACTTGAGTTCCATTATTTACTTGACATGAATAAAGTCCACGAGGCCTCTGTAAGTTGCAGAATTGAGTCAGAGTGGCCTGGAAGGCTGTCCTGACGGATGCAGGCTTCCTTGCTGGCCCTCCATCTAATGGTGTCAACGTCTGCAGCCACCGTAGACACAAAGTCAATTTCTACTCTTGGATCTGCGATTTAATGCCCGGCTGCTCAGAGAGCTGTGCAGAGTGGAGGTCAGAGGGGCTAATGGGTAGCTTAATAAAAGGAAGGGTCCTAGAGCTGGAAAAGCTGGGTGCAAGGCAGGGTCACCACACAGAGAAACCTGTATAACCAGACCAAGGGCCCTTCCCACCATCACAGCCAGAGAGGCACAGGCCAGAGTGTGTGCCTTGGGTGCCACTGACCTGGGAGGGGGTCTTCAGATCCCTAGGAATCTGGGTTCTAGAGAAAGGCTAGGTGGGCAGCTTGGGACATTTTCTGGCCTGGATTAATCTTTCCCTCTCACAGCCTGAGGAGTGGCCTCCTTTCTCCTTGTCTCCCCTAGTACCGTGACCCTTGCTCCGGAAGCTGCACACACAGCAGTGTCTGTGGTTAATGCTAGTGGGTGCTGGGATAGGTCTACAGTGTGATGTCCATGTGAGGGTCCAGCTCACCGTGGTAAGGCCAAAGGTCACTCACCTTGTGGGTGGACTGGGGCTGGGTTAACCCTGTCCTGGGACAAGTCCAGTCATTCACTTCCTTGTAGATCAGAATTCACTCATTCACCCATTCTTTCACTTTTCCCTTGTCTTATCCATCCTACCTACATACATACTTAGTTTGTTCTTTCATTTAACACGTACTTACAGAATTACAGTCCACGAAGGGCTCCATGGGTGCTGGGGGCAGATCATCCCTGCACTGAGTCTAAGTAAGTCTACTGGGGAGAGGAAGAAGCAGCCCTGTGAACTGCACTTTTGTTAGAATTAGGATTATATTCCTCACTGACTCTGCACATAACAGCTCATATTGGGAGACATACCTTCAAAGACACATACTGGGACCAGGCTGACAGATGAACATCCACGTGGAATCTCCTGTGTGGTCCTGCGCCCAGGCAGTGCCATCTTTTGGGCAGAGAGGCAGTTAGGGTGTGCTTCCCAGTAGTTCTTCAGCTGGGGATTCAGAGATGGCCATGCAGGCCAGCCCTGCCCATGTTTCTAGAGCTTTCCTTCCAGGCTCCATGGTGTCCTGCATCTCTGTTGTAGGGTTGTATCCTGCTTTGAGTTTAATTTGACAAATACTTAATAATTGTTCATTTTTCATGTTTTAGAAGATGTAATTAAAGAAATGGCCATTAATTTTATACATTCACAATTCTTATGTCTCATTCGAGTCATCTCCTGTTTTGTTTTTGAAATTTAAAACACAAACTTACTTTTAAAATTTTATTCCAAAGGAATTAAATCTTTATTGAAGAAAATGAAAGAAGTACAGATCCATCCATTCCTCCAAAATAGAAACTGCTCATGGTTTCATTGTGAGGAAGTGACCACTATCAGCATTTCTTTCTTCCCATATACATTTTTCCTTTTAAAAAAAATCCACTTATGCTGTCTTTGAGACTTTTTCACTTCACATTGTGTTGTGTAATCTGTCCTTATTAAAGTCTTGTTAATCTTCATTAAGGTTTTTAGAAGGTTCTCTTATGGCCTTCAATTTTTTAACTTGCCCTTTTGATGACAGCAGGCTGGGGCTTGAGATTCTGTTTTGTAGTCTTTTTCTCTCTTCTTGGGAGCCAGTTAAGTTTTACTCATGACCTCAGTAATTTTACTCATAACCTCAGGCGAGTAATTGGTGCTTGTTGGCCTCTTTATTTATTTGGAAAAGGGGCAGTTTCTGTCTTGGAGGTGAGGGTGAGCCCATAGTGGGGCTGGAGCCTGCCTGCTACCATGGAGCAGGAGAGAGGAGGTGCTGTCATTTCCTATTCAGTGGCCAGAGCCAGAGGCTGAGGGTTAAGTCACCTGCCTCACTGGCTGTTGACCAGTGTTGGACCTGAGCCGCATACAAATGGAGGTTGGACTGAGCCCTGGGTGGGGTGGTCCCCTTCATTGCAAAGAAGGGGCTCCTCCTGCCCCCACCTCCCTCCTCACAAACCAGAGGAAGTGGAATTTGGTTAAGAATGACCCATATCCTCACCAGGCATGCTTCCAGCAGTGTGGGGCAGCTGCAGAGCTGGGCTTTGGGGTTTTTGGGGGGGTAGGGGGGGGCCTGGCCTCCAAGAGACCACCCACACCTGCCTTGGATCTTGAGCCTCAGTGAGTGAGGCTATGCCACTTCCCTGTCAGGCAGCTTGTTAGTGGCAGTGCTGGGATTTGAACCCAGGGCTTTTCTGCTTCATGTCTCCTGTGAGGCTCATTTGTCCGGCTGGTTGAAGTGTTATTTTGGGAAGAAAACCGTGGGGGATGTGGAGGAAGTAGGAGGGCCATCCACAGATTCCTTCCTTCAGAGCAGCCATTCTTGGCCTGGGCTCAGCCCCACAGACACAGCTTGAGCCAGTGACCCTCAGCAGAGCTGCAAATAGCAAACTGTTGGGGCATCGAGACTGTCCAGCAAGGCAGAAAACACCACTCACACTCCTGGATTGCTGGGGTGGGGACAGAGATGGGGCTACCCCTGCTGCAGTGCCCCTGAACCAGAGACACAGTCTTGATATCAGCAGTCTGCTCTTTAACAAGCTGTGTGACCTTGGGAAAGTAGCTGGGCTTTTCTGAGTTTACTCCCTATTTATTTTTATTTAAAAAAAATTTTTTTTTTTTTTTCAATACTGGAGACTGAGCTAGGTGGGGGAGCATTCTATCACTGAGCCATATACCCAGCACCCTCAGCCCCCTTTATGTTTTTAAGACAAGGTCTCCCTAAGTTTTCCCAGGCTAGTCTTGAACTTGGCCATCCTCCTGCCTCTGTTTCCCTAGTTGCTGGGATGGTAGGCTTCTGGCCTAGCTGTTTCCTCCCCATTTAAAGAGGATGCAACCCAGGGTAGTTGCAAGAATTAAATGAGAAGTAGCAGCCATGGCATTATCATCATGATTACCACCGTCCCTCATGGGGGTGTCAGCAGGTGTGGAGAAGCCTGGGACAGGCTTGGGTTTGAGGTTGTGTACATTGTACAGAGTGCAGCTCAAATGCTATGCAAATGTGGCACATTGTCCTCCTAAGAACTCATGCACCTGCCACCAATTACAAAAGCCTCCATGGGCTGTACAGGGCTTTCCCTGAGAGGGAAGGAGTGCAGTTTTTTCTGGGATTTGGCTCAATATGTGGCACAATGCCATCAACCTGGCCCACTGAGCAGTCAAGAACAGCCTTGCCCATCTTTTATTTTATTTATTTATTTTCGCGGTGCTGGGGATTGAACCCAGGGCCTTATGCTTGACAGGCAGTCATTCTACAAACTGAGCTATATCCCCAACTCCTTGCCCATCTTTGAAGTAAAGTAAAAGAGGTTTTGTGGGTCCTGAAGACAGATTGCTTGGGATCCAACCCTGACTCTGTGATTATTTTTATTCTTTTTCCAACTTTATTGAGGCACTTGACAAATAAAAATTGTCATTCTGTTGGGCACAGTGGAGCACACCTATAATCCCAGCAGCTTGGGAAGCTGAGGCAAGAGGATCACAAGTTCAAAGCCAGCCTCAGCAACGTAGCAAGGCCCTAAGCAACTTAGTAAGACCTGTCTCTAAATAAAAAAATAAAAGGGGTAGGGATGTGGCTCAGTGGTTAAACATCCCTGGGTTCAATCCATGGCACCGGAAAAAAAAAAAAAATGTCCATTCTGAAGATGAACAATGTGATTTGATACATCTATATGTTGTGAAATGATCCCTAATCAAACTAATGAACATAGCCACCACCTCACAGGTACTGGTGTGTGTGTGCGTGCTAAGAGAACATTTACAATCTACTCTTGGTAAATTTCAAGTATACAGTATAGTGTTAACTATAGTCACATTGCTTTATTGTAGATCCCCGGAACTTATTCATCCTGTATAATGGAAACGTATCCTTCGACTAATAGCTCTCATTTCCCCACCCCCAGCCCTGCTCATCACCATTCCTTTCTCTGTGTATCTTCTGGGTGTATATCCAAAGGAAATGAAAAGCAGGTTCTTGAAGAAATAGCTGCACACCACGGCCATTGCAGCATTATTTACAATAGCTAAGATAAGGAGTAACCCACACAGCCACCAGTAGATGAATAAAGAAAATTTGGTACTCAATGGAATATTATTTAGCCTTAAAAAATGAAACATTGTCATTTGCAGCAACATGAATGGAGGACCTTATGCCAAGTGAAATAAGCCAGATGTAGAAAGACCAATACTTTGATTTACATGTAGACTGTGGGAAAGCTTGTGTTGTATTAATTTGACAGAGTGCAGTTTTCGGTGTCCTCAGTCTCCTCATGCATCACTGGCAAGCACTATGTTATCTCATGGACACGGCGCATGCCTAGTTGACTGTAGTTCCAACTTCATTATGATCTTGTGAAGGAGAAGCAAGATCAAGAGTGTTTAAAGAAGTTAGCATGGTGCTAAGCACTCAGTTTTCGTTCTCATGACTCGAATTTCTACTTCTCCATGCCAGAGAAGCTCAAGCTGCTTCCCAGCCTCTTCTCTGGCCAGACACTGGGTCCTTGTGTAGACCTATGAGAGAAGATGGGTGTCAGGTGCAAAGGCAGTGACAAGCAGAGAGTGGTAGGTGACCCAGGTCAGGAGTTACATCCTGTGCAGCATCCTCATGCCTCTCTGGGGATCCTGGCCTACTCCACCAGCCCTCTAAGACCCTGACCTTTTCGTTGTCCAGAGGGAGAATTCCAAGGCTCTCAGGAATGGAAAAGAGGCATTACCCAGCATCCTCTGGGGCACCTTGGATTATCCACCTGCTGATTGCACACACAGAAGGACAGAATGCTTGCTGTCTCCAGAGGCAGCCTGTGTTGTTCTGGGGACTGTGTTGGCAATTTGGGTGCTGAATTGAATCCAGCTTCTCTCTTCTGTTTCTCACTCTGGTTATGAAGGCCCCTGAGCCTCCTTAGATCCCTGAGAAAGAACTGCTGTCCTCCACACCCTTCCCTGACCCCTTCTCTGCCCTGCACCCTCGTGCCTTCGGCTCTGGTCCTGCAGGTCCTATTTTGAATTCCTCAAGGTAGCTCCACCCTGGCCCCAGGTCCCTGGGTGACTCTTAAACCTTTCTTCTTCCAATTAAAGATACAGCTCATATTGGGTCTTTAGTTGAATGGAAGAATTCAGGCACTAGGTGTGTTTTTCTTTCTTGTTGTCAGGGATGTTGGGGATAAGGGTGGCGTTACGGGACGGGGAGGGTATTTTAAATCCTTTACAGAGTTCTGTACCTGCTGGTCCTGGGCATGGCTGAGTGGAATGTGTGGGTCAGGAGGAGTCAGAGCAGGAGCACAGAGGGCCTTCAGGGGCAGTTCCTCCTGGTGCTTTACTTTTCTTTTGGTCATGGATCCTGATTGAAGACTGGAGATAGATGGACTCTCTGTGTAAGAATGATACCACACACAAGTTTGCATGTGATTTTGGACTCCCTGAAAGTCATGCACCAGCCCAGAGTAAGTTCTATTTGAGTCTTGAACCTTTCTTTGCAGACAATGAAACTGAGGCCCAGAGAATCACCCCACAGTTCATTGCTAGGAGGGCAGTGGGGCCCTGGAATGGCTCGGCCAGAGGCAGGGCTGGGACCTGTGTGGATGAACAGGAGATGAGCAAGGAGGAATACTCTGGCCAGGGGAAATTGGCCTCCAGGCCTGCAGAAAAGATGGGATCCAAACATGGAGGCTGAGGTGGCCTGGTGAGGGGAGATTAAATTTGTGGAATCTGTCAATTAGTGGTGGACACATCACAGACTATAGTATGGGGATTGTGTGATCCTTAGCTATTTAAGTTAAAAGACCTAGGCAGGCCAGATGTTGAGACCCAGAAGCTACTGTTAAAGAATTTAACAGGAGAAACAGGCCCAGAAGGGCAGGGGACTGGGATAGGGGCAGTGCATGTGGATTAGTTAACTCAGTCTCAAAGCATGGCATGGGCGCTCTGCTTGGTTATCTGGGCTGGCAAACAATCCAGATTATTTTGTTCTAGAAACTAAGTTTTTATTTAAGTGCATATTTGAGATAATATAACTATATCTAACTTATTGCTAAGGACAAGTCAAAGAGGAAAAAAATGAGTGAATTTAAATAAAGACATATTAAGTAAAACACAGTAGAGGAGTATAAAGCTATGTTAACAGTCAGGAAGTTGGCACAAGACCCTATTGGATTGGATTGACAGCTTTGACTTACCAGGTCCCTGAACTCCTAGAGTGGCTCTTCTTAGGGCAGAAAGTGCAGCTCAATACCTATGTTCTCCACTGCCTTTCTGGGGTGGGCTTCTTCCCAGAAATAGTGCAGAGAAGACTGGCCCCAGGGTGGGGCTGAGGTGGTGTTACGGACCCCGGGGGTGGGACCCTGAGTGCAGGCTTCCTCCAACCCAACAGAAAGCCATCTCTAACCAGAGTTCAGAGACAGGACTAGGGTCAAGCTTAGGCCACTCCTATCTGTGTGACTGAGGAAGGGGGAGGGTCAGTGCCACCTCCCCTGATCTGCAAGGTATGGGTAGCTGGAAGAGCCTGCCCTGGGCTCACCCAGGTCTCAGGTCACAGGCGGGGAACTTTCTACCCTGTCCGGCCTTCAGTTCCTTACTTCCAAAATGGGGGATAATGAAACACCGATCCTTGAGGTTGGTTTTAGGATTAAATGAGTTAATGTTTTTAACATTACCTTGCACATAGTAATTGCTCAATTTATTTAAGATTGCTATTTTACTAGATTTTTTATTTTTAAAAAAGAATACATATGGAAATTTCTTTGTGACGTGAGCAGATCTATTACCTCTGAATTCTCATGCAAATGTTGGACCTTACAATTAACTTTGCCATCAAGAAATCTGCCACTGGGTAGGTGGCAGCCTATCCAAGTTGCAAGTTTAGGGATTTTCTTTTATAATTCTTTTTAATTTGTTATGCTCATTATTGTTATTATTATTTTAATAGAAATTGAGTAGTCCAAATGAAGGAAGTCAATTAGAAATTTAAAGTTATGTGGTTACAGAGCATTGAGGAAAAACAGACTAAAATAATGTATTTTTATCAAGTTTACAGAATATCAGGCCTAGCGGAGCCCTGATGATCAACTAATCCATATATTCAAAGGCACCACCTATACAGTACTTTCTGTAAACCAGACAATCTGATTAACACGTTGCATCTATCCTTCCTAGTCCATCCTCCAAACACGAGCAATAGCATTAGCATCATGTTTCAAAGAGGGAACTGAGAAGTTACAAACTTGCCTGAAAACACACAACTCATTTAAGGCAGAGCTAAAATTTGAACCAGGCACTGTGATTCAACTAGTAAGTAAATAATCTCTCAACCATACCAGGCCAGTAATCTGTCCTGATGCTGGAGCCCGCAGGGTTTAAGGGCTGTACCCTTGGATTCAGCCCTAGGGGCTGGGGTCCTCCCAACAGCCCTGCCACTTGATTTCACTGGATCCCACCAAAGGCAAATGTGGGATGATTATCTGTCTCCCACCCAATCAGGTAGGTGGCCTCTTTGGGGAAAGTAGATGTTCTCTGAGTGGCTCTGAGAGAAGCCAGGTTCCTGCTTGCACTTTGAGAACCTGAGACTGGAACCAGCCCACATCGTGGGGAGGGTCGCAGGGGTGTGAGCAGGAGGCAGAACCAGTTCCTTTCCAAGTCAGTTTGGCTGGTGGTACTGGCCTAGTGTGACTGTCATGGAAATGGGGACCAGGTCCCCTCAGTTGGGAGAGAGCTGTCCTAGCAACTCCCTGGCCCCTGGCAAGGTTGTTCTCCTAACGTCAGGGAAGGAGGTCTGAAGGAGGTCTGCGCTGTACTGGAGAACAATAGTTCTCTTTCTGGAAAGCTGGACATATAGGGCCACTTCCCACACTGGCTTTGCTGGGAGGGGAGAGTGTGGGTTGGGGTGTTAGGTTAGGGAGGTGAGCTCTGGGACCTGTGGGGGTGTTGTACAGGGAGGTACCACAGCCCACATGTGTGTTCTTGTGCCTCTTGCTCTTTACTCTGCTCCAGGGAATGTGGTCTGGGTGAGGCAGGGAAAGATTCTTTGATAATAAAATAATTGTTTAAAAGTAATGGTTTATTCAGGGCTTGCAGGGGAGGTCTTCTTCCTGGTTTTTCTTCTGAGACTGTGGGAAGCCTGGAGGGTGTGGTGAGATGAGCTCAGGTCTCCGTATCAGTGGAGTCAGATCGTAGAATTATAGGGGGAGGCTTGAACCTCATTCCCAATATAGCAGAATTCCAGAAATCTAGAACCTTCTCAAATCATGGATGCATGGCTATCTGTTGCTGTATTTTTTTCCCCCAGGTAAGAAAGCTCCTCATGGCTTCCTTGGACAGTGCTGGGTCTGCTCCTCTGAGCAGCAGCAGGGGTGGGACATTCTCCCTGGAGCACCATGTCCCCTTTGGACACCTGACAATCTAGGCTCTTCCCTGCAGGGTGCAGGAATAAACCTTTCCTTTCCTTTGGTCTTTCTCTACATTTGTGGGACCCCCAGCCACCCCCCTTTCTCTGGGATTTAGTTTTTTCACTCACACATTAATGAGGTTTGTATTAGCTTCCTACTTCTGCTGTAACAAATCATCACAAACTTAGTGGCCTAACACAGATTTATTATCTTGTTTGTCGTGTTGGATGGCAAAAGTCCAAAATGGGATCACCGGACTAGTGAAGATGTTAGCGGGGCCATAGTCCTTCCTTGGGGCTCTGGGACAGAATTCATTTCCTTACCTTTTCCAGCTTCTCAGGGCTGCCCTCTGTCCTTGGTCACTTTGCTCCAACCTCTGCTTCCGTCCTCACATCTTTCTTTCTGACTTGGGCCCTGCTGCCTCCCTTTTATAAAGACCCACCCAGGTAATCCAGGATAATCTCCCCGTCTCAAGATTCTTGTATTTATCACATTTGAAAGTTCAGTTTGCCCCGTAAGGTAGTATATGCTCAGGTCTGGGGGATTGGGTGGTGGACATCTTTGGGGAATGTGCTTCTGCTTGTTGAGGAGTGGCCCTCTCATCCTGCTGCAGCCGACCTGTCTCCACAGTAGCACCTCAGCCACTTTCCTCAGGGTCACAGGTGCCCCTGCCTTCCTGCTGACTCTGGCTTCTGCGTGGGGAGCTGGGCGGGAGGTGGCCACGTCATCATCTCAGGGTTAGGGCCTCTGCGTGGATTCCAGGAGGGGCCTGCACAGGCTGCGGGGCACTGGTGATGTGTTGGAATTTGATGGGAAAGTGACCGTGTGAAGATACTGTGACTGTATGCTGTGTCAGTGGTCAGATGGTGACCCTGCCTAGTGAGCATGGTGTGGCTTGGGCTGTGCTGCTGTCACAGGAGGGTGTCTGGGGTGATGGTCTTTGTGGCAGTGGTGTTTTCTACCAGAGCACGGTGCTTGGTGTTCGCTGGTCGTTGTCCTGCACCATGCTGGCTGTGTCCAGGCTTGGCGTTTTGAGTTGACATGTTCTTGGTATCTAGGATGATCACACAGGCTGTCACTGGCTTGTGGGGCAGGCATCCCTGTGGTGTGGCTCGAATAGACAGGTGAGAGCTACATGTCTTTGATTCATCAAGTCCCTCTGCAGAGGAAGCATAGCTGTGCCTCTCGAAGGCTGTGGGAGGCAGTCTGTGCCCCTGGCTTCCCCTTGGCATCTGCCCACAGCAAGTTTTGTGGAGTTGGTACACAATATCCCCTGGCCACTGACCTTCCTCAGCCATCACTGCCCATGGAAGGGAAGATACCTCTGGCTCCTGCTCTGGGCAAGGGTGGGGCAAGCCAGCTTCTATTCTCAGAGGTTGTGTCCCAGCCTGGTCCCTGACCAGCTGCTTTCTTCTAGCCTGACCCTCACCGTGGAAAGAAGCTGCACCTCTGCCTAGTGAGAGCTTCTATTTTCTTCAAATGACTGTCAAACTCTTTTCCACCCATCAAAACCTAGCTCTTCTTCTAGAAAACCTACCTTGCCTCCTTCTTCACTGCCTGTCTGAGCCCTGAATCTCTGCCCATTTGGGCTTCTGCTGGCCCTTGCTGTTGGGACCACTCACTACCCAACTTCCTGTGCATTTTGTCTCTCCACTGGGTTTGCTCCTTTCTTGAATAAGCAGTTTTGATTGCCCATCGTTTTCCAGCACTGAGCAAATGAACAAGGCACACAACACAGCATCCCTGCCTTCTGGAAGGGGAGGGGGTGGGGCAAGGACAGACAGTAATCACATGTCCAAAGCTGTGTGAATACGCACTGAGAGTGTCGTGAAGCTAACAGGTATGGTGGAGAGAGGTAGAACAGCCAGGGAGAAGGACCAAGGTGGGATGGGCTGGAAATTGGAGCCTGGGGAGGAAGCCTTGGAGGAGCAGGGAGAGGCCTTTGGTTGTGGGAGCATAGTGTGCTTCTGCAGGAAGGACAGGGCTGCCTGGCCGGATGGTGACCTACAGAACTGGGTGACTGCTGGCAGGGCTCAGCATGCCTAGCCCCTCCTGCCAGGCTGCACTGCGCTGGGCTCCACGGCAGACGGTACACCTGTCAGGCGGCAAGGAAGGTTCTGGCAGTGTGCCTCAGGACTTCAGCCCAAGCTATGCCTGTTTGGCCATTTTAGCTCAGTTAGGAGAGCAGATGAGGCATTTGTCCTGGGTTCCCCTCTCAGCTCTGACCTGAATGTCCTTCTGGGAGAGTCATGATGACATGGGCATCTGATCCCCCACGGGAAATCTGGGGGTGGCACAGTGCAGCAGCCATGCAGGAACACCACAGTAGAGAAGTTCAAAGCATGGGCCTGGGGGGGGGGGGGGGGCCACAATATTACATACCCTGAAAGCTAGCAAAGTTGAAATGACACGATAGAAGGAAACTCTTAGCAATGGGCCTAGCACATAGAAAGGACCCAGCAAAAATGTGCTGTTTCTGTTATCCTGTATCTGTGATGACCCACCTGACCAGTTATGTCAGCATTATGGGGGGTGGGTTGGGATGATCTCGCTTGGTTTTGATACTGGTGATTGAACCCAGAGGTGCTTAACCACTGAGTGACATCCTCAATCCTTTTTTGTATTTTATTTTAGAGTCTTAGGGCCTCACTAAGTTGCTGAGGCTGGCTTTGAACTTGCCATCCTCCTGCCTCAGCTTCCCGAGCAACAGGGATTATAGGCATGTGCCACCGTGCCTGGAGTTTGGGATAATTTCTGCTCCCAGCTTTGACATTCATTCATTCATTCATTCATTCATTCATTCATTCATTCATTCATTCTGCATGCAGGCCACATATGTAAGAATCAGGCCCTTTTGAGGGCATCGGGCCTGCATGGATGATCATTTGTAATCTGGTTGCTGGGCAAGGCCTGAGCCTCATCCCTTCTCCCTCCTGCCTGCCCATGCCCCTGCACTGGCCTTAGACATGCCATTTGCAGCCAGGCCCTCTCAGCCTTCTCAGAAAGTAACTGGCATTCTTCAGGACCCACACAAGGGAGTCACGGAGATGAGGCTGCTAGTTTGGGAGCTGTGTGCTCAGTGGCTGGGTCCTATCCTGTTCACACTTCCCAGGTTCTAGACTGGCTTCTCCGGGGCTCAGCTAGCAACATGTCCCCTGCTGGAGAGCAGGGAGAGCTACACAGGTACTGGCGGCTCTAGGGTAGATGCCAAGGATGGAACTGGTTACACAGCTCTGCCTTGATTGCCCCTGCCCTGCCTTGATGAATGTGCTCATGGGCAGCTGAGGGGTGTGTGAAGGGTGTGTAGGGCCTGGGCAGGGCATTTCCCTGCACGGGGACTCAACAGCCTCCTGACAGAACACGTGGCTGAACCCTCGCCCTTCATTGGCTTTTACTGCAGAAACTGTAACTGCAGCTGTGAAAATGCGCTTCTGAGTCACCAGGAGCGGTGAGGTCCCGGCTTCTCACTCCCATCGCCATCATGGACTTATGTGACCTTGCACCGTTTCCCTCTGAAGGGGCTCGAGAGAGCCCCTGCTCTGCCCACTGCCCAGGTTGCTTGGAGGATCAGCAGGGCCAGGCACTTGGTGGCTTTGTGGACAGAATAAAGGTCATGGCTGAGATGGCACAGGGGCTGAAATGCCACTTCCAGCACCCATGGCAAATCAGTCACTGCACTTTTACCCCTGAGCATGGCTGGGCCTCAGATGCCTCTGAATGAGATGCTGTGGGCAGCCCTCTGGTCACCTGGAGTGGACTTGAGGAACATTTTCTAAGGAATCTAGAAAGGACCATAGAGTGGGCTGCTGGGCACACCTTGTGGCGAGGCCTTTGGCTAGTGACAAAGGCCTTTGTCCTAGGAGGGGAAGCAGGAAACCCTCTGGGCTCTGATCTCTGGCTTTTCTGATCTGCAGCCATGTTTGGATCTCTTTCTCCAATTCTCTGCCTCTCCCTCTCTCTCCCTCTACCTCTTCCTCTCTCCTTCTTACCTCCCTCCCCAGGCAACACCGGAGGGAGTTGTGGCAATAGACTCACTGGACTGTCTGTAAGGAAAGTAAATCAAGTGAAATAGAAATCAATATTTAATGGAGTCCTTTCATTTTCCCCTGGCTGGCCTCCTTTTGTTAACATTCTTCCAACACAACCAAGCTGTCTGAGGCCAACACTGCCCCCTAGTGCCTAGCATCAGGAGCACAGACTGCCTGCCCCTCTTTCCCACCATGACCTTTGTTCTCTGATGTTCCTCACCCTGCCACCCCTTGTCCTCTGTGCTTATTAAGTTCCCCATACAAGTATATTTCTTGTGGTCCCTTTCTGCCTGCTTTAATTATAATATGGACCATAGAAAAGGCAACAGCATGGTTGGTGAAGGTGATGGAAGAACATTGCCTTATTTCCATTACTAGCTTGCTGTGTGATTGTGAGAAAATTGCTTTGCCTCCCTGGGCTTTGGTGTCTCCCTCTGTACTAGAAAAAGTGTTTCCCCAAAAAGGGATGACATAAGTTTTTTTAGGCTGGACCATTTTTCATTGTGTGGGATTGTTCCATGCATTTAGGACACTTATCCTAAGCCCCTGAGTCAAACCGCTGTGCCGAGGTGGAATTCAAATGCTCCCTGGCAGTGGTGCCACCTGTGGTTGGCACCTGTTGACCCCAGAGGATCATGATATTATGTGTGAGGTAGATGCTGGCCTGGGGAGGGTTGGGGGTGCTGTGGGTGCCAGCTGCAGCTAGGATGCGATGAAGACACTCAGGGGGTGACTTCCCAGAGGCCCGATGCAGAGTGACTGAGGGGCTAGTGTCAGCAGCTGGCTCTGAGTTCCAGTCCCTGCTCAGCACTGGTTAGTGAGGGCTTTGGGCGCGTTAGAACAGTGTGTGGTTCTTAATTTATGAGGGAAACAGCCCAGTAACCTTTTCCCTTTGGCAGCAGAGAGGGCGAGGCAGGCCAGGCCCCTGAACTCTGTGCACACACGGGTGCACACACCCTTGCTCTGGCCACCCAGCGCCTGCCCCGCCCTCGGCCCAGCTCTTCCGTGGTAGTAGCAGACCTTCCCCGGCAGGCAACTCTTTTCAGTCTGCAGAGGGAGGTTGGCCTTTAACTTTGCAGCTGCAGGGCCTACAACTCAGAAAGGGACTGTGGCTTGTCTCCGGTGGCGAGACCAGGGCTGGAGTCAGCTGGGACGGATCTGTTGTTGTTACTGTTTCTGAGGCAGCTTTGTGGTTTGTTTCATGTGCTATTTACCAAGCACTTAGCATGTGCCCAGGCCTTAGAGCCGTTCTCTCAGTCATCCCAAGACACACACGCACACGCACACGCATGGACATGCGCTCCCATGTGCTTCACCCGCTTTGCAGATGTGGAAACTGCTCTTCAGCTAGAAGTGCAGAGACATGTACCCCTATTTCCCCTCTTCTCTGTCTCCGGAGCCTATTTCTCTTCTGCCCACCCCTCCTTTCATGAGCCACCACCCCCTGGGCCTTGGGCTGCCCCTGCCTGGTAGTAAGGCCTGGCCTGAGTTGTGCTGACAGCCAGGGGTGGGAGGGGGCCGTTTGGCTGGAAGCCCAGGAATGTGTTGGGAAATTCCACTCCCATCCCACGCTGGGCTGGGCGGAAGAGTTAAGTGGCTGCCTCGTCCCCCATGGATCATAGAGGCCTCTTCTCTCCTTTTACAGCCTGGGTCTCCTCAGGAAACTGCCAGGCAGCCTCCCTCCCCCTGCATCCTAACTTCTTGCCTTCTTTGGTCCTCTCTCCCCATGAGAGCTGCACCACCCCATCCTCCCCCCAGGGCCTCCAGCCTCCCAAGAGGGGAGCACTTGGAAGCAGGGATTTTAGAGCTCTCTTCTTAAAACACACACATGGGGTCTGGCTGCCCACATGTGCGAGCCTGTATCAGGACTCGGCACGTGTCTGTTTGTAGGGCAGGACAGAAGGAAGGCAGCCCCCTGAGCCAAGGGCGTGAGAAGAGGGCCATGCTCCTGGCCAGAAGGCTTCAGCTTTTTCGAACTTGCCAAGAGGCAAAAAGGTCTGTGGATTTCCCTGAGTTGCCCTAGACCTCTAGTGGCCAGAGAGACACTGGAGGCAGCAAGAAGAGACCAGGGCAGAAGCTTGGCTCTCAAAGTCAAGGCTGTCTCCTCAGACCCCTAGCCACTGGTGCTTGCATCCTGCCCTCCTCCTCCGTAGCCATGTTTGCACATGCCCAGTCAGAGAGGCCTTGCCACTTCATAAGGCTGCCTGTGACCATCTTTGGGCAGTTCTGACTGTCACAGGGCTTCCTTAGGAGGCAGGCACAAGTAATAACTTCAGCTTTCACCCAAGGCCCCAGCTCAGCTTCCTGGGAGCTCACAGAGCAAGGTTTGCCCCTCCTGCAAGCCCTTCATGCCCCTTCTTTCTGGGTTCCCCCACCAGTACCCCAGACAAGATGGTTTGGATCTGACACTGCCTGGCTGGAGAGCTGGGTGACATCAGGCAAAATCTGGCCCTCGTGGCCTCAGTTTCCTCGTTGAAAAAACAAAGCATGACAGCCTCCCAGTTTCCAGAATTCAGTGGAAAGATCACCCAGAAAATTCTAGAAATATCTCTGGGGCATGATGACCTGGGCCTCGCATCTGTGTTTGTCAGGGAGTCTTACTCTCAGACCAGTCTTCTAGGGAGTAAGTCCCCTAGAAAGCTGTCACTCCCAATAGACCTGGTTTTCAGAAGGGTCTTCCTGGGGTTTGCATTAGCTTCTGGATAAAGTTCAGACTCCTCCTCAGGACAATCTGGGGGCAGCCCGAGGGAGAGTTGTGAATTTTGAATCCCTTCACTGCAACATCTTGCCTGCGCCATTTCAGACAGATCCTAACCTTTCTGAACTTGTCTTCCCAGTGTTAAGACAGGCGAGGGGGCTGGGCGTGGGGCTCAGTGCGCTTGCCTAGCATGTGTGAGGCCCTGGGTTCCACCCCACCACACACAGAGGCAGTGAGCGTTCAGTGGGTGAAGGTGCACCATGCCTGCATGTTCTCAGTAACTGGAAAGCGTCTCGTGTGTCCGTGGAAGGGGCTGCCTCTTCCTCCCTCAAGGTCAAGTTTTAGCACCCCCACCCCAAAGTTTCACTGCACCACCTCAGGCACCACTGCCACATCTGTGCCTTCAGGGGGCTTGTATTGAGTGTCTACTGCGTTCTAGGCCCAGAGGAGCCAACTGTGACCAACAGACTGCTGCTTCTGTGGGACTATCGAGAGACACAAACACGGTGACAAATCAGACAGCTGTGGGGAGACAAGGGAGGGAAGAAAGTGTGGGGGCATCAGGAAAGGCTTGTTCCAGGAGTGACTTTTGAGACCTCTTGGCAAGAAGAGCATTTGACTCTTTCTTGAGTAACCTAATATTAGAATATCATTCGGAAAGAGCCCAGAGGGAACTTGGGAGGAGGCTGCGTGGTGAGACCACAGGAAGACACAAGAATAGGACAGTGCTGCACCCCGTGTCCAGGTGTCTTGGCCCTGGGTATATCTAGGATGGGGGTGGGATTGGTCTCTGTGACATTCGATAAAGGAGGAGATGGAGCCCCTTCCCAGTCCCTCCACGTGGACTTAGCTGGCCCAGATGGCTCCCATTTCATGGTGGTGTTTCCTAACACCCTCTGCCTGGCAGCTAATGATTGCCCCTAGCTGGAGAAGCTGAAAAGAGATCTGGGTGAAAGGGTTTTCCATGCTGGGCAGGATGCAAAGGTGGACTCCTTGGCCCACAGAAACAAAGCCAGTGCTACAGAACGGCAGAGTGGGGGCAGGCAGGAGTTGGGGAGCAGAGTTCGTCAGGGTAGAGCACACCCAAAACATGACTTCCAGCTCCTTATGGGCTGTATGGGGAGGGCAGCAGGAGCGTGTGGCCAAGATGTGCCCCGGGCTGTAGGGTTCATATTCCCACCCTCCCTGGTCGCCTGCCCACAGTGGGACCCTCCTTACCTGGCATAGGGTGCAGAGTTTCGAGTCGCGCATTACCTGGTGTCTGGTGGGTAGAGTCCTAGTCTGGGGAAGATCCCTGGGGTCTGACCCTCTACTGTCCTCATCAGACCTGAAACAAGGCCGGGGAATGTGAGGCCTAGAGAGGTTTAGATGAGGGTCTCTAAGGTCTTCTGGCATTGATGGCTGTTATTCCTCTTGTAGTTTTGCAGATCCTTGGCAGAGGAGGGTGTTTTTGTGTGGAGGTAGGAGGATGGATAGTGTGAAACAGGATGAATCTCAAAAAAGTACTGATAGTTCTAACATGAGGTCACATCAATAGCAATCTGGTGCCTAGAACCAGGGAGATGACTCCATCACTACAGTGGGCAAACAGGTGCTCTCAGGGAACGGCGGATAAAAAGCAAGAGGACTCTGAGCCAGGTCTTCCAAGTGGGCAACTGGGTGGAGGACACCAGCTTCCGAGGAGGGTGATAGCCTCTTGCGGATATTCGCCACAGGAGAGGGGTGCCCCCGGGAGTGGGGGGTCAAAAGGAAAGGCTCCAGTACGGGCTGAGGAGGAGCTTCCCAGGTGGCTGGAGTGCCCCAGAGGAGGAGCTTCCCAGGTGGCTGGAGTGCCCCAGAGGAGGAGCTTCCCAGGTGGCTGGAGTGCCCCCCCGTTGAATGAGCTGCCTGGTGTGGAGGGTCAGGAGTTTCCTGCCCTGGGAGGCATGACAGGGCACATGGAGTGGTCACCTGACAGGTTGACTGTCCTTTGTCCTTTGGGACACTGACCTGGATGATTTTTGTTGATTCTGGGTGGCTGCCATTCTGGGATCTGGGTCCAGGCTCAGGCCTGTTGAATGACCTCGGAATAGTCATTTAACCTCAGTTTCCTCTTGTGAAAAGGAGACAGAGTGCTTGTCTCTAGGCACATTGCTGATTAGCAGAGGTGCCAGCTTTGGAGTCCTTTGTGTTTTGCATGTCCTGAGGCCAGCAGGGGATCGCTGTGGTTTCCCCCAGTCCCAGTCCCCCTGTTGTGTTTTCTACCATGTTGGCCTTTGGGTGTGGGGCAGGGAGGGGGAAACTCTATTATCACAGCCCAACCTGGCTAGTCTAGATAGCTAAATTCTGCTCTAGGGATTTTAGTCTTGGGGGCAGCAAGGTGGAGGGTCAGTACCGAGGCAGGCATAACAAAACCTGGCATGCGTGCTGATGGCACTGCTGGTGGAGACGGATGCCACCCCCCCGTCCCCACGCTCTTCCTATGATTTTTACCCATACAGTGACAGCTACTATGGATAGGACTTGACCTATGAGGTGGGTTTATTTGCCATTCTTAAAGAAAGGAAAATAACCATTAATGTCATTCTGGGCCAGTGCCGAGCAAGTGACTCAGTGCATTAAGGGGAGCGTGTGTCGGCGGGTAGTGAGTGGGGTTGGGGCAGCTGTGAGCTAAATTAAATTAGACTGGAACATCGCTATGGAGGTGGTCCTGAGCTAAGCCTAAGAAGGGGCCAGGGGAGGATTAAGAGAAGAGAGAAATAAGGGGGCTACACTGGCCTACTAGCATGGCCGAGGCAGAAGCTTAAGTGGTGGGCTGGGTAGGGCTCGTGGTTAGCCTGGGGTGGGCAAGCCCGGCCCAGGAGTCCAAACCCTTCTCTGCTCCCTTGTGCTCTATGATCTTCGGAAAGGTGTAAAACAGTTGATTTTATTTATTTTTTTATTTATTGCAAGGATCAGTGTTCACAATACACATGTGCCTATGCCTACCCTCCCTTCTCCCCAGATCCAGTTCCCAATGAATGCCTGGTTGGTGGCAGCCTATTAAAGTGAGATGCAAATGACTCAGAAATCTGGGGGCTGAAAGCAGTAGCTACACCAAGATAGTTGCTGGGGGAAGAAGCAAAGACGTGGGCTGAGCAGGGCTGGATGACCGACAGATTGCTGGTTTTCTAGAAAATGGAGTATTTGCCTTGAGGTCAGAAGAGGGTTTGGGCCCAGAGCAGCTAAGCTGAGCATCTAGGCCTCTGCAGCATTTCACGGTGCCCTTCTGTTCTTGGCCAAGAGGGAGGGGAGAGGGATATGGGCAGGGGGGCTGACAAGTTCTCATCTATTTATAGCTGGGATTTAGGGTCATGTGGTCCTGGGTGTTGAGGCCACTGGGTGCCTGGCCTTGCCAGCCAATCACAGGGCTGCTGGCCCCAGGGTCTCACACATTAGCAGGTGCCCTAATGTGAACCCACAGGGCTGGTCTGAGCTCTGGCCAGATGCTCAGCATTCCCTTCTGACTCCCAGCGGGCCTCTGGGGGGCTGCCAAGTGTCCACTGGGGCAGAGGTGGGGTGCACAAGGGAAGAAAGAAAGAAAGCGCTTATGTGCAGGCAGCCGGTGGGGCCACACAGTCAATGGTTCTGAGCTTGCAGAGAGACAGAAGGTCAGGGCACATGGGGCAGAGGTCCCTGGAGCAGGCACTGGAACTCCTGGGTCCTGGGTATTGATGTCACACTGGGATAAGAGAGAAAGAGATCATTGGCCTGCTCAGGCTGTCCTCACCCCTGGGGCACATCTGTTCCTCCCCTGCCACACTCA
The DNA here is from genome assembly GCF_902686455.1 of Sciurus vulgaris. NCBI lineage: Eukaryota > Metazoa > Chordata > Mammalia > Rodentia > Sciuridae > Sciurus > Sciurus vulgaris. The sequence continues at coordinate 62,312,931 of NC_136466.1, read as the reverse complement.
ACACCCCAGAAGCCAATTAGTTAATTTCCTCTCAGACCTGCAACCACAAATGAGACTAGAGAAGGAGTCTGCCCCCACCCTCCAGCCCTCGTGTCCCGTGTCCTGTTTTGCCCTGTTGGAACTCAGCTAAGACCAGGCAGAGTTTTTCAGTTAAGAGTAGGTGTCAGGATAAAAGGGATCAAGTGACCTTAACCACAGCTGCATAGGACCTGAGAGACAGAAAATGTGGGCTGGACTTACGACCTTACAGGACTCAGCTGATCTCTTTGGGTCTTGGGCTCCTTATCTGTGAAATGGGGAGGCAGTCAGCCTCACAGGGATGTTTCGAGGATCAGAGGAGAGAGCATGTGCCTCTGCCCTGTAGCTTTATGTAAAAAGGAGTGTGGCATTTGCCATCTTAACACCCTGCCCGCCCTGTCCCACCCTGTCACAGTGCTCGCACACTTGCATGTGTGCCCAGTTCAGCCTGGGCCAGGTGAGCGTGAGAGACCCCCTGACTTGAGGCAGATGGCGCTGCTCACCTGCTTTCAGGTACTTCTAACTTGGCACATTCAAGATGGAGCTCCTCACTGCACCCCTGCATGCCCATTCCGCCCCTCTTCTACCCAGGTACACAGGCCCTACGCCAAGGAGCCCGCCTTAATTCTTCTTCCTTATGCCCCCGACTTGCTCAACACTGAGTCTCATCAATCCTACCCAGAATATAGACCACAGAGTCCAACCCACCCATTTCTCTTCCCTTCCACCTGGAGCCCACTGTCACTAATTGTCCTAGGGAGCAGCCATGGAAGATGTCCCAGGGGCAGGTGCCAAGATAAAGAGGCAGGCATCTGTGCAGATGTTTTCCTAGACACCTTGTCACAGGGTGGCCTCTTGTCTAGCCCCTGCTGCATGCATATTGCAGACTGTCTGCAGAACTGAAGTTTGGGAGGTCAAGAGGATGATTATCTTTCATAGTAAAAAAGGTTAGAGTGGAAACTAGCAAATAGCAGTAAGGTTGGGAAATGAATGAATGAATGAATGAATGAACAAACATCTTCCAATAAAAACAGAATCTTCCTAGGCCTGAGCATTAATCCATCTGGCTGAGGTCTTACCACTTTTATTAGGTGCCCAGAGTCACTAGTAGACAAAAGACATCAGAATAAAACCACTGGGTTAAGGTCAGTGATTCTCAAAACTTTTTTTCCCCTGTGACAACATGCATGTTAGAGAACGCAGGCTTGCTTGCCTGTGCACGCCGATTATCACCCTCCGTGGCACAGGTTAAAGAAGCTGCAGGTGCCGTATGCCCAGTGTGTTTCTTTCCCACTCACATCAGAATGTATTTAAGTGTCAGGTCTCTTGTTATAGGTGACAGAGAGCTGATTAAAAGTCATGCCTCCAGTGGGCTGGGGTTGTGGCTCAGTGGTAGAGCACTTGTCTGGCATGTGTGAGGCAACGGGTTCGATTCTCAGCACCACATATAAATGAATGAATTAGTTAATTAATTAAATAAAATCCAGGTCCAAAAAATAATTAAAAAAAAAATGTCATCCCTCCATAACCGAAAATGTGGGGTTTTGGTTTGGTTGGGTCCAGGAACTCCATCATTCACCTCTACTTTCCTCGATGGGGGCTCCATTTTTTTTCCAGGCTCTTCCAGTCAAAGGAAGAAATGGCCACAGGGTTCTTGTGAATTGGTTTAGCAATGACAACAGGAGAGTACTTTCCCAATAGCACCAACTAGTCCATGGAATGGCCGTCACTGTCTGGATTGCGGGCGTGCGTTCTGCCCTGAGCCGGACTGGAGCAAGAGGACATATGTGGGCTGAGCCTCACTGACCCATGAGACCTGGGGCAGGAGCTCTTGTTCCTCAGAGAGGTGATGGAGGGACAAAAATATGCCTGTCAAACCACCTCACTTTTATATCAAACACCAAATTATTCTCCAGATTAGGATTTTAAAATGTGACTAGTAACAGATTGCCTGTCACACATTTCACCAGTGTCCACAGTCATGCCGTGAGACCTGCTGATGCGGAATGCAAGACCATCTGCAGATGTGAGTCAGCAGTCATGATGTGAGCTGTGGGGACAGCTCTAAGCGAGGTGTAAGATGGATGTGGCTGTGATCACGTTCTGCCCACCGGGACACAATAATTTATGAGTGGGAACTGCAGAAAGGTTGACATGTGTAGGAACGTGGACTAATGGGGCTGTGAGATCCTGTCTCCCAGTCATGAGTCGATTTAGAAATAACCTGAGTTTGGATGGAAAATTCTGAACATACAATAGAAAGATTGGGTCTGGTTGTCTTGCATCTGTGATCAACTGATAATGTCTGTCAAGAGTTGTATGTTGGAGAGTCCAGAACTTTGCTGTGGCTCAGCGGGAGAGAAGCTAGAGATTGATCAGTAATGTCTGCCATGGGGAAGGACATTGAAATTCTCGGCAAGTGTGTTGTGTATTGGCCATTCATGTACTTCCTTTCAGCTCTTTGACATTAGACATGAATCAACAGAACAAATTAGGGCAATCTCCCAGCTCAAAAGAGACCAGTGCAAGGTAGGGGCTTGCCTGGGAAGTGACCTGAAAATTCAGAGACTTACGCCCCTGGTTGTGTGTTCTTGTGGATGTCATTTCCCTTCCTGAAGCTCACTTTCCTCATCAGCAAGATGGGACAGACCCTTCAGCCTGGTGAACTAAGCAGGGTTGTTGGTGAGGATTGAATGAAGTAATAAGTGTGAGATCATTTTGTCCTACCTAAAATACCTAAATAGCAGCAAGCAGTTAAGTGACACTTTTCACATGCCCGGGGCTGTTCTGAGTGCTTTGTGTATAGCCTCACTCAATCCTCAGAACAATCCTGTGAAGTGTCCTATCGTTGTCCTTGCTTCATAGAAAACATTACTTGGCACAAATGTCAGGTCACATGCCCAAGATCATACAGCTGCAGAGCAGATTCAAACCCAGACTCTGATGTCACTGCTTTGAATTCTTTTGTTAAGGTGCTTCTCCTGGTAGACTGTAAAGTGCTGTGCACCTGAAGGGGATTACCCAAAGCAGCACCTCTGAGTCCTTCCTTGCTCAGGCAATGCCTTATTAATCCAACCCTCGTTACCCTCATGGAGGTGGAATGCGTCTGCTCTGGTCTGTGTATCACCTTGCAGGACTCAGAGATACCTTTCCCAGACCTCATGGAAGGTGAGCAAGGGGAAGCAGTAGAACCTAAGGATCTGCCCACCCGCACCGCCACCCCCATCAAACTGCCTGGGTTACTTCCTGGCTCTACTACTTCTTAGCTGGGTGACCTGGGGCAAGTTACCTAAAGTCTCTGAGCCTTGGTTTCCTCATCTATAAATTGAGAAGGTAATCCTACTTACTGTGTAGGATTACTATGGAGAATAAATGGGATAACATATAGGGGATATGCTTGGTAACATGAAATACTCAGTACCGGGGGGCTGGAGGGTGACAGTGCAGAGATCAAAGGGACCTGAAATGGTAGGCAGGGCTGCCATTCTCACGACCAGGACCTTCTGCAGCATCATCTATAATGATGCCCTGGTCTGCTGGTCAGCTTTGAGCAGATTCTCCCTGGGTGGGTGGAAGCCATCACTCTCCCACCCCCAGAATGTGGGACGCACTAACCCCGTGGGCTGTGCATTGGCCTTCACCCCTGCTCACTGCATCTGCCCTCCCTGCCCAGGCAGCGCTGCAGCCAGCAGCTGGAGCCAGTCTTCCTGTCCAAGCATCCACAGTCCCAAACCAGCCAGTTCCAGAGTGAGCTGGTCTATAGCCTGCTTCCTGGAGGCCTTTGCTACTTAAGAGATGACAGCAGAAACACAACTGGGCTGGTGGTGGGGGGTGTGCAGGTGCCTACGTTTGGAATCCTGGTGAAATAGCAAAGAGTGAGTAGGAAGCTCGTTGGTGATGAGCTTTCCATCAGTCACTCTGAGCGCATCCCTTCTGGTGGGTGCCACTCAGAGAGCCTAGCTGTGCAGGGGGGCCCACCATTCATGGGGGTGTGAGATACACAGATTGTTGGCCTCAGGAACCTGGGCTGTGGGCAGAAATGCTTACTTCAGTTGGGAGATGGGTTAAAATTCCTGGTCTCCCCATGGATCCAGGACCTCTGGGGGAGGGCCCAGGATACTGCATTTTTATGAGCTTCCCCAGAAAGATTCTGCAGCAGTTGGTTAGAGCCAAACCTGGAGGAACACTGAGTCTCTTTTTTATTTTTGGTACTGGATATTGAACTCAAGGGCAGTAAACCACTGTGCTATAACCCCAACCAATCCTTTTTTCTTTTTAATTTTATATTTTGAAACAGTTGCTGAGACTGTCCTCTGACTTGCCATCCTCCTGCCTCAGCCTCCTGAATTGCTGGGATTGCAGATGTGCACTACTATACCTTGCCTGAGTCTCTTCTTAAGAGTATTCTTTGATGGGTTTGATTCCCAGCACCATAAAACAAACAAACAAACTTTGATTCCTTTGTGTTTTCTTGGGCTCCATTCTCTTGAGGCTGCAGAAAGACCCTGCAAAGCTCTAAGCCTAAGCCCCTGCTTGAGTTTCTGGAGAAGCGCCTGCCTCTCTGAGCTCCCTGTCCCTGGAGGTGTGCAAGGATCTTCACTGTGGCTGATCTGGGTGGTGGGTGGCAAGCTGGCCATGTCCTCGCCTTTGGTGCTGTAGTGCTGGGGTTTGCTTTCACAGCAAAAATCCACTTCTGCAGAATGGGTGGCAGGGACTGTTTGAGCTGGAAGGAGTTTCTCCCTGAGGGACTTCCCTTGCAGTCTGGAACGAAGGCCCAGTGAGGAAAGAGACAGCGAGTGGAGTTCACTCAGGTTGGTCTGGTGTTCCCTGGTACCCTTGCTTTCTTTTTATAGCTTTTTACAGATTAAGATAACAAGGGCTATATCCCAGTGCTGGCTGGTTTTCCGTGTATATATAAAAGGATGTGTCTATAAAATTCACTCACTCAACAAACATGGAATGAACGAGCACTTGCCAGGCCCAGGGGATCCCTAGGGCACATGGTAACTCTCTGCCTGGGATGCTGAAGCCATGGGGTGTGTGTCAGCAGGGCAGAGGGACCCTGGGCAGGGGGTTGAAGAAGGGCAGAGAATAGCTTCACCTGGCAGGGTGCGGTGGCGGAAGGTGGAAGGGCGTGTACAGAGGCACAGAGGTGGTGCGGGGTGCTGTTCTGGCTCTTTGGAATAGGGGTGGGGAGGGGCAGAACACGAGGCTGTAAAACAGGAATTAGCAAATAGACTTTGCATCCACAGTGCTCAGGGCTCTTCTGGATCTCCCACGGAGACTGAAGGAGTAGAACGGAGAAGTGGGAGGTGGGCAGAGATCTTTGAGATATGGGGTCCCCAGTCCTTGCTCCTCATGGCAGCTTCCCAGCAGGAAGAGGGACCAAAGAAAACCTAAGACTTTTTTCCAGAACAAACTCATTCCACCTGTGGGATGGGAGTGGCGCAGGGTTGGGGAAGAGAGGACTGGAATGGGGGTGGGGCTGGTATTCCTGGATTTATTTGAGGAGTGTGAATTTTATTTTTAATTTTTATTTATTTATGTTTTGCACTGGGATTTAACCCAGAGGTATTCTACTACTGAACCACTGAGCTACATTCCCCAGTCCTATTTATTTTTTATTTTGAGACAGGGTCTTGCTGAATTGCTGAGGCTAGCCTCAAACTTGCCATCCTCCTGCCTCAGCCTCCAGAGTAGCTGGGATTACAAGCATGTACCACCATGCCTGGCTCAGGAGGGTGATTTTGTGTAGACGCTGGCACTGGGGAGCTGGGATGTAATTCTGACTGGCTGCACTAGTGTTGCCTCTCTATTATAACATATTGGTGCCTGAGTCTTCCCATCTGCAGGGTGGGCTAACATGAATTTCTACCTTGAGGTAGGTGCTGCTGAGGATGAGAGCCAGGATGGAGTATAGCCTCGTTACTAGTTGTGTTAATTCATGAAAGCCGTCCGTGACACTCGGGTCCCCTTCACAGTCAGCAATACCAACCTCTGTAAATCCCAACAAAGGGAGGCATCACCGCCTTCATTTGAACACTTCCTCGTGTGGAAAAATGACTCCCACCCACTGGTGTCATGCATCTGCCCTCGAGGCCCCACAAAAGAGGTCTGTGGCTCTTCTCCTTGAAGACTCAGAGTTGTCATGGCCAGACATCCTCCACAGCTCCCTCCTGTTCACCAGGGCAGGTGTGGGTGTATTCTCTGCCCTTGGTGCTGCTGGTCAGGGGACCCCTCACTGGTCCTGGGGATGGCTCCTGCTGCTTTTTCCTCTTTGCCTTCCTGAGAATAGGGTGGAGGCACCGGGGCAGCTCCTCATGGGCCGGGGAGTGGCTCTGCCTGGCAGGAGGAGCCCCTGACTCAGAGGAGACGTTTTCCTGCCAGAAGGGAGAAGTGGTTGTACCACTAAGTCCCAGGGGGAAACAGGAGGAAGTTGGTTCATTAGAGCATCCTCTGTCTTCTGGAAAATCCCAGAGCCCCGCACTGCCTCACCTCAGGCTGCCAGTGTGGGTAGGGAGGACAGGTCATCTGTGGTCTCCCCCCGCCTCCTGACACATCTCATCCTGCAGCCTCCATCTTTGGAATCCAGCACAGAACATTGGGGAAGCCAGGTAGACCATCAGGTAGACCAGGCTGTGGTTCTGACATGATTCTTGACTGGCCATTGCAGGCTGGAAATAGTATCTAAGCAGAGAGGGCAGGAACTCCCCAGGACGGGACAGCAGTTCATAGCAGGGAGATAGTTTGTGGTGAGCGTGTGTCTGCAGGGGCGGGTAGTACTCAGCTGAGCGGCTGGGCAGAGATCTGCTCTCAAGACCTCAGTGCCCTGAGGCAGCATGGTCTCAAAGAAAAGAACCACTCTGTGTGTGTGTGTGTGTAAAGGGGAAGGCGGGCAATGATGATTCTGAAACTGTGGTCAGCTCCATGGACCAAATCCAGTCTGCTGCCTGCTTTTATAAATAAAGTTTTATTGGAACCTGGCCCTGCTCATTTGGGATGGATGGTCTGTGACTGCTTTTACACAGTAGAATGGAGTGGTTGTAAAGAGAATTAAGGCTAAAAAATCGAAACTATTCACTGTCTGGCCCATTACAGAAAAAGTTTGCCAGCCCTTGACAATTTGAGCTACCACAGAAGGGTTAAAATCACCTTGGGTTAGAGAAAGGCCAAAGGGGGGTGTGAAATCTCTAGGGGAAGGTCTTTCCCGAAGACTGACTGATGTTGTCACCCACCGTTGATGCTTCAGGGCATGGGAAGTTTCAGGTTGTCTGGGATCCATAGAATTATTGGAGATTCATGCCAGGAAGGGTGTTGCTATCTAATTTGACTCTTGTGCGTCTATGTGGGCAAACCAAGTCCCTCAGAGGCAAGGGGCCTTGCTTGGGAGACTGTGGTGGTGGAACTCAGTCTCAGAAAGCCCAAGCTGGAGCACTTTGTTCTGATTTGCTTTGTTGTGTGCATGCTCGTGCATACCCACACACACAATCAAAACGCACTAGGCAGTAAGATGGCACAGGGATGTGTTTGCCTCTAAAGGGCAGAGGCTTATTTTGTCTTTTCTGTGCCCAATGCCTTTGAATTGGAAGGATTCCCGCCTTGCCCTATATAAGGAGGCCGTTGTCCTGGCCAAGCCCATCCCATGGCAACAGGGCTAAAATGGTCACAGGGAGTTCTGTTCAGGGCAAGCTCCGCACAGCAGCTGCTTCTCAGCCGCTGTAATGGGCGCTGTCTGCCCAGCACCTGCCCTGCCTGCTGTAACCACATTGGAATGCAGGCCCTCGCAGCACTGGGCCTGAGATCCTGGGCTGGGTCCTTTGTGGGGGCTGGTGCCCCATGCATGTGCCTTCCCTGTGTGCCCTACCCCGAGTCCTGGGTCATGGAGACACACAAGGCAGCTCGATGCAGTCAGAGGGCCGACCAGATCCTCCGTAAGAGACTCCCCACCCTAGGCCTCAGTGCCCTCCGTGAACAGCAGGAGCATCGCACCCATCGGGGCCCAGGTTCCCTCTCACTCTGCTTTTCTGTTTCTGCCACCTGGGTCTCCCTTTGAGCAGCTCTGAACCCAAAAGGCTTTTGTTCGTATTCAAGCATAATGGTTAAATGTCAGGGTTTAGGGCATCAGATTTCCTGGGTTCCAAACCCAGCTTAGCTACTTACTTAGCTGGGTGTCTCCCAGGGAAGTTAGCAAACCTCTCTGGGCCTCAGGTTTCCTCGCCTGTAAAGGGAGATTAGCCAGGACCTCCCCCATGAGGCACCTGCAGCCATGGCTTCAGGTGGAGGTTGAACCAAGTGGCTTCCAAGGTCTGCTCCTGCCGTGAGGGCGGGGGTGGAGGGTGTTTGCAGCTCCACATTCTGGCCCTCCAGCTTCTCAGGCAGGTCTCCCTGGGGAATTTCCTAAGAGAGGACACAACACAGCGCTGGAAACCTGATCTGGAGGTTGGAGGCCCTGAAAGGGCACTGAGAAGAAGGTAGCAGGGGCAGCTTCCAGGGTGCCACCCGTGCATCTGAGGCCTGGTGTAGCGCTGTAGCCGGCCAGCCTGCTGCCCCTGGCGTAGGGTCCAGGGGCTGCAGCTTCTAAGCAGGATGCGGTTACACATCAGGGGACCTGGGATGCAGTCGTCACAGCCCCGCCTCTCCCTGTTTTTCTGTGGACTCCTTCCCATGTCTTCTGTGTGGGACTGATTTAGGTAGGGGTGGGATGCGTGATTTTTTTTTTTTTTTTTTTTTTAAAGCAGTATGATACCAGAAAATAAGAACCTGACTTTGGACTCAGACATCCTTCAACCAGCTAGGGAACCCCATGGGTCCCCCTCAGTTTCCTCCTGTGTAAAACAGGAATGATGCCCATCGGTATTAAATGACATAACGCATGCCAAGAGCTCAGCTCATTTTCCCACACAAAGTATGCCCACTCCATATGATCTAAAGAATGCCTACTATGTGCTGAGGTCCAGTGGGAAGCAAAACAGCATTCGGGAGCTTTCAATCTGGTGGGGTGGATGAACAACACACGTGGAAACAGACTGGATGTGCTCATTCCGAACAGTGATGTGGATCCTGAAGACGTTTAGACCCCGCCATGGGAGGGAGAATGTGAAGGAGGGGGTGGGAGCGGCCACTCTGAAGTGGCCGTCAGGGAGGACCTCTGGGAAGGGGTGCCATTTGATCTAAACATCAGGAAGGAGCCAGCTATGCAAAAATGGCTTGTGCAAAGGCCAGGGGGCAGTGACCAACTACAAATGTACAGAATGCCAGGAGGCCTGGGGCCGGTAGACGAGAGCAGCAGGAGAGGAGCTGGCACGGCCAGCCAGGGCCCTGTGAGCTGGGCACATTTGGATTTCTTTGTGCAGTAGGACAGTCTTTGGAGAATTCTGATCAGAGTGGGAGGACATTGTCTGATTTTCATGTTTTAGAGATGACTTTGGCGCCCCTGGGAGAGGCCAGCATGGGGTGGGGTGACCAGGGTAGGGGAGGAACACTAGTTCAGCATCTGTTCTACAAAAATCTGAGTTTTTGTAGGAGAGGATGACGGTGACCCTGAGATGGAGATAAGAGTGTGGGTTTTGGAGAGGGAGGGTAGACAGGACTGGGCGGAGGGGGTTGCAGGTGAGGGTGAGGGGAAGGGTGAGTCCCAAAGTCTGCTTGTGAGCAGCCAGGTGAAGGTTGACCAGTTACCCCGTGGGAAGAGACGTCCATGGGCAAACCCCACGGGAGGTGCCGAGCAGGCGGGATGCGAGGGGGCTCCTTTCGCCTTCCCAGGTGGAGCCGACCTCATGGTTGCTGCCTGGAGGGACGCCGCTTGCTCTGTGCTGAGACAGCCCATGTGCGTGTTTGGCGGGGGCTTAACCCTCTTCCAGCCTAAGCTCTGGATTAGCCGGGAGGACCTCCCTCACTCCCCAGCAGCCTCGCTTGACCCACTTCCTACCCTGAGTCTCGGAAGGGCTCAGAGCCACCCCTGTCAGCACACCTGATGGGACCTCTAGCCCTGTTGTATCTGGGGACAGAGCCTGGCCTAGCCAGCCAGGTCTGGGAACTGAATGGGAAGACAAAATTGTGTCTTCATTTGCATTCACCTCTAACTGAAATCTAGCGCATTTCCTTGAATGTAGGCGACAAAAAAAAAAAGTACCATTGGTGCCAATGACTGTCACCATTGGAAGTCAGATATTTTCATATCACATTACAATTGTTGCAGTTTTGTAGAAATATTTAGGCTCATTGCTACTTTGAAATTATAGGTAATAATTAGACTTGCCACTAGCTCTCATTACTTAACATGTTAATAAGTAAACATAACAGAGAAATTCACTCTTTTAATATTTTATTAGTGTATTGTTATATTATTGGTTTCCTTTCTAATCCTAATTCTATGCATTTAAAAACATTTGTTTTTATTTTATGTATTCATAAACATTCTGAGAAGTTTATAGGTTTTACCATTGCAGAGAGACCCTTGGCTCAAAAAGAGACAAGGCCACTTACTATACAACCATGATCTTACCATTTATTCTCACTTTGCAATTAAAGGAGCTAGGACTCAGAGAGGTTGAGTATCTAGGTCATGGTCACACAGCTGGTTGAATGATCAAGCCAAAAATTAATGTAGCTCTTTTTGATTCCAAAGTCAATGCTCTTAACAGTCTGTCACTGCTCCTGTCAGCTAAATCTACAGCTGGTTTAAACAGAGTTCACACTGCAAAAAACATTTTATATCTTATCTGTAAAAATAGTAATGCAGCCTTTACAGTGTAGTCACTAATGTGCTATTGTTTTTTATAACAGGAAATGTTTTCCTTACCAGTGAAATGATCTAACTTTCCATTGTGGTCAATCTTGGGGGGTAAATGGAATTCTGAGTAGGGGTATATCTTGTCCTATGCCCCCAGAATTTCTCAGAGCCCCTGCCTGCCCCAGGGTGTATTTGATCAGAGACAGAGAAGCATGGCATGCACTCCTTAAGAGCAGGCATCCACTGAGCCAGGGCAGAGGGCTATGGGCACGTAGCCTGGCTGATGGAGTTAGCGCTGGCCCTTCCCCTGCTCGACCTTGGCATGGCCCAGAAGACAGCAGACCTTGGTCCAGCTCCGACTACCACTGCTTTAGCTCTGTGATCTCCAGCACGTTACTTCCCATTCCTGGGACTCAGTTTCCTTATCTATAAAATGGGCTGGATGGCATATCTGCCTGCCTTTACTTGGTTGTTGGACAGTAAAGTACTTGCCACAAAGGAGAGGCTCAACAGTTATGGGCCAGCTTGCCCAACTCTCCGATGGCCTCAGAAGGGGTCTACTGCTGAGGACAGACCCTTCCCTGCTATCTGGGGGGAGATGGGACCCGTGCTAAGCTCCAACCAAGTCCAAGAGCCAAACCTGAGCAACCTCGGCCACGGCTGAAAGCATAGCATCCTCTGTGAGCAGCTGGGGAGGGAGGATGGAGACAGATTCCCCGTCTGTCCCTGCTCAGTACGAGAAGTGGTGGCTTTATCTCATGCACCTCTGTATTTAATAAGCAGGGCCATGATGAGGTTTGGTGACCTCAGGGCCCAAATGGACTGTCTGCTGGCACAAGTGGAGCTTGAGTCATTTCCCAGGGACAAGCACTGGGCAGGCTGCCAGGAGCGGAATTTACCCTGGTTCTCTGCTTTCCTCTTCTCCTCCCCACCCCCAAGCTCCCTTTGAGTTTCCGACTTCTTTGGCTTCAGGAGACCCTGGACCAAGATAGAAAGCAGTTATTGATTTACTTACTCATCAGGACTCTGGGGCCCGCTCCCACCCCTGCCTCTAGCAGAGGCCCAGCCCGGCGTGGAGAGAGACCCTGGGCCCTCTGCCTTCCTGAGGCCTCTGCTATGTCTGCACATGGAGGACACAGACCCACTGGCCTAAATGCCAAGAGAGACCCTGAGGGGAGGGACAAGCTGGGGCCATCAGGGAACCCTCCATGGGGACAGGAGTTGGGTTTTGAAGGTAGGGTCGAAGCCTGTATATAGTAAATAAAAACCTTCCAAGAGTAAAGGACATTAAATAGGAAGTAAATGTTTTCTGCCCATCTCCATCCCAATCAGCTCCTCATTCCTGTTCCCTCAAACTCTTTTTTGGGGGTGGGTATGCTGGGGAATTGAACTCAGGGCTGCTTAACCGCTAAGCCACATCCCCAGTCCTATTTTTTATTTTATTTAATTTATTTATTTTTTGCGGTGCTGGGGATCAAACGCAGGGCCTTGTGCTATGTCCCCAGCCCTTTGTATTTTATTTAGAGTCAGGGCCTCACTGAGTTACTTAGCACCTCACTTTGAACTTGCGATCCTCCTGCCTCATCTTCCTGAGCCACTGGGATTTCAGGCATGCGCCACGGCACCCAGTTCAAACGCTTCCTTGTTTGCTGTGTGTCCAGCGGTGACAGCTAGATGGCCCACGCGTCCGCCCCTCGTTTGAATGACAAGCGGATCACTCGTGTCACCTGCCCCTTCCACTCAGCTGCAGGTGTGCGCATGGAGATGGCATCTTTTCCCTAGTGGTGCGACCACACTGGTGGCCACTGCATGTGGTGACAGAGGTGCCACCAAGAACTCAGAGATGAGGAACCCAGGGGACACATGGGAGCTTTGACAGGAGCATGAGGGAGGCAGTCTTGGGGAGCCTGGCCTTTGGATGTGGGAGATTTGGGCTCAGATGCCAGCCTTAGCACTTTCTAACTGCGTGTCCCAGGACCAGTTTCTTCACCTGAGTTTCAATTTCCCTACTTCTCAAATGGCGCTAATAATACCCCCCTTTGGGACTGGTGGGGACTTCTCAGTGAAAGCACTTACTACTCACAGAGGCACCTGATGAATGAGAACAGACAGCACTGTTTTGGCTGTTGATGTAGTCCTGTGACGGATGGATGGGGTGGGGTAGCTGAGCCTGCCAGGTGGGGCCAGGTGCACGTTGGGTGTTTCAGGAGCAATTATTTGGAGGGAGGAGGGACCCACTGATCGATTTGAAGCTCAAAATAGCCTGGAAGTGCAAGAACAACAATAAATAAATGGGTTCCGGATGCTTTTAAATCTTGGCATGTCCTGGTCTTGGCTCAGCCGGGCCAGACAGCTTCATCTGCGCTCACTCCGAGGCCGGCGGCACACGCCTTCCCTGGCTGTGACCCAAAGCTGCTTTCAAGAAAATCAGATCTAGAAACATTTGGACCTCTGGTGCCAGGCCTGGGGGTCATGGGCATAGGTTGAGGATCAGGCACCATCAGGGTTTGTCCCATGTGGAGGGAACCTAGTGGGTGAGGTGGGAGGGATGTTCTGACCTTGTAAGACGCATAGGTGAAGTGGTGGTCAGAGAACATACGGGCTTCTAATCATTTGCTCCCCAACTGTTTACTGAACACTTACTATGTGCCAAGAGCCAGGGATACAGTAGAGGGCATTACTAAAAATTTAATCACCACTGTGATCAGCTCTAGAAGGTGCAGGGACCCTCGTGGGGTCTGCAGGTTCACAGAAAGCAGGACCAGACCTTTCAGGGCCTTGCAGACCACAGAGAGGGATCTGGTCTTTTCCTGGGAAGGAATGGAGGGGACACTGGTGTCAGATCTGCATCTTAGATCTGTGGCATCTTAGGTCATAGCTGCTCTATGTCCAGCAGCTTGGAAGGGGCCCAAGCAGAGACAGGAGGCCATGGCTACTTCAGGGTGCGAGTTGCTGGGGGTGTGGACTGGGCCAGACTCAGAGTTTAAGGGTCTGCTCAGTGATTGGCTGGTGAGGAAGCTGCCAAAAGGCTCGTCTGCCCAGAGAAGCTGCCGCTGTTCCAGCTGTTGCTTCAGGACCCACTAATGGCCACCGCCTTTTGAGCCCTTGGCACTATGTACTCAGCAAAGCTCTGCTCATTAATTCCTCATAAGAACTCCCAGGGGATAGAGGGGGCTATTCTTATTCTGTTTTACCGGGATTACACAGCCCAGCCCCATTGTCTAGCGACTCTGATTGATGTTCCTTGGAGAATATTCTCCAGTCCGACCCTTCTCTGGGTGAGGCCCACCACCCGGCTTCTGTCTGGTTCCTGCAGCAGCTCTCAGTGCTGTGTCTGCCCTGGCTGTGTGGTCCTCACTTCTCCATCCCTCCTGGCCTGCTGGCTTCTGGCGGCTCCTCGGTGAGCATGTGAGCTGACCCGTTGCGATGGGGGCTTCTCATGTTGCCCGCCTCCTGGGATCTGCATGGGCCCTGCAGTAGTTTTTATTTTTTATTGCCAACTTCCTTCCCTTTCCTCCTTTCTCTGTGTTCCCACCCTGTCCCCATCTGTTGCTGTCCCTATAGGCTCTTTTCCTGGCCCCAGATACACAGGCAAGGCTTGAAATGAATATGGAGGTCTCCTTTCCTTTGGCCACTAGGGAAGAAGAGAAACAGGCAACTTGGGTTGCTGTCCCCTGGCCTGTTGGCCTTTGGTGTCATAGGGAGTTCTCGGCAGTGCTGCGAGCTGTACAGAGTGCTCTCTCCTCCACAGATGGGGAGAGCAGGCTGGAGGGACTTGGGGCTGGCACCCCATCACTTGCTAGAATTGCACTCCTGATTTTGAAATTCTTGCCTCGGAATGTGCATGTGTTCCAGGGAATCTTGTTAAGTGGATTCTGATTCGGAGGTGAGGTCTGGGATTCAGCATGAGAGGCCGTGGTATTTAACAAGCTGCAGGTGAGGCTGCTGCCGCTGCCCGGGGGACCACACTCTGAGTCGCACAGTGAGGAGCAGCAGGTCTCCACACACCCGCCCATGGTGCTGGTCCAGGCACGTACCACCGTGCTCCATCCCTTTGTCTCTCCACCACCTCCTTTGTCTCTCCTCCTTGCGAGGAATTGCTGATGGGGCACATGAGGCTTTCCACCATGCCCAGGATGTCACGTGCTGACCCTCCATGTCCCAGGGCCTCAATTGACTGATCATGGTCTCCAGGCCCAGCCAGTATTGGAATACAGGGAACTGAGGTTCAGAAATGTAGAGGGACCTGTCCAAAATCCCATGCCATTAGCACAGCTAATTCAGTGTTGTGACTCCCAAATCAGTGTTTTCTGTTACTGCTTCAACTAGGAGCCAGAGGTCTTAAGATTCTAGTCCCATGCTTCCTTTTAATTTAGCTGTGTGACTTTGGGCAAGTCACTTTTCCCCTCTTTGAACCTTGGTTTTCCTATTGGAAAAATGGCTTAACCTTGGTCCTGTTGTGAGAAACAAATGGGAGAATGTCTACTTTAGAACTCAAAGGATTTTTATAAGTCCCAGGACCCCAGTCCCAGTGGGGCAGGAGAATCCTAGTAGGGCAGGAAGGTAGTTTCAGGTGGCACAGTCACGCAGGGACTGGGGGCCTCCATCTCACTATTCTGTGTTTGAGGACTTCTGACTTCCTGCCTGTGGCCTGGCAGGCTTGGGTGGAGTCAGGGTTGTGTCTGTCTGTCTTAGTCCAGGTGCTTCTGTTCCCCCATCAATGTGCAGTGAGGAATCACCAGCCCCACCCTGAGACACCTTCTCCCTTTAGAAGGCACCAGACCCAAGTTGCTGGACACAGGCTTCCTGGTGTGCTCAGTTCTCATTCCACACAAGTGGGCTCCACAATGGCCAGAAGCAGCCAGTGCCTTGGGCTGCAGGGCCTGCTGAATGGCCTCCCTGGCCTCTGGCCCTCCTTGGCCACATGACTGAGGAGGGCCTGCTGGGCCAGAGAGAAATTGTTTCCCACCAGCTTTATCCGGGAGCCTGTGGGTCTGCATTTCTCATCATCTGGCATGCTGGAAAAGGAAAACAGGAATTTCCATGGGGACAACACAGATGCAGAAGGACCCTCCCCCACACCATACAGGGGCAAGCAAGAGGGAGACCCAGTCCACAGCAGTGTGAGGCAAAGATGCCAGACTGACCTGGGAGTGGCCCACCTCATCCCATGCTGGTTCAGGGAGCACCTGCTCCCGGGTGCTGGGGTTCGGGGGAGGATAGGGTGAGGCCCTCCCCTCATAGTGTGCATTCTGGAGGGGAGACTGTCACCGAGTTGGTGCTGTAGCTAAAACACAGACATAGAATCCATAATGAGGGGGATTTGTGTGTTGGGACTGCCTCTCTGGGTGGGACTGAATGGCTAATGAATGGGCAGGCCTAGGCCCTGTGAGGCCTAAGCTTGGCTTTGTAGGCCTCATGAAGACTTATGATTTTGTAAACTCAGGGGAGTATTCTCAGCAGGAGGGTGAACCCCTGGCAGCCCTGCCTCTGGTACTGGGGTGGTAGACAAGCCCTGCCCGCGTCTTCCTTGGGTGTACCTTGGGTGTACCATGGGTCTGTGGCCTGAGCTCCCTGAACCCACGAAGACACCCAGAGGTACAAACAGGCCTTGAAGACTTTGTCCCCTCTCCATTGTTTCTAAGTCTACTGAACGTGAACTTGCATAGAGCAAGGGTATGGATTTCTCCTGCAGTGTCATTAATGGCTGAGGTCAACCTGAGTAGGAGGCACCAAAACAGATTTGGGATTTATGTCTGGATTCACATTCTAGCTCAGCAAAGCCATGATATCCCTCCCTGCCTGCCCCACCTTAGCTTCTCCATCTGTAGAATGGGGGGGCACCAACTTTGCTGGGCTCTTAAGAGCTGCCCAGAAACTCTGAGTAGTGGAAACCATGTACTTGAGAAGTGGTTGCTTAGTTTGGGGTTTTGGTCAAATTAACCTCATAAAGCTCTGAAATTGCCCATGAAATAGTATGTATGAATAATAGGTCTGTGCATGTGAGTATGTGCAAATATAGAATTCAAATGCAAAATGTATTGCCTTATTTCTCCCTTGTAAGAGAGAAATAGAAATTCGGCTTTTGCCAAGCACATACTATTGAATTCACTGAGGCTAAATAGGAATAAGATGGGTTTCTGCTGTATGGCTCTTGGTTAATAAAAATGGAAAACCTAATTAACTCCCTCCTGATCCCGCTCTCTTCAAAGCCCAGGGCCTTGGCCGGGCTGTGGGGGAGGAGAACAGGCAGGGGGTTCCCCAGGGAGCCCAGCATGGGAACCAGAGAGCAGATGGGGCTGTGGGTCTCCTGCAGTCCTCGTGCTGGGCAGCAGCAGGGGCAGTGGTGGGTGAGTACTGCTGAGTCATCTCTCTCTGGGGAGGTCACAGTGTGTGTTGGCTGACAAGCCCAGGCTGGTGTGGGGCCCTGGCCTGGGCTCTGCCTGCCCAGGTCCCAGCCCACTGGGAAGGGGGACTCCTCAGGTACCTATTGTCCCTCCCTGCTTGGAACCCCCAGAAGCTGCCAAGGCGTGCTTCCCAAGGGCTCTGGCCCCACAGCAGGGTTACGTCAGCCTGGGCAGCACACTGACCCAAAGATGGGAGCTTGTACTTTACTGGCCTGTGGAGCGTGACATTTCCTCAGATGCTACAAAGGGGCTGCTGACCTTCACTCTCCTGCCAGGACCCCCTTCTCGCCTCTGTCTATGTTATTTATAACAGTGCTAACAGGCAAAAGGCTTTTCAGCCCAACCCTGGCCCAGCTCCCTCAGTCTCTCTCCTGCCAGTCAGGGCAGGAGACACATAAACAGAACCAGAGAACAGGGACATGGCAGGACCCTGGAGAAGGCCTCTGGGTGGAATCTGCTAGCTTTTTTCTTCTTTTTCTTTTTCTTTCTTTCTTTCTTTCTTTCTTTTTTTCCTTTTTTTCTGGCACTACTGGGGATCGAACTCAGGGTTGCTTTACCACTGAGCTACATCTCCAGTCTTTTTATTCTTCATTTTGAGACAGAGTCTCACTAAGTTGCTGAGGCTGGCCCCAAACTTGCAATCCTGCTGCCTCACCCTCCTGGGTTGCTGGGATTGCAGGTGTGCCCCACCGTGCCTGACAGTGCTGGCAATATTTTAGGTCTCTGAGACCTTTTAAAATTTATTTTGTTTTACCATGGTAAAATACATATAATATTCACTATTTTTAAGTTATATGTAACAGGGGCACTAAGTACATTCCCCATGCTGTGTGGTCATCTCCACTCTCCATTTCCAGAACTCTCTCATCAACTCAAACCAGGTCCTTTTCATCCACCTAACACAGGAGGAGGGCTGGCTTCCACGCCTGCACACTCCAAGTTTGAGAAAACCCCACAAATCATTGCAGGAAGGAAAGCAGCTGCTGGTGTGTGATTGGAACGGTGGTGACCACCCTTTGCTTGTGGGATGGGTGGAACGGCACTTTCCCCGGGGGCTAGCCGAAACTGCTTTCCTTTTTCTTTTTCTTTTTCCCCCTTGGTATTGGGGATTGAACCCAGCTCCACTTAACCACTGAGCCACATACCCAGCCCTTTTTTTTTTTTTTGTATTTCATTTAGAGACAGGGTCTCACTGAGTTGCTTAGGGCCTAGCTAAGTTGCTGAGGCTGGCTTTGAACTCATGATCCTCCTGCCTCAGCCTCCTGAGCTGCTGGGATTATAGGTGTGCACCACCTCTCCAGCTCTGCTTTCCTTCTTATTCAGGAAGCAGGTGGGAGTGGGAGAGGATGTCCTGATTTGGAGGAGAACCAGGGATCTGCTGTCATTTCTCACTGTCCTTAAGCACACTGTTCATTTAGCAATCTTCATTGTAAATAGGGCAAGTGGTTCTGCAGCTCACCTCAAAACCATCAGCACCCGCGGCTCTAAGAGTCCATTCAGTGTCCTCGAGAGGGATTCAACGACAGTTCCTCACTTACGGACAGCACTTTATTGTTGTCCGAACACTCTCCTACCTAAAACACCTCTCCAGACCAGGCTGGGACAATCTCACAGCGAGTCCAGGCTCATAGGTCCTGCTGTAGAGCTACTGAATCTAAGGCCCAAGTGTCATGACCAAGGGTGCACTTTCATTTTAGTCCCCTGCTCAAACAGTGCCTCCTTCCCGAGGTGGAGAACGGGCAGAGGAGCACTTGGCTCTGCCGGGCGAGTTAAGGGAATGTCAAAAAAGTCAGCAATCAAAATAAATTGTATTTTAACTCAAGCGTTTGAAAAACATAACTGGAGAGAAAATGTACACACCGAACAAAATATAAAAATTTTAAAGGTGGAAACAGTACAAGTGCCACGCATAGCCATACTGGAACTTGTGGCAAAAGGAAACATGGGTGATGCTGTCTTTATTTAGGATGTAAGTATTTTTTTATTAGTTATGGATGGAATTCTTGCTTTCCTATTTTTTAACTATTGCATTTAAATATTGATTACTGAAATTTTGGATTCTCAACTCTGGCTCCACCGTCCGATCCCCGTGCATTACTGTGACAGATGACATGCCCCCCCACCTTCACTGACCCCAGGTCCCCAGGCCTCCGAAGGCCTTTCGACCACTGCTGAGTGTCCAGGGAGCAGCTGAGAGTGGCATCTGATCCCTGCAGTCTATTTTTGTGTCCGCCCTTCAGCCACTGATAAAATGCTGCCTTGGGTAGAGCTGGGTGTTGAAATGGCGACTGTTGATGTCAGGTGGCTCCTGTGATCGTATGTCTTCATTCTTGACCTCGCAGAGGGGTCCAGAACCAGGAGAGAAAAGGAGTTCTCAGCGGTTTTGTCTTTGTAGAGTTTGACAAGACTCTGAAATTGTTATCTGGAAGCTGAGGTTGCCAGGCAATTGACCTTGTCTTGGGGCTGTATGGAAACTGTTTCCATGTTGTTCTCTTTTGCTTCTGTGTAACTCCCTTGACAGTTTACATGGTGCTCATTACTTTTATTGAGCACATCTTTATTGAGCACCTACTATGTGCCAGGCACTGGGGATATGACAGGGGACAAAATAGACACAGCCTCTGTTCACAAGGAGCTGCTAGTTGAGAATAAACAAACAATAAACAAATAGATAAATTTTAAATGGGGGAAGGTTCTAGAGGGGGATGGTGGTGATGGGTGCACAGCAGTGTAGATGTACTTACTGCCAAAAATTAATACTTAATGCTTAAAAACAACTAAAGTTGTATGTATTTATTGCCCACAATTTTTTTTTTTTTTTTTGGTACCAGGGATTGAACCCAGGGGCACTTGACCACTGAGCCACATCTCTAGCCCTATTTTGTATTTTATTTAGGGAAAGGGTCTCACTGAGTTGCTTAGCACCTTGCCATTGCTGAGGCTGGCTTTGAACTTGTGACCCTCCTGCCTCAGCCTCCCAAGTTGTTGGGATTACAGGCATGCGTCATGGCTCCTGGCTCTTTCCCACAGTTCAAAAGCATAGTGAGAGGACAGGGTGGAGGGAATCTCAGGGAAGTATAGGTGCAAATTGAGGGAACTGCAGCAGGGTGCTACTAAGCCAGTGCTGGGGCTGCCACCCTAGGATCCAGTGGCACCCTAGCATCTAGGAGGCCCAGGTGGGAGCCATACTTCGCTGGGGATGATGAGGAGGAGAGCCTGGGGAGGCGAGGGCCTGGCCAGTGCTGAGGCTGAGGCCCCACATGCGGTAGGCTTGCCTGCAGATGCAGAGCCTGAGCACCTGTGACTAGCTAGCGTGAGAGCCGGGGCCAGCCCTGCCTGCACTGATCTGGCCCACTATACCTGCCCATCACTTGGCAGCTATAGTGCCTTTCCTGCCACTCGCCTTTGAATTCAAGAGGCTCTTGAGTTCAAGTGCCTAAAATTGACTATAAGTGCAGACAAACACAATGTGTGCATAGCACAGGCTCCCAAACGCCCTGTGCTCATGTCACAGAATATAATCCAACCTTTACTTGTTTAAAAACACCATGGCCTTCCTGGGCCTGGCCAGGTGCCAGGATCCACACTGCCAAAGGTGGAGAGGGGCTGCCGTCTGAGACCTCAGCGCCAGAGGAGAGCACTCTGCTCTTAGGGCTCTGGCAGGCCATCTGGGAACTGCCCCACTACCAGGTAACCCCACCCTGTACAGCAGCCTGAGTCCTCAGACCCCTGTGGGGTAGGGTTGCTTGGGGGCAATGGGGACAGGGAAGGAGAGGACTAAGAAGATAATGCCACCCCAGGACTCTTTCTTTTCAATCTTTCCCTCGCCTTTTAAGGCGGGGTAGTGGGGGCGTGGGAGTCTAATGTTGGTGTATGGGCCACAGCTGTTGAGGAAGTGGATTGTCATTTTGGAAAGAGCTTTTTGTTTTGGTACCAGGGTTTGAACCCAGTGGTGCTTCAGCAGTGAGCCACATCCTCAGCCCTTTAAAAAATATTTTATTTAGAGACAGGGTCTCTCTGAGTTGCTTTAGGACCTTGTTAGATTGCTGAGGCTGACTTTGAACTCACAATCATCCGCCTCAGCCTTGAGCCATGATTACAGAAGTGTGCTACTGCACCTGGCCTTGGAAAGAGCTTTGGACAGGGGACATGGGAGATCCTAGTTTGTCCTAATCCTGCCAGGAGCTGGCTGTGTGGATCTTGGGTGACTCCTCCTTCCTTTTCTCTGAACCTCCATTTCATCATCTGCAAAATAAGATACTGGTCTCTAAAAATGGGACTGTGGACTATTCTAGTGCCCACCCCCCGCTGGGTCCCGGTAGTTCAGCCTGAGGCCTTATTTCCTATGCAGTGGAGGCTGGAATCCTCGTCCAATCCTTCAGTGGACACCTTCTTATCTGATGAGAGGGAAACTAGTTGGCAGTCGAGGGGGACGCTGGGGAGAGGAATTCCTGGGAAAAGGTTAGGTAAAGCACTGAATCATGGAACTTAATGCCTAACGTCATCTTAATGAAGCCACATGACCTGCCTGTTCATTTTTTGCCAATCTTTTGGTTCAGGACTGTTTGTGGTGCCAGGATTGAAATTCTAAAGTCACATTTCCTGCACGATCCACACCCACAGTGCCAGGGCTTCAATTTCCAATTGGAGTATTTATACCAATGCACCAAGAACTTACCAGACTTTAGTCAAGTTGTCTGAGTGCAGAATCCGTCTAGATGATTATATGTCTCTTCTCATCTTTTACTGTGATCTTGTCCACACAGAATTTGACGGCAGGGTTTTATGTAAGCAAATCAAGTTTATGGAATCCTTCCACAGCCTTCAACTTAGTTTTCATTGAGAACTCTTCTTTTGTCCTCACATTTGCTGTTTATGGACAATTTAATTGAATTTCGTAATTGTAGTAACAAATGGGTACTGGCTCCCAGTACACAGATGTCTCAGCTGGTGAGAGCGGGCCAGTTGGTGGGTGCCATAAATATTGAAGGTTGTGGATGGGAGGACGGAGAGCATTGGGAAACCTGACTGGCTGGTCAGGTAGAAGATAGTAAACATTGTACCAAAGTCTGAGGGGGCCTGGATAGGATTAGGTTTGGTTGTAAGTAACAGAGAACTCCCAACATGGCAAGGTGCTGAGTGAGTGCCAAGTTGAGTCCTCTTGCTGTGCCTACCGTGAAGAGCTGTACACTGGTAACTGTGCTCCTTCACAGTTGGCCAGGTCAGGCATAGCTCAGTGGCCCTGTTTTGAGCACTGCCCATCTCTGAGCAGGAGGATCCACTTTTGCCTGGACACCTTTTCTTGGGTCACCTTACACCTGCTTGATCAGGCACCTGCTTGGCTAGGGCTTGGGGTCTGCTGAAAGTTCTGACTATCCAGGTTTGGTAGGCCCAAGGCCAGATGCTTCCATGGGAAAGGGGTCTTGAGTACAGGTTGAGGGTTTTAGCCTTGAGTGTTTTTGTGTGGGGGGGAAGGGGATACCTTTCCAATGACCTAGTTTATTTCTGAATTCAGGGCGTTGGGTCCTTTTGGACTGGGCACAGAGCCCCTCCTTTCATCTACTTTTTTTTTTAGGGGGGAGTGTACCAGGGATTGAACATAGGGGCACTCGATCACTAAGCTATATCTCCAGCCCTATTTTGTATTTTATTTAGAGACAGAGTCTCACTGAGTTGCATAGGGCCTTGCTAAGTTGCTGAGACTGGCTTTGAACTCGAGATCCTCCTGCCTCAGCCTCCCAAGCCGCTGGAATGACAAAAGTGCACCACCACACCTGGCCTTTCATCTACTTTTCCTGGAGTTCAACTTTGTGTGCATGGTTTGAGCTTATTTCATATGATGCTGTTAAGTGTTTCTCTGGGGACTAAGATCAGCTACTGTTCTTCTGGAGGCTTCTTTAAGACTGTTGTATTAATTTGGAAGACAGTGGGAATCTTGTTTTTTTTCTAACATGAGAGATGAAGTAGTCATCACATTTTCATTGATAGGTGATAGAAATTCCCACTGGGATGTAATCTAGAAAGGGAATTTATTCACTCACATAATGGCAGAGCACAGAGAATCGCTGGCTTCAGGCACAGCTGGATCCAAGTGTGACAAGTGACAAATTATTTTGTCAGAAGCCCCTCTCTCCCTATTTCCATGTTGCCTGTGCTGGCTTCCTCCTCAAGGAGGCTCATTACAAGTAGTGGCAAAGGTGATGCCAGCCTCTACCTTCTTGAGTGGAACTCAACCAACTGAGCCCCCTTGTCCCAACACTCCAGCAATTCCTGGTATTTATTTGGACCCACTTAGCCAGGCTGTGCCTACCTTGACCACCCACCTCCCAAAGGCCCCACCTCTTGTTACCATCACCATGGGGATGTATTTTGTGGGGACACATTCAGACCCTAGCAATCTGTGACTACCATTCATGGAGTGTCTGACACATGCTGGGCTCCCAACCTGTTTCTTTACCCTTGTAAGAGCCCTGGGAGGTATGATTAAAAAAAAAAAAAAAATCCCCACTTTGTCTTTAGAAACTGAGGCAGTGGTCAGGTGCATGGCTCATGCATAATCCCAGTGACTCAAGAGGCTGAGGCAGGAGGATCCCATGTTCAAAGCCAGTCTCAGCAACTTAGTGAGGTGCTAAGCAACTCAGTGAGACCCTGTCTCTAAATAAAATACAAAATAGGGCTGGGGATGTGGCTCAGTGGTTAAGTCAGTGCCCCTGGGTTCAATCCCTGGTACCAAAAAAAAGAAGGAAGAAAGAAACCTTGGCAGTTAAAACTAATGTTTTGATCTTGATCTCAAATTCTTAGTGTCAGTATCTGAACCAGGGCCTGCCCTTCTGCCCACCTTATCTAGGCTTCTTCCCATTTCAAGACCTTCTTTCTGCACTTTTATCTCCCCTCTGGAAATTTACTTATTAATTCATTCATTGATCTGTTCATTAAATGCTGAGTTCTGCCAAAATATTTCCCCAAAGCCTCTGTGGATCTCAGAAATGAGATGAATTATATGAAAGATGTGTGCAGGCAGGGTCCGGAGGGTCTGTCTAGTTTCAAGTTCTCTATTCCAGGGGGACAGTGAGAACCAGAGGGAAGGTGACCTACTGAAGGACTCATGGTGAGTACTGGACAGGTCTGGAACCCAAGCTGCCACTGCAACTGCCCTCCCACCCCTGCTTCCTTCCACCGGTGATTCTGAGAATCTGTCCTGGACCAGGCACTAAGCAAGGCAATTTGCTGATTGCAGCCAGGAAAGTGGAGCCACCAATTTTTCCTGAAGATGCATTCTTTCTTAAGCAGGGAATCGATTTCCAACAAGATACACAAGCTTCCAATGAAGCCACTTATATGAGAGTCTGGATGAAACCCCATTAATCCCCTGCCAGGGTCATTTATCTCTCTGGCTTGAGGAGGCTTCAGCCCTTTCAAATAGGGGGTGTGGTGTTGCTGAAGGCAAGGCTCCAGGAGAGGGGACCCCTAGTAGGGGGATGAGCAGATGCCCTGAGGCCAGAGGGGGCCGGGCACAGTGCAGTGCCTTTGGCCCTAGACTCATCTTTGCTCATCCACGAGCTAGCCGTGTGCCTCGGGCTGTTCCCAGCTCTTGTCCAAAGCTTTACTCCCCCATCTGTAGTTGGGAATAAACGGCCTTGAGTGTTGCTTCTCAATTTCAGAAACAGGATGCCTGGTGATGGCCTTGTAGGGAGAGGAAAGACTTGTGTTTGAATCCCAGTCTCACCTTTCTGGTCTCCAGGGTGCTGTGAGTCGAATTGTCTTCCAAAAAAAGACATTGAAGTCCCAATGCCCAGGACTTCAGAATGTAACTTTATTTGGAGACAGGATCTTTACAGTGATAATCAGGTTAAAATGAGGTCTTTAGGGTGGACCCTGATCCAGTATGGCTTATCAAAGGGGAAATTTGGGTAAACACAGATTCCAATAGAGGGAAAAGACAGTGTGAGAAGGCAGGAGAAGATGGCCTTCAAAAAGCCCAGAAGAGCCGGATGAGGTGGCACATCCCTGTAATCCCAGCCACTCAGGAGGCTGAGGCAGGATCGTGAGTTCAAAGCCAGCCTCAGCAACAGAGAGGCGCTAAGCAACTCAGTGAGAGCCTGTCTCTAAATTAAAAAATACAAAATAGGACTGGGGATTGACTCAGTGGCTACTCCCCCCACCCTCCACCCCCTAAAAAGGCCCAGGGAGACCTGGAACAGACTCTTCCCTGGATTCTCAGAAGGAGCCATGCCTTCTGACAGCCTGTTCTCTGACTTGGCCTCCAAACTGTGACACAAGACATTTTTTAATTACATGGTGCTTTGTTTCAGCAGCCCTAGCAAACAAACACAAGTGACTCCATCTTGGAGTTTCTCGACTAGTAGCGTGGGGACAGCAGCACCTGCCCCGCATGGTTGTGTTACAACTGATGAGAGCAAGTACACGTGGGGCGGAGCACAGCCCCTGGCAGACAGTGAGCACGAGGCTATTAGTCCTGCACTTGTCCTCTCGGCTCCACTAGTGGAGCCTGTGGAAAGAAAGCAGCCAGGATGAACAAGAAGGCCTCAGTGCAGACTGAAGAACTGGGTCACTCAAGGCACCCCTTCAAAAGCCTCTTCAGGACAAAGAAAGCCAAGGAATCACCATTAATGCAGTGCTTGATGCTTTTTAGCCAGAGTGGTCTTAGGCCTAATTGACAAGGCCTTGAAGCTGAGGTTTCTCTATTTTTATATGCTGGTTACACTTGGAGCATGTTGAGCGCCTATGGGTGATCACTAAGTGCAGTTGTCTTGGCCATTTATGGGCATTTTGTAAAGGAGGCATGGCATGTTTTCCAGGGAAGGACAGTCACTAATGACCCCGAGCAAATCCATTTTCCTCCTTGAACCTCAGTTTCCATATCTGGAAAGTGAAGGAGCTCAGCCAGGCCAGGAGTTCTTACACTGAATCTGTGAAGGCCTGAAAGTTGTGTATAAATTTTGTGTGTGCACATGCATCTTGGGAGAGAGTGCCTGGAGCTTCAACTGGTTCTTGGAGGGTGTCTAGGTCCCAAATTGCTCACCATGATCCCCACCCCCGACCCTGTCACCTCTCAGAGCTGCTGCCACCTGGATGGTCTGACTCTGCTTCTCAGGTTCTTCTTAGGGAACAGATCAGCAGAGGTGGCCACTCTGAGTTACTGGGGTGAGAGAGGAACCATGAACACAGTATGTTGAAAGAGTTCCCCAGAGACCTTATCAACGGGGGCTTTGTTGACCAGGGAGATCCCCGCTGCCCAGCACCCCTGTATCTATGTTTTTGGCCCTCCCTCCTGTCCCACAGGCCATAGGTGATGACCAGCCCCTGCCTAACTTGTCTTGGATGGCTCCAATGGCCTCACCCATTTCCTGCCTCTGCACTGTCCCTACCTCCATCTCATTTGGAATAATACCCAAATTCCTCTGGGTGTAGTGGTGCATGCCTGTAATTCCAGCAGCTTGGGAAGCTGAGGTAGGAGGATCATGAGTTCAAAGTCAGCCTCTGCAATTTAGCGAGACCCTGTCTCTAATAAAACATAAAAAAGGGCTGGAGATGTGGCTCAGTGGTCAATCACCCCTGGATTCAATCCCCGGTACAAAAAACCCAAATTCCTTACAATCCCTGCCTGATCCCACCTCCTCCTGCTTCTCCCCTCACTGAACTGCTGCCTCGCTCATACCTCCAGCTCAGTCCCCATTGTCTTTGCCCTTGCAGATCCCTCTGCTGGAACGCTGCTCCCCCTCCTACACGGCTTGGCTTCTCCTCCTTCACCGAGGTGTCTGCTTCTCACAAAGCCTTCCCTGACACCCATCTAAGATAGAGATCGCTCCCGAGACCCTCCACCAGGGCACCTGCTTTGTTTCTAACCTAATTGGTCATGAAACACTGATGTGTTTCCCCCCACTAAGATGGCATCAAACAAAGGAAGGGATTGAGACTTGTACATCACAGTGCCTCGCTCATAGTCCCACTGAATAAATGTTTAAAATTAAAACGACTGACAATACCAGGTCTTGGTGAGGGTATGGAACCATTGGGCTCTCATACAGCCCATGGCAGGGTTCAGTGCTACAACATTTTGGAGAACAGTTTGTCATTTTTATAAAGTTACACATCAA
Organism: Sciurus vulgaris; assembly: GCF_902686455.1. Classification (NCBI taxonomy): domain Eukaryota; kingdom Metazoa; phylum Chordata; class Mammalia; order Rodentia; family Sciuridae; genus Sciurus; species Sciurus vulgaris. Next base: position 62,285,656 of record NC_136466.1, on the reverse strand, counting down.
CGTACCAAATAACCCAGCAATTCCACTCCTGGATATTTACCCAAGAGAAACAGACATATGTCTACACAAAGACTTGTACACCAATATTGAAGACTTATTCATAATGACCCAAAATTAGAAACAAATTAAATGTCTGCCTAGAACAGGCAAAAGCTGCTGCATCCCCCAGTCTGATTGGGTGCAAAGGAGACGGAAGCTTCCAGGAGGAGATGAGGGGATCTGCCTGTCTCCTGGGGTGGGGGCAGCTGTTGAGTGATGGTGCCTTATAGCTGAAGTGGGTGACAGACAGGGGCTTGTGGGGGCTGGGGTCACCTTGGGGACCCACAGGGTAAGGCAACACCAGTTCCCTCTCATCTTCAGGTTCTCAACCAGGTTCAGAAGTGTTCAGCTATTCCTTTGGGAGGAGAAATTTGTAAAGTAGTTTCTCCTTATCCTCAGGGGCACATTCCAAGCGGGCGCCTGAAACCACAGATAGTACCAAGCCCTATATGGACTGTTTTTTTTTTTTTTTCCCCCCAGTGCATACATACACAAATGTAATGCCTTTTCCATCTTAACTAAGCATTTATCATGTACTGTGATCATGATTTTTGCAGTTTAGGTACAATTGCAAAATTGGCATGAGTTTCTTTTGCATTTCTCACAAATTCGTGGATAGAAGATTCATTCTTATTGCAGATCTTAGCAACATCAGCATAATTTTTTTTCCCCTTTCCTCATTAAGTCACCTAAAGGAAGCCCTTTATGGCTTCTCTTTGGCATATCTGAGTTGCCAGCATCACTACTCTTGCACTTTGGGACCATTAGTCAGTAAAATAAGTTACTTGAACTTGAAACATGCACTGCACTCTGATAGTGTATCTGATAATTAGGATGGCTACTAAGTGACTAATGGGTGGGTAATGTATACAGCATGGATACACTGGACAAAGGAATGACTCATGTCCTGGGGGAACAGAGCAGAACTACTCAAGATTTTATCATGCTACTCAGAATGGCACCCCATCTAAAATTTAATGAATTGCTTATTCTGGAAGTTTCTATTGAATATTTCCAGACTACAGGGGACCACGGGCAACTGAAAACACAGATAAGGGGTGACAACTGTAATTGCATTTTATTTGAGTGATTATTTGTTAATGTCACCCTCTTGTCCCCCCAACATGTGAGCTCCAAGAGGACAGTGGTGTCTGTTGCATTCCTGGCTACAGCTTCTGGCACGGGCCCAGCTCAGAGTGACTCAGAGCTTAATATTTAGGACTGCTGAATATGTGTGGATTGGAGAAAGAAGGAGCAGGTGGGACACAGGGATGGGGGTATGGTCCTGTAGATAGAGACTCGCTGGGCGCATTGCTGCCCGGCTTGAGAGCCAGAGATGGGCCGCTTGTGAGGACCTGGCTGTGATGTTGTCGGCACAGGCAGGACTCTTGCAAAATGCCAATTAAAACATTTGACCTAAATTTGGATAAAAGCCTTTTTCCTGTGTCAAGTTGAGCTAATAATATATATTTATTCATAATTTATGAAGCCTTGTAAGTGGGAACAATTAAGGAAAAGGCCTGAGCAGAACCTATTTCTTAAGTGTCACCCATTTGCCTTTTTGGTTGCAGCAGGTCCCACCCTCTCTGCCTGCCATGAAATGCTGTTTTTATCATCATCGTCGTCACCATTATTTGGTGTCATTACTGTTCGCTGACTTATTGAGCTCCTACCAGAGCAGGCTGTCGGTTCCTCTTGACCCCATCAGGCAGGTGGTTTCTGTCCCCATTCTACAGATGGGGCAGGTGGGTTTTAGAGGGGTGAAGGGTCCTGCCCAAAGTCTCACAGCTGGTGAGTGGGAATCTCCACTCAGATCTGTCAGGCCCCAGGCAGGCCTGCTTGTCCCTGTGGTGTTCCGCTGCTGTGTCAGCCTCCCAGCACAGCCCTTCTGTCGGTGACAGTTAAACTTGGGAGACTAGAGGAGAAAGTGATTCCCTCCTGATTCAGTTGGGCTGGGACTGGCCTGAGAATCTGCATTATTTCTGACATGGCAAGTTCCAGGTGATACTGATGTAGGTGGTCCTGGGACCACACTTGGAGAATCATGGTTTAGAGGGTGCTATTAGCAGAATCCTGCTGACTCCCTTCTCCCCCACCCCCTACTGTCAGCCAGGTGTGTTTGCACATTGATTATGCTACACAGAGAAATCTGTAGCTTGATTGTTGCTTCATTCTGCGAATACATGTGGGTTTATATTCGTGTGGCTATTCTACAACTTAGTCTTTTATTTGACGTATCTTGGAGATGATCCATAGATCTGCTTTATTCTCTTCAAAAGCACTGCAGTATATTGTGACATAGGTGTGCTGTGGTTTTATTTGCCTCTTATCTTCTGATGGGTGGCCTTCTATGTTTTAGACGTCACAAATAACCCTCTAAAATCCCTGAGAACATGAATGTTTCTCTAGAATCTGGTAATCACTCAGTAATGTCAGCTGTTATTGTCTCTGTATTTTGTTTCCTTGTTAATATGGAGGGACTATTAGCTTTAAGAAGTTTTCTTACAGGTGGGGGCAGTTGTATAAAGGAGTAACTGTAATAGGTGCTGGTAGAGTTTTCAAGAAAGCAGTTTTAGTATAAGGAAAGTGATGGCTTGTGGGCAGGGCTTTGAGGGATGTGTAGGAGTGCAGAGCAGGAGGGGTGAGAGCAATGTGGGGGTGTGTGTCTGTGCTGCCAGGCTGGCTTAGCTCCTGGTAGATTTGATGACTGTGAGGGGTGGGGTGGATCTTTATAGTTTGGGGTCATTTGGCAAAATCTGGCCATGGCCGAGGGTCCGGTAGGCAGCATCATGAGTAGGAGGGCCCTGCTTGGATCAAGCCACACTCAGCTCTGATCTGTCTGCTTCCTTCCTGCCTCCTCAGGGTGGCGGTTCTGGGGAGGAGCAACTCTGCGCTGACTTTCCTGAGCTCGACCTCTCCCAGCTGGACGCCAGCGACTTTGACTCTGCCACCTGCTTTGGGGAGCTGCAGTGGTGCCCTGAGACGTCTGAGACTGAGCCCAGCCAGTACAGCCCCGATGACTCTGAGCTCTTCCAGGTAGGACCTCCCAGCCTCACCCACTCATCACTGCGCCAGCACCTCTGTCTGCCCCCAAAGGCCCTTTGCCCTGTTCCACCATCTTCTGTGCTTTCTCATGCCAAGAGTCTCATGCCCAACCAGTCTCTCTGTACCTTGTTTCCTGTCCTGGATCTACACCTGACTTGGGACTGGTCTCACCCACTCATGTGACCTGTGTTGTCTCTTCCAGAAAGTAAGGGCTGGAGCCAAGCACCATGGTGCATGCCTGTAATCCCAGTGGCTTGGGAGGCTGAGGCAGGAGGATCATGAGTTCAAAGTCAGCCTTAGCAACTCAGTGAAGCCCTAATCAACTTAGCAAGATCCTGTCTCTAAATAAAATATATCAAAGGGCTGGGATGTGGCTCAGAGGTTAAGCATCTCTGGGTTCAATCCCTGGTACCAAAAAAGGGAAAAAACAGAAAGTAATGACTGGGGTGAGCTTCCCCTCTATGCCTCCCAGGTAGAGTCATGCCCTCTGGGGGTCAGGGGCTCCCAAGTCTGTTCCCTACATTGTCTCATGGAACCCCCATGAATCAGGGCCATTATTTCCCCATTTTACAGATTAGGAAACCGAGGCTGGGAGAGTTCAGTCTCATGCCTCATGCAAATACCTAGCCTGTAGCTGAACTAGACTAAACCCAGTCTGTAGCCTTCTGAGCCAGGACTTTCTGAGACAGACTCACATATATTGAGCACCTGTTCTGTGGTAGGACTACCCCATCTGTGTACATGAACTCATTTAATTCTCCTGACAACTTTCAGTTGTAAATACAGTGGTTCCCTCTTTCAGGTGGGGCCTCCAATGCACTGGCACTGCCTACACTTAACAAAGGCAGCGAAGAACCTGTATACATAGACCTCTCAACCCTGCGTGCCCCGGGCCCATGATGGCCCATCTCTTAGGTGGCAGGATATGGGGCTTGGGATTCGCATGAGGACAGATAAGCTCTGTGTGCATTTGCACACGTGTGTGGGTGTGAGGCGTGGAGGGCAGATGGGCCCTGTTGAAGCTGGGGGCTTGCTACTTTCTGACCCATTCTTTTCTTTTTCTTTTTATTTATTTGTTTTTTTATTTTTTTACAGACTGCATTTTGATTCATTGTACACAAATGGGGTACAAATCTTGTTTCTATGGTTGTGCACGATGTAGATTCACACCACTCGTGTCCATTCTTTTCTTTAAATTTTCTCCCCCATAAAGACTGGGAGAGGAAGATGTGGCTCTCTGTGCCTGTGTGGCAACCTGACCATGCCGTGTGTCATGTGCCACACTGGGGTGCCACACGCCATCTCAAGCCATTCTCCTGATGGATTTTATCAGTCCTTCTAGAAAGGATCATGCAACTCCCTGTGCGTCACACGCTGTGTCCATCTGTGGACTTCACAAGCTGGTGAAGACCTGTCCCCAGACCAGGAAATAGAGGCCAGCAACAGTCAGTTGTGACAGGGAATAAGAGGAAATGAGCCCAGGAATAGAAAAGGGTCAGCAGGCTGGTGGTCAGGAAGGGCCTCCCAAGGAAGAGAAGGCAGCAGCCACGTGAAGATCAAAGGGCAGGAACCAAGCCTTCTGGGCAGAAGCAGCCATAAGGGTAGAGCTGGGAAGCAGGAAGGGCCTACAATGGTGGGGAACAGAAAGGCCAAGGGGAAGGTGCTAGGAATAAGATCAGAGAGGTAGCCCGGCCTGAGGATGCAGTCTTGTGCACCATGGCCAAGAGTTTGGATTTTCCTCGACACTATGTTAACCTATAAGTTTGCATACTATTAACATCCCATTTCACAGGTGAGAAAAGTAAAGTTCAGAGACATGAAGTAACGAGCTCTAAGTCACACAGTAGGAAGGGTCAGGGAGAAGACTATAACCAAAGAGCCCATACCCATCACTGCTACACTGAACCCCTTTGTCAAGCCTGTGAGGAGTCAGCAGGATTGAGCCATGGTCCTGGCTGCGTCCAGGGGCCTCTATTTTCTTTTATGAAAACAGGGACGAGACCGTCACTGTGTTGCTCCTTCCCTCTTAGGGAGCCAACTTCTGAAAATGCCTTCAGGTTGGGAGCTAATACACAGAGAGGTTGGGTTATGCCTGGAGACTGTCCCCACCTAGACAGCACCAGCCCCCACCTACTCCTCCTGGCCAGACCTCCAGCAGGCCTCTGCTGCAGCCCCACTACTGCATGAAATGGTTTCAGACTTGGGTGAGCCTGGTGCAGTACCTGGGCCCCAGCTCACCGAGGAAGCTGGTCCTCACAGCTGCAGAGCTCTGCCCAAGGCTGGCTCCATCCATTTCTCACCCATGCACCTACTGTGTGTGTGATTGTGTGGTTAGGGTCCGCCCCCTCCCCTCACCCCGCCGTCGTGCTCTGTGGGGCCTGTGTCCACACTGTGCGTTATGTCCCTGGGCTTTGCACACTGGGACTCCCATTTTGTGGGCTCCCATCTCATGTGCAGGTGTCCTCAGACCGTGCGATGACGTGATCTTCATCTGGGGCCCGAACACACTGTAAGGACTCGATTCATGTGTGTTAAGAACCGGGTTGTAATATCTTCTTTCCCGCCACAGGGTCAGACATGACCCATGTCAAAACCTTGAGCTGGAATCCAGGGGCCCCAGGTTCTAGCCCTCTTCCTCCCACTGCCGGGACAGTTCCCTCCTGAGACCAGTGGGAATCACCGCGCCTGGCTGCCTGCGTCGGAGCTGTGTTCTAACAATTGAATGGCACTATTGCTATGGAAACAGTCTGGGAGGGTGAGGAACAAGCTACAGTTATAAGGATTGACAACCTTTGGGGGCAGGGACATTGCGTTCCATTTCTCTGTGTGCCTCAGGGTTCTTGGGGCCGGGGCATGAGGGCACTTGGTAACTGCTTGTGGACGAAGCAGGCGTTGGACTGTTCTGTGCTGTGTCACCTTGGCAGGTCGCCCCCTTTGGTGGGCCTCTGTTTTCCCTTGTGAGCATGAAGAGGGAACATGGACTACATCAGTGGCTTTTAATCTGTTGGGGACAAAGGAGAATCACTGGGTTCTCTTAGACTGATGAAATCATGGACCTTCCGCCAGAAAAATGGGGGAGAGGTGATTCTGAGCTTCTTGGCCTCTGAAATCCCCTGGACAATGCAGGGCCTCCTAGCGTTCTTTTGGCCCTGACAGCCCAAAGGCTATTGTGAGCCATTCCTTCAAGCCACGCTAGTCCCCCAGCGAAGCATCTCCCTCAGATGTCTCGAAGGCTCCTTTTCCTCCAGCTTGAGATCAGCTCAGGAAGGCTGGGGGTGGGGCCGAGTCTATTAATATCCTCCCTCAGCTGATTAACTCTCCATTAATTTGCACTCCGTTTCTAAGCTGAGCAGGGGGAGCCGAGTTAATGGGCCCAGGGAAAAAGATGAGGGTGGCCGGCTCCCTGGGATGCGTTATCCTAGGGTGCCTATGGGATGGCCTGGAGGGAGCCAGGCTGGCCTGGGCAGGCGTGGCCTTTCTTCCCAGCTGGTCTCGCCTCCAGCCCCATCAGGCTGCTGCTGAGCTGAGCAGTCTTGGGGAGCGGGCTTTCATGAGTCATTTTTATTTTCACCCAACCTGACTGGTGCTCCTTGAGGCCTCTGCCGTTTTGTACTGCTTTCAACCTGGGCCCTGTGCTTGGAAAACCATTGTTAGCACTCTAAGTCCCAGGTTCTCATCCTTGACCCCACGTGCTGACTTGCTGTATGACCTTGACAGATCTCTTTCCTGGGGCCTCAGGTCCTTCCTGCCCAAAGAGGAGCACCAACCACAAGTGCTGGGTAGTTGTAACCCAGAGCCCTGTATCAAGAGAGAAGCTGGTGCAGGAGGAAACAGCACCACAGTCAGCTAGTGATGTGGTGCCATGTGTTTGACACGCCTGGTCACTCCATGACCCTGAGCCCTGCCAGCTCTGATATTTGTGATAATTCACAATAACTCTGGGTCATTTGCTACAGTCCCTGGGAAAGAGTGGGAATTCTCATCCCATCCAGCACTGATGATGTCATTTCTGGATGGCTTCCCTCTAGACGCTGGCCTCGGAGACACTGAACCCAGTCTCCCCCATTGTTCATTGTTTGGTTCATTCATTCCTTCATTCAACATTGTGGCTGTTCCCACACGCCGCTAGGCCACAGAGCTCTGTGCTCTGGTCACCACTCCAGGCTTGGCCTGCCTGGAGCCCTGCAGGGCCAGGGGCCATGTCTTGCCCTTCAGTGGGAAAGCGAGTGAGGTTTAGATGAGGGGAACAAATTGCCCAGGGTTACCCTGTGTGACTAGCCCCACAGAGCCCTGTGTGACTAGCCCCAAAATGGCCATTGGGCCCCAAGTTCCCACATCTTAACTGGCCATCAGGTTGGACAAATCGTCTGGGAACCCAACACTGGGAATTTGGCCCGAGTGCCAGGGAGACTGTCAGGTAGGGGATGGGGGCAGCCAGGTGAGCTTCAGTTACATTCCAGAGCCAGAGTCTCCAGGCCCCCAGCCCCAGGGCCTGAGCCAGGCAGGCCACGTTAAGATCTTCTTTTGACCTTTCTTTTATTCTTAGCTCTGTTCTAAAAATTACAAATGCGTTTGTTCTCCTCTCCCCGTGTCCCCCCTTCGAGTTACTCAGCTGCTGCTCCGGCTGCAAGGTTTGGAACAGATTCAGTGCAGCCAAAAGGCCGTCACGAGATGTGTATTTCAGATGAACTTCCTGAAGAAGGGATAAACAGCCTGACCTGGGGTGGGAACGTGCTGCGGGAGGCATCATGTGACAGCACGTGCTTCTGCCAGAACAGGCCTGGGAAGCAGGGTTCCCGACTGAGGCCTCTGCGGCTTACCTGGGAGCAATGTGATCTCTACTCCCGCCTCTCGCACGGGGCTGGCTGCGCATGCTCACCCTCGTAGATCATAGCAGAAAAGGAAGAGCCTCGGTTCACCTGTGGGGGGCCCTTGGTCCAGGACCTGGCTCTGCCCCACATTTGTTGGGTTGCCTTTGACAGGTTTCTGAAGCTCCAGGAGCCCCAGTTTCCTCACCTGGAAAATGGAGACTAGAAAGTACTCCCCTCATTGGCGCTGTGAGGATGTCTGAGGCATTACTGACAAAGCCTTTCCACCCGTCTCTCAGTCAGGCCTTGGCACTGGGTTTCCCCTCTGCCCAGGTCTTCTTTCCTTAGCCCATTGCCTGTCTTTTGAGCCTAAATTTGTTAGCTGTACAGAGAGAGGACTCCTGTAGCCAGCCTAAATAGCCTGCGATCTCCACCATTTTCTTCGTTCCCATTAAGCGTCCTTTTATTTTCCTAACAGCTTTTCTCATGTTCCGAAATGATCTTGCTGGTCTTCTTGTTCTCCTCCACTCTCCACTGGAGGGTAAGCTCCAGGAGGGCGTGCTGTGTAGCAGTGTCCAGTACAAAACTGGGTGCACAGTAGCCATGTGGTAGGGGAGCCCAAGGAGGAGAGGGGAGGCAGGGAAATTGCCGCCGCCACCACCATCATCATGGCCATAGACATGGGAACATGGTGCTGTTGTCATCATGGCAGCCGTAACGATAGCAAGTGCTTGTTTTGTGCCAGGAACTGATTTCTAAGCATCTTACCTATATTAACTCTTCTAGTCCCCAATAAGAACCTCATGGAGTAGGTACCATTTCCCCATGGACAGATGAGGAAACTGACTTGGCTGGGGACTCACTGTTGTTAAGTGTGGACCCTGGGATTCACCCAGAGCTCCTGACCACCACACCCACCACCTCCTCCAGTGTGAGCGAGGACAGCAAGCCCTGGGATCCCACAGGTTAAGAAATGGTTGCTGCTGTATTATTGTTCTGGTTATTATTGTCACTGTTGAACCCTGAACTTCACCCTGCCTGTGCCCCAGAGTCCTGCGGGCTAGGGCCTGCAATGGGCTCCGACTCCCCTTGTTTAGAGCAGCCTCCAATATCTCAGGTGGACAGACTTCTGCCCCACGTCTCATGCTCCAGAGCACTCCCTTTCTGTTATCACCTACTGCCTGCTCACAAAATTCTGTGATTCTTGGAGTTGGCAACACCTTTATTGGGCATCTGCTGTCCCAGGAATCCTGAGCAGATCTGATGGGGCACAGGGAGGAGAGGGCTTGGCAGGAGGAGGGTGGTGGTCCAGCAGGGCGAGCAGCTATGTCCCAGGTGGTGACTGACCCTCTCTGCTGCCTCCCTCCAGATCGACAGTGAGAATGAGGCCCTCCTGGCCGCGCTCACCAAGACCCTGGATGACATCCCTGAAGATGACGTGGGGCTGGCCGCCTTCCCAGCCCTGGATGGAGGAGATGCACCATGCTGCACCTCAGCTTCGCCTGCCCCCTTGTCTGCACCCCCCAGCCCCGCCAGGGAGAGGCCTCCGGCCCCAGCCTCAGAGGTGGATGAGCTCTCACTGGTGAGGACCTATTTCCAGCTGAGGCAGTGGTGGAGGCTGGCATTAAGATCTGTCTGCAGGGGTGGGGGTGCAGCATCATCAAGGCCAGCCCCACCTGGGTCCCTGTGCATCACGTCAACATGGTTTCCAGAGGAGAGCCTGGACTGGAGGCGGGAGGCCTCTCCGGGCCTCACCTTTCCCTCCTGCACAGTGGGACAAGGCTTCATCTACATTCCGTAGGCTCCTTGGGATTTCAAAGACTGACCTTAGTCCTGTGTTAAATCCTTGAAATTACATGCAAACATTTTCCTAAAGATTATGTACACACGGTAAACATCCAGGCAGGAAATGTGGACAGTTAAAAGCAAAAGCTCCTCAGCCCTCTCACAATCGCTTTGTCCTTCCCCAGAGGTAACCATGGTTACCGATCTGTTATGTGACTTTCCTCTTCACCCTTTTTTTTTTTTTTTTTTTTTTTTTCTACAAAAGGAAGCCTGCCCTATCCACCGTTCTGCACCTTACTTTCTCACTTAACATGTCCCTTGGAAACTCTTCTAAATGAATGTATGGAGCTATGCTGTCCCTCTTGTGGCTGTGTAGAGTCCTGGTGGAGAATGTGTCATATCTGTTTAACCACGTCCCTGCTGATGGATATTTATTTAGCTTCACCTCCACCATTGTCCCCAACAGTGCTGCAGTCATGTTCAGGCCTTTTCCCCATGTAAACGGATAAATTCCCAGAAATGGAACCCCTAGGTCTATGGATATGTGATTTTTCAGGTTAGACAGATCTTTCCACATTACCCTTCAAAGAGATCACGCCAGCTTACACTTCCACCGGCACACGTTAAATGCCTTCTGTGAGAGTGTCTGAGGAGTGTCTGAGGAGTGCTTGGAAGAGCAGCTTTCTAGGGAGAAGATGTCAGCTTTGATCAAATTTTCAAAGGCTCTGGACCTTGTGGGTTACTGCAGGGTCTGCCCTCCATTCAGGTTGAGTCACACGGTCTGTCTTTGGCTCCTCCTTCACGTTGGAACTGTGACTTCTGGGGGACCAGCTGGAAAATCAGAGCCTGCCAGAGCTGGGAGGGTTCCTAGGTCATAGGGAGTAGGAGCTGGAAAGGTCCTTGATGACCACCAAGCCCAACTCTGGGGAAACTGAGGAGGGTCTCACTCAAAGTCAAGCAGAAAGTTGGTGCACCATTGAAGGCTAGAATCCTGGTCTTCTGACTTGTGGTTGAAGGCACTTTGTCTTCTCTTCCGCTGCCTTCAAGGTCCCCAAAGCTGTGGGGAAACATTAGTAAGCACCTACTATGTGCTGGCACAGAATATGTCTAGTCTCACACTGTGACTTCTGCTGATAGGACCCTGCTTCCTTTAAGAATGAAGTTAGACTGCCTGAATGTGAATCCCTACCAATTAGTGCTTGTGGTTCCCTTTGGCACACAGCCTCCCTAGACCTCTTCCAGTCAGCTTCCTGACCCATGCAGGTTGGATAATAGTTCCATCTCAAAGGCTATTAGGAGGCTATACAACAGGCACTACATGGGAAGCACTTAGAACAGTATTTGGCTTATATGCTTGCTCAATAGTCATTAGCTAATTCATAGTCCTGGCACAACCCTTGGAAGTAACAAGAATACTCAGTACCTCTCTAAGAAATGGCAAAGAGCGACCCCTGGTGGTCGGAGGTGGTTTCCTGGCCAAGTCTGCCTTCACTCTACACAACCTGAGCACCTGCTTCAGACACTTCCTACTAGGCTCACAGGAAGCAGACTCATTGCCTAGGCTCTCAGAGTACCAACAGTTCTAGAAAGGCCCTGCAAAATCATCCAGATCCCAGGTCTTGTCCTGGATCCCAGAATATCCACCCATGGACTTCAAAGGATCCATGAACCTCTACATTTTTCTGGGATCAGCAGCTTCTGTTGTAATCTGAGAGTCAAAAAGAAGGCTCAGGTCCAGTCATTTCGCCCCCCTGTCCCTTGTTTTATACCATGGGTCTTTTCCAACCCAAAGTCAGAGAGTCACAAGCGTGTGTTTGGTTTGGGGTGTAGGTGAGGGTCATGGGATCCTTCACCTCATCAGGAGGCCTGGCCTTTGTTGTTTGCTGGGTGCTTGGGGGGGTGGGGCATGTCCCCCAGGATGTAAAATTCCATTGCATTTCTCACCTTGTTCTTGGCTTTGATGGATCCTGGGCAGAACCTGCAGATGTGTTTAGCCTGTGTTCTCTCAGTATGGATGCATTGTGCACCTGCCCACGGGGCTCAGAAGCAGAGGAGTTCTACAGTTTTTATAGAAAAAATACCTGGAACAAAGTCTAACAAGCTAAATGTAGCATTCTCCACCTGTGTAAAATATCTGAGTGGGTTGGAGGTGACATATCCATGTATATTCTTGTATGATCAAGGCCACCACCTTCATGATAGGGTCACAAAGAAGTAGTGGCACTTGCCTCTGAGAAGGAGAAAAGGATCTGGGGCAGGAGGAAGATTTTTTATGTGTATGCACGTGTATGCAGAGCCCAGAGGTGCTCTACCACTGAGCCACTACCCCAGTCCTTTTTTTGTGTGTGTGGTTTATTTTTTTGGTAGTGGTGATTGAACTCGGGGACACTTAGCCACTGAGCCACATCCCCAGCCCCATTTTGTATTTTATTAGAGACAGGGTCTCACTGAGTTGCTTAGCTCCTTACCATTGCTGGGGTTGCCTTTGAACTCTCGATCCTCCCGCCTCAGACCCCCGAGCCACTGGGATTACAGGAGTGCACCACCTCACCTGGCCTTTCTTATTTTTTATTTTGAGACAAGATCTCAGTAAATTGCTGAGTCTGGCTTCCAAATTGTGATCCTCCTGCCTTAGCCTCCTGAGTCACTGGGATTTCAGGGGTGCGCCACTGTATTCTGCTAGGAGGAAGTCTTTCTTTTAATTTTCTACCTTTTAGTGTCTGTGTGTGTGTGTGTGTGTGTGTGTGTGTGTGAGAGTGATATTTACAAGTATTACTTGTGTAATTGAAGAAATTAATTTTTTAAAGGTAGTATGAATGAACAGAAGGGAAATCAGCTGGAATCTCACATCCGAAAATTTTTTGGTTCATAACCTCTCGGATTGTGTGTGTGTGTGTGTGTGTGTGTGTGTGTGTTGCAAGCATATACAGATTGTTTGGAACTGTTTTAACAGCAGGATGGGTAGACATTACCCACAACCTTTTGGGTTTCTCAAAGTTATAGCTAAGTTCTTGGGTTGTTGACTTTGAAAGGACTTACATTTTAGTGGGATATTTGTGTGTGTTTAGGATCACCAGATACATCAACTTCCTGTACTTACCATATTGGGAACATCATTCTCGACTGTTATATGCTCTCCTCATGATCCGTTGATGCTGGGTCAGGGTGTGGTCAGCCTCAGGGTTGACTGTCTGATCCTCTGAACCTCTGGCCATGGCTGGGCCCCAGCACCACTCCCTCTGCTTCTCCCCTAGTTACAGAAGCTCCTCCTGGCTACATCTTCCCCGACATCAAGCTCTGACACCCAGAAGGAGGGGACCACCTGGCGCCAGGCCAGCCTCAGGTCCAGAAGTCAGCGGCCTTGTGTCAAGGTATTTCTACACCTGCCTGGAAGTCTGCTTGAGCCCCCAGGCGACCTCTTGGGGCACCATCGTCATCTCTGGCTGGGGACAGCAGGTTCAGGCCGTGGCAGCTTCTCTTGCTGCTCCTCACATAGCCCTTTCAGACATGTGTCCAGGCTCTGGAAGGAGTGCTGGACTTCTACACACCTCCATGCTTCAGGCACTGGTAGACATTAACACAGGTTAGAGCTGATTGAGGAAGATGGGGCGCACCCTGGGGCTTAAGTTATAATGGGGCGAGAGGCCACAACAGGATCATCATCACATGTGAAGGCCACAGTCAATAAAGAGCTGGGATTTCTTTCCTGGGAAGCCATGGGAGAGTTTGATGCTTCGAACCCCAAGGGCTGAAACCTGTCCCCTTTCCTTCTTGGTCCCCATTTTCCCAGCCTAAGGAGGAGGGGTTCCTGCTCCTCAAAGCTACATTCACTCTTCCCCCTCCTGTCCCTGCACATTCCTCCAGGGGACAGCTGCACACAGTTCTGCACCCTGGAAGCAGAATCAGGTGTGTGCCTGACAGGGGCCAGTGCGGGAGCCTCTCCCTTCTGGGTTCTCTCCCTGGGTTCTCAGGGTGCAGGCCCCAGTCCCTGTGCTATCTCCCAAAGGCCCACCCTCTTGTGCTTCATTTTATCAAGGGGCAGAACCAAGCCCCTTCATGAACCAGTGCTGCCCTTTGCAAGGCTAAGAGGCCCAGGAGAAAGGGAGCCAGCTGACAGGCGTTTTCAGAAAGCCCCCGCAAAACCACCTGGGAGAGAAGTGGACGGTGAGGTGGGCAGAGGGCTCGAGAGATGTCGGCTGGTGCCAGATTACAGGGGGCCTCAGTTGCCTGCCCATGGAGACTCCCCATATCCTCTGGGCCCTGGGAAGCTACTGAGTAATTTTCTTTTTATAACAATGTTATTCAAGTACCATTTGTATCTCATAAAAGCCCCCTGTTTTTTTGTTTGTTTTGGTTTTGAGCATGAATCACACTTTTGCCTGGGCTGGGCTCAAGTGATGATCCCGCCTCAGCCCCTCAGAGTGTTGGGATCATAGATGTGTGCCACCTACTTAAAAAGTACGATTCTATGACTTTTAATAATTTCTTAGGCTTGGGCAATCATGACCACCATCCAGTTTTAGAACATACCCATCATCCCAGAAAGATTCCCAATGTCCCTATTTATTGTGAATCCTTCCCACAGCCAGTCCCAGGCAGCCACCAACCCACTTCCTGGCCCTGTTGTTGATGGGTGTGGGGTGGGGATGTGGGATGGTCACAGCAGGCCTTGGCTACATCTGACAGGGTCAGCAGGGGCCAAATTCCATGGCTGGGAGACATGGTAGGAGGCTGGGTATTCTTTCATTCTTCACCAACTGAGTATGTCTGTGCTGGAAGCTGGAAGCTGGGGATGGAGCGAAGGAAACCTAGCTATTCTCTTGATGCAGTGAGACACGTTGGGTTGGCTGCTGGCCACAAGGATGAGGCAGAGGGAGCAGTGTGTCCCTCTCTCCTCACTCTGTCCTCTTTCTTTTTCTAGATGGATGGCATCCAGGACAAGAAGGCCCCCATGCTGCGGTCTCCGAACCGGAGTTATGCAGAACTGCATAAGCACCTCACCTCGGTGTCATCCTGCCCCCAGGCAAAAGCCTGCTCCCCCGAGACGGGACTGCAGCCTCCACTGCCCTCAAGTCCCCAGCTCCTTGCCAAGAAGGAGGAGGAGCCAGGGGAGGACTGCCTGAGTCCCCAGCCAGCTCCAGCTTCTCCCCGGGACTCCCTGGCACCGGGCAGGGCGAGCCCCAGTGCCCAGGTTCCCCAGGAGGACATGCAGGCCATGGTGCAGCTCATTCGATACATGCACACCTACTGCCTCCCCGAGAGGAAGCTGCCCCCACAGGCCCCAGAGCCACCACCCCAGCCCTGCAGCAGCCCCTCCAGGATCAGGCCCCGGCACCCCTCCAAAGCCTCCTGGGCTGAGTTCTCCATCCTGAGGGAACTTTTGGCTCAAGATGTCCTCTGTGATGTCAGCAAACCCTACCGCCTGGCCACACCTGTCTATGCCTCCCTCACACCCCGGCCGAGGCCCAGGCCCCCCAAGGACAGCCAGGCCTCTCCTGCTCACCCTTCCCCAGTGGAGGAGGTGAGGGTTGCAGCTTCCCCCAAGAACACTGGGCCCAGGCCAAGCCTGCGCCCACTGCGCCTGGAGGTGAAGGGGGAGGTTAGGTCTACTGGGCTGCAGCAGGAGGAGGAAGAGGACGAGGAGGAGGAGGAGGAGGAAGAAGAAAAAGAAGAGGAGGAGGAAGAGGAGGAAGAGGAGGAAGAGGAGGAGGAGGAGGAGTGGGGCAGAAAGAGGCCGGGCCGAGGCCTGCCATGGGCCAGGCTGGGGAAGAAGCTGGAGAGCTCCGTGTGCCCGGTGCGCCGTTCGCGGAGACTGAACCCCGAGCTGGGTCCCTGGCTGACGTTCACTGATGAGTTGCTGGTCTCCTCAGAGCCGCAAGATGCTCTGCCCTCGCTGTGCCTGGCTCCCAAGGCCTACGACATGGCAGGGGAGCTGGGCAGCCCCACGGACGAGGATAGTGGCCAAGACCAGCAGCTCCTACGGGGATCCCAGATCTCTGCCCTGGAGAGCCCCTGTGAGAGTGGGTGTGGGGACACGGATGAGGACCCCAGCTGCCCACGCCTCCCTTCCAGAGGTGGTAAGCATCAGTGGTCTGCAAAGAAAGGGCAGGGGTGGGTATAGCCATGGAGCCCCATGTTCAAGTCCCCAACCCCATGTGGCAGGTCCCTTTCCCTCTCTGGCTTTCTTCCCACTCTCTTGTCTGTACAGTGGGCTGTTCGAGCCGATTTTCAGGAAGATACCAGTACACCTCTGAGTTTTTCATCATGCATGGTCAAGGTACTGCTTAAAGAACAGGGTGCAAGATACTGGCCTTCAGGGGGCTAATGTTTCAGGGAGCAGGCCAGGTAATCCAAAAGTAAACCAAAAAGGAGGATAATTCCAAATCATGGTAGGTGCCCTGAAGAAGACTGACTGGGGCCAGTGTGGCAGAGGTGTGAGTCTGTAAGTTCAGCTCCACAATGGAGTTGAACTTTAAATGCTAGTGACAGTGGTGACAGTGATAGTTATCTATTGTGTACTTCCCGTGCCAGGCACTGGTCTGAAACGTAACAGAGTATCCCCTTTGATTTCTCCAAGCAACCTGTGTGGTAGGCACGGTGATCATTTCCATTTTAAAGCACAGAGATGGGGCTGGGGCTGCGGCTCAGTGATAGAGCACTTGCCTAGCATTGTGAGGCACTGGGTTCGATTCCTAGCACCACATAGAAATAAATGAATAAAGTAAAGGTCCATCAACATCTTAAAAAAAAAAAAAAAAAAAAAAAAAAAAATATATATATATATATATATATATATATATATACACACACACACATACATATACAGAAACTGAGACCTCAAGCCCTTTAGTGATCTACCCTGTGCAGGACTATCCAAAATCCACATGGGGGCATGGCAGTCTGAGCTCTTGGCCACTGTGCCACTCAGTGGCCAGAAGGGGTTGTCCATGTGCCCATCTGCTCTGCACAGTCGAGGAGATCAGCCTGCTGAGACCCCAGGATGGAGGTGGATTTGAGCTGTTCCTGTTCTTCCTTAAATATGGCCACAGTGTTTGGGTCACCTGCCCAAAGGGCTTTTGTGCTTGGCACCCCTGGAAGTTTGAGTTCTCTGAAGGGAAACATCTGCTTGTGATGCCGTATTAGGGAAGCTCATTTTTCTTTTTTTGTCTTGTTTTCAGACTCTCCCAGGTGCCTCATGCTGGCCTTGTCACAAAGGTAGATTTTTAGAAATTAATTGGTTTATTATTCTGTGATTTTTTTTTTTTTTGTCTTGCTGGATTTGTATGTTGGGGAGGGGTTCATCAGGCCATTTCATAAGCTGCCCTCCCCAGGACACTGATAAGAATTCTTTCCTCCACTGGGAAAAGCTGATAATGCTGTGTGATTTGGGGCAAGTTCCATTCCCCCTCTGGGCCTCAGTTGCTCCATCTGTAAAATAAGGAGGCTGACCATGATTGTCCTCTCCTTACCCTCCAGCAAACCTTGCCTATGTTTCCTAAAAGCTGTGCAACTTGAATTTCCTCCAACAGCCAGGGTAGGGTCCCCAGCAAATTCTCCCAGGGCCTGCCTTTCTATGGCAGCAGAACCAGGATCCATCTTAGTATCTCCTCACCCCTCTCAAATGCTCAGGGTAGTGGAAGCCTGCTACTGACTGGCTCTTTCCTTTCTGTCCTCCCTGCCCCCACCAGCGACCCTCCTTTTGGCAAGAAGAGCTTTGAGCAGACCTTGACAGTGGAGCTTTGTGGCACGGCAGGTAAGCAGTGGGGCACCTCTGGTGGTGTCTCTGGGGCGCTGGCAGGGCTCCTGGCCACACACCCCCATCCTCCTCCTTCCCTGGAGGAGCCTGCAGTCTATGAGGGACATACTCACACCCTGTTGAGCACTGTTTGAAATATCTTTATTTCATAAAAGCTGTGACAGCACACAAGGTTCAGGGCTGGGCAAAGTGCAGGCTAAGGGGCATGAATTGGCTCTAAGGATGAAGGGACATTGGAAAGACAAAGGGGAAGGGTGTGCCGGGCAGAGGTGTGGAGGTGTGGAGCGTGGGATTTCCAGGGCGCATTGGAGATGCCGGTCACCTGGTCTTTCTCAGTGGTAGAATTAGGGGAGGTCAGGAAAGAGCAATCGCTAAGGGCTAAAGGCAGAGGTGTCTTTGCCCTGTAAAGCTTCAGGAGCTCCAGAGGAAGAGCTGGGCATTTTAGCAAGTTCCTGTGGTGCACTGGAGAGACTGGAGGCCAGGGTCAGGTGCAGGAGCATCAGAAGCACCATGGTAGTCAGATCCACGGGGGCAGTTTTGCTGGTGAAGTCTGCCCTGCTCCATGCTGGGAGGCACCTGAAGCAGGCCCCTTGGGCTGAAGGGAGTTGAGACAAGAAAAGCTCTCTCTGATGACTTGAGGGCTTTAGCTGCCATTTCCAACCCACGGAAGGGATGGCACTCTCATTTTGTCACATGCCAACTCCAAAGAATTGAAGCAGCAGTGCAGCCTGCCATCTGTCTGTTGTTGGGAGGTGGGGTGGTGGCATGTAGCCACTTCTTTGCCATCCCAAATTTGTTCCTTGGAGAAGGAAGCTGCCTTCACCTCACGTGTTTCTCCTTTTGCCTGGGCAGGACTTACTCCACCCACCACACCCCCTTACAAGCCCACAGAGGAGGACCCCTTCAAGCCCGACATCAAGCACAGCCTGGGCCAAGACATAACCCCCAGCACTCCCGCTCCTGAGGCTCTCCAGCTCATGGCCACCACAGGGCCTGCCCACAAGCTGCCCAAGAAGCACCCAGAGCGCAGCGAGCTTCTTTCCCACCTGCGGCATGCCACAGCCCAGCCGGCCTCCCAGGCTGGCCAGAAGCGCCCCTTCTCCTGTTCCTTTGGAGACCATGATTACTGCCAGGTTCTCAGGCCGGAGGGCACCCTGCAGAGGAAGGTGCTGCGGTCCTGGGAGCCATCTGGGGTCCACCTTGAGGACTGGCCCCAGCAAGGTGCCTCCTCAAAGGCTGAAATGCAGGCCTCTGCGGGGGAGGAAGTCAGAAGCTGTGATGCCAGCACCCCACCCAAGGACAGCACGCAGCTGAGAGACCACGAGATCCGTGCCAGCCTCACCAAGCACTTTGGGCTACTGGAGACTGCTCTGGAGGACGAAGACTTGGCTTCGTGCAAAAGTCCTGAATACGACACTGTCTTTGAGGACAGCAGCAGCAGCAGTGGTGAGAGCAGCTTCCTCCTGGAGGAGGAAGATGAGGAGAGGGAGGAGGAGGAAGAGGACGATGAAGAAGAGGACTCAGGGGTCAGCCCCCCTCGCTCTGACCACTGCCCCTACCAGAGCCCACCCAGCAAGGCCAGTAGGCAGCTCTGTTCCCGCAGCCGCTCCAGCTCCGGCTCTTCATCCTGCCGCTCCTGGTCACCAGCCACCCGAAGGAACTTCAGGTATGGTTGGGTGACCTCAGGAGAGGCAGTGGGCAGCTGAGGGCTCCTTTCCCCAGGGTGCCAGAGGAGGAAGGAGATCTGGAAACTTCTTTTGAAACTAGGGCTGCATCTTTGGTGTGGCTGTGTCCTCTTCAGAGGCCCTGAAGGTAGCCTCTCCTTGGGGGAGTTGTGGCATATGGCACTCAGGTGTATTACAAATCTCCTGGCCATTTGAAGCCTTGTCTCAATGAACTTGCTCCTATTCTGTTTTTCTGCTTGTGTATTTATCAAATGGATAGGTTTTATGCAAATGTTCACAGACCCACCTAGTTTAAAACTTATGCAACATTAACATGTGAAGGAAGGGTTAGTGTAGCTATTGCTGGGTGTGACGGCACACACACAATTCCAGTGGCTCAGGAGGCTGAGGCAAGAAGATTGGAAGTTCAAAGCCAGCCTGGGTAACTTAACAAGAGCCTGTCTCAAAAAATAAAAAGGACTAGGGATGTAGCTTAGTGGTGGAGTGCTCTTGGACTCAATCCCCTGTACCACAAGGAAAAAAAATACTTAGTGTTCTGAAAAATACCTGAATTAAAGCAGTGATGAGCTTTATTTCCATTTCTTGGTCCTGCTAAACTGTGCATTGCTCCTGACTTCAGCCTGAGCTGCCAGTGAAGGGACCATGCGTCATGAGCTTCTTTGCTCATACCATCTTTGCGCACTGAACCAGATGAGAGAGGGAGCCAGTCCAAAAATCAGCTGGGGAGCTAGGCGGAAAGCATGGAGGCTTGGCAGATTTGGGGGAACTGGCTGCTCTCTAATCACTGCAGGGCCTGATTCATCTTGGGCAGGGGTGGAGGTGGGTGGGTGCCCTTCTCGCCCTGTGCCTGAGTGGCCACTAGGTGGCGTTCCTGGGTCCAGAGCTGCAGAATCAACTGGGGGTTTAAGGTACTGCTTTGGAAGCTCCACCCAGAGTATCTGAGTCTGTGGGGGAGGAGAATTTGCATTTTTAACCAATTCCCCAGTAATGATGATGTTGCCAAAGTGCCATCCTCTGAAACCAGAATTCAGGTCAGATAGACATAGCTTTTCTTAGAAAAAGTCAGCTGTATATTTGCACATTTATACCCATAGCTCTTAACTGTTTGAATATCCTGTGAAAGCAAATGCCCTTATCCCCATTAAATTGTGCATAAACATCAATTTTAGGGATTCGTGGACTCCCCACAAAACCAATGTTTAGAAACCCTAAATTATCTGTTACTCAAAATGAGTTCCCCAGCAATTTCTCTAATCAACCCCTTTCCATACTAAGCTGGGAGACTTCTCTGAGGCTGTCTTTCTGGACCTGTCTTTCTGGCTGTGTTCTGCTCTTCAGGAGCAGCTTTGGCCTTTAAACCCTCCATTGTCAAGATTCAGTTCTAGCCTTGCTTTGCTGTGAGATAAGCTTGATTTCCACATAAGACGGTATCCTTTGTGAAGGTTTGCTTACAACTTTCAAAGTTCTCTTGACCTTGAAGCCCCCACCCCCCTGCACCAGAGCCGGAGCTCCCTGACCTCTTTCTGTCCCGCTTGGCTCAGGTTTAGCTGAGATCCTCTCTAGAACTCCCACCGGTTCTTTTTCTCATCTTGCTTTTGAGTCAAGTGGAAGCTTGACTTTCACTAGAAAGAGTGAATTGGTTATCTCAGTCCCTGCTCCGCTGCTGGGCAGGGCTGGATATCTGACAAGTGTGGCAAACTAGTACTTGGCCTTCTCCAGACCCGCTTTCTTCATCATGACCAAGCCTCAGGCAATAGGCAGCATGTTGAGGCTAGTTTAACAGCACAAACTGAACTCCACAACACCTTCCAGACATTTTCAGCCCTTTAGGTAGGGAATGTTGACCAGTTCTATTGCAAATTAGTCCTCACACCAGTTATTCTACGGTGCTTTAAAATTTGCAAGTCATCTACCTATCTGTTACCCCATTTGAGCTCACAGACACAAGTGGAGGGCCCAACTGCTTCTATCCTTACTTTATAGATGAGGTGGCCAATGCTCAGAGAGGTCTATTGTAGTTCCTGGACCAAGTATTTATGTGCATTTTATGATTTAATCCTCACAAATGGCCAAGGAGGAGGTGGATGCAATTGATTATCCCTATTTTATAGATGAAGAAGTAGAAGTGAGAGAGCTTAAGTGACTGGTCCACAGTCATCCAACAGGAGCTGATGGAGCCAGGACCCAACACTGGCTATTTGTACCATGTTCTTACCTTGAGCTATATTCTCAAGGACTCACACTGGAGGAGGGAAGAATGGGGAGGGCTGCAATATGTGGATGACAAGCCCCAGAGCAGGACCAGACATAGGGAGCTGGGAAGGGCCCGTGGGGAGCTGTGTCTGAGTGGGACACCAACCAGTTAGAGCAGTGGTCTGGAGCCAGAAGATCTGCTTCTCACTCTAACCTCTCCTGTTTCTAGTGTTAGGCAAATCCCATCTTGAACCTGAGGCTCAGGTGTTTCATCTGAAAAACGTGCTTCATAGGATTTTTAGCCCTTTTCACCCCTAATGGCAGAGAAAGGCATGGCACCGAGGGTGGGGTCATAATTAGCACCCCTTGGTTCCAGGTGTCTAGGTCTGGAGGCCAGCACAGGGCTTCTATCCCAGATCTACACAGCCCTGGGCTGTCTCCACCCAGGGGAAGCTGGACATCTGCAGGAGGGAGACCTGAGTTCTTTTACCCCAGAGAAGCCCTAGTCTGGCCCAGAAGCTCTGCCCCCACCCCTGCGGCTCCGTGCCCACCCGCCCATCCCCTTCCTGAGAGTGAGTGCCTCTGCTTTGCTTTTCACTGACAGATGTGAGAGCAGAGGGCCCTCTTCAGACGGAACTCCAAGCATCCGGCACGCCAGGAAGCGGCGGGAAAAGGCCATTGTAAGTGATCGGGGCCCCGGAGCCCTGAGCAAATGAGGCAGGCCAGCAGGGGTGTCGGAGCATTGAGCCAGTCAGCCTTCAATCCCTGCCTTCGGACTAAGGGACTGTGGCCTGGCAGAACACAGTTTTATCTTTCTCATTTGAATATCACTAGGGTTACCTAAGGCTATCAAAGTGGCAACAAGGCAGAGTTCAGTCAATAGGCTGGACATGAGGTACATGGTGGCAATTTAGAGCTCAGCCTCAAGGACCTTGAAAAAGCCAAAAGGGGAGGTGGTGTAGTGGGGAACAGAACCAGGCTGACCATGTCACAAGCCATCACCCTCTGTGTGACCTTGGGCAGGTCCCCAGCATCCTTGAGCCTCAGTTTAGTCATTTGCACATGAGAAAACTGGGCTTTGTGCTTCCTAAGGTTTCTCCTGACTTAATCAGAGCTAAAAGACCAAGACCTGTTTCCCCCTCTCCACCCACTTCCCTGATGCTCCCCCAGAGTTCATTCCCAGGCTCTGGCCTTGCAGGTGCCTGCAGTGGTGCCACAGAGAAAGATCCATCAGGAGCCTGCAGTGGAGAACTGTAGCCAGCCAGCTGCATGGTGCCCCTAGAAAGGAGGGAGGGAAAATAGGACAGAAACACAAAAGGGCAGATGCTTAGTCCACTAGATGTCGTGCTTCCGGGAGCAGGGTACGTGTGAAGTTGCATGCCCCAGAGGTGTACAGCTGTCTGCAAACAGTACTTAAAACCAGACTGAGCACAGCATCTTCTCTGAGCCTATTATTGACAAGCCTTCTGTGATTGAGAAGCCTAGTGCCAGCCTAGGCTTTGGACAATAACAATATGTAAGATAGATAAGGCCCCCTCCCCCTCCATGGTTGGGGTAGAGAGGAAAGGATGATGGAATTAAGGATTGGAATAAGCACTGTGAAATTAACACCCTGTCTAAAATGTCTGAAATTTGCAGTCCTGTTTGGACTGTTGAGAGGTGTATTTGCATGGGTGGCTGGGGAGAAGGTGTCTCAAGGAGGTGGGCCTGGGAGTGTGAAGAGGAGCAACCAGTAAAACTCAGGAGCACAATGTTTGGGTGGGGGCAGGAAAGTGTTTTAAGAATGCAAGCAGCTTCCAGAAGGTGGGGAGGAGGGGCTTTCTCCAGGGAGCTGAATGCAGATGTGTCGTGGTGTAGGATGATTTCTGTGACCATTGTCACTGTCCTGCTGTGGAGCCTGGGCCTGGTTTTCTTTCTTGTCATCTATGGTTCCCAGGTTGGGTGGCTGGAGAAGCGCTGAGTATAGCCTGTTCCCACAGAAATACAGTGTGTCCAAACCACACTCTGCTCTTTTGCCCACAGGAGCACAGGTGTCCATGCAGTGACTTCAACCAGATCAAATCACAGACCTTAAGGGGAAGAGGGAGGTTGCATCCTGGACTTCCCCCATCCCCTCCCTCTGCCAGGCTGTTCTGGGCACCCACTGGCATAGCACCAAGCTCTCCTAGAGGTGACCTCTCTGTCCCAGTGTCTGCGCTGTGGCTTCACCTTACCCTGGGAAAATCAAAGACAGTGGTGTCTCTCATAGCCCAATGCCCCCTTCCTCCCAGCCCTCTCTGACACCTGCAGACCATCTGGCTCCCAATTCATCCTCAGTGCCTGTGGTTCTACCCAGTGCCTCTCCCTCTCACACTCAAAACACAAAGTGAGAAGCTCCCGACATGTAGCTGGATTGAGGGTGATAAACCCCCTTCAGCCCCCTTCCAGCCAGCCTCTGCTGGGTACCTTCACGTAACCAGTTCCTTCCTCTGGTATGGAATTGCCATTGTCCTCTCTCTGACTCTAGCCAGTGTTGCTGCTCAGCCAGACATGGACAGGGATGAGGACACTATGGGAGCAATGACCGGGTCCCTTTCTGTCCCCCTTCGTGAGCAGGGTGAAGGCCGTGTGGTGTATGTTCGAAATCTCTCCAGTGACATGAGCTCCCGGGAGCTGAAGAGGCGCTTTGAGGTGTTTGGTGAAATTGTAGAGTGTCAGGTGCTGACAAGAAGTAAGAGGTGAGTGAAGACAAGCTCAGGTCCCCATCCAAGGCTGGGGCATAGAAGGTACCCGAGATGGTCTGTGTGTAACAGATGCAACCTCTCCAGCACCTTAGCCTGGAGAGCCAGGCCCGGGAGAAGGACCTGGAGCAGTGGTCATGCAGCCAGTAATGGTAGCAAACACGTGCTAAGGATTTACTACATGCCAGGCAGCCCCTGTCTTCCACTGTCTTCTAACACTGTGACAGGCATGCTTATTCTTTCTGTTGCTCTCCTTTCTGGGGGCGCTCTGGAGCAGCACCTTCATGGAAGAGCCAGAGCTGGAGCCCGTGTGTCCATTTCAGGGCCTTTTCCCTAGAGATAGTACAGTGCAGCAAATGGCCTTTGGCACCTAGAAGACACACTTGCACTGGGGCCTTGCCCAGCCTTGTCCCATGCCACTCACATCCCTCCCTTCCTCTGCAGCAGAAGTACTGGGCCTCCCTTCTGCAGGCAGCCCTGGTTTTTCCTCTCTGGAAAAAAACACTGCTGGGAAGCAGTGTTTCATCTGTCAGGGAAACTACAGAAAGGACAGGCTGCCTATGAATGTATACTCGAGATGTTGAAACTATCAGTTCTGAAATATTCTTAAACTATCTCCCATTACACCTGCAAACTAAGTTATTAGTGTTTTCAAATTGTGATTTAAAAATAATAATGAGTGCCTGGTGTGGTGACAAATAACTGTCACACCAACAATTTGGGAGGCCGAGGCAGGAGGATTACAATTGGAGACCAGTCTCGGCAACTTAGTGAGACCCTGTCTCAGAATAAAAAATAAAAAGAGGGCTGGGGGAAATAGCTCAGTTGGTAGAGTGCTTGCATGGCAAGCACAAGGCCCTGGGTTCAATCCCCAGCACCGCAAAAAAATAAAATAAAAAAATAAAAAGAGCTGGAATGTGCCTCACCTGGAGTGAATCCCTGGTGCCAACAAATAAAAATAATAAAGAGCTTCAGTAAGAAAATAGTTTCATACTGACACGGTGGCACATACCTGTAATCCCAGCAACTCTGGAACCTTAGGCAGGAAGATTTCAAGTTCCAGGTTAGCTTCAGTAATTTAGCAAGACGCTGCTTCAAAATTAAACAAAACAAAGAGGGCTGGGGATGTAAGTCCATGGGAAAGCACCCCAAGAAAATAGTTTCTTGGATAACAGTCAATCACATGTTTCATGCCCATTAGATTGACTTTTTTTTTCCAGTTGTAGGTGGACACAATTCCTTTATTTATTTATTTGTATGTGGTGCTAAGGGTCGAACCCAGTGCCTCACATGTGCTACGTGGGTGCTCTACCACTGAGCTACAATCCTAGCCCTAGAATGGCTTTTATCAAAAATTAGCAAATAAGCCCTAGTGAGGATATGGAGAAATCGGGGCCCTTCTTTGGTGTGGGTGGGAATGACATAGTAGAATGGTACCGATCAGGGCAGGGACAGCAAGAGTGGGAGGTGCAGGGAGTGCTGGGAGTGTCGACCTTAACATCGGGAGGCCTGCACTGAATCCCTGCTCTGTCGCTGATTCTCGGGTAGTTCCCTGAACTCCAGCGAGCTGTTTCTTCATGGTGAGGTGCAGATGACACGCCTTACAGGGTCATCTGAAGAGCCTCCCATGTGCCACCCACGGAACCTGGCAAACGTTCAACAAATGACCTGCTCTTACCATGATCACATTGCAGACGTCAGCCCAGTGAACATCATCATCTGACTGGGGGGGCCAGGTGACATGAATGCCAGAGCATCGTGGCTTTCTGTTCCTCTTGTGATGGTTGCTGTGACAGTGTTCACCAGGCCAGCCTGGAAACACGCTCCCCTTGCCTTTTCCCCCCAGAGGCGAGAAGTATGGCTTCATCACCTACCGGTGTTCTGAGCATGCGGCCCTCTCCCTGAGGAACGGCGCTGCCCTGAGCAAGCGCAATGAGCCCTCTTTCCAGCTGAGCTCCGGGGGGTTCCGGCACTTCTGCTGGTCCAGATACACTGACTACGGTAAGTACCAGCCACATCTGGTAAGACTCAGAACATTGGGGGTAACAACTTCCTTTAATGACACCCAGACCTAAGGCCCCTTCTGCATGTGCTGAACCCCATGTGCTGATTGGTATTACTGCAGCCCTTTGCCTAGATGCTACCATGTTGTTCTTCTGGTTTTGGGCCCATTGGGTCCTTTCCTGCGACTGGCACTAAGGACTGTCAAGTCTCCTCTGGCCTCTCTACAGCCAGCTGGTAGAACCTTGGTTCCACTGGCTGTCTTACCTCACAGGGCCAATGGCTGCCCTGGCCTCGGAAAGGGCATTCCATGGTGACCTCTGACAAGGCAGTGGCTTTGCCTTTTAGTGGACTATAACAATATCATCATGATGCCCTTGCCACATGAGGACAGGTTGGTGAACAAGGACAAAGAAGTGCACTATAGGAATGAATTATTTATACGGGAGAGCCCGAGGTCGGCTTCATAGTACAGGACGTGGTGTCAGGAGACCTGGGTGGGGTCAGACCAGGCCACAATTCACTTGGCTGCATACCCACTTGTGGAACTCAGTTTCCCTATCTGTACAAGGTAGAGATTCCAACTTTGTTGACCTTCCCTTGTGTGATTCAACAACAGGTAACTAAAGGGCAGGAGGCTTTTAGGTAGGAGGACTCTAGGATAGTATAGCTGAAAAGGAGCTCTGGAATGTTCTAGTTCAGGGGCCCTGTGCTCTACAATGGGGCCATGGAGGCTCTGCGATGTTGACAGCCTAGCAGAGACGCCATAGCGTGATGGCATCCATGCTCACTGCCCAGGACTTGTCCCTGCTTTCTGATGCCCAGGGCCACATCCACTCCATAAGGCATGGACATGCATGGATTTGCTGGTCATCCCACCTTTCCATGGTGCTCATGCCTTCCCCTCTCCCTGACTCCCAGATTGCAATCCAGAAGAGGCCCTTCCCGCATCCGGGAAAAGCAAGTACGAAGCCATGGATTTCGACAGCTTACTGAAAGAGGCCCAGCAGAGCCTGCATTGATAACAGCCTTAACCTTCGAGGAATACCGCAATACCTCAGACAAGGCCCTTCCAATATGTTTACGTTTTCAAAGAAATAAGTATACAGAAGGAGAGCGAGCGAGCGAGCGTGAGAGACTTGAAACTGCTGTCCTTTTAAAAAAAAAAAAAACAGATCAATGTTTACATTGCACAAAGCTGCTTCTGTCTGTGAGTTTCCATGGTGTTGACGTTCCACTGCCACATTAGTGTCCCCGCTTCCGACGGGTTGTCCTGGGTGCGCCTCGAAGTGCCGGGTCAGTCACCCTCTGCCCCTCTTGCCCGACTGACTTCCTCTCGTAGACCTGCAGCTGTGTTCACCATAACATCTCTTGTCTGTAGTGTGTGATGATGAAATTGTCACTTGTGAATAGAATCAGGATTATAAACTCATTTTTAATTGAAGAAAAAAAAAGTATATCCTTAAAATAATGTATTTATGGCTCAGATGTACTGTGCCTGGGATTATTGTATCGCTTCCTTGATTTTTAACTATGCACTGTCATGAGGTGTTTGCCACTGAGCTGCTCTGCTCCCCTGGCCAGATTGCCCTGGAGGTTGCTGGGTGACCAATAGACCTATCCCCAGGAGCACCGGCCTGCAGCCACGACTAGGTGCCATGGAGAGAGCGTTCTCGGTCTTTTCTACCAAGGTTTGACCTGTTTTGAGCAATTGGGGTCAAATTACAATGAGAGCCTCTGTAGTATCCAACTCACACTTGAAGAGTGTGCCTGCCTGTTAGTGCTGAGGCCCTTGGCACCTTGAGAGGAAGGCAGGGCAAGCTGCCTTGTGCCTGCTCTCTGGGAGAAGCAGGCTGTGTGCCATGAGAGGCAGAGTGACTTGCCTGAGGTCCTGGAGCCAGAGAGAAGGCAGAGTAGTAGTGATCCACACCAGCCTTCTGATTTTGGGTCCCAGGCTGCTGCAGTAGTTGGTAAGGACACAAAGTGCAGGCACTGGTAGAGGCGAGTTCAGCTCAATGGGGCAGCAGACCTGAGGTCTAAGGACTCCTTTTGGGCCAGCTCAGCATCACCAGCCCTGGGTGAACTCCAGCTCCAGCATGTGCTTGGGCATGCCATTGGCTTTGATCCTGAGCAGGCCCGTGGCTTGCCTCAGCCTGTGGACACACCATCAGGGCCTTGAGATGTACCTGATGGTGGTGTAGACGGATAGGCTGGGAGCAGTCATCCTTTGGGGGCCAGCTGCCAGCCCATCCTCCCACTTTTGCCTTCCCTCATCTGTGACATTGTTTAGTGGGATAGGGTGGGGGAGCAGGAGAAGGCAGCGAAGATTGGGGATTAACAAGCAATCTCCAAGCTTGCTTCAAACTTTGTGTTCTTGAGTGATGTCAAAGCCATGTCAAGCTTGACATTCTAAGGGTGCCTTGGGGCCATTCATGAGGGAGAGTGTGGCCAGGCAGTATAAGAGTGCACTGCTGCTTCATACAGAGTGACTCCTCCTTGAACTCTTTCATGGGTTAGGATTCATTGGGACATTTTTGTATCTGGAAGAGGAAGATAAGGTCCTGCCACTCTAAAAAAGTTTGAAAGTGATTTGTAAGGCTAAACTAGCCAAATCAATCTTTTGCTAGTGCCAGGCCTAGTCTTTTGAGATTGGTAGTTGATTTTTTTTTTTTTTAAATACCTCAGTAGGTAAACTGAGCCTACTATCTTGTCCTGGGTAGTGAGCTTACTTCCTACCCATGGACAAGGCTGGAGGAGATGGGCTGTTGCAGACATATGGAATTTGAGCTCTTGCGTGTCAAGTAACTTGGCCTCTTTAGGCCCCAGTTTCCTTCTCTGTAAGATAGACTGAAGGGGAGAATTAGGCACAGTCTAACAGTCTTAACTTCTATGGCAGTGTCTAGCTCAAGATGGGAAATACCCAGCACATGTGAAATTATTCCCATGTCCTTGGTCAATGCAGACATAATTAATCGATCATAACAGTGATTCTTTGAACCATAGATGTGCTATTAGTCCACAACACAGCACTTTGGGCAGTCATTACAAATTGATCAGAGTTTAATCTGTTTGACATCCTGGTCTAATCTTTGGAGATTTTCATCAGTCATACAGAGCCATATGTTGACTAGGGTTCATGCTGGCCCATACCTGTCTGTCACATCCTGATCTATGAGAGAGAACTCTCCTAAAGCCTTTCCTTGGCACCAGGCTCTCAATTCTTCTGTGACACACAGGGGAGGCAGGGAGTGCAGTAGCAGACAGGAACATATTTCGGGAAGGCAGAGCTCATAAGGATGGACCAAAATAGGGACTTTCTACAGATCATTCTAAATTCCTTCATAGCCATTCACTGCATAACACATGGAAGGCACATAATCAATGGTTATAGGATGGAGCAGAATTAAAATCCTTCTGCTGCTTCCACTAAAACCTGATTGGCACGCATCAAGGAAGAAACTGAGACTTCACCCTGTGGATGGAAAAGACGCCAGACTCAGATCTGGAGAACTGGCTGAGTCTCAGTACCACCAAGAATTTCCTTTGTAACTTTGCTCAGTCCCTTTCTCCCCTGGGCCTCAGAGTTCTGGAAAGGTAGTCCAGATGATCTCAAAGCCCCATGTCTGCTTCTTTCTCCATTGCACTAGGCCATAGTTTCTACTTTGGTGGTTCCCGAGCTTAAAGAAATGCAAATTTTTAGCAAAAGATGAGCCTCTCTCCTGCTTCAGGGTCAGCTGAAGTTTCCCCTTCACATCAGTTCAATCCAGGGCACTTGAATCACTTAGACATTGTCCTTGAGCCGAGCAGGGACCTGAGTGTGGCTGGTGTGAGGCCCTGAGGTGCCTAAGGTCAGAGCTGGGGGCTGCTGATGGGGAGGATGCCTGCCAAGTGCATCCAGTACTCTCTGCTTGCCATCCCATAGAACAAAGGCAACAAGTTCTAAAATTGATCAACCCTGAAGACAACCTCTATCTGGAAGACCCATTCGGTGCTGTGTATTATTTACCAAGGAGACTCCAAGGTTTCTTCAGGACGAGGCAACCTTAGTCTCTTTCCCACCAAATTAAGGAGTAACCCAGAGGGAGCAGCTGCCATTGGCAACCATCTCATCATAGCTCTGTCCTAGTGTTTGCTCTCAATGATGTTTACATGTGATTGCCATAACAGCTTCCTGTAGACTGTGTCGACAGCTGCCCCAGCAGGGCAAGCTGTACTGTCCATCTCTGTGCTGTGCTGGTGTTTTCCAGAAATGTCCGATCCAACCGCTAAGTGGAATTCTTCCATCTCCTTCCTCAGTCGGTACAAGGCTGAATCAGAATCCTCACTCTAGGGGGCTCTGGTTACTGAAGGAAAATGCATCAAAGAGGTAAAGGATATGAGTGGATGGCGTGCAGCTCAGGCCCCCACTCCCTCCCCCGACACCCTGCCCCACCCCAACCAGAAAACTGCTCTGAGTATCTACATCTGCCTGGACACTTTGCAGCTTGGAGTATGGAGCACTCAGGAAAGCGGCAGGGTTCTGAGAGTGGGACACGGGAAGGAGGAATGCTCGGAGTTTCAAGGACTGAGTACCCAAGTTCTGGTATCTTTCATGGTCTAAAGCCATGCTTGTTGGATTTTCAAGAGTGACTTTTCTTAGACATGCGGGAGGTGAGTGGAGGGGCAGGACAGGCATTGAAACCCATCCTTCTGCATGGACAGCTCAGCTACAGTCCATCCCAGGCCTTGAGTTCAGCTGAACTATCAGCTGAGCCTGCATCTTGAGAGATGGGTCAAACATGGAGGAGAATCAACCTAGAGATGTGTCAATCTGACTTACTCATGTCAAAATTTCAGTATTTTTCTTAGCATTTGAGATTTAGTAATTGCCCTCAGTTTGCAGGAATTCCATATTCCAGTGTCAGTTATGACCAAGGAAAGAAATTGGTTGTATGATAGCAAAATAAAGTGAACCTGTTTCATTGGCCAAAGAAGGACCCTCTCACCTTTTCCAAATGGGGCAGAAGGACACCAACCAGTATCTATGTGCAATATGTTAAAGCTAGTCCCAAAGTTCCTGAGGTGTTTGCACACAGAGATGGGCTCCAGGACTGTTTGCAGAGTCCGGAGGTACAGGGTAAATGGAGGGAGAGCCTGGGAGCTGGAAAAGTCAACCTGCACAGGGGTGCCCTTGACCCAGAACAGATGTGGGGTACAGGGGAGCCCTGGGTGCCAGCTGCAGGACACCCAGGAAGTAGGCAGAAGCTGACTTTGCATTAACCAATAAAAGCACTTTGAGAAAACCCCAACACTTCAGCCTGGCTCCATGTTTCTGCACTGGCAAATATGGGTCTCCTGTGGCTGTGTGAGGTCCTGTCCTCGGCATTGGGACAGAGTGGCAGGGGTGAGGGAGGAGAAAGCAGAGGGACCATCCAAGATGGCAACCCTAGCAGGGAACCAGTGGGAGACACAGCCCTTTGCTGTCCTCCTTGTTGGAAGCCCTAGAAACAGGGAATGATGGGTTTAGGTCTTTGTACCTACTTTTGTAGAAAGATTAGAAATAGTCCAGTTGATTAAAAGGGGTTCGTGGAGGAAATCATTTAACTATAAGCCATCTGAAAATAAGAACCCCAAGGTGTGGCCTTAGGCCCATGTTTCTTCATTCAGCAAACGAGACTGTTCAGTGATCTGGGCATTCCCGTACTGTAGCATGAGGAGTTCACCCCTCCCTTGTGAAACCAATTCCATTCTCTGGCCGAGCCCAGTCCCGGTTCGGTGTGAGGGCTGTCTGCACAGTCGCCAGCCCGCAGCGGGCCCTACATGGTCCTGGCCGAGTTGCCTTATGTGAGAAGGCCAGCTCCCCAGGACAGATCTAAGCCATAGTTTCTAGTGGGGACAGTGAGAAACTTTTAGTTGCCCCCAGTGTGGCTAGGTGGTGATGTCCAATCTCACATTAACCTTGTCATTGTCCCCACCGAACAGCTTTTAATCTGAATGTTTGTTGTGACCACTGGCTGTTTCTCTCTTGCTCTCAGACAATACTAGCAATACACTATCCCCCCCCCCCCCCCAACAGCTTAATTTAGGCACTGTTCACACATTTCTTTCAAATGATTGCAAAACATATGGGGCAACAGGAGGCACAGATCACACTGCATATGTTTAGGGCAGCTTTTGTTTTTTGTTTCTAATGGTATAGCAGCAGTGACTGAGGCTTCAGGTTGGGGGGGACAGATTTTCATAAATTTTTTCATCAGAATGCCTTGGATATCCAGGAGTACAGAAATCCAGCTGCCTAGATTGTGGACTTGGAAAATATGATTTTGTCAGTTATCAGTGCCTAGGCTGTGCCACAGTTCCTCAAAGAGGTGTTCATATGGCTAGAACCCCCTCCACCCTGTAATTTTTGATCAAAGCTTTCCCCAAGAGCCTCCTTTTCCACTTTGCCAGCCCTGCTCAGTGGGTACTTGTGAAGGGAACAGGTCAGCTTCCACCTCAGCACTTTGCCTTATCAACACGTGTTCGCCATCTAGCGGCCAAGACTGTATCCATCAGCTACTCAGACAGAAGGCAAATAAATCCCTTGGGCTGGCCGTGTTGTGGTCCAGCTCCAACTTTGGGAATGAGAAACAATGGCATGAGCAAACTGTCTGTGTGTGTTCAGAGCCCAGTGTGACACCAGGGTCAGAAGATTCTAGAAGCAGGCGCTTACTCATGCAATCTGAGAAGTGTGCTAGGTATCCTGTGGGTAGAGAATACAGGAGTGAACCCTACATCCAGGTGCCCGGGAGGGGTTTACTATAACTGCAATACTGGCAGCCCAGCTGCTGACCTTGTTAAGTGAACCTCTGCTAGGTGGCCCACATTTACACCTTCAGGACAAGCAAAGAGGTTGGGTGTGAGGATTGGGGGTGGGGTGGGGGGGCGTGCCGGCCATGACCTTTGATATGGTCCACCAAATAGCCAAACAGGTTTTTTTGTTTATTTGTTTTTGTATTTTGTATTTAAAAATCTTGTCAAATGTATTTGTGTTAGGAATACAAAGTCATAAACTATTCCCAACTTCGTTTCTTGAGGGATGTTCTGATTCTGATTGAAACTGGTTGGAAATCTCAAGGGGAGTGTGGTCCGGTGGTATGTGGAACAGGGCAATGGACCACTGGATTTCCAGATGGTTTCTGGGGAAGGTGACCATCCGGAAGTCCAGGTCAGTGCAGTCTGCTCCAGAAATTCACACCCACCCCCTCACCTCCTTGTGCCATGTTGTTAACTTTGGCTTGGAGAGTCTGCTTCTTCCTGAGGCAGCTGCTAATGTTGAAACCAACATAAGCTCCCTCTCCCCAACCCCAGGTGTCTAGAGACAGTGTCTGTAGCTAGCCTTAATCGATGGGGCAAGGTGGTCCCTATAGTCCCTTCCAGCATTTCCAAATCTTGGACTCAAAATCCTTTTCTCTTGGTGTGACCATGCAGCCTAGAGAATTCTGAGCAATAGGGAGCCAGGGCTTTCCCTGGCTCTGCGACAGGGTCAAACCAGGGAGTGGCTAAACTTGTGAGGTTTTGTCATCCCCAGGGGTACTACTGTAGGGGGCATTATTTATTTGGAAGCTCAACAAAGGTAACTACAGCCTGGGGTGTGTGAGCGTAAGGCTGTGTTTGTGGAGTGTGTGTGTGTGTTTGTGTGTGCGCGCACGCGCGCGAGTGCGTGTGCTTGTGCACTTACGTATGCATGTGGACACACGTGCCTGTGTGTGTGTGTGTGTGTAAATTACATTGATGCATTTCTTGAGAAAGGTGCAAGAATTTCACCTACACAGAGGGACACATCTGCTTTGTTATTTATAATAGAAAGCTAAATTTTAATTTTTTAAAGGACACTGCTAATGATTGAGAATCGAGTTTTTAGTTTTGCTATTTTTTTTAATTGGTAGAGGATTTTTATATATTTTTTCCATTTTGTTGGGTTGTGTCCTTATTTATATAAATACTTTATCCGTAAGAGGCAAGGAAGAAACCTTCTTTGCTTTTAATTACTGTGGTTGTCATCGTCCCTATTTTATTTCTGGTGTGATTTATCTGTCTTACCTTCTAAATGAGAAAATGTTTTCCTGTATTTGTACATTGTCAGATTCTATAGTTTCATAGATAATTTAACCAAATTGCTCTATGTATTA
Source organism: Sciurus vulgaris (assembly GCF_902686455.1). NCBI lineage: Eukaryota > Metazoa > Chordata > Mammalia > Rodentia > Sciuridae > Sciurus > Sciurus vulgaris. Next base: position 62,251,474 of record NC_136466.1, on the reverse strand, counting down.
TTATTCTGTGAGTATAAAGTTCTATTTTAACGTCTGTAAATACTTCGGAACTGGCTTCTTTTCTCAAGCTCCCACGGTGGAGTTATTGTTTACATCACAAAAACTGTAGAATCTCTATGCTCATGTACTGTAAATAGTGAAGTGATCTGCTTATAAATAAACTTAACAAATACACTATGGAGATTAAAAAGAAAATACCACCCACAGCCCTGCCCAGATGTGTCTTTCTTTATTGGTCTTGCAAGGTCACTGGGGGACGCTCTGGCCACTAAATGGGGAAGAGATTCCAGTTCCAGTATCACTTTCTCAGAGAAGACTCTCCCAACACACCTCACCAAAACTCTTAATTATTCTTCCTTTCTCTATGACTTCTTCATGGTTCAAAATAACCACACAGTCTCATCTCATGTGGTCTATCAACTTTTCCACACAAGCACCCAAAATAAATGTGTGCTGAGAGATATTTTGACGTTATAGTTTCAGCAAAAACACTCATCAGTTCACAATTATCAAAGTTTTGAGTCAGAGGATCTCATGGAGAGCAGATCTGAACCATGCACCATGTTTGAGCAAGGTGCACCTTCCGAGAGTCAGTCTGGTGCATGTGTGTTATTTCCTCATTAAAGAACTTAACTTTTATTTTGCCCTAAAGTTGTTTTTTTGTACTTAAACTTGATTTTTAAATTCAGTCTGTAGATAAGATGCCCATGATCCCCCAAAAGGTAAAAACATCAGCGAGGATAGTTATACACAAACAAGAAGAGGTGCAATAACCTGTTACATTTCATGTCATGTGCAAACCATTTTCAAATTGTAGTTTGTTTATTTACTTACTTACTTACTTACTTACTTACTTACTTATTTGGTACTGGGAATTGAACCCAGGGGTGCTTAACCACTGAGCCACATCCCAAGCACTTTTTGTATTTTATTTAGAGACAGAGTCTCACTGAGTTGCTTAAGGCCTCACTAGGTTGCTAAAGCTGGCTTTGAACTTGTGATCCTCCTGCCTTAGCCTCCCAAGTAGCTGAGTTTACAGGAATGTGCCACCACGCCGGCTCAAATTGTTGTTTGTCATGTATATAAGCAGTCTCCTTGTTCAGGTAATAATTTTTCAAGCTGTGAAAATTGTTTGGATTTCTTAGATTGGAAGGGAGTGGATCCTAAGTTTTCCCATTAAAACGAACAAGGATTTTTCTACATAGGGCAGAGCTCGCCAGTGTGAATTGGAGTTGTCAGGAAGGGCATCTGTGTGACTGGCTGCCCCATATCTGTTGCCCCTTACCCTATTACATGGTAAGTAAGCTCTGGGAGAACAGAACTGCTCTCCATTCACTTTAGGGCACCCACCCCACCAACCAAGAGTCTGAGTGACGCCACCCATGGAGCAAAAAGGGCAACTGTAGTGCCTCAAGACCTGCGTCTGAGACCCAACACTGTATCACACTTCTGTATCACATGAACTATGTCTTCAGCTCTTGGTTTCCCCAGCTATGAAACAAAATGGTTTGCTGAGATGAACTCCAAGTCCTTGATGTTCTAAAAAACTGATTATCAGAAGTTGCATGGTGTAGGGAAAATGGTTACAAACTGGAGTTCTGGTGTTAGGCAGCTTGGTTTTCAATCTTGACTCCATCATTTACTAGCTGGTTGTCCTTAGACAAGTTTCTTAACCTCTCTCAGTTTGCTCCTCATGTGATAAATGGGGTTAGTGGTAGTTAACCACATAAGGTTGTTGTGAGGACAAAGTCGAACCATGCACAGTACCTAGTACATTGTAAGCACTTGGTAAACATTAACTGTGATTCTCATCATGCAATTTCATTTGGTGCTTAACCACAGCCATGTGCGAGAGGAAGGGCCCTTGCCTGACCTTCAGTTGATGGGTTGAGAAGACTGAGAAACTGAGCAGAAGGAACTTATCCCAGGGACTCAGTAATGTCGTGGCAGAGCCAAGACCACCAGCTGCAATACCTGTATGTTCCTGTGTGACATATATTTTTCCTCTCCACTCTGCCATTTAACCATGACACATATGCATAGGTAACATGCCCCTGCTTAAAAGTGCTCTTGGAGTGTAGCAGGGCTGAAAACCTAGCTTGGGAGTTGAAAGATGGGAGGCCAGACCCATCCCCCTTTGACATAGCCTGCAAATAAGGGCAGGGCTTGTGCTTCAGAAGCCCAGATTGATCTGTCATGGGACTCACAGTGGTATGTGCCCTGCACACCCTGTTTTTATGTTCTGGAGCCAGGAAACTGCATGAACCTGGCCCAGCTCCATCCTCTCACTGGTCTTCAATTTCCTCCTTTATATAAAAAGGGAAGTTAGAGTAGATTGGGGATTTACAGATAGTTTGGGAAGCCATGTGGTTCCCCTGTCTCAAAGCAACAACTTTAACATATCAGCTGCTGCAAAACCTACTGGGGAGGAATGTCCATTTACAAGAGAACAGGGGACAGGAATGTGTCGTGCACCATCACAGAAACAAAGAGATCAGTCCAGAATGTGGGACAACTGACCTCGCTTCTACATGAGTCACTGGTGAAGGAAAGGAGGAAATATTGAACACGGAAAGAGACTTAGGAATCTGAACTACAGCTACTGTGAGATGGTGACATGAGTTGGCTTGATCATGGTGACGGTCCCCCGTGTATAAGCCTATCACATCATTGTCCACCTTGAATAGACAGCATTTTTATTTGTTGGTTCTACTTCATGAAAGCTGGGGGTGTAGCTCAGCCTTATTTAAGCATGTAAAGCTGTCAGGGAGGAAAACAGCAGAAAGAAAATTTGCATTTGGGCAATTGAAACAGAAGCTTACTGCAGACTTTTCAGCATGTTATTGCCGATTTCAACTTTTGTGTTTTTTTTACCCGTTTCAACATGGTTACTATGGCGTGAATACTACCTGTCCCAGGCATTGCTGACTCACCAGAGTGTACTTTGATTTGGTTTTAAAGAAATAATCTCTCTTTTTAAACCAACAGAATGCCTATTAATTGAAACAGAAGGTCTACAATTGAGAATAATTTACCTAAATTTATACTTCTTGAAATCAATAAAAGATTCAAGAATATGCCTATCTTCCTAAATTCTAGCAAATAAAAAGGAATATAACACCTAAATTCAATGTGTGAAACTTGTTTGGGTCAGATTCAAGCAAATCAGCTCTTAAAGACATTTTTGTGACAATGGGGGAAGACTGATTAAGGGCTGTTGCCACAATCCTAGTTGGGTTCCCCAGGAAGCAGACTCTAAAATGATTACTTGGTCTGCAGGATCCCCCATAAGGAGGGTCTGGCGATTGACCCAGGGAAGGGAGGGAGGGGAGTAGTGATGGGAACTTAGCAGTAGCCCTGATGCATCCCCACAGGAGGCCTGGAGCCAGAATAGCCTTGCAGGTTTGTCCCATGTTGGGCCAAGATGGCCAGGCTTCCCTGGCATGAATTAGTCACTGGGTATAGGCCACTCTGGGACGTGCAAAGAGTGTCCCTATGCCTGAGGAAAACCCTGAAGGGGCTGACACTGAGGGCTGTCTGAGGACAGGGCTCACAGTTCCTGGGGCCCCATGTCCCTTATAGAAGGACTTTGTCATCCAAGACCGACCTGCATGGCTATCACAGCGTCCATCATGATGGGGCATGTGCTGTTCATGTGCTGCATGTGATTACATGCTTATGCTGGAACATGCCCTTAGTCCTTTCAAGATGTAATAGAGGAGTGAAAAGATATGAGGAATTTACCTTTAAGTATTTCAGCTAATAAAAAAGTTGAAAAAGAAACGTAAAAAGTTAGATGAAGCAAATGTAGCTAAATCTTGATATTCACATCTGGGTGATGGGTATCTGGGGATTTGGTTTATAATTTTCTACTTTGAGAGTAACCAAAAACTTATATAATGAACATTAAACAAAAGTATAAGTAAAAGTATAATCACGAAAATGATTCTAAGCAAGCAGGTGAATCTTACATCTAATTAGAATATTGGTTTTAGCTCAATGGACAGTTCTCAAGGCTAAAAACCAAAAAATGTTCAAAATCCACTAGATGAGATGTAAGCTAATTCTCCATCATCTCTCAAATCTTGCGGCGCGTTCACTTCTCAAGGTTTGCGACTTTTCCGTTGGCTTGGATGACCTCTTCCCATGAATGGATGGTGCCATTCTGACCAGCAGCAGCCTGGAGGGGCTACTGGATGCAGCAGGACTTGGATGCAGTTGTGCCCCCAGGATTGGGATTCCCCCCAGGCTGGTTTCCAGAGGCTGCTGTAATCAGACAGGAAAGAACATGGCAGATTAAGAGGAGTCTACAGCCGGCCATGTGGTGCACACCTGGAATTCCAGAGGTTCAGGAGGCTGAGGCAGGAGGATCAAAAGTTCAAAGCCAGCTTCAGCAACTTAGTGAGGCCCTAAGCAACCCAGTGAGACTCTGTCTCCAAATAAAATAAAAAGTCCTGGGGATGCAATCAGTGGTTAAGCAACTCTGGGTTTGAGGCTGCAGTGGGCTTGTCCTTTGATCTGGTTTGGACTAAGAGTTGAAAACTGAAGGGCTTAAGGAAACCAAAGATAACCACCCATGTGGAAAGCAAACCATGTGTCAAGAGAACCAAGGGAGCCGAGAATGTTTTCTTGAAAAAGAAAAATAACAGAATCTCAGGTGCCGTGGCACACACCTGAAATCCTAGCTACTTGGGAGCCTGAGGCAGGAGAGTCACAAATTAAAGCCCAGCCCGGGAGACCCTGTCTCAATGATAAGAAATAAAAAGGACTGGGAATGTAGCGCAGTGGCAGAGCACCCCCTGGGCCCAGTGGCCCCGCTGCCACCACTGCCAAATAGCTCAGAGATGACAACAAATGGGGATCCATACTTGGCACCAATGTCTGGAAGACGTGGGGATGAGGTGGGGAGTATACACTGTGACGAACTGGAGAGACCCCCTCTCTCATCCAAAGGGGGCAGTTCCCACTCTGCTTCAGTCATTTATGCAGAAATGCAAGACTGATGTGACCAGACCTTGATCTTTTAAAGAGAAAAGCTGGAAATCTGGATTTTAAAAATCTGAACTACCCAAATTTAAAATGTGGACTGATTTTAAATTGACGTTTAAAAAAAAATTCAGGGGTTAGGGTGTTGCTCAGTGGCGGGGCACTTGCCTAGCATGTGTAAAGTCCTGAAGGTTCTTAGCACTACAATTATACACACACACACACACACACACACACACACACACACACACACACACACATTTGCAAAATGCAGGCCACAAGGTTGCCTGCCACAAAACTTCTTCCTCCAGATACTTTGATACCATTTTCTGGAAAATTGTAGCTATACGTGTGTGATGACTGTGATATGTAGGACGCCCTTGGAGGTGTGAAAAGAGCAACTTGTAAAACTCTCAGGGTGGGTTCATATTTGCAGCTGCCCATGTAGAATCATATCTCAGTGCCCAGAGCAGCGCAGAGCTGTGGACCTGACTGCATTCATTAAGAACCATGTGTAAGAGGGACAATGTGCAGAGGATGTCACTCAGGTTGGGGCAGGGACTGGAAGCCAAGTCCTTTGAGGAGTCAAAGAAATGACTAGAGGCGGTGGCACGGAGCTGTAACCAGGAAAGAGTTGGAGTAGACAAATCCCATTTGAAGCTAGATGGAAGCTTCAACAAAGAGGAAAATTTAACTTCAAGAAAGACCTAACAGTGGTGCTGAATGAGAGTGTCGTGTCAGTTATGGAACTCTCTGTCCCAGGTAGTAGGCAAGCAAAGGCTTTGTATAGTCAGGATTCAGAAGGCTGGAAACTTGGCCTCTAACATTCCTTCCAACTGACCTTTTTAGTTCTTTCCTTTGCCTTGGGGTGAGGGTGGGGTGCCCACAACCTTAGGTCAGCTCTACCTGGGAGGCTGGAGCATCCCTTGGCCTTAGTCTGATAACCAGGCCCCGCCACCTAACTGACTGTGACCTCTGGCCTTGGTGCCCTCCTACACAGAATGGGGACAGTGAGCAGGTGAGGCACGTTTGTTCAGGGTTCCGTCTCCCCTGGGCAGACCTTGCTGGGCCTCCTGCTGCTTCTGCTTCTCCTCCTCCAGCGCCTTCATCTTGGCCTCGTACTCGTCAGCAAGCGCCTTCCATTCCTTGCGGTTGTTGGTGATCCCGTCCAGCATGGGGGTGATCTCCTCATGGAAACGAGAGAATTCCTGGGAGAGAGAGAGAGAGAGAGAGAGAGAGAGAGAGAGAGAGAGAGAGAGAGAGAGAGAGAGAGAGAGAGAGAGAGAGAGAATGAGCCTCTTTCCCCAGGGGCCCTGTTTGAGGTCAAGGGACAGTTGGAAATGCAGGGCACCAAATGTGCTGCCTGTGGATGCAGGGGCACCCGCAGGGCCTCGCATCCACAGGATCCCTGATCTCTTTCCTCTCTCCAGGCTAATGTGCTCTGCACAGCCCAACCCTTCAGGGGGAGGTGCCAGCCCTCACCAGTGTGCCCACTCCCTCCACACCCCGAGGCCCTCTGCCCTTCTCCACCTGGAGCCCTCGGGCACTTCAAATCTCTCAGTTCCTGAATGTCCTCTGTCGGTGGGCTTCAAGCAAGCTGTTCCCTTTGCAGGAATGCTCCAATCTCTCCTCCTTCCCTGATACTTTCACTTACTCTTCACTTTCAGGGGAACCCCTCTGACTCCCTATGTAAATCAAATTTCCTATTGGATGCTCCCAAAGCCCCCTCCCACTTATTTGGTACTGGAAATTGAACCCTGAGGCCCTCACCACTGAGCAACATCTCCAGTCATTTTTATATTTTAGAGATAGGGTCTCACTAAGTTGCTTAGAGCCTTGACAAGTTGCTGAGGCTGGGTTTGAAGTCTCCATCCTCCTGCCTCAGCCTCCCATGCCGTTGGCATTATAAGCGTGCACCACCCCACCCAGCCCTTTCTTTCCCAAAGCCCTTTCTTATCACATCTCACTTCCTAGTAATGGCTCCCTTGGCCTGCCTCACCCAGAGACTGACACCTGGAGAGGGTAGGAAACTTGCTGCCTCATCTCCTGGGGTGGCCCTGGTGGACACCAGGTTCTGGGACACAAAGATACTCTAAATATGTGCTGAATGAAATTGGGATGTGAGATGGTTCTTCAGGGTTCCTACAATGCTGAGGACAGAAAATGATGCTGTGAACACAGCACCTTATAGTTCATGCAGCAATGTATCTCCTTTGATCCTGGGAGGCTCCCAGGATGTAAGAAAATAAGATCTGCCACTCCTACGTGGATAGGGGAGGAAACAGATGCAGATGGGAGGAGTGGATTTTCCTTGGTAAGGACCCATAATGGCAGAGTCCCCGCCAGAGCCAGTTGTGCTCAGAGATGCCTAGGTTGGGGTTTAGGCTCTGCCACAAGCTCTGTGACCTTGGGCAGGTCACTTTCAGTCAGAAATTAGAAGAGTAACTCTACCTACTCTCAGGGCGGCTGTGATCATGCAGTTAAAGCCCAGTCTCCCTCATTTCATCATAATGCCTCTGGTAGAATGAGTGTGACTCTGGTCCATTGCCCTGTGGACCAGAGGGCTCCAATAGGTCTGCATTACACCAGATATGCTCTCGGGACCTCTGGGGGCATTTGCACTTCTTCCTAGTGGAGAGTGGCTGTCTACAAAGCAGAGAGTCCTGAATTACTGTGTCTGGGCTCTTATCCTGCCTCGTGGCTGTGTCCAGGGAAGGTGGCCCTGGCATTACTCATCTCTAAACTCTGTCTCCTCACAGTCATGTCCCTGAAATAAAAATTTTAAAGGGGAGTGGACAGTGGAGGTGCATTGGAAGCAGTGGATTTCTCCAGAAGGAGACTTTAACCTTGAACATGAGCTCCAAGAACAATTCTGGACTCTTGGCACAGTTACTTTGGCCTATCGCATTTCCGCCAATTTAGGAGGCTGTGTGTGTGCTCTGTCCTCTTCCCCTGTCTGAAACCAGGCTGAGTCATCTGGCCCACAATGATTTTCTGAACAGCTAAGGTGTGCTAGCTCCAGCCTGAGGATATAATCACCCAGTCCCCCTGGGGTTGTCCTGAAGTCCAAATGCTATCTGAGATGCAAAAGCCTCTGTAAAGTATCACCCCCTGGTCATCTTGCCAGGGTTTATTATCCCTGATGTCTTCGGGAATCCCAGGCTGATCAAAGACATCTACTTGGGTTTGAGGAAGCCAAGGGCATACCTTATAGACAAAGGTGCAGACAAAGTCAATGAAGCCGACTTGAAGCTTAGGGAGTTCGTCTGCCTTGTTTCTGTCCATCATGGGCTGTCATGGGGAAGAAAGAGTTAACCACATTGGGCAGTAAGAAGAACCCACGCTACCTATGAAGCATTCTTGCTAAAAAGAGATAAATAGTTAAAAGTTAAACTAAATTCAAATCCTAAACTCACTAAGTTTTCAGATCTGACTAGCAGTTTGCAAGAAATGAGAGGGAATAGGGACCAAATGACACCCTAAAGATAAAATCTACCAGATTCAGAATGTCTTCATTCAACAAGTAAAGGGCATACAAAAAAAAAAAAAAAATGCCTGGAAGCAGGTGGGTAGGGGGAACAAGCTAGTTGATCAAAAGAGACTTAAGAGACATAATAACTGGGGGCAGTGTGTTCCTTGATTGGATCCTGATTTTAACAAATCAACAGAATTCTTTTTCTTAATCATGAATAAAAGAGCAGAGATTGGGGATTAGATGATATTAAAGTATAATTATTAATCTTGTGGGTGTGATGATGATATTGTGATTACATGTATGTTTTTGTCTATATACTTTTTTCAGGGCCGTGTACATACTAGGCAAGCACTCTACCAACTGAGCTATAGCCCCAGCCCTGGTTATATACTTTTTTCTTTTTAACCAGGGATTGAATTCAGAGGCACTTAACCACTGAGCCCCATTCCCAGCCCTTTTTAAATATTTTATTTAGAAACAGGATTTCACTAAGTGGCTGAGGCTGACTTTGAACTGTCGATCCTCCTGCCTCAGCCTCAAGAGCTGCTGGGATTTCAGACTTGTGCCACTGCACTTGGCTTATACATGTTTTTGTCTGTATTAAACTTTTATCTCTTAATAATACATACTAAAGTATTTATGGAAGAAATGACAATGTCTGTGATTTAAAATACTCTGGCCAAAAGAAAAAAATAAATGCATTGGAGGGAAAGGGAATAAATAAAACAAGAATGGCAGTCTGTTGCTATTTGTTGACTTTGGCTGATGGGTACACAGAGTTCATCAATTATTCTCTTTACATTTAAAAATGTTAAAAAGAACGGA